>NC_044031.1:751287014-752487014 GCF_901765095.1 Microcaecilia unicolor | reverse complement strand
TCTCAGGCTCAGTGGCATAAAGGTTGTTCCTTCTGGATGCTGCAGTCCCCGCCGACCTGCGTGTTCAGTAATTTCAACCTCCAAATAAAACAAGACCGCACCGATTGCAACTTTTTAAAGCATGTTTAAAAAAAAAATAAATAAAAAGATTCACTAAACTTTTATCTTGCTGGAGCTTTTTATCATATAAATCCATCAATTATAATATATGTATTGTGATGTAAGTGCACAGCTGCCAACTTAGGGTCAGTTCTTACCAACAACAACAACATATTTTTAAAAAGCCCTAGTAAATCACACCCTATCAGTGCATAAGAGTAGCCATACAGGGTCAGACCAATGGTTCATCTAGCCCAGTATCCTGTTTTCCAAACAGTGGCCAAGCCATGTCATAAGTACCTGGCAGAAACCCAAATTGTGGCAACATTTCATGTGGAACACCAAAGGCAAGATTCTGGAATCCTAGAGTGACAAGATTCCATGCAGAGTCTCAAAGAGTAGCAACATTCCATGTAGAACCCCAAAGAATAGCAAGATTCTGGAATCCTAAAGAGTGGCAAGATTTCATGCAGAATCTCAAAGTAGCAGCATTCCATACTACAAATCCCAGGGCAAGCTGTTGTTTCCCATGTCTGTCTCAATAGCAGACTATGGACTTTTCTTCCAGGAATTTGTCCAAACCTTTTTTAAACCCAGATACACTAACCGCAGTTACCACATCCTCCAGCAAAGAGTTCCAGAGCTTAACTGCTCGTTGAGTGAAAAAATATTTCCATGTAACTTCAAGTGTCCCCTAGGCTTTATACTTTTGGATCGAGTAAAAAAATCGTTTTACTTCTACTTGTTCTACACCACTCAGGATTTTGTAGAACTCAGACCTCAAGAGTTCATAAGATGTAATATACTCAGACAACATATCAAGATGCACTTGAAAATTCTTTTCTATCAGGCTGGAGGCCTCCAAAACAAAGGAGAAATTAGATCTTGCCTGCCAATTTACTTTCTTTTAGTCCCCCTGGACCGGCCCAAGCTCGCAAGATGCCAATAAATTTAACAACCGGCTCTTGCGAGCCGGTGCGAGCCGGCTCCAGCACACCACTGACTAGGGGGCATGCGATGAAGCTACAATGTAGTTATTTAAAACGAATCGGAGAACATTTTTCATCACTCAAAGTGTAATTAAACTCTGGATTCGTTGCCAGAGAAGGTGGTAAAGGCAGTTAGCTTAGCGGAGTTTTAAAAAGGTTTGGACGGCTTCCTAAAGGAAAAGTCCATAGTTCGTTATTAAATGAACTTGGGGAAAATCCACTATTTCTGGGATAAGCAGTATAAAATGTTTTGTACATTTTTGGGATCTTGCCGGGTATTTGTGACCTGGATTGGCCACTTTTGGAAACAGGATGCTGGGCTTGATGGACCTTTGGTCTTTCCCAGTATGTCAATACTTATGTACTTATCAGGCTTATTTTCGAAAGTGATTGCCGGCGATCTTCCGACATAAATCGGGAGATGGCCGACGATCTCTCAAAAGTGGCGAAATCTGTATAATCGAAAGCGGGTTTTTTGACACCATCGCCGCTTTCCTGTCGCCGCGCCAGCGAAAGTTCAAGGGGGTGTGTCAGCGGCGTACCGAAGGCGGGACATGGGCAGGCATGGCTACCAGATGGCCGGCTTTCGCGGATAATGGGAAAAAAAGCGGCTTTAAGCAGTATTTCGCTGGGTTTACTTGGTCCTTTTATTTTCATGATCAAGCCTCAAAAAGGTGCCCCAACTGACTAGATGACCACCGGAGGGAATGGGGGATGACCTCCCCGTAGTCCCCCAGTGGTCACCAACCCCCTCCCACACTAAAAGAATAAAAATAAAAACCTTTTTTGCCAGCCTGTATGCCAGCCTCAAATGTCATACCCAGCTCCCTGACAGCAGTATGCAAGTCCCTGGAGCAGTTTTTAATGGGTGCAGTGCACTTCAGGCAGGCAGACCCAGGTCCATCCCCCCTATCTGTTACACTTGTGGTGCTAAGTGTTGAGCTCTCCAAACCCCCCTAACCCCCCCCCCCAAATAAAAAAACCACTGTACCCACATGTAGGTGCCCCCCTTCACCCATAAGGGCTATGGTAATGGTGTAGAGTTGCGGGGAGTGGGTTTGGAGGGGATTTGGGGGGCTCAGCACCCAAGGTAAGGGAGCTATGCACTTGGGAGCTATTTGTGTATTTTTTAAACATTTTTAGAATTGCCCCCTAGGGTGCCCGGTTGGTGTCCTGGCATGTCAAGGGGACCAGTGCACTACAAATGCTGGCTCCTCCCATGACCAAATGCCTTGGATTTTGCCGGGTTTGAGATGGCCGGCATTTTTTTCCATTATCGCTGAAAAACAAAACTGGTGATCTCAAACCCGGTGAACTCTGGTATTTGGCCGGGCTAAACTGTATTATCGAAAAAAAGATGGCCGGCCATCATTTTAGAAAATACGGTTCCGGCCAGCTGTTGCGCCGCCGCCAAAATAGATTGCCGGCGATCTATTTCGTCGGCGACGTTCGATTAGGCCCCTCTATGTGGCCTCAGGTTGGTTGCTTTATCTTCCACTGACTTGTGCAGATCAATCATTTTGGCCCCTATAAGGTGTAAAAGTTAATTTGTGGCGATGCAAAATTTCTGCAGTAACTGTTGAGGGCATCCCCATCATTTTGAGATAGCTGCTTGACCGAGATGTTGCTAACAGCTCCATATTTCCTGCTGAATTAGCAGATAATGGGGCATGTTTATTAACGTACAGTAAAGTTTTGCATTGACTACTCTTTCACTGCTGAAGTTAAGCTGCAGTCAGATCAAAGCTTGTGCAGTAAGAGAAAAGCTTCATTTACAGGACAAAGTGGAGTGATTGCTTACTGCACAGGCACTGCATTACATGCACAACCTGATAGCAGGGGTGCTTCCTTGCTTTCAGGCAATACATGTAGAGAGGTGTGGTAGCTGTTAAAGGTAATCGATAGAAATAAAACATGGAAAAGAAAATAAGATGATACCTTTTTTATTGGACATAACTTATGTTAAACAGTGCCAGCAAGTTTAAGGTGTCCTTTTACTAAGGTGCACAGAAAATGGTTTGCGGCAGTATAGGCGTGGGTTTTGGGTATGCGTTGATTCATTTTTCAGCACACTTGTAGAAAAGGCCTTTTAACATTTTTGCCGAAAACGGATGTGCAGCAAAATCTAAATTTCTGCGCATCTATTTTGGGTCTGTGGCAAAGTCTCATGTGGTAACCGGGTGGTTATGACCTACGCGCAACAAATGCCACTTGATGTGCGTCCGATATGCGCGCCTGAAAATAAAAATTATTTTTTGACTGTGCATATTTGATGCACGCCAAAAATGAAATTACCGCAAGAGCCACAGGGTAGTCGGCTGGTAACTCCATTTTGGCGCGTGTTGGGCGCGCATAGAAGCTTACTTGGCTTAGTAAAAAGGCCCCATAATACCTTACTACAGTGACAGATTGCTGGTATCTCCAGTAATGATGAAGCCCCCAACTCATCCCCATCCAAACATCAACTCCCCCACTTGATCCTCCCAACAATGCTGATCCCCTACCCGATCCCCATTCAAATGATCAAAACTCCTTTCCAATCCCTCCAACAATGCTGACCCCCACCTCCCAACCCCCATTCAAATGTGCAAGATTCCCTGCCCCCCAACCTGGAAACGTCTTCCCAATCAAAAGCCACCTCCTGAACTCTATCCAACCTTCACCCCACCCCTTGGACCCCCCAGGTTTCAGCAGCCACCATTTTGAACCCAGAGCCAGACTGGGTGGGGCCAGAGAGGGATTGTTCTCCCCGGGCCCACTAACCAACCATTGATAGCCCCCTGGTAAGTCCGGGGGGGTTCCAGGGAGTGACTAAGGCCACTTTTTATCGCAGTTTGGAAAAAGGGACCCTTAAAAAGGAAGTGGTTTAAATTAATAGAAGCCCTAATCATGCTCCCTACAGCCATACAGCGATACGAAACTGTGATTATTTATTTATCAAATTTATAAACTGCTTTATGGGCTCAAGAGAATTACCCAAAGTGGTGTGCCGAAGAAAAACAAATTAAATACACAGACAAAAAAAAAGGATAAAAAAGTTACATTAATCTAAAATAAAATGGCAAAGGTTAAACTGGAAGTTAAATATGTCATCAGTACATTTTATTACAAAACTGAATGAGCGTTTTATGTTTCAGTAAAGCACTTTCCCAGATTTTGTTTTCTTTCCTCCGAAAGTCTTCCTATGTCTGCTACATTAACCTGACATATTTCCGTGGTAACTACCACATCCTGTGTATTGTTATTTTTTTTGTGGTAATTCTGTGAGTAAAAGTTCTTACGTAATAAATCTTGAAAATGGTTATTGATGCCGAGGACCCTTCAGAAAATGTATTTTGGAACAGGTGACGGCAACTGTGGCAAATCCTAATATTTTGGTTTTTCTTCTGCTAACACTGGCTCAAATTGAACTGAAGTTCTGATCTGGGCATCTGTTCAGGAAATGAACCATACACACATAAATTCAAAGGACAAAAAACTGGCTTCATTGGGGATTTTCCTGTGTGTTGCAGATGGATTGCAGATCAATTGCAAGTCATAATTGTTTTAAGCTATGGGAGTAATTTTATAACATGTTTGCTTATGTTGGGATCTTGTGCAGGTTAAGTACACTTTCTAAAGAAACATAGCTGCGTACATGTCTTTATAAAACTGTTCTCTAGCTATAGTGAAACCACACACGTTTATACTAATTTAGGAGCTTGACGCACGTGTTATATAAAGGCTTTCACGTAAATTGTGACTCCACACTCACTCTATACCAAACTATGCAACAGGGTGGACACCCTAGACGGCGTGAATGACATGAGGAAGGACCTAGCGAAGCTAGAGGAATGGACCGATATTTGGCAACTAAGGTTTAATCCCAAAAAATGTGGGGTCATGCACTTGGGTTGCAAGAATCCGAGGGAATGATACAGTATAGAGGGTGAAGTGCTTTAGTGCGAAAGAAGAGCGGGACTTGGGGGTGATTGTGTCTGATGACCTTAAAGCTTCCAAACAGGTAGAAAAAGCGACAGTCAAAGCCAGAAGGATCCTTGGGTGCACAAAGAGAGGCATGACCAGCAGGAAAAAGGAGGTGATTGTGTCATTGTATAAGTCTCTAGTGAGGCCTCACTTGTAGTACTGCGTGCAGTTCTGGAGACCGCACCTACGGAAAGATATAAACAGGATGGAGTCAGTCCAGAGGGCAGCTACAAAATTAGTAAGTGGTCTTGAATGCAAAAATTATAGGGACAGGCTTATGAACCTCAACATGTATACGCTGGAACAGAGGAGGGAGAGAGGAGACATGATAGAAATGTTTAAATATCTCAAGGGCATTTATGTACAGGAAGAGAGCCTTTTTCAACTGAAGGAGAGCTCTGGAATGAGGGGTCATATGACAAAGTTAAGAGGGAATAGGCTTAGGAGTAACCTAAGGAAGTACTATTTCTCAGAAAGGGTGGTGTAGGCATGGAATGGCCTCCTGGTGGAGGTAGTGGAGTCGAGGACTGTTCCAGAATTTAAAAAGGCATGGGATAAGGATGTGGGATTGATTAGGAACAGGACGAATTAGGGGTTACAGAGGATGGGCAGACTGGATGGATCATATGGCTTTTATCTTCCATCATGTTTCTATGTTTCTATCCAAAATCCACCTCTGAACACACAGCTGAATTGGGTAACTAGTAACCTAGTAAATGACGACAGATAAAGACCTGTACCGTCCATCCAGTCTGCCCAACAAGGTAAACTCATTTTACATGGTATGTGATACTTTATACCCGAGTTTGATTTGGTACCTGTATGAGTGTTCTTGTCACTGCATGCACTTGTATGCAGGGGGCAAGTTTGTAAGCAGCATTTTACATGTATATAATGGCATTTATGCATGAAGAAAATGTTATAAAATCACTATCTATAAGAGCAATTTTGTTTAATTCTATTTTTTTTAAGACACAGAAGCGTCAACATAAATGCACAGTAAGTTGCAAAAGCAGCAAGGTAAAGGTTGGGAGCATGTCTAACAGCCCCCCCCCCCCCCCCCCCATCACACACATAGATAATTACCTCACAGAGTGGAGGAGTGGCCTAAAGGTTAGTGCAGGGGTCTTTGATCCTAGCAACCTGCATTCAATTCCTACTTCAGCTTCTTGTGACCTTGAGCATGTCACTTAACCCTCCATTGCCCAGGTACAAAAACTTAGGGGCCCTTTAACAAAGTCACATAGGCGCCCACGTGCACCAAATTGGAGTTACCGTGTGGCCCTTGCGGTAATTTAAATTTTGACATGTGGCCGAAAAATATGTTTTATTTTCTGATGCACGTCAACTACGTACGTCAAGTGGCATTTGACGCGTGTAGATCATTAGCACATAGTTACCGCGTGACACCTTATGGCTGGCAGTAAGGTCTCAGACCCAAAATGGACACGTGGCAAATTTAATTTTGCCACATGTCCATTTTCGGCAGAAATTTTAAGAAGGCCTTTTTTATAGGAGCACTGAAAAATGGATCTGCGAGCACCTAAAACCCGCGCCTACACTACCGCAGGACATTTTTCTGGATCTGCGAGCACCCAAAACCCACGCCTACACTACCGCAGGCCATTTTTCTGGATCTGCGAGCACCCAAAACCCGCACCTACACTACTGAAGGCCATTTTTCAGCGCACCTTAGTAAAAGCACCCCTTATTCAGATGAAGTATTTCGCCTGGATGCATATTTTATAAGTAATGCAAATATCTTTTCACTTTGCCCATGATTCATCTAAAATAAATAAATGCCTTTTATCATCACATTTACATTTATGCACATGGGGTCATTTACAAACGCGCGACGGTTTACCATGCTGTGATTCGGCTCTACCACCAGGCTTCTGGAGAAGCCCAGCAGTAGTTCCAGTTCCCACTGCCTACCACTTGTTCCTGGCAGTAATCAGGCAGCAACATGCACTGCCCAGTATGTTTTCCCAATCCCATGTTTTCCCAATCCCTTTGCCCCCCCCTCCCCCCCCCCCCAGGGAGGGGAAACACTTCAGCCTCATAGGCTGAAATATAAGAGAGAAAACTTAGACTCAGTTAGGCGCAACCAGTAAACATCTTTATTGATATCTCACAGAGCCAATATACAAAATAATTTTTCTCTTTCTGGAGCAGGTTGTCAGACAGCAACACCAGACGCAATCACTATATAACAAAGACTGCTCAGCTAACACTGTCCCAGACATCACATATATAGCCTATGTAAGTTTTGTTTCTCCCAAATCATGTGATTTCTCCCAAACTAGAAATCAGAAACTAGCCTGTGCCATATATGGATATTCCTGTATTATATCACTCTCTCCCAACGTGTATTCACGTGGACATCAAGTGGCTTTTGGCTAGTCAGTTATCAGTATAGCATGCAATTAGTCACAGAGCAAAAAATTACATAGAACAATACCCTTGTGTCCTTTCACCCCAAGTCAGTCTATCAGTAGCTCCCAAGGTTATATTCATATTATATGAAAGGCATACTCAGCTGCAGCCAAATATGCATCTGTGAAGTGTCTGTTCTCAGCTCCTGAGAAAGCACTGTTTGTTACAAAAGATGCTGAGTTAGTAGGCTAACATGTGAGAACCAAACAGAGCAATGTCAGGCATAGGCCTTAGTAACAGGCCTAACATAGGAAGGAATATACACCAGTTACCGCCGGAGCCTTTACCGTCTCCTAAATAGGAAACAGTAAGGGCTTCCCCAGGAAATGGCAACACGCCAAAGCTTTTACTTAGCACATGGTCATTTCCTTCCCCTTTGACTAAAAAAGCCTTTTACACCTGACAGTAAAAGGTGGCTTCGGTGCACAGCAAACCCACATACTGATACCACCATTAAAAAGGAATTCTATATATGGCACCCAAAAGTTGCATGCATGCACCCAAGTTGCACGTGCAACTTAATTGATCAATGAGCCTAAATTGACAATAGTTGGGCACTTTCACGTCTCTCGCGGAACCTCGGGGTTAGTGAGCCCTTGGGCCACTGCCCAGGAGAATCACCCAAACACAGACAAGGCAAAACAGACGTACCAGCAAATCCAGGACTGGAACTACCAGGCGGAGACTGCCGCCGAGGCAACTCAAGCTGGAGCAAGCAGGACAGGAATTCAGCCCAAACTTCACCTGTGCTTAGCCACCGTTCCTCAGGAGTTGAGCCCCTGAGTGCAGGCGGCCGACAGGACTTACCAGTCAGGACTGGAAGGCAGAACTGCAGGAAACAGCAGCCGGCTGGCGAACAGCAGGAAACTTCCAGAAAACACATCGGGGTTCCAGGCAGGCAGCAAGAAACAGAATAAATCAGAAAACAAGTCGGGTCAGGGCGGGCAGCAGACAGAAGAATAAACCAGGGGACAAGCAGGGACAAAGCCAGAATCAGGAAATATCACAGCAGCACTGCAACAAACTCTCACCAGAGGAAACTCCACTGAGGACCTCTGTTGCAAGGCAAACTAGAGACCTTCCCAGGTGGTTAATAAAGGCAGCATACAAGGGAGTTCACCAAGTATGGGTACTGCTTAGTTCCAAAAAACTCCCAAAACAATCTGGAAGGCTGGAAGATCCGGACTGGGCCAGCATATCTTCTGGAACATGGGAAACAGTAAACCATCAGTTCACAGCAGCTACCAGGTCTGACCACCGGGGGCCGAGGTGACTGAGAGCCAGGAACCTGGGTACCACTGTAACAGGCGCTAATGACAAATTATTGCATTTAAGTGGAACAACTGGCTGTGAGCTATTCTACAAGGCTTGGTGCCTAACACTCAGTGTATATCTGAAAATGGGGCATGGTCATGTTGGTCCATCTAGCCCAGTATCATGCTTTCAGCAGTGGTTAATCCAGGTCACAAGTACCTGACAGAATTCTAAAGAGTAGCAACATTCCGAAATCTCAAATAGCAAGATTCCGGAATCCCAAAGAGTAGCAATATTCCAAGTTACCATCTAGGAGCAAGCAGTGGCTTCCCCATGTCCATCTCAATCGTGGACTATGGACTTTTCCTCTAGGAACTTGTCCAAACTTTTTAAAAACACAGATACGCCAACCTCTGTTACCACGTCCTCTGGTAACAAGTTGCAGAGCTTAACTACGTCGAGTGAAAAAATATTTCCTCCTATTTGTTTTCAAAGAATTTCCATGTAACTTAATTCAATGTCTACTAGACTTTGTACTTTTTTTAAAAGAGTAAAAAATTGATTTGCTTTTACCCGTTCTACACTGCTCAAGATTTTGTAGACTTCAACTATATTCCTCCTCAGCCATCTCTTTTCCAAGCTGAAAATACTTTATATTTTGATTTGTATCCTCCAGCCCCCCCCCCCCCACCCCCTTCCCTCTTCTTTTCCTCTTCCCTCCCTCTCTCTTGTTTTCACTTAATTTGATTCTGGATGTAGATTGCTACTTCTTACATGTGAGCTCCGGTATTGCCTTACTTTGTAAAATGTTACTTGTTATGTTGTGAGCTCTTGATTGTATCTGTATCAAAAATCAATAAAAGAAATTAAACTAAAAAAAAAAATTGAACACAATACTGAAAGTGAGGTTGCACCGTGGAGTGGTACAGAGCAGTGGCGTAGCAAGGGCAGGGCAGTGGGGGCGGTCCGCGCCCGGGTGCACGCTGCTGGAGGGTACAGAGAGCAGCCGCGCGCCTGTCGGCTCCGCTGGTTCCCTGCTCCCTCTGCCCCTGAACAGCTCACCTCCTGTTCCGAGGCAGAGGGAGCAAGGAGCCAGTGGAGCCGACAGGGGCGCGGCTGCTCTCTGCATCCTCCAGCAGCCAAGAATGCACCCGAGGGGGGGGGAGGGGCTTGATGCGCCGGGGAGGGGGGTGTCATGCTACACCCTGGGGGGGACAGATGCCGCACCACCGGGGGGGGGGGGGGGTGGTGGCTGGGAATAAAACCCGGATATTCAATGCTGGGCTATTTCCGGTGACCAGCATTCAATATCAGTTTTTCTAACCACTAAAGAGTTAACCAGCTATGCAGATATCCAGAGCTAACTGGTTAATGTTTTAGTAGTTAAGGTACTTGTGACCTGGCTCGGCCACTGTTTGAAAAACAGGTTACTGGGCTAGATGGTCCATTGGTTTGACCCAGTATGGCTACTCTTACGTTCTTATGAGATTTATATCTATATATATAAAACTCACCCTGAACGTTCTATTGTCTGCTGACGTCACTGAAGCCAGTTCGTATGTTCGAAGCTCTGAAGCCACGAAAATCACAGTCTGTAGGCCCCGCCCTCGCGTCAAACGTTATGACGTTGACGGCGGAGCAGATTCTCACCTCCAACGATCTACTGAGGCCACAAACTCCGGATTTCCACACTGTAGCTCTGCTCCGCCCTAGCGTCAAAACGCGATGACGTCGAGGGCGGGGCACGAAAACCGCCACCCACACAGAGCTACAACGGAAACAGCAGCGGTGCACGCCACGAACCAGGTAAAACCGCGATGAGCCATGCAGCCATGAAACCCTTGCTAGGGCCCGTTTCATTGCGCTCAGAAACGGGCCTTTGTTTACTAGTTTTATATAAAGACAGTTTAGGCCCCTCCCGGAGGCCCGGGCTCGGGGACTTTTGTCCCTCATGTAACCCCCTCTCAGTGGCCCTGCCTGCCAGTGGTGGGAAAATGTAGGGTATAAATGCTATAAATAAATAAATAAACCAATTTTAGGATTGTTTTGTCACTATCAATGTTAGCTACAATAATTGTGAATGTGGGACTGGCTCAATTAGACATGCATTTGACAGTGAATGGTGCACTGGATGAATTCCAGTTTTTTTTTTGTTACATTTGTACCCCGCACTTTCCTACTCATGGCAGGCTCAATGCGGCTTACATGGGGCAATGGAGGGTTAAGTGACTTGCCCAGAGTCACAAGGAGCTGCCGGTGCCTGAAGTGGGAATCAAACTCAGTTCCTCAGGACCAGAGTCCACCACCCTAACCACTAGGCCACTCCTCCACTGTTGCTACTATTTGAGATTCTACATGAATGTTGCTATTCCACTAGCAACATTCCATGTAGAAGTCATCCCTTGCAGATCACCAATGTGGCCGTGCAGGCTTCTACATGGAATGTTGCTAGTGGAATAGCAACATTCCATGTAGAATCTCAAAGAGTAGCAACATTCCATAGAATCTCCAATAGTAGCAACATTCCATGTAGAACCTCCAATAGTAGCAACAGAATCTCCAATAGTAGCAACATTCCATGTAGAACCTCCAATAGTAGCAACATTCCATGTAGAATCTCCAATAGTAGCAACAGAATCTCCAATAGTAGCAACATTCCATGTAGAACCTGCAATAGTAGCAACATTCCATGTAGAATCTCCAATACTATCTATTTTATTTTTGTTACATTTTGCGCTTTCCCACTCATGGCAGGCTCAATGCGGCTTACATGGGGGCAATGGAGGGTTAAGTGACTTGCCCAGAGTCACAAGGAGCTGCCTGTGCCTGAAGTGGGAATCAAACTCAGTTCCTCAGGACCAAAGTCCACCACCCTAACCACTAGGCCACTCCTCCACTCCAGTATGGTTTCGGAAGGCTCATAATACAGAGTCTTTTCTTGTTTCAGCTGCAGATGTTCTACAAAGAAGATTGTACCAGTGGTGCAGCTACTTGTTTGTGACATTAGCCGCCTTATTTTCGAAAGAGAAAGACGCTCCTATTTTGACCCAAATCAGGAGATGGGCATCTTTCTCCCGTGGGCGCCCAAATCGGTATAATCGAAAGCCGATTTGGGGCGTCTTCAACTGCAATCTGTCGCGGAAACGGCCAAAGTTGACGGGGGGGCGTGTCGGAGGCATGGTGAAGGTGGGACTGGGGCGTGTTTATCGGCCGAGCAGAGATGGGCGCCTTCGGCCGATAATTGAAAAAAAAATGGCCGTTTTTAGCTCAAATTTAGGTCATTTTTTGGACCCTTTTTTTTTCACGAACAAGTCCCAAAAAAGTGCCCTAAATGACCAGATGACCACCGGAGGGAATCGGGGATGACCACCCCTGACTCCCCTAGTGATCACTAACCCCCTCCCACCAAAAAAAAAAAAACAACTTTAACAACTTTTTATCCCTGCCTGTATGCCAGCCTCAAATGTCATACCCAGCTCCATCACAGTAGTATGCAGGTCCCTGGAGCAGTTGTTAGTGGATGCAGTGGACTTCAGGCAGGTGTACCCAGGCCCCCCCCCCCCCCCCCCCACCTGTTACACTTGTGGTGATAAATGGGAGCCCTCCAAACCGCCCCCAAAACCCACTGTACCCACATCTAGGTGCCCCCCTTCAGCCATAAGTGCTATGGTAATGGTGTAGAGTTGTGGGGAGTGGGTTTGGGGGGAGATTTGGGGGGCTCAGCACCCAAGGGAAGGGAGCTATGGACTTCAGAGGTAGTCAACTTTAGTTTTTTAATTGTTACAAGTACCCCCTAGGGTGCCCGGTTGGTGTCCTGGCATGTGAGGGGGACCAGTGCACTACGAATCCTGGCCCCTCCCACGACCCAATGCCTTGGATTTGGCCGTTTTTCAGCTGGGCACCTTCGGTTTCCATTATCGCTGAAAAACGATACCGGCCAGCTCAAATCCGCACAAATCCGATGCATTTGGCTGGCACAAACCGTAGTATCGGAAAAAAGATGGACGCCCATTTTTTTCCAAAATACGGTTTGCCCCGCCCCTTCACATACCCGTTCTCGGAGATAGACGCCCATGGAGATGGGTGTTTGTGTTCGATTATGCCCCCAGATCTCTCTGCAACATTTGACTCAGTTCATCATGAGATTTTGATGCAGCATCTGTGATCCTTTGGCGTTTGAGGAACTGTACTGAATTGGTTTATTTTCTTTTTTGTAAGAGACTGAGAGGAAGCAAGACATTTGTGTTGGTAATTCTGTTTCAGTTGCCCAACCTCTGACTATGGGAGTGCCTCAGGGTTTGTTCCTATCTGCTATTCTGTTTAATGTGTACCTGATTCCACTTTGTCAGGCGTTGAAATCATTAGTCTTAATGTCATCAATGACATTCAAGTTTACTTTTCATTTGAGGGCTTCCTGTCTGGGGCACTTTGTTGACTTCAGGAGATGCATGTTACTATTTTAGACTGGATAACATTAATTGGCTTGTCCTGAATATGTAAAAAACCAAAGTAATAATTATTCCATACTGGAATAAATATTCAACCGGCAGCAGTGAGCATCTTGTGACCATTACCGGTGGTATTCCCGGATATTAATTGGCGAGCCATGTCTGCACTTTGACATTGAATATCGGATTTTTGCGGAGTCAGCTAGCACATGGAGCGACATTTTCGAATGGGGATGCCCATCTCTGAGGACGTCCCCACAGAGGGGCAGGGCATCCCGTATTATCGAAACAAGATGGGCGTCCATCTTTTGTTTTGATAATATGGTCGGGGACGCCCAAATCTCAACATTTAGGTCGACCTAAGAGATGGTCGACCTAAATGTTGAGATGGTTGACCTTAGAGATGGACGACCTTGGTTTTCGCCGATAATGGAAACCAAGGACGCCCATCTCAAAAACGACCAAATGCAAGTCCTTTGGTCATGGGAGGAGCCAGCATTCGTAGTGCACTGGTCCCCCTCACATTACAGGACACCAACCCTAGGGGGTACTGCAGTGGACTTCACAAATTGCTCCCAGGTGCATAGCTCCCTTATCTTGGGTGCTGAGCCCCCCAAACCCACTCCCCATAACTGTACACCCTAAGGGATGAAGGGGCACCTATATGTGGGTACAGTGGGTTTCAGGTGGGTTTTGGAGGGCTCACATTTACCAGCACAAGTGTAACAGGTAAAGGGGGATGGGTCTGGGTCCACCTGGTTGAAGTCCACTGCAGTACCCACTAAAAACTGCTCCAGGGACCAGCATACTGCTGTGATGGAGCTGGGTATGACATTTGAGGCTGGCATAGAGGCTGGAAAAAAATGTTACAATTTTTTTTAGGGTGGGAGGGGGTTGGTGACCACTGGGGGAGTAGGGGGAGGTCATCCCTGATTCCCTCTAGTGGTCATCTGGTCAGTTTGGGCACCTTTTCGAGGCCTGGTCATGAAAAACATTGGACCAAATAAAGTCGGCCAAATGCTCATCAGGGACACCCTTCTTTTTTCCATTATCGGCCGAGGGCGCTCATCTCTTAACCACACCCTGTCCCGCATTCGGTACACTGCTGACACGCCCCCGTGAACGTTGGTTGTCCCCGCGACGGAAAGCAGTTGAGGATGCCCAAAAGCGGCTTTCGATTATGCCAATTTGGGTGACCCTGAGAGAAGGGTGCCCATTTCCTGATTTATGTCAGAAGATGGGCGTCCTTCTCTTTCAATTATGCCGCTGATATCTAGTTAAGTCAATATGCAGCACTTAATTAGCCATGAATTACCACTTAAAGATAGGACTGACTTTTAGGTGGTTAACTTGGCTGGTTAAGGGGCCCTTTTATTAAGCCCCATAGGTGCATATGCGCACCCAACATGTGCCGATTTGGAATTACTGCCCGGTTATCGTGTGGCCCGGGCAGTAATTTCATTTTTGATGTGCATCTGCTACGCGCGTCCCAAATAATAATTTTAATTTTCTGATCCGTGTCAGCTACACACATCAATCGGCATTCTACGCATGTTGGTCATTACTGCTAAGACAATGGGTGGCGGTAAGGTCTCCGACCCAAAATGGACGCACATCAATTTTTTATTTTGTCGCATGTGCATTTTCAGCAAAAATGTTATAAAGGCATTTTTACAGGCGTGCTGAAAAATGGATCTGCGCACACCCAAAACCCGTCCCTACACTATCGCAGGCCATTTTTTTTCAGCGTACCTTAGTAAAAGGACCCCTAAGTGCTCAATATCAGCACTTAAGCACCCAAGTGCTAAATCTGTCCCTGGAATCTCCCCCCAAAATAGCCGGCTTTCACTTAAGTGATAATCGCTAATTTTTAGGGCTGATAACCAGTTACATGCCACTGAAAATGAGCACATATCCCCTAACAAGTGATTCAACCAGTCAGCATCCATTTCTGTCCAGTTAAATTGCTTTGAGTATCGATCCAACTGTGTCTTCTGATATTTCTTCTTAGTTCTTGCTTTGTAGTTCTTTTGTGTGACTTTTGTCCCAAGTTTAACCTTGGCAGTTCTGCTGGATTCTCCATTAACCTTTAAACCACAGATTTGGGCAGTAATAAAGAGCTTTTACGGTCTACGCCTTGATCGTGACTGAATAGATAGGGATGGGCTTGAGTGTAAATTTTAAGGGGCTTCGACATTAGCTTCAGAACTTTTAGGTCAAGAACAGTACTGGGCAGACTTCTATAGTCTGTACCCTGAGAAAGGCAAGGACAAATCAAACTCGGGTATACATATAAAGTGTCGCATATCAAGTAAAACGCGTTTACCTTGTTGGGCAGACTGGATGGATCGTACAGGTCTTTATCTGCTGTCATTTACTATGTTACTATGTTACTCTTTGGGGTTCTACATGGAATGTTGCTACTAATTGGGATTCCGGAATCTTGCAACTCTTTAGGATTCCAGAATCTTCAGAATTTTTAGTACAGGAACAGTGCTGGGCAGACTTCTACGGTCTGTGCCCTGAGAAAGGCAAGGACAGATCAAACTCGGGTATACATATAAAGTATCACATATCAAGTAAACTGAGTTTATCTTGTTGGGCAGACTGGATGGACTGTACAGGTCTTTATCTGCCGTCATTTTCTATGTTAGTAGGAAATGTGACCTTTTTACAGTAGAATTAAAAGTAGGCTCAGCATGTGTGAAAGCCACGTGCTAGTTATAACACAGGCCATTTTTTTTAGCACAGCTTAGTAAAAAAGCCCCCAAACTCATTAAAAAACAACAGTGTAAACTATCATTCATTTCATTTATCCAAGATGAAATGGCATAAAAAGGTCTGATCTGGTGTTCTGCCTGCTTAACCCAATTGACAAAAATTAATTGCACTGTCACTCCTGTGGACCCGTGACCCCTCCGCATCCTTCATACCCCCATCTACATATCTTGAACAGCCAGGAGCAATTCCCAGTCATTAATGTCTGGCCAGTCCTGTTTCTAAAAATGCTGTCTAGTGTCATAATGGAAAACAGTACTGGAGAGGGAAGAGCGACTGGGGACCACTCCTGTCCATGAAGACCTGCAGATGTGGAATGAGGGAGATTTTATCGGCTGGACACAAGAGCAAGACTTCTTGTATAAAAATATAAATTAACAAAGGTGTGTGTGTGTGGTGGAGGGGGGAATTGGGCTAATTTTTTTTTTTAATAAAATACATTTTATTGAATTATGTTAATTTCTCTTTCATTTCATTAAATAAAAAAAATGTCTTGGTTTTGTTGCAAACAAAGCACAGTTCCTATCATAGTTAATACTGAGCATAATGAAAAAATGTTTTTACCATATACACACCTACTTGAAGCCCCAAAACATGAGCCTAACATTTATGAGGCTCAAAACCAGACAACCAGAATAAGTACAGCAATCACAGAGTTAAATTGTACATACACGATACAGCAGACAACAAAATGACACAAGCGTCAAACTAATGTGAATAGTGTATGAAATTTTCTGTGCAGGAATTGATTGTAAATATTGCAGGTTTAAAGACATCCTAGATGATAAATAGCCTGGAACACCATAAGCAAAATGCTCCCCCCCCCCCCCCCCCCCCCCCACACACACACACACACACTTAAGTAGAAAGGCAATGTAAAGCTCAGGTGAAAACAAGACTTTTAGAAAACCTGACGTGCATAGTGAAAAAGAAAGGGAAAAAGACAATATGCGCTTCAGCTGACAGATCGACTATCTGTAAAGTGAAGCTGTAAACCGCTTTGGTCTAAGCAGTACTTAAAATACTCAAATGAATGGAATGAAATGAATATCCATCAAGGCCTCACGAAACACTTTGAGGACAGAACGATTTTGCCGGGCTTTATTCTATAACTCGTGAAGAGAGAGTTTATGCAAGGACGAGACATGTTCTGTCTTTGCCATTGTTTTCTTTACTCGTTTCTTTGTTGAAACGTAACAAATGAAGCTGATCTCGCTCGACTTATTTTTTTTCTTAGGGTTTTTAAAACGAAGGGCCCTGTTTACTAAGCCGCGCTGTAGGCGCGCTAGCATTTTTAGGGGTCCTTTTACTAAGCCACATAGGCGCGTACGCACGGCCTACGTGCGTCAGTTTTGAACTGCCACCCAGCTGCTGCGTGACCCGGGCAGTAATTTCATTTTTTTGTGCATGTCCACTAAAGGCGTCGGAAGTTTTCCGGTATGCGGCGCTAACCGGGCGGTAATCGGCGTTATGCGCGAGTAGACCATTACCTCCCAGTTAACGTGTGAGACTTTACCGCTAGGTCAATGTGTAGCGGTATGGTCTCTGACCCAAAATGGACGCGTGCCAATTTTAATTTTGCCGTATATCCATTTTCAGCAAAAAAAGGCATTTTTACAGGCACTTTGAAAAATGGACCTTCATGGGTCCGTTACACGCGTCTACACCAGCGCAGGCCATTTCGGTGCACCTTAGTAAAAGGACCCCTTAGCGCATGCTAAAAATTAGTGCACGTTAATGTTAGTGACACCCATAGTTACAGTGATATTTGCCATCTCGATCTTTGCGCTCTGAGAACCGGCATTTGCATGCAATTCCTGCATTATAGCACATACATTTGGAGGCACCCAGTCTTAATAGCCCTGACAAAACAGCCTTGTAACAAAATAACCCTTGACATTTCACACCCTAACAAAATAGCCCTTGACAAAATTGGCCCCTCCCACAAAACAACCCTTGACAAAATTGCCCCTACACAAAATACCCCCCTTAACAAAACAAATAACACATCACAAAAAATATAATAAGCTACAACTGAAATCTTCTCACTGATAAAGACTCCTACCAGCATTCAATTGGATAAAGCATATATAAATAAACAAAATTCTATAGCTACAAACTGGTATTCATGATCTGTTCTGCTATTTAAAGAAACTATTCTTCCATCAGCATGCTAATTAAAAAAAACAAAGCAATATTGACATCTTTTTCATAGTCTTACCAACCTTATCCTGTTTGGCAAGGTAAGATTATTAGGAAAAAAATGCAGTGCCATATTCTGGGCAACCTGATCGGGCCCTTTTGTCGGGGGGCTAACTTGTCAAGGGTTATATTGTGGGCAGGCCGTTTTGACAGGGGCTGTTATGCCAGGGACTATTATGTCGGGAGCTTTTTTTGTTTTTGTCGGGGCTATTTTGACCAGGTACCACATTTGGAAATCACAAAGATGGGAACTTATTCTATCAGAGGTCCCGTCGAATGGACCAGTTTGCCATTGAGGCTTAAATGTGAAACCAGTAAATCAGCACTTTGGAAACCCTTGAAAGACTTTTTATTACTTAAGGCCCTTTACAATTCTGATTGATGCTGTATTGATCTGTTTTTGAGTTCTTTCACAATTTATATTTGTTTACTGTGTTTTTATGAATGTTTTCTTGTAACCCGCCCTGGATAAGAGGGGGCTAAACATAATAAATCTAAATCTCTAGCGTTAGCGCACATTAGATTTTAGCACATTACTTAGTGCAGTTCAAAGACTTGCAAAGCCAACTTACATAGTAACGTAGTAACATAGTAGATGACGGCAGAGAAAGACCTGCACGGTCCATCCAGTCTGCCCAACAAGATAAACTCATATGTGCTACTTTATGTGTATACCTGACTTTGATTTGTAACTGCCATTTTTAGGGCACAGACGTAGAAGTCTGCCCAGCACTAGCCCCGCCTCCCACCACCAGCTCTGCCACCCAATCTCCACTAAGCTTCTGAGGATCCATTCCTTCTGAACAGGATTCCTTTATGTTTATCCCATGCATTTTTGAATTCCGTTACTGTTTTCATCTCCACCACCTCCCGCGGGAGGGCATTCCAAGTATCCAACTTATAGAATCCCATCTCCAGGGGTGGACTGAGAGTACTCTGGCCCCCCTTCCCCCCCGCCACTGCCGTCCCCCTTCCCCCCACACACTACCGCCATCCCCGCAGTCCTGACCTTCCTCCTTGTCCAGCAGCATGTCCTCTGATCTCCCCTTTTCCACCGTCTTCCATCCCTGCTGCTGCTGCCGCCTGTGACGGCTCCCCAGTTTAAAATGACGTCTGCGACCTCTCATGGTAGTCTCGTGAGAGTTCGCGGCCACCATTTTAAACCGCGGAGCCGGCACAGGACGCAGGCAGTGGCAGCAGGAGGCAAGGACAACTAGGCAGAGCCTCTGGGCCCTTAGGCAGTGCCCGAATGCCCCAATGGTCAGTCCTCCCCTGCCCATCTCCACTTCACACCTCAAAAAAAACTAAGCCTGGAATTTTAAAGAAACGGTTGAATTATATCACAGGTCTGAGCTCTCATCTTGGAATTTGGCAAAACAGCAGAAATCTAGTTTTTTTGTTTTTAGCGGAAGTGGGCATCCATTTAAATTTTTGATCAAAATCAATGGTGCAATTAAGAATGTTAATTGTGCGATTAATCACAGTTGATTGTGTTGTAGTTTTCAGCTATAGAGAAATTTAATTCTGTTAAGAAATGCATAATCCACTATTTACTGTAAGTGATAGGACAAGGAAAAGCTATCATCCCAGTATTCACCCACAACAGTCCTCATTACTTTTAAATTGTGGTTGCTGCAGTTAAGTAATAGTTACCTGGCTATTTAAGGGGAAAGGGAAATGATATACCACCTTTCTGAGGTTTTCACAACTACATTCAAAGTATTCAGGTACTTATTTTGTACCAGGGGCAATGGAGGGTTAAGTGACTTGCCCAGAGTCACGAGGAGCTGCAGTGGGAACTGAACTCAGTTCCCTAGGATCAAAGTCCACTGCACTAACTACTAGGCTACTCTTCCACTAGCAACATTCCATGTAGAAGCCTGCCCTTGTAGATCAGCATTATGGCTGTGCAGGATTCTGTTTCTGTGAGTCTGACGTCCTAAATTTACGTGTAGGACGTCAGACTCACAGAAACAGAAGCCTGCGCGGCCGCGTTGCTGATCTGCAAAGGCAGGCTTCTACATGGAATGTTGCTAGTGGAATAGCAACATTCCATGTAGAATCTCAAATAGTAGCAACATTCCATCTAGAATCTCAAACAGGGAAAGGGAAATGGGACTTGATATACCACCTTTCTGAGGTTTTCACAACTACATTCAAAGCAGTTTACACATATTCAGGTACTTAGTTTGTACCAGGGGCCATGGAGGGTTACGTGACTTGCCCAGAGTCACAAGCAGCTGCAGTGAGAATCAAACTCAGTTCCCCAGGATCAAAGTCCACTGCACTAACCACTAGGCTACTCTTCCACTAGCAACATTCCATGTAGAAGCCTGCCCTTGTAGATCAGCAATATGGCTGCGCAGGATTCTGTTTCTGTGAGTCTGACGTCCTAAATTTACGTGTAGGACGTCAGACTCACAGAAACAGAAGCCTGCGCGGCCGCGTTGCTGATCTGCAAAGGCAGGCTTCTACATGGAATGTTGCTAGTGGAATAGCAACATTCCATGTAGAATCTCAAATAGTAGCAACATTCCATCTAGAATCTCAAACAGGGAAAGGGAAATGGGACTTGATATACCACCTTTCTGAGGTTTTCACAACTACATTCAAAGCAGTTTACACATATTCAGGTACTTAGTTTGTACCAGGGGCCATGGAGGGTTACGTGACTTGCCCAGAGTCACAAGCAGCTGCAGTGAGAATCAAACTCAGTTCCCCAGGATCAAAGTCCACTGCACTAACCACTAGGCTACTCTTCCACTAGCAACATTCCATGTAGAAGCCTGCCCTTGTAGATCAGCAATATGGCTGCGCAGGATTCTGTTTCTGTGAGTCTGACGTCCTAAATTTACGTGTAGGACGTCAGACTCACAGAAACAGAAGCCTGCGCGGCCGCGTTGCTGATCTGCAAAGGCAGGCTTCTACATGGAATGTTGCTAGTGGAATAGCAACATTCCATGTAGAATCTCAAACAGGGAAAGGGAACTGGGACTTGATATACCACCTTTCTGAGGTTTTCACAACTACATTCAAAGCAGTTTACACATATTCAGGTACTTAGTTTGTACCAGGGGCCATGGAGGGTTACGTGACTTGCCCAGAGTCACAAGCAGCTGCAGTGAGAATCAAACTCAGTTCCCCACAATCAAAGTCCGCTGCACTAACCACTAGGCTACTCCTCCACTAGCAAAGTTTCATGTAGAAGCCTGCCCTTGCAGATCAGCAACGCAGCCGCGCAGGCTTCTGTTTCTGTGAGTCTCAGACTTTGTAGCTTCATCGCATGTCCCCTAGTCCTATTCCTAGTTGTGCTAAGTAATTCACACAGATATGCCCCTCTCCACCCCCAGACATGCCCCCTCAACCAAAAAATACAAAATATATTTTTTAACATATCAGTAGCACCATACATTTGAGACGTCTAAGCAATTCCCACAGCAAGTCCTTTTAAGCCGCAGCAAGCACGGAATAACGGACATTGCCAGATGCTACTCTGATAAAAGCAATATTCAGCACTGTTACTGAGATAACCATGTGAATAACTTAGGACGTGACTTTTGATCCAGTCCTCAGATGGTGCTGAATATTGTCAGTTTCGGTGCAACACCTGACTTTGCCTGGAGTGTCTCAATGCTATCCAGTTAGGGCCAGATTCTATATATAGTGCCTAAAAAAAATGCTTAAGCAGTATTCTATAAGCCACACCTAAAGTTAAGCATGGTTTATAGAATAATGTTTAAGCTTTACGGTCATGTATAAATGTAGGCGCCACCATTTGCACCAACCGAAACGTGCTGCACATTCTTACACCTAAATTAATGTGAGGAGTAGAGAATGACACCGGGACAAAATTTGTCCCCATCCCCACCCCGTCTCCATGGGTTCTGTCTCCTTCCCCAACCCATCCCCACAGGCCCTGTATCCATCCCCGTGCCATCTCCACAGACCCTATCTTCATCCCTGCCCCATGCCCTCAGGTTCTGTCCCCGTCCCTATCCCTGTGGGCTCTGTTCTCCTCTGCAGAAGCCTCAAACACTTATGATTTTACATTTAAATCTTTTTATTGTAATATAAAATGGAACAATATGCTGTGCAACTGTTGTGTGTAAACTACAAATAGAGAACAACAATAACAACTAGCAGCTATGGCCTAGTGGTTAGGGTGATGGACTTTGGTCCTGAGGAACTGAGTTTGATTCCCACTTCAGGCACAGGCAGCTCCTTGTGACTCTGGGCAAGTCACTTAACCCTCCATTGCCCCATGTAAGCTGCATTGAGCCTGCCATGAGTGGGAAAGCGCAGGGTACAAATGTAACAAAAATAAAATAGATACTATTAGAGATTCTACATGGAATGTTGCTACTATTGGAGATTCTACATGGACTGTTGCTATTCCACTAGCAACATTCCATGTAGAAGGCTGCGCAGGCTTCTGTTTCTGTGAGTCTGACATCCTGCACGTATGTGCAGGACGTCAGACTCACAGAAGCAGAAGCCTGCGCGGCCACATTGGTGATTTGCAAGGGCCGACTTCTACATGGAATGTTGCTAGTGGAATAGCAACATTCCATGTAGAATCTCAAATAGTAGCAACAGTGTAGCAACAGTGGAGGAGTGGCCTAGTGGTTAGGGTGGTGGACTTTGGTCCTGAGGAACTGAGTTCCATTCCCACTTCAGGCACAGGCAGCTCCTTGTGACTCTGGGCAAGTCACTTAACCCTCCATTGCCCCATGTAAGCCACACTGAGCCTGCCATGAGTGGGAAAGTGCGGGGTACAAATGTAACAAAACAAACCTTCCCACCGCCACCACCCTCTAACCTTCCATCCCCAACAGTAGCTGACTTCTACTACCCAAAGGAATCCTAATCCACCCTGTTAAAATGTCCAGGGGTACAAAATACAATTTGTTGTATTACATGCCCTAGAGGGCAGATTTTTAAATCTGTGAATGAATAAGAAGTCATCAACAATCTCAAGATTCAGTCTAGTTCTCCTGTCTTCCACAGTCCCTCCTGCAATAGAAGTTGTCTTCTTAGAAGATGTGCTGGTAGCAGGATGTACAGGATCCCCCATGCAAATTTTGCTAGCTGTGGCCAGCATGTTTGCTTGTTTTTCCAAAAAATAAAAATATTGTCGTCTGCATCAATCAAACATAAATGACAGTCCAGTTCATTAACAGGCTTCAAAGCAGAAAGTGACATGGGGACAAAGTTTGTCCCCGTCCTGATGGGCTGTTGTCCTCATCCTTACAGGCTCTGTTTCCATCCCCGCCCCGTCCTCATGAGATATATCCCTGCGGGCTCTGTCCCTGCTGTGTCCCTGCGGGCTCTGTCCCCATCCCCATCCCCGCGGTTACTGCGGATCCCGGTCCCTGTGTGGAGCACCCTTAATTTGTAATTCAAAACCGCACCCCTGTTCTACCTCAAAATGCCCATGACTGACCCCTTTCCGCACCCCCTTTTTCGGGCTGCGTGTAAATTTTAGGAGTTCAACATGCACCCAACTTTATGTGCGTAACACCCAATTAAATCTAATTAGTGCTAATAATTGCTTGTTAAAGAGAGAATTATTGGCACTAATCGGCTCGTTATATTTTTTACATCACACATGCAAATCGGCACCACACCTAAATTTATATGTGCAATTTTTGACAACTGTTACAGAATCAGAGGGATAGTGCTGAAGTGATTAGCGGATATTTTCAGTGCCTGCTAAAATCCAGGTATGACCCCAGTCAGATCGGGAGGGTTAGACTTGAGATCACTGGGTCAGGCTTGAGATTCAGGGTGAAGGAAGTTGGGAGACAGGCAATCGATCCCCATATTTCTTTTGACCATGCTACTGAACTGGCAATTGTCAGTAAGTTCGGCTTCACTGTCAGCAGTTGCGTAAATGCTGAGCATGCGCTGGGTGCCGGCATCGGGCGGCTCAGGAAAACTGCAGGCAACTGTAGAACCACATTGGAGAGAGACCTGGCCATGTTTGAGGAGAATTTCAGCAGGTGGAGTCTAATTCTTTAACGTTGTGTGCATAACTGTCTGCAAAGTTGAACTAACAATTTATCGAAAAGGGTCAGTTACACGCGTGGAGGGGCATAATCGAACGGGGGGGGGCGCCTATCTCTAAAGGTGCCCATCTCTAAGGACGGCCCCATAAAGGGGCATCCCGACCATATTATTGAAACAAGATAGGCGCCCATCTTTTGTTTCGATAATATGGTCGGGTACGGCCAAATCTCAACATTTGGGTTGACCTTAGAGATGGCCGACCTTAGTTTTCGCCGATAATGGAAACTAAGGACGTCCATCTCAAACCCAGCCAAATCCAAGCCATTTGGTTGTGGGAGGAGCCAGCATTTGTAGTGCACTGGTCCCCCTCACATGCCAGGACACCAACTGGGCACCCTAGGGGGCACTGCAGTGGACTTCAGAAATTGCTTCCAGGTGCATAGCTCCCTTACCTTGGGTGCTGAGCCCCCCAACCCCCCCCCCCCCCCGGTCCACCTGCTTGAAGTACACTGCACCCACTATATACTGCTGCGATGGACCTGAGTATGGCATTTGAGGCTGGCATAAAGGCTGGCAAAAAGTATTTTTAACCTGTTTTTTTATGGTGGGAGGGAGTTAGTGACCACTGGGGGACTAAGGGGAGGTCATCCCCAATTCTCTTCGGTGGTCATTTGCTCAGTTCGGGCATCTTTTCATTGTTTGGTCATGAAAAAAAATGGACCAAGTAAAGTCAGCCAAGTGCTCGTCAGGGACGCCCTTCTTTTTTCCATTATCGGCCGAGGACGCCCATCTCCTAATCACGCCCCAGTCCCACCTTCGCTACCCTGCCGACACGCCCCCGTGAACTTTGGTTGTCCCTGTGATGGAAAGCCATCGAGGGTGTAAAAAAAATCTGCTTTCAATTATGCCGATTTGGCCGGCCTTGCAAGAAGGGCGCCCTCTCCCGATTTGTGTCGAAAGATGGGCGCCCTTCTCCTTTGAACATAAGCTGGATAATAAATTAATGAGCTGCTAGTCAGCATAAATGACCAATTTATAGATTTTATTTATTTATTTAGATTTTGCTCACACCTTTTTCAGTTGTAGCTCAAGGTGAGTTGCATTCAGGTACTCTGGATATTTCTCTGTCCCAGGAGAGCTCACAATCTTGGTTTGTACCTGAGGCAATGGAGGGTTAAGTGACTTGCCCAAGATCACAAGAAGCAGCAGTGGGATTTGAACCAGCCACCTCTGGATTGCAAGACTGGTGCTCTAACCACTAAGCCACTCCTCCATTCCAGAATCTTGCTATTCTTTGGGGTTCTACATAGAATGTTGCTACTCTGCATGGAATCTTGTCACTAAGATTCCAGAATCTTATTTATGTATTTAGATTTTGCATACACCTTTTTCAGTAGTAGCTCAAGGTGAGTTACATTCAGGTACTCTGGATATTTCTCTGTCCCAGGAGGGCTCACAATCTAAGTTTGTACCTGAGGCAATGGAGGGTTAAGTGACCTGCCCAAGATCACAAGGAGCAGCAGTGGGATTTGAACCTGCCACCCCTGGAATGCAAGACCAGTGCTCTAACCACTAGATTATAGGTAGGGTCTGTTACCCACATAACTACTAATTATTGCCAATTAGCACCACTTATAGAAAATGATTGGCTATAATTGGTGTTAATTGACACTAATTTGCAGCAATTAATAGTTACATGGGTAACTGACAATTCAAATTCTTGTATACCGCTAATATCCCCTTTCCAGGGTTCAATGAGGTTTACATTCTAGGTGAGACAAAAGCAGATAGTGTGAGGTACGAGAAACATGAGAGACCATTGGTGTAATGCATGAGACTAAAAACATTAAAGAAAAGGATAATGGATGACACTAGGAAGTAGAAGTCATGATGGATTATTATGAAGCAGTCATTGGGAAGAGGAAGGTTTTTAGCCTCTTCCTGAAGTTGAGGTAGCTGTTTTCTGTTCTGAAGGGAATAAGTAGAGAGTTCCATATTTTGACGCCATATTTTGACTGACTCTAGCCTATATTCTACAAATTGCATGCATAAATTCTACAGTGTTCAACTGCAAGGGGAGTGTATATCCGGGGTGTATCTAGGGAGCATGAGTGGGTCAGGGGTCTGGTAGTTCTATACCTGTGTTGCAGAATACCCGCAGTTAAACGCATAGCTGCCTACACTTAGATGTGCACGCTGACACAAGTCATTTGGCTAGTATAAGTGTGTGAGTCTAAAGTTAGGTGTGTAAATGTGGATTTATACTAGAGTTCGTTATAGAATCCGTACTTAGAGTTCGTTATAGAATCCGTACCTAGCAAGCAGCATCCCAGCAGCCAACTTTAGGTGACTTTTGGAGAATTATTTCTTTAGGGCCTTATTCTACAAAGTTTATGCTCCTAAATTTACGCTCCCAAAATTGTACACTCCTAAATTTATGCTTATAAATTTAGGAGTGTAAATTTTAAGAGTGTAAATTTAGAAGCATAAACTTTGTATAATAAGGGCCTTAAAGGTCCTTTTGCTAAGGTGGGCCGAAAAATGGCCTGCGCTGGTGTAGACACGTGTATTGGAAGTGTGCAGGTCCATTTATCAGCGCATCTGCAAAAAAAGGCCTTTTTTTGAGGCTGAAAATGGAAGTGCGGCAAAATAAAAATTAGCGCACGTCCATTTTGGGCCCGAGACCTTACCGCCACTCATTGACTTAGCAGTAAGGTCTCACACGTTAAACGGGCGGTAATCATCAGCGCACGTACACAGATGATTACTGCCCCGTTAGCACCATGTGGTAGAAACTAAAAAATATTTTCTGACATGTGTATCGTACGCACGTAAAAAATGGAACGCGGTAGCCGGGGGGGGGGGGGGTAGTTCAAAATTGATGTGTGTTGTATGCGCGTAGGTGCCTACACGCCTTAGTAAAAGGGCCCCTTAATGCTTTAAGTTGAGTTGAAATGGGCGCAAAGAGTGTGGGGTAGGGGTAACAAGTGGGCAGGCTGCAGAAAGGACATCTGTCAATCCAGTTTACCCATGGGAGCCAACTTTTCAAAATTATTGGGGGTGCTAAGCTCAGTGGAAATAATTCATCCCTGAACATATACAAGGAATTTTCTCAATATTGGGGGTGCTCAAGCCAGTAGCATAGCCACAAGTGGGCCTGGGTGGGCCGGGGCCCACCCAACAGCAGCACATATTTAGTGCTAGCTAGTGGGGATCCCAAGCTTCACCAGCTGAAGACCTCCCCCTGATAGTGCTGAAAACATTGCTTTCCAGCAGTCTAAGCTTCCTAAGCTGCTGATACTGGCCTCATTGCATTTGGGGGGGGGGGGGGGGGGGAGGACAACACTTGGTGCCCACCCACTTCTTGACTAGGCCCACCCAAAATCTGCTGTCTGGTTACGCTCCTGGCTCAAGCACCCATAGCACCCACAGAGCCGGCTCCTATCAGTTTACCCATTGGTCCACCTAAAAGTTTAGGTCTGGCTACAGCACTGGTCTACCAGCCTACAATTTTAGTTTCTCCATGCAATACTGCTGCAGACCTTACATCAACCTTTGACATCAACACTGTCTGTACATGCCATGTCTTCATCATCTGAGTCCAGTGATAGATTAAACGCACAGATTTTCTTCAGTGCTGGAATCTTTGCTGAGTAGTTCAAGGTAGGCGCTGAAGAATTTTCTGAATCGTTCAAGAATAATCCATGTCATCTCAAGTTCAGTGTGGGTCAAACATGCTCATTTCTTAAACTGTGGGCCCAAAACAGATGTGACTGTTAGCCATTCCAATTTAAAGTTTAGTTTTCTGGCAGTCGCGTGAGCTTCCTTGAATCATGGGCAGGGGCATTCCCAGATTTAGGCACAATGATATACAATAATTGTCATTTTTTGCCCCTAACTGTCATCAGTTGGGTGGCAGAATTTATACCAGATTTTGGCAGGCATAAGTGCTCACTCGTAAAGATCGGCAAGAGATGCGTTCTAGGCACAGAGCGCCATTTCCTGAATACTAGCTTAGCGCAGGTCAACATGGTGCCTACTTCTTGGAACTACTGAATTGCCCCTATAGGACCAGATTCTATATATGGCACATAGAAAATCTGCAAAGCAGTGGCATACCAAGGGGGGGCGGTGGGGGCACTCCGCCCCGGGTACACGCCGCTGGGGGGGTGCCGCGCGCCTGTTGGCTCAGAGTCCGCTTGTTCCCTCCCTGCTGCTCCCTCTGCGTGGAACAGGTTACTTCCTGTTCCGGGGCAGAGGGAGCAGCAGCCAGGGAACAAGCGGACTCGGAACTGACAGGCACACGGCACCCCCCCCCCCCCCAGCAGGTAAAAATGCACCCGGGGGGGGGGGTGTAATTTCACCGGGGGGGCACATTGGCGATCCGCCCCAGGTGTCAGCCAGCCTGGGAACGCCACTGCTGCAAAGTGCTTTACAGAATATGCTTAGCAAGTTATGCGTGTAAATTCTAATTATTGCCAATTAGTGTTAAGCCAATTAAGTTATGTGCGTTGTTACAGAATGTGCTTGGATTTTGACTCAGAATGCTAGGTGGAGGAGTGGTCTAGTGGTTAGAGCACCGGTCTTGCAATCCAGAGGTGGTTGGTTCAAATCCCACTGCTGCTCCTTGTGATCTCGGGCAAGTCGCTTAACCCTCCATTGCCTCAGGTACAAACTTAGATGGTCAGCCCTCCTGGGACAGAGAAATATCCAGAGTACCTGAATGTAACTCACCTTGAGCTACTACTGAAAAAGGTGTGAGCAAAATCTAAATAATAGGTGCGCTATATAGAATCCAGGGAATAGTGTGGCATAGAATGCTACTTACACTGGTGGACATAAAGATGGAATACATAGACAGATAAGATAGAGCAGTGTTTCCAAATCCAATCCTGTAGTACCCCTTACCACTCAGGTTTTCAGGATATCCACAATGACTATGCATGAACTTGATTTGCACACACTGCCTCCATTATTTAGGCAGTAGAACTGGAAAAAACATCACAGTTGTGAAAAAAAATTGCAGTCAGTAGACCCTATAGTACACAAAACTTAAGAGAATTGCCCCTCCAAACTTTTATAGCCTTCATTGTATGCAAATCTCTTTCATGCATATTTATTGTGGATGTCCTGAAAACCTGACTGGCAAGGGGGACTCCAGGACCGGACTTGGGGAAAGACTGAGATAGAGTAACATGTGTTAGAAAATAAAGGAACTCATTTGAAGAATGTTGCGTGTGAAGTCAGAAAGATGCGGATAAGAAAGTCTACATTGTCACATTTATACTCGGAAAGCATATTTCCCTGCAGACCTCCAACTTCTGAACAGATCACGTGTGTTAGAACATAAGCACCGCCATACTGGGAAAAGACCAAGGGTCCTTCAAGCCCAGCATCCTGTCTCCGACAGCAGCCAATCCAGGCTTCAAAAACCTGGCAACCCCCCCCCCCAAAAAAAAAAAAAACAAAAAAACAACAACAACAAACATTTAATAATGTTCAATGGACTTTTCCCTCAGGAATCTGTCCAAACTCCCTTTAAATTCCATAAGGCCAACTGCTGTCACTACATTCTCCGGCAACGAGTTCCAGAGTCCAACTACACACTGAGTAAAGAAAAACTTTCTCCTGTTCAGTGGCGTACCAAGGGGGGGGGGGGGGCGGTGGGGGCGGTCCGCCCCAGGTGCACGCCGCTGGGGGGGGGGGGTGCCGCGCGTCTGTCGGCAACACTCGTTCCCTGCTCCCTCTGCCCCGGAATGGGTTACTTCCTGTTGCGGAGCAGAGGGAGCAAGGAACGAGCGAAGTCGACAGGCGTGCGGCACCCCCCAGCAGGTAAAGATGCACCCGGGGGGGGTGTCGTTTCGCCGGGGAGGAGGTGTCTGTCGTTTCGCCGCTAGGGGGGGTGCCCTGCGTCTGTCGGCAACACTCGTTCCCTGCTCCCTCTGCCCCAGAACAGGAAGTAACCCATTCCACGGCAGAGGGAGCAGGGACCGAGCGTTGCCGACAGACGCGCAGCACCCCCCCAGCAGGTAAAGATGCACCCGGGGGGGGTTCCATTGTTTCATCGGGGGGGGGGTCTCGCTGCACCCGTGGGGGTGTCATTTCGCCGGGGGGAGGTGTCCGTCATTTCACCGCTGGGGGCCAGGGAATGAGCGTTGCCGACAGATGCACGGCACCCCCCAGCACGTAAAGATGCACCCGGGGGGGTCCGTTGTTTCGCCGGGGGGAGGGGTCTCGCTGCACCCGGGGGGGCGCATCTGCGATCTGCCCAGGGTGTCAGCCACCCTAGGAACACAACTGCTCCTGTTTGTTTTAAATCTACCATATTCTAGCTTCATCTTTTGTCCCCTGGTTCTATTATTGTTTGAAAGTGTAAACAAACACTTCACATCTGCCGCTCTACTCCGCTCATTTACGTGTATTCACAGAACAAATAATAATGCAGATGTGTCCCCCTAATAACAGTCCACAACACAGAAACAAAACCAAAGGAGGGGGCAGACCAATGTGGTTCCAAAACAGGTGGTTTATTGGAGAATGACAATTAAAATGATTCTATATTGTGAGGTTCTTCTCCCTCTTCTGTACCGAGAGGATCCTGCAAGCAGCTGATTCAGACGTTCTTCTGGAAAACTTAAAACATTGTCCCACTGTTTAGAGTCACTTCTGCACGTCTTTTTTTTTTCTTTATTTCATTTGCTGGAGCAGACCATGTTGTTCCAATAGTGGGACAATGTTTTTAGGGTGACAAAAATAATAAAAGGGTTAGGACGACTTCCCTATGAGGAAAGGCTGAAACGGGTCGGGCTCTTGAGCTTGGAGATATGATAGAGGTCTATAAAATAATGAGTGGAGTGGAACGGGTAGACGTGAATCGATTGTTAGTAAACAATCCAAAAATACTAGGACTAGGGGACATGCAATGAAGCTACATAGCAGTAAATTTAAAACAAATTGGAGAAAATATTTCTTCACTCAACTTGTAATTAAACTCTGGAATTCTTTGCCAGAGAATGTAGTAAAGCAGTTAACTTAGCGGGGTTTCAAAAAGGTTTGGATGGCTTCCTAAAAGAAAAGTCCATAAGACATTCTTAAGATGGACTTGGGGAAAACCCACTACTTATTTCCAGGATAAGCACACGGACGTACAGCACATGGCTTAGATCGCGTGGGGCCTTAGACGCGTCCAACTTCTCTGTTATAGGCATCCAACTTTGAAACGCCTTACCTCGACATATCCGAAAAACCAGCAAACACCTACCCTTCCGAAAGCTGCTGAAGACTTACCTATTCAAACAAGCTTACCCAAACGACCCTACAAAGTCTCGGACCTAACCCACATTACAAACAATACCCACACTCCAATCCTTTCCCCACATCGCATACTATTGTCCCACTCTTTATAAATGTGTTATCTCCATGATACTTTGTACCATACTTTGTATTATCTCCTTGATACTATGTACCATATTTTGTAAGCCGCACTGAACCTGCTATTGAGCGGGAAAGAGCGGGGTATAAATGACACAAGCAAACAAATAAATAAATACGCAGCTTATAATTTATTGTACTGTTTTGGAAACTTGTCGTGTACTTGTGACCGGATTGGCCACTGTTAGAAACAGGATACTAGCCTTGATGGACCTTCGGTCTGTCCCAGTAGGGCAATACCTACGTATTTATGTACTTAAATTTTCCAGAAGAACGTCTGAATCGACTGCTTCAGGATCCTCTAGATAGAGAAGAGGAAGAAGAACCTCAAAATTTAGAGTCATTTCAATTGTCGTCCTTCGATAAACCACCTGTTTTGGAGCCACAGTGGTCTGCCCCCTCCTTTGGTTTTGTTTCTGTAGTGTATAAGCAACATCCTGTATAATCATATGGCCTCAAGCTGTGTTGTATAACTCTAGCCTGAGGGAAACTTTCCCTTAGGTCAACAGAGTTGCTCCTGGTCACACATAAATAATGTTGATGAGAGGCCTAGGCCAGCAAACAGCGGTATTTATTCTTCAGCCAAAGTTTGTTGCTATCAAATGGACAAAGGAAGAGAGAGAACAATCCTGCACAACCGCCTAGGTGAGAATAATTGAGGATAAGAGAAAACCTAACACTTCTGGTACGCAATCCTGCTTATTTTCGAAAGAGAAAAACGCCTATAGTGCGACCTAAATCGGGAGATAGACGTTTATCTCGCAAAGGCGCCCAAATCAGTATAATCAAAAGCCAATTTTGGGCGTTTCCAACTGCACTCCGTCACGGAAACGAATAAAGTTGATGGGGGCGTGTTGGAGGCGTGGTGGAGGCGGAACTGGGGCATGGTTATCGGCCGAGGAGAGATGGGCGTCTGTAGCTGATAATCGAAAAAAAAGGCGTTTTTACCAAAAAAGTGCCCCAACTGCCCAGATGACCACTGGAGGGAATCGGGGATGACCTCCCCGGACTCCCCCAGTGGTTACTAACCCCCTCCCACCAAAAAAAAAACACTTTAAAAACTTTTTTTCCAGCCTGTATGCCAGCCTCAAATGCCGTACCCACCTCCATGACAGCAGAATGTGTTCGATCCTCTCACAGCCTTTCCCTGGGTCAGATGTGGCTCTCAGGTGCACTACAGGGTCACATCAGCATTGCATTGTGGTGGGTGTAGGGTATTGGGCTCTGTGATTTCATTAGCTTGTGTTACAGTCTCACAATGTTGGTAGTTGGTAGGCACTTCTCCCATGGTGCTTTTCCCCCTGCCTACTGGGTCAGAGTGTGCCCTGATGTGCTTCCTGTTGTAGTCCATGCGGTAGTGGCCATTTTTGTAAGCCAGTTTTAGTTCCCTTTCCTGTGTTAGCCACGTTACAGAACATAGTTGTTACCTTGAATGTGGCTGAAAGAGGGCATTGTACAGCATTCTGCCAGATCTGACCTACTGCTCATCTCAGTACCAGGGAGACTCGTTGCCAGTGGGGCACAACCTCTGATCTGCAGTTAACTGTGAGCAAGCGTGCTTATTCCAATAAGGGACGTTTTCAGAGAGATTAGTCTTCAGGTGTAAACTGGTGTGCCAATGTTATATAGCAGCAACCAGTCCTAGAGGCCTGCGTGTATGCAGGTCCCTGGAGCACTTTTAGTGGGTACAGCAGTGCACTTCAGCCAGGTGGACCCAGGCCCATCCCCCCCTACCTGTAACAATTATGCTGGTAAATGGGAGGCCTCCAAAACCCACTGTACCCACATGTAGGTGCCCCCTTCACCCTTAAGAGCTATGGTAGTGTTGTACATTTGTGGGTAGTGGGTTTTGGGGGAGGGGAGTTGGGAGCTCAGCACCCGTGGTAAGGGAGCTATGCATGTGGGAGCTTTTTCTGAAGTCCACCGCACTGACCTAGGGTGCCCAGTTGGTGTCCTGGCATATCAGGGGGGCCAGTGTACTACCAATCCTGGCCCCTCCCACGACCAAATGGCTCAGATTAGGACGTTTTTGAGCTGGGCGTTTTTAGTTTCCATTATCGCTAAAAAAAAACAAACGCCCAGCTCAAAAACGTCCATTTTTTTCAAAAATACGCTTCGGCCCTCCCCTTCACGGACTCATTCTCGGAGATAAACGCCCATGGAGATAGGCGTTTCTGTTCGATTATGCCCCTCAATGTCATGAACCCTGAAGTGATACTGTTTACTTTTTTGACACATATTTATTTCTTATTATTTATCAATTTAGGTAGTACAATAGGTAAGGAATTGCTCAAAAGACATATTACTGTAGCCAGAGAGAAATGCAGATGTTGAGTGATTTGCTTTGCTATAGGCAGAACATAGTAACATAGTAGATGATGGCACAGAAAGACCTGCACGGTCCATCCAGTCTGCCCAACAAGATAAACTCATATGTGCTACTTTATGTGTATACCTGACCTTGATTTGTATCTGCCATTTTCAGGGCACAGACCATAGAAGTCTGCCCAGCACTAGCCCCGCCTCCCAATCACCAACCCCCACCTCCCACCACCCAATCTCCACTAAGCTTCTGAGGATCCATTCCTTCCGAACAGGATTCCTTTATGTTTGTCCCACGCATTTTTGAATTCCGTTACCGTTTTTATCTCCATCACCTCCCACAGGAGGGCATTCCATGTATCCACCACTCTCTAAACTAAACTTTTAAAAAAGTTAGCCTGCTAAGGGTCTCTTTTGCTAAGCTGTGTTAAGCAGCTAATGTGGCATTATCAGCATGGTAGGACAGTAGTGCAGGCTGACACTGTTTACTGCACTGGGGTATCCTTTCATCAAGTTGCGGTAAAAAGGGCCCTGCGCTTGCGGCGGGGGCCATTTAAAATGGCAAAGATTTCACTTATTGTGTGGCCATGCGTAGGGGAGCACTTAATGCCACCCACTAGGTAGCGCACAACGCTGCCTAGGGCCACTGAGAATAGGGGTCAGGTAAGGTTAGCGTATAAGGTACAATAAGGGTCAACGATAATAAGGAATATATAATGTCCAATACGATCTAAGGTTATGTTGTGTTGCAGAGTTGATGCATTTAAAGTAGGGTCAGTGGGATAGGCCTTGCAAAACAGGTAAGTCTTTAGTGATCTCCTGAAGTTAAGACGGTCGTAAATCGTTTTGGTAGCGCATTCCACATTTGTGTGCCTAAATAGGAGAAATTGGAATCATGGGTTGATTTCTATCTGAGTCCTATGCAGCTCGGATAGTGGAGGTTCAAATAGGTACGTGATGTGCTAGTTCTATTTCTGGTCGGAAGATCTATCGAGTCAACCATGTATTCTGGTGTTTCACCATAGATAATCTTGTGGACCAAAGAGCAAATTAATGCGTCTTAACTTTAAAGGTGCGTTAAAAACACTAATGCACCTTAGAAAAACATAACCCCTAATGTTCAATTGTTATGTAAGCCACATTGAACCTGAGCACATCTTGGAATAATGTGGGATAAAAATGTCAAATCAATCAATCAACACCATTGCCATGAATCATGTTCCATCAGTCCTGAGTCAGGTGAGTCACCTTAGTAACACTTCCAAAGTGTCTTTGTATTTTAACAAACGTTTGACAGTGTTACTAAGGTGACCCTCTCCCCTGAGGCAGGACTGGAGAAACCTGATTCCTGGAGTAAGTGTATTTGTATTTTACTATGTAGAGGATATTTTGTTTGTTTATTATACTGAATATTACAATCCAGGTCTTCTTTTTCAACAATGTCTTGAGACGTATTTCGCAAACTGTACAATCATTGGTACTAAGCCATTTGGATTACTGCAATGGAATCTATGCAGGTTGTGAAGAACAACTACCAAAGAAACTTCAGACTGCACAAAATACAGCAGCCAGATTGATATTTGGAAAACCAAAATTTGAGGGTGCCAAACCCATTCGTGAGAAACTACATTGGCTCCCCACCAGGGAACGTATTGCCTTTAAGGTTTGTACTCTCGTCCATAGGATTATTTACGGTGAAGTTCCTGGATACATGCTGGACCTTATAAAATTACCACCCAGAAACAGTACCAACCTATCCCGTACTTATTTAAATCTGCATTATCCAGACTGTATTGGACTTAGATAGAAATCTACTTATGCATCCAGCTTTTCTTACATAAGTACACAACTGTGGAACGCTTTGCCCAAGGCTGTAAGGTCTATCCACAACCACCTTAACTTTAGGAAAATACTGAAAACCTACTACTACTACTATTTAGCATTTCTATAGCACTACAAGGCGTACGCAGCGCTGCACAAACATAGAAGAAAGACAGTCCATGCTCAAAGAGCTTACAATCTAATAGACAAAAAATAAAGTAAGCAAATCAAATCAATTAATGTGCACAGGAAGGAGGAGAGGAGGGTAGGTAGAGGCGAGTGGTTACAAGTGGTTAAGAGTCAAAAGCAATGTTAAAGAGGTGGGCTTTCAGTCTAGATTTAAAGGTGGCCAAGGATGGGGCAAGACGTAGGGGCTCAGGAAGTTTATTCCAGGCGTAGGGTGCAGCGAGACAGAAGGCGCGAAGTCTAGAGTTGGCAGTAGTGGAGAAGGGAACAGATAAGAAGGATTTATCCGTGGAGCGGAGTGCACGGGAAGGGGTGTAGGGAAGGACGAGTGTGGAGAGATACTGGGGAGCAGCAGAGTGAGTACATTTATAGGTTAGTAGAAGAAGTTTGAACAGGATGCGAAAACGGATAGGGAGCCAGTGAAGCGACTTGAGGAGAGGGGTAGTATGAGTAAAGCGACCCTGGCGGAAGACGAGACGGGCAGCAGAGTTTTGAACCGATTGGAGAGGGGAGAGGTGACTAAGTGGGAGGCCAGCAAGAAGCAGATTGCAGTAGTCTAAACGAGAGGTGACCAAACTGTTTAAGAATGCCTATCCCCCTGATCCAGATTAACTTTCTACTTCCTGCGACACAGCTAAATATGGACAATATTAGACTTTTACCACCACCCCCTCTTCATTTCTTGTAGCTTATACTTATGTTTCTTATCATGCTTTCTACTTCATTATGTACCTGTATTATTGAACCAAAGCTTTACGGTATTGTGTAAGCCACATCGAGCCTGCAACTAAGTGGCAAAATGTGGGATATAAATGTGTTAAATAAATAAATAAATAAATAAAATACAATAGAAAAGTGCATGCACACACAACATCTTGTCCTAAATGTTGACAAAATAATTTCTTGCTGGATTTCGGGCCACTTGGGGTAACCATCCATAGGGGGCCCTTTTACTAAGCCGTGTAGGCGCCTATGCGCATCCAACACGTGCCAATTTGCAACTACCGCGCGACTCGGGCGGTAATTCCATTTTTTGCACACGTCTTATATGCGCGCCAGAAAAATATTGTTTCTTTCCCATCATGCAGCGCTAACTGGGTGGTAATCAGCAGTGTGCGTGTGCTGACGATTACCGCCCGGTTAACGCGTGAGATCTTACCACTAAGTCAATGGGTGGCGGTAAGGTGTCAGACCTAAAATGGACACGCGCCAATTGTTATTTTGCCACACGTCCATTTTCAGCCCCCAAAAAGGGCCTTTTTTACAGGCACGCTGAAAAATGGATCCGCATGCGTGCAAAACATGTGCTTACACTAGCGCAGACCATTTTTCACTGCACCTTAGTTCCCTGTTTACCTGGTTCACCTGTACCTGTTGTTGACATAAGTATCTAATGGGCCCTTTTGACAAACACGCGGTAGGTTCTACACACATGCAGTGCGTGCCAAAAGAAGACTACTGCCAGGCTAGTGTATTCCCTAGCTGTAATTTTGGATTTGGCGTGCACCCATAATGCTTTGATAAATTATTATTTTTTTATTTCTTGCCATGCACTGCATTTCTGGCATTAATCGGCATGCAACAGCAGCCGCATTGGAGGTAGTTCCGCTTCCAGCATGCGGCATTTCCGGCGCTGCTGTAATTTTTGAAAAATTAATACCACGGTTACCGCCACCTCAATGGATGCAAACAAACACGGACTTCTGATACTAGAAAGTCCAACTACAAAACATGAAGTTCACACATATGGTCACAGCAAGGTTCCCTTTGAAAGGGCCATGAAATTATCAACACCTTTAGTAAAAGGGCCTCTAAGCGACTGTCAGGCTCATTTTCGAAAGTGATGGATGTCCATCTTCCGACATAAATTGGAACATAGACGTCCATCTCCCAGAGATGTCCAAATCGGTATAATCGAAACCCGATTTTGGACGTCTCCAACTGCCCGTCGCAAGGATGCCCAAATTTCAAGGGGGCATGTCGGAAGTGTGGTGAAGGTGGGACTTGGGCATGCCTAACACTTGGACGTCTTTAACCCATAATCAAAAAAAGCAGGGATGTCCTAAAGTAAAACTTGGACGTTTTTACCCGGACCTGTTTTTTTAACGAATAAGGCACAAAAAGGTGCCCAAAATGACCAGATGACCAACGGAGGGAATTGGTATCCTGTTACTGTTGGATAATTGCTTCATTGTTCACATGACTTCTTCCACCAGAATATTTGGTTCCATCTCCAATGTCTCATTGTTGTCTATCAGATGGTTCTGTTGTTCACCTTCATATAACTTCTCTGTATATTCTTTCCACCAATCACATATTGCTGGCTGGTCATACAGTTCCTGGCCATTGTTCCCATGAACTTTCACTTTGTGGGCCATGAATGTTAACCGTGTCCTCTTCACATGGGTGTAGAGTTCTCGCAGGTGACCTTTCCTATTTGCTTCCTCCATCTTCTGTCACTGTCCATTCCAGAAGTTCTTTCTGTCCTTTCAGGCCTCTCTTTGGAATGCTGCATTTAACCTTCTGACATCTTGTCTATTCCCAGTAGCTTTGACCTTCCTTCTCTCTTCTGCTGATGGTCAAGTCAGAAATCCACTGGGCTGATTTTGATAGTTTCTTGTATGGGATACGTTCTAATGCTGTGTCGATTACATGTATTTTCACTTCTTCCCACAGGTGTCTTTCTTCCATGGGGAGATGGTCAAATTGTTGCTTAGTTCAACTGCATATCCAGCACTGATCTTGTTTGTGTCAAATCTCTTCGAAGCTGCCGATTGTTTGGTATTACATAATCTGAGTTTAACTGTGGCTACAAGTAACTGGTGATCAGATCCACAGTCAGCACCATGGTATGTCTTCACTGCCAGGACTGAACTCTGGCACCTTTCCTGACACAGGATATAGTCGATTGGTTTCTGTGTTCTCTGCTTGGTGATGTCCTGGTGTATAGCCACCATTTGGGTTGTTCAAATCAAGTGTTGGTGGTCATTAGCCGATGTTCTTGGCAGAACTGAACCTGTCAATCTCCTGCCTCATTCCGCTTTCCTAAACCAAATCTTCCAACAATTTTGGGTTCCACCACAGTTCCCACTTTGGAGTTGAAATCACTAATAATGCAGACAATGTCCTTAATGGGTGTTTGGCTTAAAGCATTCTGAAGTTCACCATAGAACTCTTCCAACTTTCCTGAGGTGCATCTGCTGTCGGAGAATATATTTGCAGGAGTGTGATGTTAAGGGCTTCCCTCTGATACAGATGACCATTAGTTGGTCGCTCAGTGTCTGATAACTTTCAATGGCTTTGGCAAATTTCTTGTTGTTGATAAAGCCCACTCCTCGTCATCTGATGATGCCATTGCCAGAGTAGTATACTACATACTCACTTAAATTGAAAAAAACATTGCCAGTCCAGTGTATTTCACTTATACCCAGTATGTCAATGCTCAGTTAATTCATTTCCCTTTTCACAATGTAATTTTCATGCATTCTGGCCATTCACATTCCACGTTCTGACCTTCTATGGTTTTGTGCAGCGCAGAGTGGTTGATTTGCTATGGGCCACATCAGCAGATGGGCATCATGATGGATTTAGCCTACCTGCATCATCAATACCCCAGTTATTTTGACCTCCTCCTTGCTCTTTGCCAGTTGAATGTTGGGTACCTTCTGGCCTGGGGGGGGGGGGGGGGGGGCAACTTTCCAGTACCATATTGGAAACATTGTTGATCCATAGAATATTTTGGAAGAATATTGGGGTAGGTTGCCGGGTCTTTCATCAAAAGGTTCTCCAGACAACCACTCGACATGTGTGACACTGCAGTACTGCTTATCTGGTGTAGAAGGCAGAAGGTGACAGATACTGTGTGGACCCTTACTGCATTCCATTCCACAAGGCAAGGTCCATGAAAATCATTGATCTTATGGCTGCAACTTGAAGGATCCCTTCAGCTGATACCACTCAGAATAGCTACTTCTTAGGGGTGTCACGTCTTCAGAGCTGGAAGTAGGTTTGTGAGCCCTTGGGCCACTGCCGAGGAGTGGCAGCGGCAGGCAAAACCACCCTACACCAGAGACAGGGCAGAACTCTGACAAACAGTTAGGCTTCAACTGCACATGGCCACCTTTCACCAGGAGTTGGGCCCCTGGCTGCAGGTGGCCGGCAGGACTTATAGGATAGGGCAGGAACAGGATCCCAACTAGGCAGAACAGGGACTGAGGGTCAGAGGGGAAAGGAAAATACAGAGGCAGCAAGGCAGGGAAAGGAAAAGCTAAAGGACAGGACTGAAAGCTGCAAGCAGCCACTAAAACAGGGAACAAAACACTGAATAACAAGACACAGAACTGAAAGCTGCAGAGCAGTCACTAAGACACAAGCAGACAAGGACTAATAACAAAACTATAACCCAGAGACAAGACTAGAAAACAAACCACAACCTGTCTAACTACACACAGAATAACTGAAAACAGACAAGAATTACAGGCAAGAGCCCACACAAAGCTGAAGTGCAACAAGCACCAACAAACCAGGGCCTAAGGCGATTGAAAGGCAAAGCAGGAAGATTTCAGAATGGCTAATAAGCCCAGCAGCAGCTGAGGCTCAGCTGCAGCAATCACCAGGCAACTACAGGAGCTGTGCAGGTTCAAACATAAAGAGCAAGTCTGGCAGTCTGGAAGATCCGGACCGGACTGCACTGAAATCTGGAACGGGAAACAGCACACAGACAATCCAATGCAGCCACCAGGCCTGGCACAACCTTGACAGGGGGCTGATACAACTCAGTGCTGCCATACAACTAAGAGGGGTAAGTGTTTGTCTATCTCCTCTGCAGAGACCTATCTGGCTTGGGAGACCCTGCCAGGAGCTACACTACTGCCCACATAGCTCTTTGTTTCATAGGAGCATGCAAACCCCTCAACCCCGATAACGTCCATACCTTCTGAGGGGCTAAGTGACTTGCCCAGGGTCAAATGGAGCTGAAGAGGGAATAGAACCCAGTTCCCCAGGATATCAACCCACTGCTGACCGTTAGGCAGCAGCGGGAATCGAACCTGGTTCCCCAGGTCTGCAACCCATTTTACCATTTATCCAAAAAAACAAATGCACATCCCCAATTATTTTAAATGTTACCCTCTGTGGGTTAGTCCCAACAGAGTCATTACTCATTGGTCTTGTTTTTGTTTGTTTGTTTGTTTTTTTACCGTTTTATTTATTTATTTCATTTTTTGCTAACACACAAAGGGAGAATAAAAAGGATAAAGGGACCTGAGGTACTAATGGATTTCTCATTTTCTCTCTATAGAAAAATTCTCAGTACCTAGACCATAAAGTTCGAAGAATCTGAGCTGTGAGGAATTTTTGCCAGAAGACATATGTGAAAACATTTATTGGTTTCATGTGCAATGGCATTCAGAAACTTCAATTGAATTATCTTAGAGATGCGAGACCCTGTATTTATGAATGACTTTACTTTTATTACTTACCAGAACTAAAATGAACCATTGAGCAAGCGCCTGGAGAAGCCTAAAGGCAAGCTGAAACCCCTGTGCTTTTAACTACGGCATGCAGACAACGGAGGAAGAAATATGCTAAGAGAAAATCTCACAAGTGCCTTGTTCTCACCGTGGGAACTCTCCGAGAAAGCAGGGCAAAAATAGAGCCCTATAATGGCAACCTATAACAGTGATCAAAGCAAACTCCACATCAATCAATTTTACCCAGTGCAAGGGAGAAGATTGAACTAGTGTTCGGATTACTGTACCATAATTCGGAAAATGAATTTAAAGTTTGCTGTATCGCCAATCTTTGTGACGGTCAAAGCAAGAAGATTTACAGTTAAAATACAAATTGAAAAATAGAAATAGAACTGCAATTATAAAATAGAAAAGACTCGATCACTCCAAAGGAACAGAGAAATTCATATCATCGGAGAATCATGTAATTCCATCGATGCCACAGTTACCCATGAAACAGAGCCCCAGGATTAGTAAATACTAAGGGGCCCTTTAGAAAGGCACGTTAAAGCCTACGCATGTCTAGCGCATGCCAAATCGGCATTATTGCGGTTACTGGGTTACTATGGAGCTCAATTTTCGAAAGAGAAGGACGTCCATCTTTCAACATAAATCGGAAGATGGACGTCCTTCTCCCAGGGACGTCCTAATCGGTATAATCGAAACCCGATTTAGGACGTCTCCAACTGTACTCCGTCACAAGGACGGCCAAAGTTCAAGTGGGCATGTCGGAGGCATAGCGAAGGCGGGACTTGGGCCTGCCTAACACTTGAATGTCTTTGACCCATAATTGAAAAAAACAAGGACGTTCCTAACGAACACGTGGACATTATCACCCAGGCCTGTTTTTCTTATGACTAAGGCACAAAAAGGTGCCCAAAATGACCAGATGACCACCGGAGAGAATCGGGGATGACCTCACTTTACTCCCCCAGTGGTCACTAACCCCCTCCCACCCTCAAAAAACATCTTTAAAAATATGTCGTGCCAGCCTCAGATGTCACACTCAGGCCCGTGACAGCGCATGCAGGTCCCTGGAGCAGTTTTAGTGGGTACTGCAGTGCACTTCAGACAGGCAGACCAAGGCCCATACCCCCCCTACCTGTTACATTTGTGGAGGAAACAGTGAGCTCTCCAAAACCCACCACAAACCCACTGTACCCATATATAGGTGCCCCCTTCACCCGTAAGGGCTATGGTAGTGGTGTACAGTTGTGGGTAGTGGGTTTTGGGGGGGGGGGGTTGGGAGGCTCCACACACAAGGTAAGGGAGCTATGTTCCTGGAAGCAATTTATGAAGTCTACTGCAGTGCCCCCTAGGGTGCCCGGGTGTTGTCCTGGCATGTCAGGGGGACCAGTGCACTACAAATGCTGGCACCTCCCATGACCAAAGACTTGCATTTGGCTGTTTTTGACATGGACGTCTTTGGTTTTGAAAATCGCTGAAAGTCAGAAACGTCCATATCTAGGGACAACCAAATCTAGGGACGTCAAAATTTACGGATTTGGACGTCCCTGATGGTATTTTCGAAACGAAAGATGAACGTCCATTTTGTTTCGAAAATACGGTTTTCCCCACCCCTGGATTTCTCCGTTTAGCAAGGATGTCCAAATCGCAACTTGGACGTCTCTTTAGAAAATGCCCCTCTATGTGCCCCGGGAAGTAATTCCAAATCTGACTCAAGCCAAAAACACGTGGTAGAAAATATTTTCTGTCTTCTACTGTGGGATGTCTACACAGCAGTAAATGGCAGTTGGCACGTGCCGCATGCTTATCTGCGGGTAGCATGTGAGACCTCACCACTAGGTTAATGGGTGGCAGTAAGATCTCAGGCCAAAAATTGACGTATCCTGGTTTCAATTTTAGCACAAGTCCATTTTCCGGCCCCTTAAAAAGAAGATCCTTTTTCCTAGACATAGTAAGAAATGGCCAGTACGCGCCCAAAAGAAGTGCTCGCACTACCACAGTCCACTTTGTTCCGTGGCTTAGTAAAACAACCCCTAAATTAAATAACTAAGTGAGTCTTAAGTTTTGATCTAAATTGTTTATAGGATAGTTCCAACCATAAGTCTAGTGTAAATTAGTCCAACAACTGGTGGCTATGAAGAAAAATGCACTGTTTCTTGTTGATTCCCACGGAATAGTGATGGGCCTGGGAGACGGCAGGAAAACAGAAGAACAATAACCCCTGTAGACACACGGACGAAACAATCACAACAAGGGTGACAAAGAATACCTTTATTTGAACATCCAGGACTCAACACAAATCGTGTTTCAGCCTTCAAGGGTCTTCATCAGGAGTCTTAACTTGGATGTGTGCTGATGTTAAACTAATCTCAACATGATACAAGTGGTGTTCAATATCTAAATATCTAAGTTTGCTTCTAAAACTTTCTAGAGCGCTTGAACTCCCAGGAGTGCAAGCTTGAAAAGGAGGGAGAACCATAAGGGACAGTCAAAACTGCTAAATAGTTTGAGAAACAGCAACAAAACAGGACTGGCAAATAGACCAGGCTGACCATAGACAAACGTGGAGACTTCAGTCGATTGTAGAGAATTTATTGGTAAAGTCTCGACACAATACCGTGTTTTGGCTGGTAGCCTGCATCAGGAGTCTTTAGGATAAAATACATGAACAACATCTAATGGTCAATAAACGTAAACACAAGAAGGAAGAATGTGGACTTTCATAGCTTCAAACTAATACGAGAGACATTCATAGGAATATAATGTTTATGTTTGTTACATTTATACCCCGTGCTTTCCCCACTCATGGCAAGCTCAATGCGGCAATGGAGGGTTAAGTGACTTGCCCAGAGTCACAAGGAGCTGCCTGTGCCGGGAATCAAACTCAGTTCCTCAGGACCAAAGTCCACCACCCCAACCACTAGGCCACTCCTCCGCCTCTATGGGTATCTCTCTCATTAGCGCATGCTAATTCTTAGTGCACGCTAAAACGTTTGCGTGCCTACAGCGCGGCTTAGTAAACAGGTCCCTAGGTGTAAATCCCAGCACACACGTTAGGTATGGATCCCCCAAATTGTATAAAATTGAGCTCTATTTAATGGAATGCCCCTGACCCGCCCATATCCCTCCCATCAGTGGCGTAGCGAGGGTGGCTGCCACCCAGGACAGTTCGCCGCTGTGCACCCCCCCTTGGCGCATCACCCAAGCCCCCCCCCCCCCCCGCGGCGCATCAACCCCCCCTTCGGTGCATCACTCAAGCCCCCCCCCCCAGTACATTCTTGCCTGCCGTGTGCACGCCGCTGGGGGGGGGGGGTGTCGGTTCCGCTGGTTCCCTGTTCCCTCTGCCCCGGAACAGGAAGTAACCTGTTCCAGGGCAGAGGGAGCAGGGAACCAGCGGAGCCGACACCCCCCCCCCCCCCAGCGGCGTGCACCCGGGGCGGACCGCTCCCACCGCCCCACCCTTGCTAAGCCACTGCCTCCCATCATTACACCCCCTTTTCAGGTCCATGCGGAAACACTTGGGTACTGTTGTATAACAGGGCATGTGAGTGTAGTTCTGTGCCTTGTTTCCATTATAACACGTTTCCATACCGAAAAGCCAGTGCAGAAACAGCGCTTAACGCTAGGTGCCATATCTAGAATTCCCCTGTTTTTCTATAGCTCTGGTATACGTAGATTGCTGAGCATTTGCCTTTCTTTCTGTCGCCCTGTAATATATCGGTCATTGATTTCAATAACCCCAATAATGACACATAAGGAAATGCTATGGAGGTCAAGTTCCTGGATGGAACCAAGCTTCTCGGAGTAGCTGATTCAGGAACTGACAAGAGGGGGAACTATTTTAGATTGAATCTTTACTAGAATGTGGGACTTGGTGCATGAGATAACAGGTCTGTTTGAACATATTTGAGTTAATATCTGGTGTGAACACATTGGGGAAATCGACTGCGTAAGCTTTTAACTTTCAGTATATCAAGAATCTTATAAACACAAACATGAAAGGGCAAAAATGACAAAATAAGGACATAAAAAAAAAAAAAAAAGCTATAACGAACATCTGCAAAGATTAAAACCGTGGGCGACTTTCTACTAAGCTGCAGTAAAACGACCCCTGAGCTAGTGGTGGTGGCAGTTTTGACGCTCGCGGAGGCCCTTTTTACTGCAGTGGGTAAAAATCCCGAAAAAAAGAAATGACCGTGTGGTAAGTTTGTACTTATCTACTACTACTACTACTTAACATTTCTATAGCGCTGCTAGGGTTACGCAGCGCTGTACAATTTAACATAAAAGGACAGGCCCTGCTCAAAGAGCTTACAATCTAAAGGACAAGTGAGTAGACGATACGATGGGGGCAGTCAATTTGGGGCAGTCCAGATATCCTGAAGGTAAGAGTTAGGTGCCGAAGGCAGCATTGAAGAGGTGGGTTTTAAGCAGAGACTTGAAGATGGGCAGGGAGGGGGCTTGACGTAGGGGCTCAGGAAGGTTGTTCCAGGCATAGGGTGAGGCGAGGCAGAATGGGCGGAGCCTGGAGTTGGCAGTGGTGGAGAAGGGTACTGAGAGGAGGGATTTGTCCTGTGAACGGAGGTTTCGGGTGGGAACATAAGGGGAGATGAGGGTAGAGAGGTAGTGAGGGGCAGCAGATTGAGTACATTTGTAGGTAAGAAGGAGGAGCTTGAACTGAATGCGGTAACGGATTGGAAGCCAGTGAAGTGACCTGAGAAGAGGGATGATATATCGGTTCTGGCGGAATATAAGACGTGCAGCAGAGTTCTGAACAGATTGAAGGGGGGGATAGATGGCTAAGTGGGAGTCCGGTGAGGAGTAAGTTGCAGTAGTCAAGTTGGGAGGAAATGAGAGCGTGGACGAGAGTTCGGGTGGTGTGTTCAGAGAGGAAAGGGCGAATTTTGCTGATGTTGAAGAGGAAGAAGCGACAGGTCTTGGCTATCTGCTGGATGTGTGCCGAGAAGGAGAGGGAGGAGTCGAAGATGACTTGTGTGGCTATTTTGGGGGGAGTAATTACCGCCACCCATGGACGTGGCGGTAAGGGCTCCCACGCAGAGGCGTAGCCAGGTTGACAGTGCAGGGGGAGCGAGATATTGTAAGCCACATTGAGCCTGCAAAGAGGTGGAAAAATGTGGGATACAAATGCAATAAATAAATTAAATAAATAAATAGCGCAACACCTTCAAAATGGGAATCCCATCGAATGAAAAAGGAAATTAGGGCATCAAGATCAATAGAAAAAGAAAAAAAAAAATGTGAATGTCAGCATAAAGCAGGGGCGTAGCCAGATGGTCAAATTTGGGTGAGCCTGAGCTCGAGGCGGGTGGGCATGGAATTCACATCCCCCCAATCCCCCTCTGGTTTGCTCCTCTCTCCACCCTTCCCTGCCCACAGACCCCAAATATTAAATAATTGAGCAGGCGAGGATCCCCAAACCCTGCTTCCTGAAGATTTCCTCCTCCTCCTCGAGGCAGCCGACAGCACTTGCCTCAAACTGATGCTGCTACCGGCTTGTCGTGCATGCTCAGTGCTTATGCATGTGTGAAAACTGAGCATGTGCAGAAGGGCCGGCCTCCAGGCAAGTGCCGTTGGCTGACATTTGGAAGCGCGCTGGTGTCCAAGGAGAGAAAATCTTCATCTGGCAAGGTTTGGGGATCCCCACTAGCCACAACAAGAGTGTTACAATTTTGGGTGGACCTGAGTCCAAAATGGGTGGGCCCTGGATCTTGTTGGGCAGACTGGATGGACCGTTAAGGTGTTTTTCTGCCGTCATCTACTATGTTACTGTGTTAGACTTTGATCCTGGGAAAGTGGCTGGGTTCAACTTCCACTACAGCTCCTTGTGACTCTGCACAAGTCACCCAACCCTCTGTTGCCACAGAAACAAATAAATACCTGTATGTACTATGTAAGCAGCTTTGAATGTATTTGCAAAAAAAGGAAAAAAGAACAAACAGAAAGGTGGTCTATCAATCCCCTTCTTCTTTGCACTTAAGACACACTTTAGTAAAGAGCCCCTAAGTGTGCTTATTAAACAGGCTCAAAGCAGGTGCCTACTTGACCTCCCCACCGAGCTAACCTGATATAAAATTACCCTCCGCACACACATCAGGAAGGCATTCCGAGCAGCAGAGTTACACATAATCACTTTCACATTTTCAAATGATTTCATGGAACAAGTACCCCCCAGGAATATACTGTTCCTGAGTCAATTTCTGAAAAGATTTTTTTTTCCCCTTTGTACATTGATGTAAAGTGCACACAAATGTTACACATACGCCCGTTGTTTGAAAATTGCCCTCATAACACGATGCTTTCTCTACAAGTTGATAAGTGTTTGCAATTGGTCTACTCCTGATTTGGCATCAACTTTTAAAAACTGTGATTGAAATTGACTAAAACATTTTGGTTGAATCTTAGCAAAGGTCGCTATAGTTCAAAAAGTTAGCAGTAGCTGTTCATGAACTCAGTATTTGAGAATCAGGCAGCTTTCCCGTAAAAGGCTCGTAACTCTGACCCTAGGAATCTGCGTTTCAGGTCTGTTTAGATCTTGTGGTCTCTGAGTCACGACCTTTGATTAAGAAGTTTTAGCTGAACACTAAATTACGAAAGGCTCTAAGGGAAGGTCACAAGTTAAAGTACACAAACCTGCTTATAATCGAACGAGAAAAACGCCCAAGTTCCGACCTAAATCGGGAGATGGGCGTTTATCTCACAAAAACGAATAACGCGGTATAATCGAAAGCCGAATTTGGACGCTTTCAACTGCACTCCGTCACGGATGCGGACAAAGTTGACGGGGGCGTGTCGAAGGCGGAACTGGGGCGTGGTTATCGGGCGAACAGAGATGGGCGCCCTTTCGCCGATAATGGAAGAAAAATATGCGATTTCAGCAAGAATTTAGGGCACTTTTCCTGGACCCTGTTTTTCCACGAATAAGGCCCCAAAAAGTGCCCTAAATGACCAGATGACCACTGGAGGGAATCGGGGATGACCTCCCCTGACTTCCCCAGTGGTCACAAACCCCCTCCCAGCACAAAATATGATGTTTCACAACTTTTTATTTTCACCCTCAAATGTCATACCCACCTCCCTGGCAGCAGTATGCAGGTTACTGGAGCACTTATTAGGGGGTGCAGTGGACTTCAGGCAGGTGGACCCAGGCCCATCCCCCCCCCTACCTGTTACAATTGTGCTGCTTAATGCGTTAGTCGTCCAACCCCCCCAAACCCACTGTACCCACATGTAGGTGCCCCCCTTCACCCCTTAGGGCTATAGTAATGGTGTAGACTTGTGGGCAGTGGGTTTTGAGGGGGATTTGGGAGGCTCAACACACAAGGGAAGGGTGCTATGCACCTGGGAGCTCTTTTACCTTTTTTTTTTGTTTTGTAAAAGTGCCCCCTAGGGTGCCCGGTTGGTGTTCTGGCATGTGAGGGGGACTAGTGCACTACGAATCATGGCCCCTCCCACGAACAAATGCCTTGGATGTATTCGTTTTTGAGCTGGGCGCTTTCATTTTCCATTATCACTGAATAACAAAAACGCCCAGCTCACAAATTAGCGAATAACATATGGGCGTCTATTTTTTTCAAAAATACGGTTGGGTCCGCCCCTTCACGGACCCGTTCTCGGAGATAAACGCCCATGGAGATAGGCGTTTTCGTTCAATTATGCCCCTCAAAGTGTTTGTGGAGAAGAGAGAATCTACTATTAGGAAAGGATAAATAAGGCTTCTCTTTATCAAGGACTTTTGCCATAGGCACAACGAGAGAGCCAATCAAGGATAGGGTCTCAAAATAGAACAACTGAGAAAATAATCAGTACTGTATAGCATCAAGTATAGTGAAATAGGATGTCACAAAATATTGTTCAGAACATTGTCACTATCATAACAAGTAAACTTTTATCGCTGCTCTATTATGGAAAGGCAAATTAGTTGACTCAAATAAAACATCAAATAATTCATTACCTTAGTACTGACAGCTCTTCATATCTTCTGTAATTTTAAAAAGGGACAATTTTATAACCTAAGCACTCATATTCATATTTGGCTATGTGCGTAAATGTTTAGTTTGTATATATGGTGTCATGTTCCCTGACCGTTCAGGATATAAGTATCTGAGGATGGGGCAGCCATCTTGGATTTGGGTATCTCCAGGATATGGCGGCCATCTTAGAGGTGGGCGTCTTTTGTTGAGGCAGTCATCTTGGAGTTGGGCAGTTTCAGGAAGGAAGGCCATATTTGAGCGTAAGGGCGTCTCCGGTGGGGGCAGCCATCTTGTTGACAGCTGCACATGTTTGGGCCTAATTCCTGTTCTATTTAAAGCCCAACTACCAGTCCTTCCACGCTTCGACTTCTGCTCAGTTCCTTGGGTAGTTGCAGTGCTTCTGGATACCTTCACGTCTGCTTCTTGGTCTTGACCTCTGCCTGATCCTGGATTCACTATTGTTTGCTGCCTGGTACTGACCTCTGCCTGTTCCTGACTCTTCTTTTGCCTGCTGCCTGGTCTTGACTTCTGCCTGATCCTGGATTCACTGTTGTTTGCTGCCTGGTACTGACCTCTGCCTGTTCCTGTCTCCTCTGCTGTCTGCTTCTGGTCCTCGTTTCTCCCGTGGCTAGGCCGGGCCCTGTGGACTTTGTTCTGGACTTAGTTCTTCCTGCTGTTGGCCTCCTGCACCTGGGGGTTCAACCCCTGGGGAATGGAGGGTGACACAGCGGGAACTCGGGGTTGGCCTACAGCTCGGGGAGGAACCCTCCTCCATCGAGCACAAGGGCTCACGTTCCTTCTCAGCAAGCCTGACATATGGCCAAACAAAGGAGTAGTGTGACCAGCAAGGCAACTTCAGAAACAACAGGAAAACAGAGTAATGGAAGAAAAAACTTTCCACGGTGAATCCTGTTCAGCAGCGATCACGGACTTCTAGCATCTTATTCCTCCACTCTACACTAAGCGTCTTTTTCAAAATAGCAAGTGCTTGACAGTCCATTTATCCATATTAGGTACTCTCTCTACACAAAGGCCCCTGAGGCAGACGCTTGGCCGAAACACGGTGCCGTGTCGGGCATTACAAATAAAGTTTTTTCTTCCAATACTCCATCTTCCTGTTGTTTTCTGAAGTTGCCTTGCGGGTCACATTACTCCTTTGTTTGGCTTCCTATTATGTAGTGAATCACAGTCTTCCGCTTCTGCAGCTTCCCTGCTTGTTTAGTTTATATATATGTCAGTATGCCTAAGTGCTATTTTAGCAGCTAACAGGGTGGAGGAATGTTCCAAAAGATGAACAGGTCCGTGTTTCGGCAAAAAGCCTTCTTCAGGGGTCACCGTATCTTACAAGGGTCTTGTTTATGTGACATTAAGAACGTGAGGAAAACGTCTCATCAGGGTCAGGGGGAAATTGGTAATCTCGGCTGCATTTAGTAACGTGTAGCAATGCCTGCGACTGGCAAGGTCTGAAAGGACCATGTTGGATCCAGCTGATGGATCCAGCTGACATATGTGATTATTTTCTGCCCTTTGTTCTTGCTAGATGCTATCTTACAAATACAATACAATGCTGACTATCTGGACTATCCTTGGCAGGGGGTGGTCCAGATCAGGGGAGTAGCCAGACTTCGGCGGGAGGGAGGTCCAGGGCCCGAGGTGAGGGGGCACATTTTAGCCCCCCTGGTGGCGTTGACCCCCCCACCATTTCTGAACCCCCACGCCACCAACTTTGACGCCCCCTGCCATTGCCGAACCCCCCCACCAACTTTGACCCCCCCCTGCCGACGACCCTCTCGACCCCCCTCCCGCCGCCAACCCGCCATTGCCTACCTTTGCTGGCAGAGGACCCCAACCCCCGCCAGCCGAGCTGAGGTCCTCTTCTTCCCAATCCCACGCAAGGCTTTATTCTAGTCTGACGTCCTGCACATACAACCGCATCTCAAGAAAGATATAGTGGGGCTGGAAAAGGTGCAGCGAAGGGAGACTAAAATGATAGCGGGGATGGGACGACTTCCCTATGAAGAACGACTAAGGAGGCTAGGGCTTTTCAGCTTGGAGAAGAGACGGCTGAGGGGAGACATGATAGAGGTATATAAAATAATGAGTGGAGTGGAACAGGTGGATGTGAAGCGTCTGTTCATGCTTTCAAAAAATACTAGGACTAGGGGGCATGCGATGAAACTACAGTGTAGTAAATTTAAAACAAATTGGAGAAAATGTTTCTTCACCCAACGCATAATTAAACTCTGGAATTCGTTGCCGGAGAATGTGGTGAAGGTGGTTAGCTTGGCAGAGTTTAAAAAGGGGTTAGACGGTTTCCTAAAGGACAAGTCCATTGACCGCTACTAAATGGACTTGGGAAAAATCCACAATTTCGGGAATAACATGTATAGATTGTTTGTATGTTTGGGAAGCTGCCTGATGCCCTTGACCTGGATTGGCCGCTGTCGGGGAAAGGATGCTGGGCTTGATGGGCCTTTTGTCTGTTCCCAGTATGGCATTACTTATGTACTTTTTAATTTCCTCAAGAGTCTTTATTGAGAGACTTTGTCAAAAATATCCTGGGAATCCAGCTACAATATATCAGCTGGCTCACCTTTATCCAAATGTTTGTTCATACCTTCAATAAACGTGGCATATTGGTAAAATGATTTACTTTGGCTAAATCCATGTTGATTCGGTCCCAGTAAACCATGTTACATAAGAACGTAAGAATAGACATACCGGGTCAGATCAATAGTCCATCTAGCTCAGTATCCTGTTTCAAACAGTGGCCAATCCAAGTCACAAGTACCTGAGAAAACCCCAAAGAGAAGCAACATTCAATGCTATCGATCCCAGGGCAAGCAGTGGCTTCCCCATGTCTGTCTTGATAGCAGACCGTGGACATTTCCTTCAGGAACTTGTCCAAATCTTTTTTAAACGCAGATATGCTAACCACTGTTACTATGTCCTCTGGCAAAGAGTTCTAGAGCGTAACTATTCACTGAATGAAAAAATATCTCCTCCTATTTCCATGTAACTTCATTGAGTGATAGGTTACAGATTACTAATGGTAGATCTGCAATTTCATTTTTGAGCTCTTTCAATACTCTGTGATGCATTCCATCCAGTCCAGAAGATTTACTGCTCTTTAGCTTGCTATGTTGACCATCTTCCATGCTCACAGAGACTTGTTCCAGCATTTCCATATCATCCTCTTTAAACATCATTTCTGGCACAGGTCCCTTACATTCTCCTCAATAAAGACAAGAGCAAAGAATTCATTTAGTCTGTGCACTGTGGCCTTTTTCTCCTGAGCTTTCCCTTTACTCCTTCATGATCTTATAGTCCAACTACATCTCTCAAAGGATTTCTGCTTCTAATGTACGTGAAAAACATTTTATTATGAGTTTTAGGCTCTGTGATAAGCTTCTTTTCTAATTCTCTTTTAGACTTACGTAAGTACATAAGTATCGCCGTACTGGGACAGACCAAAGGTCCATCAAGCCCAGCATCCTGTTTCCAACAGGTGGCCAATCCAGGTCACAAGTACCTGGTAAGATCCCCAAAAAAGTACAATTCATTTTGTGCTGCTTATCCTCGAAATAAGCAGTGGATTTTCCCCAAAGTCCATTTTAATAATGGTCTATGGACCTTTTTTTTTTAGGAAGCCGTCCAAACCTTTTTTAAACCCCGCTAAGCTAACCGTCTACCATATGTTTACATATACTGCCAGATCAGAAGCCTTTCTGAGTGATTTGCATACTATTGTAAAATACCAAAGAAAAGAAATACAATAATGATAGGAAAGTATGACCCCCCCCCCCCCCCACAAAATAGAACAACTATGGGCCCCGTTTACAAAGGCGTGCTAGCATTCGTTTGTTTGCGCTGCGTAGGCACCCACAATATTCCTATGGGTTCCGATACAATTAGTGTGTGCTAATTTTTAGCGAGCACTAACAAATGCTAGCGCACTTTTGTAAACAGGGCCCATAGTTGTTCTATTTGGGGGGGGGGGTCATACTTTCCTATCATTATTGTATTTCTTTTCTTTGGCATTTTACAATAGTTTGCAAATCACTCAGAAAGGCTTCTGATTTGGCAGTATATATAAACATAAGGTAGGCGGTTAGCTTAGCGGGGTTTAAAAAAGGTTTGGACGGCTTCCTTAAAAAAAAGGTCCATAGACCTTTATTAAAATGGACTTGGGGAAAATCCACTGCTTATTTCGAGGATAAGCAGCATACAATGAATTGTACTTTTTTGGGGATCTTGCCAGGTACTTGTGACCTGGATTGGCCACTGTTGGAAACAGGATGCTGGGCTTGATGGACCTTTGGTCTGTCCCAGTACGGCAATACTTATGTACTTACGTAAGTCTAAAAGAGAATTAGAAAAGAAGCTTATCACAGAGCCTAAAACTCATAATAAAATGTACCTAACTTGCCAGGGCTTATGCTGCTTCTTGTTTTCTTAATCCAGATCTTTTTTCCTTTTTTCTTGAGATACTCTTTGGTTCTAATAGTCTCTTTCATCTCACCTTTTTAACCGTGACGCTGTCATTTGGTCTTCCGTCCACCTTTTTTAAATATGTAGGATATAACTGGTCTGAACTTTCAAGGGGTTTTTAAACAATGTCCATTTTATTTACTTATTTGTTACCTTTATATCCCACATTTCCCCACCTATTTGTAGGCTCAATGTGGCTTACATAGTACCGGAGAGGCGTTACAGACTCGGTGTAAACAAATACAAAGTGATGTTGTGGTAAGATAAAGTTCATGTGACACAGCCACACTAGGGAATCGTACAACGGAAGAGTTGTGTTATGTCCATTACGTTCTTTAGTTTTGTTGTGTTGCAGAGATCAGGCATTTATGTTGGATCGGTAGAGTATGCCTTTTTAAACAGGTTAGTTTTCAGTGTTTTCTGGAAGTTTAGGTGGTCGTTCGTGATTAAGTAGCCGTGTGGTAAGTTTGCACTTGTTGTGTAGCCATTTTTTTTGGGGGGGGGGAGCACTTACCACCACCCACTGAGATTGCGATGTGGAGGGACATAATCGAACGTCGCCAGTGAAATAGGTCGCCGGCGATCTATTGTGGTGGCGGCGCAACAGCTTGCCGTAACCATATTTTCGAAAAAGATGGCCGGCCATCTGTTTTTGATAATATGGTTTAGCCTGGCCAAATGCCAGAGTTCGCCGCGTTTGCGATCGCCGGTTTTGTTTTTCAGCGATAATGGGAAAAAAATGTCGGCCATCTCAAACCCGGCGAAATCCAAGGCATTTGGTCATGGGAGGAGCCAGCATTTGTAGTGCACTGGTTCCCCTCAAATGCCAGGACAACCTGAGCCCCCCAAATCCCCCCAAATCCCCCCAAAACCCACTCCCCACAACTCTACACCATTATCATAGCCCTTATGGGCGAAGGGGGGCACCTACATGGGGGTACAGTGGGTTTTTTTTGGGGGGGGGGGTTGGAGGGCTCAACATTTACCACCACAAGTGTAACAGGTAGGGGGGGGATGGGCCTGGCTCCCCCTGCCTGAAGTCCACTGCAACCAACAAAATCTGTTCCAGGGACCTGCATATTGCTGTCAGGGAGCTGGGTATGACATTTGAGGCTGGCATACAGGCTGGCAAAAAAGTATTTTATTTTTATTTTTTTAGTGCGGGAGGGGGTTGTTGACCACTGGGGGAGTATGGGGAGGCCATCCCCCATTCCCTCCGGTGATCATCTGGTCAATTGGGGCACCTTTTTGAGGCTTGGCCGTGAAAATTAAAGGACCAAGTAAACCCGGCGAAATACTGCTTAATGCCGCTTTTTTTCCATTATCCGCGAAAGCCGGCCATCTGGTAGCCACGCCCATGCCCGCCCATGTCCCGCCTTCGCTTCGCCGCTGACATGCCCCCTTGCACTTTCGCCGGCTCGGTGATGGCGTCAAAAATGCGGCTTTCGATTATACCGATTTCGCCGCTTTTGCAAAATCGCCGGCCATCTCCCGATTTATGTCGGAAGATGGCCGGCGATCACTTTCGAAAATAAGCCTGAAAGGCTCCCATGCTAACCCAATGGTAACTAGGCAGCTGCACAATTACCGCTGGGTAACCCCCTGTGGAAATATTTGTCTAACTAATCTATTACATTACTTTGAAGGGGCGAACAAATATGTGGCTAAGGTGAGCCGGTCGATATTGTGAATTTGGAATTTCAAAAGGTAAAGAACCTCAGGAAAAACTCCAGAGAAAATTGGAGAGTCATGGGATAGGAGATAATGATATATTGTGGATTATAAACTGGTTAAAAGATGGAAAACAGAGAGTAGGGTTAAATAGTCAGTATTCTCAATGGAGAATGGTAGACAACGGAGTTCCCCAAGAGTCTGTGCTGGGACTGTTGCATTTTAACATATTTTATAAATGACCTAGAGGTGGGAGTAACTAGCGAGGTCAATAAATTTGATGACAACTCAAAGTTATTCAAAGTTGTTAAATTGCATGAGGATTGTGAAAAATTACAAGAAGACCTTACGAGCCTGGGAGACCGGGCATCCAAATGGCAGATGACATTTAATGTGAGCAAGTAAAAAGTGATACATGTGGGAAAGAGGAACCCGAACTATAGCTACATAATACAAGGTTCCACATTAGGAGTCACTGACCAGGAAAGAGATCTAGGCGTCATCATTGATGATACATTAAACCCCCCCATGGTACAAAATAAGTACCTGAATATATATGTAAACCGCTTTCAATGTAGTTGCAAAAACCTCAGAAAGGCGATATATCAAGTTCCATTTCCCCTTTCCCTTCCCGCTGCTCAGTGTGCGGCGGCGGCGGCTAAGAAAGCAAATTGAATGTTAGGTATAATTAGAAAAGGAACAGAAAACAAAAATGAGGATGTTATAGTGCCTTTATATCTGTCCATGCTGCGACCGCACCTCGAATATTGTGTGCAATTCCGGTCACCGTATCTCAAAAAAAGATGTAGTGGAATTAGGTAAGGTACAGAGAAGAACTACAAAAATGATAAAGGGGATGGGACAACTTCCCTATGAGGAAAGGCTAAAGAGGCTAGGGTACTAGCTTGGAAAAAAGATAACTGAGGGGAGATATGATAAAGGTCTATAAAATAATGAGTGGAATGGAACGGGTAGGCGTGAATTAATTGTTTACTCTTTCCAATAATACTAGGACTAGAGACCATGCAATGAAGCTACAAAGTAGTAAATTTAAATGAATAGGAGAAAATATTTCTTCACTCAACATGTAATTAAATTCTGGAATTTATTGGCAGAGAATGTGGTAAAAGCAGTTAGCTTAGCATGTTTTAAAAAAGGTTTGGATTCCTTCCTAAAAGAAAAGTCCATAAGCCATTATTAAAATGGACTTGGGGAAAATCCACTGCTTATTTCTGCGATAAGTGGCATAAAATATATTGTACTGTTCTGAGATCTTGCCAGGTACTTGAAACCTGGATTGGCCACTGTTGGATACAGGATGCTGGTCTTGATAGACCTTCGGTCTGTATCAGTAGGTAATACTTATGTATTTAATATTTTCACTAGCACCAGAAATGGTGCACGCTGGGGGTGGAACTACCTCCAGTATCTACGTTGGGCCGGCGGTAGTTCTGTGTTGCCGCATGGCTAGCCTGTTGACATCTGGCAACCTTTTAGTAAAAGGGCCCCACAATATATCAATTCAATGTTTAAAAAAATTGATAAACCTTCACAATCTCTTCATTCTAATGGTACCATTTGCCATTTTTTACTAGTCCTTTTCAGTTGCCAGTTGCCACTCCTGTAGACTGGAATAAACTGTCTCTAGAGGTTAGAATGTAAGTGGATTGATGAAGTAATTAAAGAAATATTGTTCCATGAATATTTTAGGAGAGCTGGATTTATTTAATAGTTGGGGACTGTATTCAGGTAGAACATTTAGTATGTATGTTTTATTGATGCGCTTGTTAAGGTTTATTTGTATTTTTATTGGTTTTATGAAGTCTACTATGAATGATTCTGTTTTTCCTCAAAAAGAATTGTGGATGGGCATGTTTCAAATATTCCAAATAACTAAATTAATTAAATGTGTAAATACTGTCAGACTTCTTGATAGTTCAGGCATTAATCTGGTCAGGATTCAGGTAATTTTATAAAGCTTTTTCCATATAAAATTGCACAGTTGAACACGTGCATAGGAACATATGTATGTACAGGAGTTGCTGAGGTGGCGAGGAGATAGAGTTGGGGCAGATTTGCAATGTGCATGCACACGAATTGAAAACATAGTAACGTGGAGGGGCATAATCGAACGTCGCCGGCCAAATAGATCGCCAGTGATCTATGTTGGCGGCGGCGCTACAGCTGGCCGGAACCGTATTATCGAAAAAGATGACCGGACATCTTTTTTTCGATAATACGGTTTAGCCTGGCCAAATGCCGTGGAGTTCGCCGGGTTTGAGATGGCCGGGTTTGTTTTTCAGCGATAATGGAAAGTTATGTCGGCCATCTCAAACCCCAGCCAAATTCAAGGCATTTGGCCGTGGGAGGAGCCAGCATTTTTAGTGCACTGGCACCCATGACATGCCAGGACACCAACCAGCCACCCTAGGGGTCACTGCGGTGGAGTTCAGAAAAGCTCCCATATGCATAGCTCCCTTACTTTGGGAGCTGAGCCCCCCAACCCACTATCCACAAATGTACTGCACCCACTAAAATTGCTCCAGGGACCTGCATACAGCCTCTAGGACTTATTGCTGCTGTATAACTTTGGCACACCAGTTCACACCTGAAGACTATCTCTCTGAAAAAGTCCTTTCTTGAAATAACCACGTTTACTCACAGTTAACTGCAGATCAGAGGTTGTGCCCCACTGGCAAAGAGTCCCCTGGTACTAAGATTAGCAGTAGGTCAGAGCTGGCACAATGGTGTACAATGCCCTCTTTCAGCACCATTCAAGGTAAGAACTACGTTCTCGAACGTGGGTAACACAGGAAAGGGAACTAAAACTGGCTTACAAAAATGGCCACTACCGCATGGACTACAACAGGAAACAAAACAGGGCACACTCTGACCCAGTTAGCAGGGGGGAAAAGCACCATGGGAGTAGAGCCCAGTACCCTACACCCATCACAATGCATTGCTAATGTGACTCTGCAGGGCACCTAAGAGAAAAGGTGTCACACTCACCCGAGAGCCACAATCGCAACCAGGGAAAGGCTGTCAGAGGATACAACACATTCTGCTGTCATGGAGGTGGGTACGGCATTTGAGGCTGGCATACAGGCTGGCAAAAAAGGTTTTTAGTTTTATTGTTTTAGTGTGGGAGGGGGTTGGTGACCACTGGGGGAGTACGGGGAGGTCATCCCCGATTCCTTCCGGTGGTCATCTGGTCAGTTGGGGCACCTTTTTGAGGCTTGGTCGTGAAAATAAAAGGACCAGGTAAACCCGGCGAAATACTGCTTAACGCCGCTTTTTTTTTCCATTATCGGCGAAAGCCGGCCATCTGGTAGCCATGCCCATGCCCACCCATGTCCCGCCTTCGCTAATCTACCAACACGCCCCCTTGAACTTTCGCCGGCAAAGCGATGGGAAAGCAGCGATGCTGTCAAAAATGTCGGAAGATGGCCGGCGATCACTTTCGATTATAAGCTGGATAGTAACATAGTAGATGACGGCAGAAAAAGACCTGCACAGTCCATCCAGTCTGCCCAACAAGATAAACTCATAAAACATGCACAAAGTATCACCTTCCTTAGAGCAAGTATAAATTTATTTATCAAAATTTGTATGCTATTGATGTAGGTCCGAGTGCATATTTTATAAAGATATATAGGAGCTCATTAGCAAAGCACTTAGACTTACAAAGTTCCATAACTTTGTAAATCTAACTGCTTTCAAAAGATGTATCATAGGCATCTATCAGGCTTATTTTCGAAAGTGATCGCTGGGCATCTTCCGACATAAATCGGGAGATGGCCGGCGATCTCTCAAAAGCGGCAAAATCCGTATAATCGAAAGCTGTTTTTTTGACAGCATCGCCGCTTTCCCGTCCATTAGCTGGTGAAAGTGCAAGGGGGCGTGTCGGCGGAGTAGCGAAGGCGGGACATGGGCGGGCATGGGCATGGATACCAGATGGCCGGCTTTCGCGGATAATGGAAAAAAAAGCGGCGTTAATCAGTATTTCGCCAGGTTTACTTGGACCTTTTATTTTCACGACCAAGCCTCAAAAAGGTGCCCCAACTGACCAGATGACCATCGGAGGGAATGGGGGATGACCTCCCCTTACTCCCTCAGTGGTCACCAACCCCCTCCCACACTAAAAAAAATAAAAATAAAAACCTTTTTTGCCAGCCTGTATGCCAGCATCAAATGTCATACCCAGCTCCCTGACAGCAGTATGCAGGTCCCTGGAGCAGTTTTTAATGGGTGCAGTGCACTTCAGGCAGGCAGACCCGCCCCCCCCCCCCCTACCTGTTACACTTGTGGTGGTAAGTGTTGAGCCCTCCAACCCCCCCCCCCCCAAACCCATTGTACCCACATGTAGGTGCCCCCCTTCAGCCATAAGGACTATGGTAGTGGTGTAGAGTTGTGGGGAGTGGGTTTGGGAGGGATTTGGGGGGCTCAGCACCCAAGATTGGGGTTTAAAGGAGGAACTGTAAGTTAGTGATAGGCTGATATCCTTAATACTTTAGCAAGTTTTAAATTACGGAAAAACTCAAAAAACACTAAGATGGAGTCAGCAGTCCAGCAGCGAGAGGGGTGCTATCCAGTCTTTTGCATTGAGTGTCACATGTATGATTATCTCCCAATTGGTGAGGTGTCATATGTGTGTGCCCGATGCAAAGAGCTCCTAGCTCTCAGAGAACGTGTCCGTTCCCTTGAGGCTAGAGTAGCAGACTTGATGGAGCTGAGGGAGACAGAGAGGTACATAGAGGAGACCTACAGGGATGTTGTAGAGAAGTCCCACCTCCAGTCAGGTAGCCCCTGTGCTACCTTGGAGGAGGGAGGTCTCCTAGAAGGAGAGCATCACCCTGGTGAAGTAGGAAGTACTCCTGTAGCCAGGACCTGCCCACCAGGGGATGTATTATCCTTTCGCACCGAGGATATATCTCCAAATGTTGCCCGGGAGGGAAAGGTTAGGACAGCTGTTGTACTTGGTGATTCGATCATTAGGCATATAGATAGCTGGGTGGCTGGTGGACGTGAGGATCGCCTGGTGACTTGCCTGCCTGGTGCGAAGGTGGCGGATCTCACGTGTCACCTAGATAGGATTCTAGATAGTGCTGGGGAGGAGTCCGCTGTCTTGGTACATGTGGGTACCAATGACATAGGAAAATGTGGGAGAGAGGTTCTGGAAGCAAAATTTAGGCTCTTAGGTAGAAAGCTGAAATCCAGATCCTCCAGGGTAGCATTTTCTGAAATGCTACCTGTGCCACGCGCAGGGCCCAAGAGACAGGCAGAGCTCCAGAGTCTCAATGCGTGGATGAGACGATGGTGCAGGGAGGAGGGCTTTAGATTTGTTAGGAACTGGGCAACATTCTGGGGAAGGGGGAGCCTATTCCGAAAGGATGGGCTCCATCTTAACCAGAGTGGGACCAGGCTGCTGGCATCGGCGTTTAAGAAGGAGATAGAGCAGCTTTTAAACTAGAAATGGGGGGAAGGCCGACAGTCGCTCAAAAGAGCATGGTTCGGGATAAGGTATCTTTCAAAGATATCACCATAACAGGGAAGATAGAGTATCCTGATAGTGAGGTTGCAAAAGAGATTGTAGTAGATCGGGTATCTTTAAATAACAATAAAAATCAGACAAAAGATTGCCAATTAATACTGTCAAGTACTAAGCATGATGTACTTAGGAACAACAAACATAGTTTGAAATGTCTATATGCGAATGCCAGGAGCCTAAGAAATAAGATGGGGGAGTTAGAATATATTGCACTAAATGAAAAATTAGATATAATAGGCATCTCTGAGACCTGGTGGAAGGAGGATAACCAGTGGGACACTGTCATACCGGGGTACAAATTATATCGTAGTGATAGGGTGAATCGGATTGGTGGAGGGGTAGCATTGTATATTAACGAGAGCCTTGAATCAAATAGATTGAAAATTCTGCAGGAAGCAAAACACTCCTTGGAATCACTGTGGATTGAAATTCCATGTGCAAAGGGGAAAAGGATAGTGATAGGAGTGTACTACCGTCCGCCTGGCCAGGACGAACAGACGGATGCGGAAATGTTAAAGGAAATCAGGGACGCAAACAAACTGGGCAACACAATAATAATGGGGGATTTCAATTACCCGCATATAGACTGGGGTAATGTAACATCTGTACACGCAAGGGACATAAGATTTCTTGATGAAATCAAGGACAGCTTCATGGAACAGCTAGTTCAGGAGCCGACAAGAGAAGGAAAAATACTAGACTTAGTCCTTAGTGGTGCTCATGATCTAGTGCAGGGGGTAACGATACGAGGGCCGCTTGATAACAGTGATCATAATATGATCGGTTTTGATATTGGCATTGAAGGAAGTGAAACTAGGAAATCAAGTACGCTAGCGTTTAACTATAGAAAAGGTGATTACGACAAAATGAGAAAAATGGTGAAAAAAAGACTGAAAGGAGCAGCTCGCAGAGTAAAAAACTTGCATCAGGCGTGGATGCTGTTTAAAAACACCATCCTGGAGGTTCAGGACAAATATATTCCACGTATTAGAAAAAAGGGAAAAAAGACTAAACGTCAGCCGGCGTGGCTAAACAGTAAGATAAAGGAAATCATTAGAGCCAAAAAACAATCCTTTAGAAAGTGGAGAAGAGAACCAACTGAAAGTAACAGGATAGATCATAAGGAATGCCAAGCCAAATGCAAAGCGGAGATAAGGAGGGCAAAAAAGGACTTTGAGAAGAAATTAGCGTTGGAAGCAAAAATACATAGTAAAAACTTTTTTAGATACATTAAAAGCAGGAAACCGGCCAAAGAGTCGGTTGGGCCGCTGGACGAAAATGGTGTTAAAGGGGCGATCAAGGAGGACAAAGCCGTAGCGGAGAAATTAAATGAATTCTTTGCTTCGGTCTTCACCGAGGAGGATTTGGGGGGGACACCAGTGCCGGAAAGAATATTTGAAGCGGGGGAGTCGGAGAAACTAAACAAATTCTCTGTAACCTTGGAGGATGTAATGGGTCAGTTCAGCAAGCTGAAGAGTAGTAAATCACCGGGACCTGATGGTATTCATCCCAGAGTATTAATAGAACTAAAAAATGAACTTGCGGAGCTACTGTTAGAAATATGCAATCTGTCCCTAAAATCGAGTGTAATACCGGAAGACTGGAGGGTAGCCAATGTTACTCCGATTTTTAAGAAAGGTTCCAGAGGAGATCCGGGAAATTATAGACCGGTGAGTCTGACGTCGGTGCCGGGCAAGATGGTGGAGGCTATTATTAAGAATAAAATTGCAGAGCATATACAAAAACATGGACTGATGAGACAAAGTCAGCACGGATTTAGTGAAGGGAAGTCTTGCCTCACCAATCTAATGCATTTTTTTGAGGGGGTAAGCAAACATGTGGACAATGGGGAGCCGGTTGATATTGTATATCTGGATTTTCAGAAGGCGTTTGACAAAGTGCCGCACGAAAGACTCCTGAAGAAATTGCAGAGTCATGGAATCGGAGGTAGGGTATTATTACGGATTAAGAACTGGTTGAAAGATAGGAAGCAGAGAGTAGGATTGCGTGGCCAGTATTCTCAGTGGAGGAGGGTAGTTAGTGGGGTCCCGCAGGGGTCTGTGCTGGGTCCGTTGCTTTTTAATGTATTTATAAATGACCTAGAGATGGGAATAACTAGTGAGGTAATTAAATTCGCCGATGACACAAAATTATTCAGGGTCGTCAAGTCGCAGGAGGAATGTGAACGATTACAGGAGGACCTTGCGAGACTGGGAGAATGGGCGTGCAAGTGGCAGATGAAGTTCAATGTTGACAAGTGCAAAGTGATGCATGTGGGTAAGAGGAACCCGAATTATAGCTACGTCTTGCAAGGTTCCGCGTTAGGAGTTACGGATCAAGAAAGGGATCTGGGTGTCGTCGTCGATGATACGCTGAAACCTTCTGCTCAGTGTGCTGCTGCGGCTAGGAAAGCAAATAGAATGTTGGGTGTTATTAGGAAGGGTATGGAGTCCAGGTGTGCGGATGTTATAATGCCGTTGTATCGCTCCATGGTGCGACCGCACCTGGAGTATTGTGTTCAGTACTGGTCTCCGTATCTCAAAAAAGATATAGTAGAATTGGAAAAGGTACAGCGAAGGGCGACGAAAATGATAATGGGGATGGGACGACTTTCCTATGAAGAGAGGCTGAGAAGGCTAGGGCTTTTCAGCTTGGAGAAGAGACGGCTGAGGGGAGATATGATAGAAGTGTATAAAATAATGAGTGGAATGGATCGGGTGGATGTGAAGCGACTGTTCACGCTATCCAAAAATAATAGGACTAGAGGGCATGAGTTGAAGCTACAGTGTGGTAAATTTAAAACGAATCGGAGAAAATTTTTCTTCACCCAACGTGTAATTAGACTCTGGAATTCGTTGCCGGAGAACATGGTACGGGCGGTTAGCTTGACGGAGTTTAAAAAGGGGTTAGATAGATTCCTAAAGGACAAGTCCATAGACCGCTATTAAATGGACTTGGAAAAATTCCGCATTTTTAGGTATAACTTGTCTGGAATGTTTTTACGTTTGGGGAGCGTGCCAGGTGCCCTTGACCTGGATTGGCCACTGTCGGTGACAGGATGCTGGGCTAGATGGACCTTTGGTCTTTCCCAGTATGGCACTACTTATGTACTTATGTACTTATGTACTTAGATATGCACCTGGGAGCTATTTGTGTATTTAAAAAAAAAAAATTTAGATGTGCCCCCTAGGATGCCTGGTTGGTGTCCTGGCATGTCAGGGGGACCAGTGCACTACAAATGCTGGCTCCTCCTATGATCAAATGCCTTGGATTTCGCCGGGTTTGAGATGGCCGGCATTTTTTCCCATTATCGCTGAAAAACAAAACCGGCCATCTCAAACCCGGCGAACTCTGGCATTTGACCGGACCAAACCGTATTATCGAAAGAAAAGATGTCCGGACATCTTTTTCGATAATACGGTTCTGGCCAGCTGTTGCGTCACCACCAAAATAGATCACCGGCAATCTATGGGGGAGTGGAGGAGTGGCCTAGTGGTTAGGGTGGTGAACTTTGGTCCTGAGGAACTGAGTTCAATTCCCACTTCAGGCACAGGCAGCTCCTTGTGACTCTGGGCAAGTCACTTAACCCTCCATTACCCCATGTAAGCCACATTGAGCCTGCCATGAGTGGGAAAACACAGGGTACAAATAAAATAAAAATATCTATTTTGCCAGTGCCGTTCAATTATGCCCCTCCACGTTGCTGTTAGAAAATAGGTGCTGAAAAATTACCAAATTGGGACAATTCTGTAACAGGGTGCCTAAAATTCAAAAACTTGGTAGGAGCCTATTCTAAAATGAAATATAGGTGTCTACCTTCCTTTATACAATTACTAACCAGAGTTAGTGTGTTAGTGCATAAGGGGCCCTTTACTAAGCAGTGGTAAGCCCACCCCTAGTGCACACCATTTCCGGTGCTACAAATATGTTTTTGTAGCACCAGAACTTAACCAGCAGTAATCGGGCAGTGCCACATGCTGTCTGGTTACTGCTGGGTTAGCACAGGAGCCCTTACCGCCATCTCAATGGCGCTGCAGTTCCCGGTCTCACCTGCCTGCCTCCTCAGCTCCGGGCCCCCTTCATTCGAAGCGGCAGTCACAGATCGCCTCCCTTCGGACCTTCCCTCCCTGTGTCCCGCCCTCGCGGAAACCGGAAGTTACATCAGACGAGGGCGGGACACAGGGAGGGAAGGCCAGAAAAGAGGTGATCTTCGACTGCCGCTTTGAATGCAGGGGGCCCGGAGCCATGGAGGCAGGCAGGTGAGATCGCGGACTGCAGCGGTGGGGGGAGCGACGGGGGGCAGCAACGACAGGGGGGGCGGAGGCAGGGCGGCCTTGCCCCAGGCCCGGCCTAGTCTCTCAGCGGCCCTGCGTGCAGTTAGTGGTTCACTTTCCACACGGCCATTTCTTTTCAAAGAAAACCCAGGCCTTTTATCCGCTGCGGTAAAAGGGGGCCTCAGCGCATATCAAAAATACATGCTGATGCTAACATATGTGATGCTTAGTAAAAGGGCCCCTAAAGCTGCAGATACAGTACTTGTGTAACTTACAGCATTCTTTAAGTTACACGCGAGTTTAAGCCCCACCCATTTTCTGCCTAAACTCCGCCCACATCTACACCATACTACCACTACTTATCCTTTCTATGGTACTACTAAATATACTCAGCGTTGTCCACAAACAACAGTCCCTGCTCCACAGAGCTTACAATCTATTTGAGACACTCTCTTGCCAAGTGCAGTGTATTTTTTTATTAGACAGTATATAATACTGTTTGATTTATTCTTTCTGCACACTGCCTTGAGTGAATTCCTTCAAAGAGGCGGTAAATAAATCCTTAAAAATAAATAAATAATACATGAAAATATACAAAGAAAGTATTAGCAAGGAAACAAATGCTCTATTAAACTCCCTCTGTAAAGAAAAAAAATATGCTATGCAAATTAAGCAGGAATTAGGTGGAATTTTGGCAGTTATGCAGATATGTGCACAAATGTGCACATGAATGCCATTATTCTAGACACTGATGTGTATAATGGGTGTGAAAATGGGAGCATCTATGTTACAGAATTGCCACCTGCGAGGGTAATTTTCAAACTTATTTATCCTGCTAAATTGGCCTGTCTGAAAAATTTTCAAGTCCAGATAAAATAATATGACTTCTATAGAATGCAAGCTTTTACAGGGTTTAAAAAAAAAAAAATAGGCATCCTCAGGATTTGATTGGCTTAGTTCAGGAAAGCAGCATCCCCCAGATTATGTATAGGCCACTCCAGTGCCGTAGCCGGGCGGTTCGCCACTGCGCACCCCCCCCCCCCGGGTGCAGCACAGCGCACCCCCCCCTCGGCGCGCGCATCCCCCTCCGGAGCGCATTCTTACCACTAGAGTAGGAAAGGGGGCGGGCAGGAGGGCCGATCCACTCTGAGTGCACGTCGCTGGGAGCTGCGTCGGCTCCGCTGGTTCCATGCTCTCTCTGCCTCGGAACAGGAAGTAACCTGTTCCGGGGCAGAGAGAGCAGGAAACCAGCGGAGCTGACACCCCCCCCAGCAGCATGCACCTGGGGCGGACCGCCCCACCGCCCCCCTTCCTACCCCACTAGGCCACTCAGATACATGCAGAAACGAATTAGTCAATGAGATGCTAGCAATCCATTATTGGAGTTAATTGACCTTTAATTGGAACTAGTTAGGAATTACCCCTGCATCTGCCCTATTCAATATTCTATAACATGGGCACCTAAATTTCATAGCATGTAACTCAAAAGGGGGAGTGGCCAAGGAAAGGGCATGGGTGGGTCAGGGGTGTTCGCAGAAATTAGGCGCAATGTTATAGAAAAGTTGGATTTGCACGCCCAACTGCAACATTTCCGCCGGTTTTTGGCAGGCATAAGTCCTCACGCCCAAAAGGGTCCTTTTACAAAGGCATGCTGAAAAATGGGTTGCGGAAGTGTAAGCGCGGGTTTTGGGCACGCGCCAATCCATTTTTTAGCTCACCGGTAATAAACGCCTTTTAAATTTTTTTTCCTAAAAATGGACGTGCGGCAAAATGAAAAATTGCCATGCGTCCATTTTGGGTCCGAGACCTTACCGCCAGCCATTGACTTAGCGGTAAAGACTCACGCGGTAACCGGGCGGTAGTGACCTACATGTGCCAGATGCCACTTGGCACTTGTCTGTTACGTGCGCCCGAAAATAAAAAATATATTTTCAGGTGCGCGTATCGGCTGCGCGCCAAAAATGAAATTACCACAAGAGCCACGTGGTAGTCGGGAGGTAGCTCCATTTTGGCACGTGTTGAGCGCGTGTAGACGCTTACGCGGCTTAGTAAAAGGGTCCCAAACATGGGAAACACGACAAGCTACTGTTCTGTAAAAAGCGTTCTGCCTGTAGCAGTCTTTATAGAATACAATCTTAGGGGCCCTTTTACTAAGGCGTGCTGAAAAATAACCTGCATTGGTGTAGGCGCATGTATTGGACGCGCAGCAGGTCCGTTTTTAGGCGCACCTGCAAAAAATGCCTTTCCATTTTGGGCCTGGGACCTTACCGCCACCCATTGATTTAGCGGTAAGGTCTCAGGCATTTACAAGGTGGTAATCGTCAGCGAGCGTACCCTGCCAACTGCCGCCCGGTTAGCACCACACGGTAGAAAATACAAAATATTTTCTGCCGCGCGTATCGGATGCGCGCTAAAATTAGAATTTGCGCCTAGGGCACGAGGTAGCCGGCCAGTAGTTCTGATTTGACACATGATGTATGCGCGTAGGTACCTATGTACCTTAGTAAAAGGGACCCCTTAGTGCAGATATTTCCAGGTTTTGGTTGGAAATGAATCTGACCCTATATGTACATTCAAACATATAGGTGCTATTTTACCTTTAATATACTGTTTGGACAAATAACAAGAGACACGGCGGCAAGATTGCTCTTTGGCAAATCCCGGTTTGAGTCAGCTAAACCCTTAAGAGAGACGCTCCACTGGCTCTCGAGAAAAGAGCGTATTGAATTCAAAATTTGTGCTCTAACCCAGTGGCGTAGCCAAGGGTGGGCCTGGGTGGGCCAGTAGCAGCACACCTGTGATGTGGCTGGCAGGGATGCCCAAGCCCCACCAGTCGAAAACTCCCAACAACTGTCCCTCTTGTAAATAGAAGATCGTCGCCTGCAGAGAGCAGCGACTGATACATACTGTTCGCACCGGCCCCACAGTCTTCCCGCTGATGTATTCCTGCCTATGTGGAAACAGGAAATTGCATCAGAGGGAAGGCTGTGGGGCCAACATGAGCAGTGTGTATTAGTTGTTGCTCGCTGCCAGTGAAAATCTGCTATTTAAAAGGTATGCGGGGGAGGGAGATGTTTGAGAGACCGTATGGCATGCAGGTGAGAGAGGGAGAGACCAAATCACTTGTGGGACAGGGTGGAGTTCTTCTGTTCATCTTGGGCCCAGGCCCACCCAAAATTGGGTGTCTGGCTACGCCCCTGCTCTAACCCACAAGATCGTATACGGGGTTGCTCCAATTTACACGTTCAGCCTGATTGACCTCCCCCCCCCACCCCAGAAATTCCAGAAAACCGTCACATACTTATCTTAATCTCCATTATCCTAACTCCAAGAATCTAAGATACAAATTGCTCTTCGCCTCCTCTTTTTGCTTCATAAGTCCTCGTTACTGGAATGCTCTGCCTTCCACGTTAAAAGAGACGGCCGACCACGTTCTGTTCAAGAAATTCCTCTTGCTCTTCGCCTCCTCTTTTTGCTTCATAAGTCCTCGTTACTGGAATGCTCTGCCTTCCACGTTAAAAGAGACGGCCGACCACGTTCTGTTCAAGAAATTCCTCAAGACTTATCTATGTGAAAAAACTTACTCCTCTACTACTTAATTCCCTGCTGTCAGTGGCGTACCAAGGGGGGGGGGGCGGTGGGGGCAATCCGCCCCGGGTGCACGCCGCTGGGGGGGTGCCGCGCGCCTGTTGGCTCTTCGTTTTCATGCTCCCTTTGCCCCGGAACAGGTTACTTCCTGTTCCGGGGCAGAGGGAGCATGAAAACGAAGAGCCGGCAGGCGCGCGGCACCCCCCTCCCAGCGGCGTGCACCCAGGGGGGGGTTCTTTCGCCGGGGGATTTGGGGGGGTTCGCAGGTGGGGGGGGGGGGCGCTGCACCCGGGGGGGCGGGGCGCATCGGCGATCTGCCCCGGGTGTCAGCCCCCCTAGGAACGCCACTGCCTGCTGTCCCTCATTTGTCCTCCCTGTTGTCCCCCCCCCCCAAGACGTTCCTTACTCTCTATTCCGCCATTGCATTAATATGTTGTTCCTTCCATATATGTCGTTAGCCGCATAGAGCCTGCTATGTTGGGAATATGTGGGATACAAATGTTCTAAATAAATAAATATGTATTTGACTCTAGTTAATTCTCACAAAATCACAACTAGGGTAGTTTACCTTTGATGGCCAGCATTAAAGCGCGTGCATTGAAAACATGCATTTATGCAATATATTGAAGCTAGGCCATGTGCGATTATTGTATATTTGTAGAAATTATTCTGACTATTTTTGCAACTCAACATTCAAGGAAAATGAGTTAACTGTGTCTAGACATAACTTTGAATACATACTGTGAGTCAATGCTCTGATTTAACATTTAAAGAAACAAGAGATAATTCCCTCTGTAAACACACCTTTCTTTGCTCACTTGTCAATAGAAATGCTGTTTTGCTAATGGTTATCTGTCCACAAGTCCTTGACCTGCATGTAAACACATTTCAGCAGGAAAACCCTGGACTGCAGCCTCATGGCTTTGCGTCAACAAGAGATAAAGTGACCACAGCTTAACCTGATCTGGCCTGGAGTGCCCTCTGCTGCCCCTTGACCAGGCCTTTTCCTTCTCCGTGTCCTAAAACCAATAAATTCTATTTAGGGTCCTGTAGAGAGCAGGAAGAGTTGATGGGTGAAAATGTCACTCCCCTTTATCCTCATTCATTCGACTCTTTTAGATGCTAGAAGCTCTGAAGCAAACATTTATTCAGCACCAGGGCAACTTTCAAAGCTATTTACCTGGATAAACTGGCCTGTGTGAAAGTTCCCTTCCTCGTAGTGGTTAAAAATTATTTATTTATTTGTAGCATTTGTATCCCACATTTCCCCACCTATTTGCAGGCTCAATGTGGCTTACGTTTGCCGTAATGGCGGTTGCCATTTACGGGTAACAGGATTACAAATGGTGTTGCGTTAAGGTACATACATACACGTTAACCTAGATGGAACATCACATACGTGGAACAGATCATGGTGGAGGAGTGGCCTAGTGGTTAGGGTGGTGGACTTTGGTCCTGGGGAACTGAGGAACTGAGTTCGATTCCAGGCACAGGCAGCTGCTTGTGACTCCGGGCAAGTCACTTAACCCTCCATTGCCTGCCGCATTGAGCCTGCCATGAGTGGGAAAGCGCAGGGTACAAATGTAACAAAAATAAAATAGATACTATTGGAGATTCTACATGGAATGTTGCTACTATTGGAGATTCTACATGGAATGTTGCTATTCCACTAGCAACATTCCATGTAGAAGGCTGCGCAGGCTTCTGTTTCTGTGAGTCTGACGTCCTGCACATACGTGCAGGACGTCAGACTCACAGAAGCAGAAGCCTGCACGGCCACATTGGTGATCTGCAAGGGCCGACTTCTACATGGAATGTTGCTAGTGGAATAGTAACATTCCATGTAGAATCTCAAATAGTAGCAACATTGGAGGAGTGGCCTAGTGGTTAAGGTGGTGGACTTTGGTCCTGGGGAACTGAATTCAATTCCAGGCACAGGCAGCTCCTTGTGACTCCGGGCAAGTCACTTAACCCTCCATTGCCTGCCGCATTGAGCCTGCCATGAGTGGGAAAGCGCGGGGTACAAATGTAACAAAAAATAAATAAATAAATATATACCGTGTGCATACATACATGGTAAAGAAGAATACATTATGGTATTGCATGAGGGTTCCTGGGTAATAATTGGATTATATCATACATTAAGTCATCGACTATGGAGAGGCCATGTTTGACAAAAGGATTGTAGTAATAATGTTTGTTCATTAATGGCAAAGAGGTTAATCAGCCAAGTGATAGGATTTTGGTTGTGTCTAAGTCATATATAGTCTTATTATTTAGTATTTAAGATGGATGTTTATGGTACGCCTTCTTGAACAGATCTGTTTTCAATAACCTTCGGAAGATAGTTAGGTCTTGCATTGTTTTTATGACCTTCGGTAGTGCGTTCCATAGCTGGGTACAAATGTATGAGAAACTGTCTCCAAGCAATCCAACATGCATTCTCGTAGCTGTATTCCCAGGGACATCTGTAGATCTGGGAAGTAAACTATGCATATAGAATGCTATTTTTAAATGTAGCTGGTGTCAGGTGGTCTTCTCTCGCTTTCTCTACCCACAGAAAAAGGAGTTGCCAATACACAGGTGCTTTTGTCATCAGGTGCCAATGTAAGCTCTTGTGTCTGAATGTAACTCACCTTGAGTTAGTACTGAAAAGTCACAAACTAATTCAAATCCCTCCCTTCTCCTTCTATGAGAATTGCCTATTAGGTCCATGGGCACAAAACTACCCATAGATGTTGCCCTTTGAAAATAATCCACACAAAGGAGAACTCAGGAGTGAATTGTGATTTTAAAGCAATATAAGTACATTTGGATCTCTTGATGTAGCCATAGGTGAAATAGATTCCCACTGGGATCAGTGTCAAAATTAAGTATGTGGAGGAATGGGCTAATGGTTAATTCAGCAGGCTTTGATCCTGGCAACTTGAGTTTAAGTATTAAGTATACATAAGTATTGCCATACTGGGACAGACCGAAGGTCCATGAAGCCCAGCATCATGTTTCCAACAGTGGCCAAGCCAGGTCACAAGTACCTGGCAAGATCCCAAAACAGTACAATGCATTTCATGCTGCTTATCCTAGAAATAAGCAGTGGATTTTCCTCAAGTCCATCTTAATAATGGCTTATGCACTTTTCTTGTAGGAAGGTAGCCAAACCTTTTTAAAACCCCGCTAAGCTAACCACTTTTATAACATTCTCTGGCAACCAATTCCAGCGTTTAATTACACATTGAGTGAAGAAATATTTTCTCTGATTCGTTTTAAATTTACTACTTTGTAGCTTCATCGCGTGCCCCCTAGTCCTAGTATTTTTGGCAAGAGTAAACAGGCGATTCATGTCTACCCATTCCACTCCACTCATTATTTTATAGACCTCTATCATATTCATTTCCCCTCAGCCACCTTTTCTCCAAGCTGAAGAGCCCTAGCCGCTTTAGCCTTTCCTCATAGGGAAGTCATCCTATCCCCTTTATCATTTTCGTCGCCCTTTTCTGCACCTTTTCTAATTACAGTATCATCTTTTTTGAGATGCATAATTTCATTTTTTTTAAAAAACACAAAAAATGTGGACACACATAACTTACTTTAGAAAGAAGTTTAACAAGCAAGTTGTAAGTGATACTTTATTCCTGGACTAACATATCTAATATTCTGTGTGCATTAAGTTAGTCCATTAAAAAGGTTTCACCTACAATGTATGCTGACCTTTATTTAAGAGTAAAGATGGTAAACTCACGTGTTCAGTACAATTCCACTTTGGTATAAAGTTACATCCTGGCCTATCTGAATTCTATAGGAAATTTCAACTTGACAAAGAGAAAAAAAGCTCCTCTCTCAGCCCTGCCTTAATAACAGGGGTCTGTTCTCATAATCTACCATCTCAGTTAATGGGGTTACCAGCTGGAATGAATTACAAGCTTGCTGATTATCTGAAGCGAAGGAGCAAATTCTTAGATCAGCATCCATCAATTAGAATTTAAACAAATCTGAATGCACAATTAGATCAACTTCTAAAAAGTCAACCAGTTTAATTTTAAAAAGTGTTGACTGAAGGAGAAATGTTTACAGATGCTTGGAGGAGGATGAGCCTGGAGAAAGAATATATAAAAAGGCATGATTTTTACTCTGTCCTCAAGAGGTATCCCTTCTTTCAGATATTGATTTGAGAAACCTTGATTTGGAGTCAACAAACAGGGTTCTATGCACGGAAATAGGTGATCACAAAACGGAGTGTGTTTTATGCACAGAAGTTACACACGGGCAGTCTGTACCAGGGGCGTAGCCAGACTTCGGCGGGAGGGGGTCCAGAGCCAGAGGTGAGGGGGCACATTTTAGCCTCCCCCCAGTGCCGACGACCCCCCTGCCGACGACGACTCCCCCCGCCATTGCTGACCCCCCCTGCTGCCAACTTTGCCAACCCCTACCGACGACCCTCTCGACCCCCCTCCTGCCGCCAACCCTCCCCCGCCGTCACCTACCTTTGCTGGCGGGGACCCCAATACCCGCCAGCAGAGGTCCTCTTCTTCCCGCGAAGACTTCGTTCTGTTTCTACCATCCTGAACGTTGGACATGCAGGACATCAGACTCACAGAAACAGAATGAAGCCTGGCTGATCTGCAAGGCTTCGTTCCGTTTCTGTGAGTCTGACGTCCTTCACGTACAACGTGCAGGACGGCAGAAACAGAATGAAGTCTTCGCGGGAAGAAGAGGACTTCCTCGGCTGGCGGGGATTGGGGTCCCCCGCCAGCAAAGGTAGCCCATGGTGATGGCGGGGGAGGGTTAGCGGCGGGAGGGGGGTCGAGAGGGTCATCAGCAGGGGGGTCCAGGGCCAAATCTACGGGGGCCCAGGCTCCCCCTGGCCCCATGTAGCTATGCCACTGGTCTGTACAATACATAACTGTATTTGAACAGTGGTTGCATTTTGGTGAGTGGCGTTGTGCAACAGTTTGCATGTGTGCACATAACATTTGAACTTACAAGTTTATACACATACCCCCCTGGATTCTATATAGCGTGCCTACATATCCTTGCCAATATCCAGATGTAGCCTATAACAATGCATGCCATATTCTATAACTAGGTGCCTAAATTTTAGAATGCCCACAAAACACCCATTTGACCCATAACTATGCCCCTTTTTGCCTGCATATATTTGGCGTACATCTTTACAGAATACACGAGTTGTGCGCCTAAATTCTAATCAGTGCCAATGAGTGCTCATTATTGTTTAAGTGCTGTTAATAATGCTCATCGGCTTGTTAAGCCAATTAAATTACACGCAGTGTTATAGAATCCGTGCCAATTTCAGTGCCGAAGTCTAAGCGCACTAGACAGAATCCAGGGGTAATTGGCTCACTATTCTATTGAATTGTGCTCGCAAATCGGGGCCGCACCTAAATTTAGGGTGCACAATTTTCGGAGGCCTTTATAGAATCAGGGGGATAGTGTACAGACAGTGATATATACAAATGCCAATTACTACTGCCAAGTTATAGAACGAGGGAGATTAATCATATTTTATAGATTAGGAAAATAATCTGCTGCGTTCACTTTCTTGTTAAGGATCTGAACCTAACTGACCAGACTTTCACTGCTGGGTCCATCCTGATACTGTTACTTCCAAGAAAATGGTAGCATTGTCAGAATTATTGAAATATACTACTGCCCTCAGAAGAGTTATGATATAACAGGAGTTGACAGGCTTTCCAGAAAACACGCTGTGTTTGGATTGGGTTTTGAGCAGCTCATGTTAACACGTTCCCCTACTTGGCTGCCCATTTTCTTCAGGTTCAAGGCTGGCTGAACTGTTTCCAGTTTGCTTGGATGCCAGCGCAGGCAACACTCTCTGCCCGTAGGAACTGAGCTGGCACGTCATTAGAAAACGCAAGTGATAACAGGAGCATCCTCTTAGCCAAATTCACCGGGGGGACAGCAATCATTTTTCATGTCAGATGCTGACTGCATGTGCACAGAAAACGGAGCTGCTGCATTTCCTGACCTCTGACATTTTGCTGGTTCTTTAATACCCGGCAACTGGTAAATGCAAGGCAGAAAAATTAAATCCTTATCCTTTGTTGCAGGTCTTCCACATATGTTAAAAATATTTGGGATACCACAATTGACCAGTAATGTGGACTTTTTAAAAAGAGAAATGAAATGGTTAAAAACTGAGGGATAATATTACACCAGTAGACGTTGATTTTTTTTTTTAAACGCTGCTGATACTGGTTGAAACAGACCTGGAAATTCAGTGCTGGTCCCTAACTGGTTCTGGGATGACCGCCAAGAGTTACCCTGGTACTTCTGATATTAAGAAGCAACAATCAGATAGCTACCCTACTGGACCAGACCAAGGGTCCATCTGGCCCAGTATCCTCTTTCCAGCAGTAGCCAGTCCAGGTCACAAGTACCTGGCAAGATCCACAAATGTGGCTACTGATCCCAGGAATAAACAGTGATTTTTCCCAGGTCTACCTTAATGACGGTTTATGGACTTTTCCTCCAGGAATTTGTCCAAACCTTTTTTAAAACCAGCTACATTACCTGTTTTTTTTTCCACTTGCTCGGTAAAGAGTTCCAGAGCTTAACTATATATGTTGAGTGAAAAATATATATATTTTCTCAAACTTGCAGGCTCATGTTCGAAAGTGATCGCCTGCGATCTTCCGACACAAATCGGGAGATCGCCGGCGTTTTCCTGATCCTGGCCAAATCGGTATTATCGAAAGCCGATTTTGGCTGGCCCCAACTGCTTTTTCGTCGTGGCCAACCTTCAAGGGGACGTGTTGGTAGGGTAGTGAAGGCGGTACGGGAGGCGGGGCGTGGGTACGAGATGGCCGGCTTTGTCTTACAATGGAAAAAAGTGGCCGGTTCGAACAAGCATTTCACCGGCTGGACTTGGTCCATGTATTTTTAGGACCAAGTCACAAAAAAGTGCCCCAATTGACCAGATGACCACCGGAGGGAAGCGGAGATCACCCCCCTTACTCCCCTAGTGGTCACCAACCCCCTCCCACCCAAATAAAATAAAATAAAACATTTTTTTGCCAGCCTGTATGCCAGCCTGAAATGTCATACCTAGCTCCTTGACAGCAGTATGCAGGTCCCTGGAGCAGTATTTAGTGGGTGCACTGCACTTCAGGCAGGTGGACCCAGGCCCCCCCCCCCCCCCACCACCAGTTACACTTGTGTTGATAAATATTGAGCCCTCCAAAAAACCCCAAAACCCACTGTACCCACATCTAGGTGCCCCTCTTTACCCCTTAGGGCTATGGTAATGGTGTAGAGTTGTGGGGAGTGGGTTTTGGGAGGGAATTGGGAGGCTCAGCACACAAGGTAAGAGAGCTATACTGCTGGCACCTATGTTTGGTTTTTAAAAAAATATTTAGAAGTGCCCCCTAGGGTGCCTGGTTGGTGTCCTGGCATGTCAGGGGGACCAGTGCACTACAAATGCTGGCTCCTCCCACGCCCAAATGCCTTGCATTTCGCCGGGTTTCAGATGACCGAGCCTGGTTTCCATTATGGCTGAAAAATGGAGCCGGCCATCTCATATAAACCAGGCGAGCGATTTGGCCGACACCAAGCGTATTTCAAAAATACGCTTGGCTCCGTCCCGTTGCGGAGCCGGCCCCGAAGTGTGCTAGTGTTTTTCGTGCATTGTAAACAGCGCATGCTAACCATGTAGACGCCCATAGGAATATTATGGGTGTCTGCATGGTTAGCGTGTGCTAAAATTAATAGTGCACCTCTAGCGCAGCTTAGAAAACGGGGCCCCTAATGTCTTTAGCCTTTCCTCATACGAGAGTCCTTCCGTCCCATTAATCATTTTGGTCTCCATTCTGTGCACCTTTTCCAGTTCCACTGTATCTTTTTTCAGATACAGCATCCAGAATTGTACTTTTTTTTTTTGTCTTTTTGCTGTACTAACGTAACCAGCTGGATATTGGTGGTATCCAGCTAACTCCCTGTTCTGTCCCGACTGTACCCCTGAATTGCCCCAGAACTAATCAAAGAATGCCACCACAATCAGAGTACGTATTCAGTGACACTTCCCAGATAAATGGTGCAGAGTATCGACCCCTGAGCGCTCTTGATCTCTAATGGACCTTAAACTGAGGTACCAAATTGTGCCAGATCCTTCCATGCTGTTATTTGTGACTGCCTGAATTTTCTTTAACATTGGTCTTGATGATGTTTTCATCCTCATTCTGGTCTATGTATAGTAACTGTTAATATACCATTTATGATGTTGTTATTATTATCAATATATTTATTATAGTACGATTATGATTATTTTTGTTATTTCTTATTTTTATTTCTATTGTTATTTTTATGTATGCAAATTGAAGGATATTTTTTGATGTTTTTATTTTTAACTTTTTTATGTATTTATTTATTTATAACATTTATATCCCACAATATTCCCGCCCATGGGCAGACTCAGTGTGGCGTACAGTAGTTAGTTTATTTTTGTATATAGTGTTTGACCCCTGAAGCAGATGGTAGCTCCGTTAAAACCAGGGGCGTATCTGCGTGGGGCCACAGGGGCCTGGGCCCCCACAGATTTCGCCCTGGACCCCCCTACTGCCGTTAACCCTCCCCCGCCTACCGCCAACCCTTTCCCCGCCTACCGCCGTCACCTACCCCGAGGTCCGCTCCTGCCGGTTTTTTAAACTATTACTTCAGCTGGCGGGGGACCCCAACCCCCGCCAGCCCAGCCGAGGTCTTCTTTAACTTCATCTTCATCCTCGTGCTGTTAAAGCTGCATGATGCATCCTTCCAGTTGGACGGAGTTTGACGTCGCAGCACGTTGCACGGACGTCAACGTGCTGCGACGTCAAACTCCGTCCAACTGGAAGGATGCATCATGCAGCTTTAACAGCACGAGGATGAAGATGAAGTTAAAGAAGACCTCGGCTGGGCTTCAGCTGAAGTAATAGTTTAAAAAACCGACAGGAGCAGACCTCGGGGTAGGTGACGGCGGTAGGCGGGGAAAGGGTTGGCGGTAGGCGGGGGAGGGTTAATGACGGTAGGGGGGAGGGTTGATGACGACGACGACGGCGGCGGGGGGGGCGGCGGCGGCGGTAGGGGGGGTTATAATGTGCCCCCTCACTCTAGCCCCTGCCCCCCCACCGCCGAATCTCAGATACTCCCCTGGTTAAAACACAATCCCCTGTCGGGTCACATACATATCCGGTAGTGAACAAAGTTATTTCAACCTACCATCGGCTGATGAGATTTCTTGGTCAGCTCCTAATCTTCTGTACTGATTTTTAGAGATATTCAGTTACAGCGCTGAGATTAGCTTGTGCTAACTGAACAAAGCGGACTTAACTCAGGAGCCCTTAGAGCCTCCTAAATAGGAGGTGGTAAATGCTCTCACGTTAATTATTTTAAATTGCCGCACTCTAATGCTAACATTAGCACACAATCTGCACGACAGTTCACATAATTATCTATGGCGAAGTACCGGGGTACATGTCAGACCTCATCGACCTGCCAACCAGAAACACCATAAAATCAGCACGATCTACTACTACTACTACTACTATTTAGCATTTCTATAGCGCTACAAAACATACGCAGCGCTGCACAAACATACCTAAACCTTCACTACCCAAACATCTAAGGATTCAAATACAAATCCACTTATACATCTAGCTTTTCCTACCTAAGCGCACAACTATGGAACGCACTACCAAAAGTAGTAGAAACTACGTTCAATCACCTAAATTTCTGGAAACTACTAAAGACAGACCTGTTCAGAAAAGCATACCCTACCGACCCAATGTAAAAACCTGGATACCTTCGACACAACGTAACCAAAGACCAAAATGGACATATCCTAACTCTTCCTCTCCCTCTCTAAGTTCCCCCAATTGTATTTACCATACATGTAACCCATTCTACCACAATTTCATCTTGCATTGTTCATATCTGTATTTGTTTACACCGGAATTGGCTAACGCTGTTTACGGTACTATGCAATTGCTTAGCCAAGGGTGGGCCTGGGTGGGCCCGGGCCCACCCACTTTGGGCTCAGGCCCACCCAGTAGCAGCACACCTATGATGTGGCTGGCAGGGATTCCCAAGCCCCACCAGCTGAAAACTCCCACCAGCTGTCCCTCCTGCGTACCTTGTAAACAGCAGATCTTTGCCTGCAGCGAGCAGCAACTAATACATACTGCTCGCACAGGCCCCACAGCCTGCTCTCTGATGTATTCCCGCCTATGTGGAAACAGGAAGTTGCATCAGGGAAGGCTGTGGGGGCCAATATGAGCAGTGTGTATTAGTTGTTTCTCGCTGCCAGTGAAAATCTTCTATTTAAAAGGTATGCGGGGGAGGGGGGATGTTTTAGAGACCATATGGCATGCAGGCGAGAGAGAGACCAAATCACTTGTGGGATAGGGCAGAGTTCTTCTGCCCACCCATCTTAGGCCCAGGCCCACCCAAAATTGGGTGTCTGGCTAAGCCCCTGGCACTATGTAAGCCACATTGAGCCTGCAAAAAGGTGGGAAAATGTGAGATACAAATGCAACAAATAAATAAAATAAATACATAACCAGAAATTCTAGAAATGGGAACATGCCGATTTTATGGGTCGCACCAGAAATGCGCTTAGCATTTGGGAAAATCCTGCATTAGGATGTGTTAAGCCCATTTACTACTGTAGCTTAGTAAAAGGGCCCTAGAGTTTCCTAAGCTTGATCAGATGAACCACTGTCAGTAAGATTTTCAGGTCACCCACACATTGAATATGAACATAACAAGTCTACAGACATTGGAGACATTATAGGAAATTAAGGGGCCCTTTTACTCAGCCATGTAAGCGCCTACGCATGCCCAATGCATGTCAATTTTGAGTTACTGCCCAGTTACTGCATAGCCCAGGCAGTAATTTCATTTTTGACTTCTGTCCGATACGCGCGTCAGAAAATATTTTTATTTTCAAGTGCACAGGCGGTAATCGGCATTTGGACGAACGTTGACCATTGATGCCCAGTTAATGCGTGAGACCTTACCGCTAAGTCAATGGCTGGCAGTAAGGTCTCACACCTAAAACGGATGCGTGCCAATTTTCATTTTGCCACACATCCATTTTCGGCCCCCAAAACAAAACTGCGTTTTTTACAGGTGCGCTAATGATTCTGCGCATGCCCAAGACACACTCCTACACTACCGCAGGCCATTTTTCAGCTCACCTTAGTAAAAGGATCATAAAAACCTGACCGGCTGTGAGGTCAGTAGAATAGGTTCGGAAAACCCTGCTTTAAGAGTACATACAGTGGGGGAAATAAGTATTTGATCCCTTGCTGATTTTGTAAGTTTGCCCACTGACAAAGACATGAGCAGCCCATAATTGAAGGGTAGGTTATTGGTAACAGTGAGAGATAGCACATCACAAATTAAATCCGGAAAATCACATTGTGGAAAGTATATGAATTTATTTGCATTCTGCAGAGGGAAATAAGTATTTGATCCCCCACCAACCAGTAAGAGATCTGGCCCCTACAGACCAGGTAGATGCTCCAAATCAACTCGTTACCTGCATGACAGACAGCTGTCGGCAATGGTCACCTGTATGAAAGACACCTGTCCACAGACTCAGTGAATCAGTCAGACTCTAACCTCTACAAAATGGCCAAGAGCAAGGAGCTGTCTAAGGATGTCAGGGACAAGATCATACACCTGCACAAGGCTGGAATGGGCTACAAAACCATCAGTAAGATGCTGGGCGAGAAGGAGACAACTGTTGGTGCCATAGTAAGAAAATGGAAGAAGTACAAAATGACTGTCAATCGACAAAGATCTGGGGCTCCACGCAAAATCTCACCTCGTGGGGTATCCTTGATCATGAGGAAGGTTAGAAATCAGCCTACAACTACAAGGGGGGAACTTGTCAATGATCTCAAGGCAGCTGGGACCACTGTCACTACGAAAACCATTGGTAACACATTACGACATAACGGATTGCAATCCTGCAGTGCCCGCAAGGTCCCCCTGCTCCGGAAGGCACATGTGACGGCCCGTCTGAAGTTTGCCAGTGAACACCTGGATGATGCCGAGAGTGATTGGGAGAAGGTGCTGTGGTCAGATGAGACAAAAATTGAGCTCTTTGGCATGAACTCAACTCGCCGTGTTTGGAGGAAGAGAAATGCTGCCTATGACCCAAAGAACACCGTCCCCACTGTCAAGCATGGAGGTGGAAATGTTATGTTTTGGGGGTGTTTCTCTGCTAAGGGCACAGGACTACTTCACCGCATCAATGGGAGAATGGATGGGGCCATGTACCGTACAATTCTGAGTGACAACCTCCTTCCCTCCGCCAGGGCCTTAAAAATGGGTCGTGGCTGGGTCTTCCAGCACGACAATGACCCAAAACATACAGCCAAGGCAACAAAGGAGTGGCTCAGGAAGAAGCACATTAGGGTCATGGAGTGGCCTAGCCAGTCACCAGACCTTAATCCCATTGAAAACTTATGGAGGGAGCTGAAGCTGCGAGTTGCCAAGCGACAGCCCAGAACTCTTAATGATTTAGAGATGATCTGCAAAGAGGAGTGGACCAAAATTCCTCCTGACATGTGTGCAAACCTCATCATCAACTACAGAAGACGTCTGACCGCTGTGCTTGCCAACAAGGGTTTTGCCACCAAGTATTAGGTCTTGTTTGCCAGAGGGATCAAATACTTATTTCCCTCTGCAGAATGCAAATAAATTCATATACTTTCCAAAATGTGATTTTCCGGATTTAATTTGTGATGTGCTATCTCTCACTGTTACCAATAACCTACCCTTCAATTATGGGCTGCTCATGTCTTTGTCAGTGGGCAAACTTACAAAATCAGCAAGGGATCAAATACTTATTTCCCCCACTGTAAGTACATAAGTATTGCCATACTGGGAAAGACCAAAGGTCCATCGAGCCCAGCATCCTGTTTCCAACAGTGGCCAATACAGGTCACAAATACCTGGCAAGATCCCCAAAATGTACAAAACATTTTATACTGCTTATCCCAGAAATAGTGGATTTTCCCCAAGTCCATTTAATAACGGTCTATGGACTTTCTCTTTAGGAAGCCATCCAAACTTTTTAAAACTCTGCTAAGCTAACTGCCTTTACCACATTCTCTGGAAACGAATTCCAGAGTTTAATTACACATTGAGTGAAGAAAACTTTTCTCCGATTCGCTTTAAATTTACTACATTATAGCTTCATCGCATGCCCCCTAGTCCTAGTATTTTTGGAAAGCATGAACAGACGCTTCACATCTACCTGTTCAATTCCACTCATTATTTTATAGACCTCTATCATATCTCCCCTCAGCCGCCTTTTTTCCGAGCTGAAGAGCCCTAGCCGCTTTAGCCTTTCCTCATAGGGAAGTCGTCCCATCCCCGACGGACCATGACAAAATATGCAGGCAGTGAAAACACCAGGAAAAATCAGAGATCCCACTGAGATTTACTCGTCATGGGAATACTGCTTTCATTATGATGAAGAAACTATGCATTCATATAGGCTGCAATCCAAACAAAAAAAATCCAGTCTTTATATCAAAACTGTGATTGTCGCCATAAGCAGAAAATACAGGAAACAAGTGAATATTTTTGATTTATCATCTTGTGGAATTTTACGCAAAAAGCTTGTTGATTATGAAACGCCTGTTTCCAAAGCTTATCTTTAACATTCACACTCTTCCCCACCCCCCCCCCACCCCCAGTCATTCAAATCATCAATTGAGCTAAATACAACTCAGACTATTTGCATGTGGCAAAAAGAACCAGTTGCAGCTTTATCTTTTGAAACATAATCAAGTATTCACTGCCATCCCCCACAACTTCAATATCATGTAAACATTCGCATTTTCCAACACTGAAACATTATCCAAATGTAAGCACAGTTAGACAGTGCCATACTAACTGGTCGTGACTGACAAGTACTGAAAACTCCAAATAACAAGGGTCACCGTAATGCAAAACCCTGCCCTCGTCCCTGAAGGCTCATGACAGTACTGTACATGAAGAAAAAAAAATGCCACCGGGGTGGAGAAACAGGAAAACCACTATGGTACATGAATCCATCTTGCCCTCCGATGACCTTTCAAATCCAAATAAATATTCCAAATCCCAAAGTTACCAATTAATGAGAAATAGTCACTGGATTCACACTCCCCCCCTCCCCCAATGCCTTCCATCACACCTCCTATGAAAAAACTCATATCATCAGGGAAGGGAGGGCAGGTTGAGACCTTCTCTATTCTGGGCTTCTAAAAACAGACTCCTCGCCCTGCTGGCCGCGGGGGGGGGGGGGGGGGGGGGGGTGATACTTCTCTCTCCCTCCTCCAGATTTCAACCCCTTCTTCCACCTCAATCTCACTGTTTTTCCTCCTTTGAAGTCCACTCTATCCGCCTTTTCTCTCCTCTGCCTCTTCAAATAGCGGTCATTTATCGTCCCCCTGATAAGTCCCTTTCATCCTTTCTCAGTGACTTTGATGCCTGGCTTGCCTTCTTCCATGATCCTTCCTCCCCCTCTCTCATCCGTGGTGACTTTAATATTCCTGCTAATGATCCTTCTAACTCTTATATTTCCAAGTTACTCGCTTTAACGTCCTCCTTTAATCTCCAACTATGCTCTACCTCCCCCACTCATCAAAATAGTCACTGTCTTGATCTCATCTTCTCCTCCAACTGTTCACCCTCTAGTTTCCTTGCCTCTGATCTTCCCCTCTCTGATCACCATCTTATAACTTTCACACTTAAATCTCCTCCCTCCCAATCCCGTCTTATCATCTCTAATTTATCTAGGAATCTTCACGATATTGACCCTTCATCTCTATCCTCCCATGTTTCAAACCTCCTCTCTACTGTGGCACCATCCACGTCTGTCAACGAGGCTGTTTCTTCTTACAACAATACTCTATCCTCTGCCTTAGACACTCTTGCACCTTTGATGACCCGCCCTATAAGGCGTACAAAACCCCAACCTTGGCTGACTTCTAATATCCGCTACCTACGTTCCTGTACCCGCTCTGCCGAACGCCTCTGGCGGAAATCTCGGGCCCTTGCTGATTTCTTACACTTTAAGTTCATGCTGACCTCCTTCCAATCTGCTCTTTTACGCGCCAAACAGGACTATTATATCCAACTGACCAACTCTCTTGGCTCTAACCCTCGACTTCTCTTCATCACATTGAACTCTCTCCTCAAGTTGCCCCTCCTCCAACTCCTCCTTCATTATCTCCTCAGACCCTTGCTGAATTCTTTCACGACAAGGTTCAAAAGATAAACCTTGAATTCTCTACCTCACCACCTCTCCCTCCACTAGTCCGTTCCCCTCTCTCTCCTTCCCCTCAATCCTTTTCCTCCTTTCCTGAAGTTACTATAGAGGAAACTACACTTCTCCTTTCTTCCTCAAAATGTACCACTTGTTCCTCTGATCCCATTCCCACCCACCTTCTTAATGCCATCTCACCTGCTCTTATTCCTTTTATCTGTCACATTCTCAACCTTTCACTTTCCACTGCAACTGTCTCTACTGCCTTTAAACATGCTGTGGTCACAGCTCTCCTTAAGAAGCCTTCACTTGACCCTACTTGTCCCTCTAATTACCGACCCATCTCCCTCCTCCCTTTTCTCTCCAAATTACTTGAGCTTGCTGTTCACCACTGCTGCCTTGATTTTCTCTCCTCACATGCTATTCTTGACCCACTACAATCTGGTTTTCGCCCTCTCCACTCAACCGAAACTGCGCTTACTAAAGTCTCCAATAACCTATTACTTGCTAAATCCAGAGGTCAATATTCCATCCTCATTCTTCTTGATCTTTCTGCTGCTTTTGACACTGTCGATCATAGCATACTTCTCGATACCCTGTCCTCACTTGGATTCCAGGGCTCTGTCCTTTCCTGGTTCTCTTCCTACCTCTCCCTCCGCACCTTTAGTGTTCACTCTGGTGGATCCTCTTCTACTTCTATCCCTCTGCCTGTCTGCGTACCTCAGGGTTCTGTTCTTGGTCCCCTCCTCTTTTCTATCTACACTTCTTCCCTTGGTTCATTAATCTCATCCCATGGCTTTTCCTACCATCTCTATGCTGAGGACTCCCAAATCTACCTTTGTACCCCTGATATCTCACCTTGCATCCAAACCAAAGTTTCAGCGTGCTTGTCTGACATTGCTGTCTGGATGTCTCAACACCACCTGAAATTAAACATGACCAAAACCGAGCTTCTCATTTCCCCCCCCCCCCCAAACCCACCTCCCCACTCCCCCTGTTTTCTATTTCTGTTGATGGCTCTCTCATTCTCCCTGTCTCCTCAGCTCGAAACCTTGGGGTCATCTTTGACTCTTCTCTCTCCTTCTCTGCTCATATCCAGCAGATCGCCAAGACCTGTAGTTTCTTTCTTTACAACATCCGTAAAATCCGCCCCTTTCTTTCTGAGCACTCTACCAAAACCCTCATTCACACCCTTGTCACCTCTTGCTTATACTATTGCAATCTGCTTCTTGCTGGCCTCCCACTTAGTCACCTCTCCCCTCTCCAATCGGTTCAAAACTCTGCTGCCCGTCTCGTCTTCTGCCAGAGTCGCTTTACTCATACTACCCCTCTCCTCAAGACTCTTCACTGGCTCCCTATCCGTTTTCGCATCCTGTTCAAACTTCTTCTACTAACCTATAAATGTACTCACTCTGCTGCTCCCCAGTAACTCTCCACACTCGTCCTTCCCTACACCCCTTACCGTGCACTCCGCTCCATGGATAAATCCTTCTTATCTGTTCCCTTCTCCACTACTGCCAACTCCAGACTTCGCGCCTTCTGTCTCGCTGCACCTTACGCCTGGAATAAACTTCCTGAGCCCCTATGTCTTGCCCCATCCTTGGCCACCTTTAAATCTAGACTGAAAGCCCACCTCTTTAACATTGCTTTTGACTCGTAACCACTTGTAACCACTCGCCTCCACCTACCCTCCTCTCCTCCTTCCTGTACACATTAATTGATTTGCTTACTTTATTTTTTGTCTATTAGATTGTAAGCTCTTTGAGCAGGGACTGTCTTTCTTCTATGTTTGTGCAGCGCTGCGTACGCCTTGTAGCGCTACAGAAATGCTAAATTTTAGTTGTAGTAGTAACCAATTCCTAATTCACAGCAGAACATTGCCTCCTATCCTATGACTCTTTAATTTTCTCAGGAGTGTCTCGTGAGGACATTTGTTAAAAGCTTTCTGAAAATCTAGATACAGTACATCAACTGGCTCACCTTTATCCACATGTTTATTCACAATTTCAAAGAAATGAAGCAAATTGGTGAGGCAAGACTTCCCTTGACTGAATCTATGCTGACTCTGTCCCATTAATGATACTTGTCTAGGTGTTTTGTAATTTTATTCTTTATAATAGTTTCCACTGTTTTGCCCAGCATTGAAGTCAGGCCTAATGGCCTGTAATTTTTTTTTTATCACCCCTGTAACCCTTTTTTAAAAAATTGGCATTACATTGGTCTCCCTCCAATCTTCAGGTACTAAGGACAATAATAACAACATATTACAGATAACTAACAGCAGATCAACAATTTCATGTCTGAGTTCTTTCAGTACCCTAGGGGGCATGCCATCTAGTTCAGGTGATTTACTACTCTTTAATTTATTGATTTGGCTTAGTGTGTCTTCCAGGTTCACGGAGATTTCTTTCAGTTCCTTCACATCATTACCCTTGAAAATCTTTTCTAGTACAGGCAGATTTCTTACATCTTCTTCTGGAAAAAAATAAAGCAAAGAATTCATTCAGTCTGTCCACTATGGCATTGTCTTCCCTGAATGCCCCTTTTGTTCCTTCATGATCTAACAGTCCCACAGGCTTTTTGCTTCTGATGTACCTGAAAAAGTTGTTATTATGAGTTTTTGCCTCTGCAGCAAGTTTCACTTCATATTCTCTTTTAGCTTCTTATGGTGCTCAAGCCTTTCCTGCTGACAGACTACACGGGAATCTTTTTTCTGTTATCACTAACCATGAGGTGTTTGTGTTGCTGTCCAAGTTACCTTCTTCTTCTTGCTGGATAAGTGTCCCGATAACTTATTGAAATCTCCTCCTTCTTTGATAATTGAGTGGCTTACTTCTTTCCTAAATTCTCTGTTTGCAACTGGTCAGTATCCCCGAAGCTTAGGGGATATTGTTCTTACACCAAGAAAACAAATTACACAAATATCCTTGAATGTCTAGACCCAAAACCTGGGGAATACCCAGCAGATCGATCATGGACCAACTTCGACACACTTTCATCAAATGAAATCTCACATTGGCTCGGAAAATACGCCAAATCGCAATGTAAATTAGACATCTGCCCTAACAGTCTATTAAGTTCAGCACCCAAACAATTCAAAATAGACATCACAAACCACGTAAATCACAGACTTCAAAATAGGTTCTTTCCCATGGACAAAGGAAACATCCTACTTACTCCGCTACCGAAAGATGCTAAAAAACGCACAATGGACCTAACCAACTATCGACCAGTAGCATCTATTCCACTCATAACCAAACTCATGGAAGGCATAGTAACGAAACAACATACTGAATACCTAAATAAACATTCAATTCTCCACGAGTCTCAATCAGGATTTCTGTCAAATCACAGCACCGAAACTGTTCTAGTGTCTGCAATGAATTCATTTAAACAAGCAATTGCAACGGGCAACAACATATTCCTCTTACAATTCGACATGTCCAGTGCCTTTGACATGGTTGACCATAAAATACTATTACATATACTAGAATACTTCGGAATAGGAGGCACAGTTCTCAAATGGTTCAAAGGATTCCGGACCACGAGATCATACCAAGTAACAACGAACACGGACAGATCACCCCCATGGATACCTGAATGTGGAGTACCCCAAGGATCCCCCCTCTCACCAACCTTATTCAACCTGATGATGATACCTTTGGCTAAACTTCTAGCCAATCAAAACCTCAACCCCTACATATATGCAGATGATGTCATGATCTACATCCCGTTCAGACATGATCTAAATGAAATCACCAACGAGATCAACCAAAGCCTCCAAATAATGCACACCTGGGCAGATGCATTCCAGCTGAAACTTAATGCAGAAAAAACACAAGTCTTGTTCTCACCTCACAACATAACACAAAAAACTTCTCCACCATAACCACACCATACTGTTCTCTGCCTGTATCTCAAAACTTGAAAATCCCAGGAGTCATCATTGAACGAAACCTTACTCTCGATGCCCACGTAAAAAACACAACAAAAAAGATGTTCTATTCCATGTGGAAACTCAAAAGAGTAAAACCTTTCTTCCTGAGATACATCTTCCGTACCCTGGTACAGTCAATGGTAATAAGTCATCTTGATTACTGCAATGCACTGTACGCAGGCTGCAAAGAGCAGAACATCAAGAAACTCCAAACTGCCCAGAATACTGCTGCCAGACTCATATTTGGAAAAACTAAATATGAAAGCGCAAAACTCTTAAGAGAGAAACTTCACTGGCTCCCACTTAAGGAATGTATTGCATTCAAGATCTGTACGATGGTACACAAAATCATTCATGCAGACGCCCCAATCTACATGCTAAACCTCGTGGACCTACCTCCCAGAAACGCCACAAAATCATCTCGCAAATTTCTCAACCTGCACTTCCCCAGCTGCAAAGGACTAAAATACAAGCTGATGCATGCCACTACCTTCTCTTACATGAGCACGCAGTTATGGAACGCACTACCTAGAGACCTGAAAACAATCAATGAAACAACTATCTTTCGCAAATCCCTCAAGACATATTTCTTCAACAAAGCCTACAATGAAAACCCAGAACCTCACTAATCCACTTCTGAAAACCCACCTTCCACTATACCTAATAAATTCCTTCCTTCTTCTCTCTACTTTCTTCCCTTAATTAATCTCTGCACAATAATAACTGTACTTGACATCCAGGATTAACTGTGTTAACAAAACTATGTAAGCCACATTGAGCCTGCAAATAGGTGGGAAAATGTGGGCTACAAATGCAATAAATAAATAAATCCATCCATAAATTAAGAAGTTAATGTTGACCCCAGCCTTTCTGCTAACTTTTGACCGGTGGCCAGTATTCTTTTACTTTCCCAAACTGTCGCTGCTCAGCTATCACTTTATTAGGATAAATTTGCCTGCCTTAATCCACTTCAGTTTGGATTTAGAGCATTTCGTAGTACTGAATCAGCATTATTAGTTTTGATGTCAGATGCTAAATATCTTATAGCAAAAGGGAAAGAGTCATTATCATTACGATTTGATTTAACTGCTGCATTTGGTATAGTGGACCATGCGATCTTACTGTATAAATTGAGTTTGATAGGTATTTCTGGCAGAGTTCTTCAGTGCTTCAGTGAATTTTTGTCTAACACAGTATTCTGTCAAAATGAGAGGTGAATTTTCTGATTTGTGGATACTGCCTTGCGGCGTCTCACATGAGTCTCCATTATCACCAATGTTATGGACCTCTTACATAAAGCGTTGGTAAGCCCAACATGGACTTACCGCTCACTAAAAAGGAACTTCCGCCCTGCTACCGCAGCAGCCTAATGGTAGTTCCCACCCTCAGCACACTGTCATATCCGGCACTACAAAAATATATTTATTTTTGTAGCGCCGGTGTATACCCAACAGGGCCAGCCTCAAATGTCATACCCAACTCCATGACAGCAGTATGCAGGTCCCTGGAGCAGTTTTAGTGGGTACTGCAGTGCACTTCAGGCAGGCGGACCCAGGTCCACCCCCCCCCCCTACCTGTTACACTTGTAGTGGTAAATGGAAGTCCTCCAAAACCCACCCAAAACCCACTGTACCCACATGTAGGTGCCCCCCCTTCACCCATAAGGGCTATGGTAGTGGTGTATAGTTGTGGGGAGTGGGTTTTGGGGGGGATTTGGGGGGCTCACCACCCAAGGGAAGGGAGCTATGTACCTGGGAGCAATTAATGAAGTCCACTGCGGTGCCCCCTAGGGTGCCTGGTTGGTGTCCTGGCATGTGAGGGGGACCAGTGCACTACAAATGCTGGCTCCTCCCACAACCAAATGGCTCGGATTTGGTTGGTTTTGAGATGGCCGGCCTCGGTTTCCATTATTGGCGAAAACCGAAGCTGGCCATCTCAACATTTAGGTCGACCATCTCTAAGGTTGACCTAAATGCTGAGATTTGGCCGGCCCCGACCGTATTCTTGAAACGAAAGATGGCCGCCCATCTTATTCAATAATACGGTTGGCTCCGCCCCTTCCCGGGGCCATCCCTGGAGATGGGCGCCCTTAGAGATGGGCACCCCTGTTCGATTATGCCCCTCACTGTTACAGAATATGCCCGATCTGCACCTAATTTACGCACGGAGACATACATCAGGTTTCAGTTGGTGTAAATCCTCATGCTTAAAAGTTAGGTGCAGTTCCTGGTGCTATGCACTAGTTCTATAAATAGTGCTTAACTCGGAGCACAGTTTATAGAATAGAACTTAGCACTTATTTTTTCTCAGCACCGATTTTTCAGCGCCATACATAGAATTTTATCCAATATATTCTGGATATTCAGCGGGAGTCACTATGTGGATACAGCTACTAAATATCCAGATTATATTTCCAACACTTAAAAAACCCCACTGACCGCCCCAGACTCAAGATTGACCTCTAAAGGGTCCTTGTACAAATGCACGTTGAAAAATGGCCTGCGTTAATGTGGGCTTATGTTATGGATGCACGCAGATCTATTTTTCAGTGCACCTGTAAAAATGCCTTTTTTTAAGACCGAAAATGGACGTGCAGCAAAATGAAATTTGCCACTGACTTAGCGGTAAGGTCTCACGCGTTAACCGGGCAGTAAGGGTCTACAAGCGTCAAATGCCTTTTACCGCCCGGTAGCGTCGCGTGCCAGAAAATAAAAATTATTTTCTGATGCGCTTAGGGGACTCGCGCCAAAAATGAAATTACCGCCCTGCACATGCGGTAACCCGGTATTGGCATACATAGACCCTAACGTGGCTTAGTAAAAGGACCCCTAAATGATTTTTTTTTTTTACATTCTACCTAGTCTTGAAATGCCACTTGATTTTTTTACAGGGTCACTTTTTCTGATCTCTGATGCATATTTCAATTACCCAGTGATAAGAGATTTTTCCAGATGTCTCTGGTTACCATCAGGGTTAGCATGAGGTGAATGGTCATCAGTGATTTTGGATTCGGAAGGAAAGGAAGCAGTGCTTGAAAGGAACACACTGGAGACTTTCCTTTGGATTTTCCTTATAATGCATAATGCTAATGAGAGTGCCACTCTGCTGTTTAGCAGGTGGTACCATAACAGGGCTGAGCCAATCAAAAAAGGGATCTAGGTGTCGTCGTTGATGATACGTGTGCTGCTGTGGCTAGGAATCAAATAGAATGTTAGGTATTATTAGGAAAGGCATGGAAAACAAAAATGAGGATGTTATAATGCCTTTGTATTGCTCCATGGTGCGACTGCACCTCGAATATTGTGTTCAATTCTGGTCGCTGCATCTCAAAAAAAGATATATTGGAACTAGAGAAGGTGCAGAGAAGGGCAACAAAAATAATAAAGGGGATGGGACGACTTCCCTATGAGGAAAGGCTAAAGTGGCTAGGGCTCTTCAGCTTGGAGAAAAGGCGGCTGAGGGGAGATATGATAGAGGTCTGTAAAATAATGAGTGGAGTTGAACGGGTAGATGTGAAGCGTCTGTTCACGCTTTCCAAAAATACTAGGACTAGGGGGCACGCGATGAAGCTACAATGTAGTAAATTTAAAACGAATCAGAGAAAAAGTTTTCTTCACTCAACGTGTAATTAAACTCTGGAATTCGTTGCCAGAGAATGTGGTAAAGGCGGTTAGCTTAGCGGAGTTTAAAAAAGGTTTGGACGGCTTCCTAAAGGAATAGTCCATAGACCGTTATTAAATGGACTTGGGGAGAATCCATTATTTCTGGGATAACCAGTATAAAATGTTTTGTACATTTTTGGGTCATATCTGTGAAATGGATTGGCCACTGCTGGAAACAGGATGCTGGGCTCGATGGACCTTTGGTCTTTCCCAGTATGGCAATACTTATGTACTTATGTAATCACCTCTGGCAAGGAAAATCTAGATGGGGAGGGAGTGAGTGAGGAAAGGATGTTGGTGTAGTGGGTTAAGGCAATATGAGAACAATGTTTGCTGGACAGCAAGAAATAAAGAGTGAGTGACAGTGAGGGGAAAGCTGATTGGGGCAAGGACAGTGTCTTGCTCCAATGAGCTTAAGGCAGAGGCTGAGAAGCTGGGGACAGTTTTGGGAGGAAGGGATTTTTCAGTCAGGAGCCAGAGTGTGGTTAGGACATTGACCCACCTGCCCGTCCAAGGTTATGGAGTGAGAAGGGGATGGGATTTTGTTTTCTTCCATGGGAGTGGGTAGACATTGTCGCAATGGGGGTTGTGTGGCACCATCATGGATCTTGGGGGGGGGGGGGGGAGGCCAAATGAAGGGTCTTTCGTCACCGCAGACCCTCTCAATGAAGGGTATTCTAAGAATTCAGGGGCCTTTTTACGAAGTGGCAGTAAGCCCAACATGGGCTTACCACTCACTAAAAGGGAAGTATGCCAGGCTACCACAGCAGCCTGGAGGTTGTTCCCTCCCCCAGTGCGCGCCATTTCCGGCACTGAAAAAATATTTGTATTTTTGTAGCGCTGGTGTGTACCCGGCAGTAATTGGGCAGTGCCATGCGCTGTCCAGTTACCACTGGGTTAGCACGGGAGCCCTTATCGCTGCCTCAAAGGGTGGGGGTAAGGGCTTCCCCCCAAAATGGCCGCTTCCCCCCAAAATTATCCACTGCGGTAAAAAGGAGCTTTGCTGCGCATCAAAAACACACGCCAACGCCAGCTCGGGCCCCCGCTTTTGCCACAACTTCGTAAAAACCTCAGTTAAATAATGTCAGTTCGCTACCAACTAACTAAAGGTGTTAAATGATGCGAGTTTATGTGTTCAAATGTTGACGTGAAATTGTTGATTGGACATTGTTCAGTAATAAAGCTACAACTGGTTTTTCCATTTAAGGGTCTGGCTGGTTTATTTTAATTGTACAAAGTAAGAGGTGATGAAGTGTGAGTGCCTTGCTTATGATAATATTCTAAGATATACTAAAAGCCAGAAATAACAAAGGTTGACACTGAGTTTTGCCTGCTGGGTTCGCACATTTCTGTGGCAATGATCATTTTTTTTTAAGACATAGCAATAAAAGCATAATTGTACTAGCTCTCACCATTGTAACTGGAAATCGAAAGACAGGGACATTCTCAGGGGTAACAACTGTCCCTGCAATCCCTATCACTACCTGTGTATCCTTGTCAACCCAATTAGAGTTTGGCAACTCTTAGCTTGAATTTCCATGCAATTCAGATTTTATTGTGCTTGGAGATAGTCATGTCTCTTCAGTGTGCAGTTTAGAATTTCATTTTCTGTATTGGCTGGTGCAGCATCCTCAGATGGGATCTGCAAGTGCTAAATAGAGTTGTTGAAAGCTGTATGAAGGCTGATAGTGCGTAACAGCGTGATTTTGACGGCAACCTGTAGAAGAGTACTGTCTTGTAAAAGCAGAGTTGGAGAGTTCTAGCATTTCGGAGCACCAGGGGATGAAAACGTCTACTTTATCTATTTATTTATCTTTAGCATTTGTATCCCACTTTTTCCCACCGATTTGCAGGTTCAATGTGGCTTACATTTGCCGTAATGGCGATTGCCATTTCCAGGTAACAGAATTACAGTTGGTGTTGCGTTAAGGTGCATACATACATGGTAACATACATGGAACATAACATATATGGAACAGATCATGGTATATAACATATATGGAACATAACATATATGGAACATATACATATATATATGTACATATCATGGAACATAACATATATGGAGCAGATCCTGGTGTATATGTATATCATGTGTATACATATATGGTGAAACAGAATACATTAGAATACAATACTTTATGTTTTGAAATCTTCTTCCAGAATTTTTTTATATTTATCTTCAACAGCAAAATGTCTGCTCACTGCAGACACCTAGTATTTCTATGGTGGAGGAAAGACATCAGTAACATAGTAACATAGTAGATGACGGCAGAAAAAGACCTGCATGATCCATCCAGTCTGCCCAACAAGATAAACTCATATGTGTATACCTTACCTTGATTTGTACCTGTCTTTTTCAGGGCACAGACCGTATAAGTCTGCCCAGCACTATCCCCGCCTCCCACCACCAGCTCTGGCACAGACCGTATAAGTCTGCCCTCCACTATCCTCGCCTCCCAACCACCAACCCCTCTTTCCCCACCTGCTCAGTAAAAATAGCGCTGCTGATTATAATGTAGCTAGTACACACCACATCATCAGTCAGAAAATCTCCCATTCCTTCAATATTTAATTCTAATTTTCTTTATATATTTTGTATTTACTTTTCATATGGGGATATGATAGAGACGTTTAAATACCTCAGTTGCATTCATGTACAAGAAGTGAGCCCTTTTCAAATGAAGGAAAACTCTGGAATGAGAGGGCATAGGATGAAGTTAAGAGGAAACAGGCTTAGGAGGAATCTAAGGAAATACTCTTTCATGGAAAGGGTGGTGAACGTGTGGATTGGCCTCCCTGGTGGAGGTTGTAGAGATGATGACTGTGTCGGAATTGAAGAAAGCATGGGACAGGCATGTGGGATCCCTTAGGAAAAGGAAGAGTTAATGGTTGCTGAGGAAGGGCAGACTGGATGGGCCTTTTGACCCTTATCTGGCATCATGTTTCTATGTTTTTACTTCAATAAATGTGAATATGACTTAGCTTTCCTGAAGAACAATATCTTCCAGTTGACTGATTAAAACGCTGTGTTCAGCTTAACCAAAGATTCACTCTATAACAGGCATGGCATATGCTCAACGGAGCCCCTCCGTTTCACTGGCTTCCGCTTCATCAAGAGCTGCCGGCTTTTAGCTCAGCATCTTCAGTAAATTAGTGTCTTCAGTACTGTATATGCCTTCCTATGCTTGGCCTGTTACTAAGGGCTAGGCCTAAGGCCTGTACTTTGCTCAGTTTGGTTCTCACATGTTAGCCTACTAACTCAGCATCTTGTGTAACCATCATTGCTTTCTCAGGAGCTGAGAACTGACACTTCATAACATTTAGTTTGCAGCTGAGTATGTTTTTCATATAAGGTGGATGTAACCTTGGCAGTTGCTGACAGGCTGAGGACACAGTGTGAGGGCTAAGGCAGATAGACAGAGAGAGGACACAAGGGTATTGTTCTGGCTGTGCATGCAGAACTGACACAGAACTCAAGTAATTAACCAATGGCCACCGACTATTCACGTGCAAACACATGAGGAGAGACTGATAGAATACATGACCAATCCATATATGGTATAAGGCTACCTAATGGTTCTGGTTTATGCTGAAATCACATGATTTCTGGGAAAATGTCCGGGGCAGTATTAGCTGAGCAGACCTTGTCTTTCAGGATATGCACTGCTGATTGGCAACCTGCTCCAGGGAGAGGACTATTTTGTAGTTTTGGCTCTGTGAGATGCTAATAAAGGTAATTATTGGCTGCGCCTAATGGAGTCTAAGTTCTCTTTCTTATTATTATTTTCCTATGCTTCCTCCCCCTTCCGTTGAGGGCTAAGAAACGGGAGGAAGTAATACAGTACCTCAAGTCTTTATCCCTGAATCTCCAGAGCTGCAGGGATAAAGATCAAACCAGTTTTATTTCAGTACAGCTATATTTATCTTCAACATTTTCTTTCTAGAGTTTAACATTATGCAATAAATTTACCGTGGTTTTTGGGATAATTCTATAACTGAGTGAACATTTAGAGGCCCTTTTACTAAAGTACATTGGACTAGATTCAGTAAATTGTGCCCAAATTTGGGTGCCAAAAAAATTAGTGCCATTTACAGAATAACGCTTAGTGCTGAGATGCACGTCCAATTTTGGGCATAAGGATTTACACCAACTGAAATCTGGTGTAAAGCTTTTATTTATTTATTTGTTACATTTGTATCCCACATTTTCCCACCTATTTGTAGGCTCAATGTGGCTTACATAGTACCGGAGAGGCCTTTGCAGGCTCCAGTGTGAACAAATACAGGGTGATGTTGTGGTAAGATCAGCCACATTAGGGAATCGGAGAACAGAAGAGTTGTGTTATGTCCATTACGTGCTTTAGTTTGGTTGTGTTGCAGAGATCAGGCATTTAAGTTGGATCGGTAGGGTATGCCTTTTTAAACAGGTTGGTTTTTAGTGATTTCCGGAAGTTTAGGTGGCCGTACGTCGTTTTCAAGGCTATTGGTAATGCGTTCCACAGTTGTGTGCTTATGTAGAGAAAAACTAGATGTGTAAGTTGTTTTGCAACTAAATTAGGCATAGATGCCCTGAATTGTATAATAGTGAGTTTATCTTTAGTGAATGCTTCTAACCTGCCCATGTCCCTCCCATGGCCACGCCTCCTTTTCAGTTGCATGCTAAAAATTGTACATGTGCATCTTTTTAGAATAGCACCTAGCAAGATGCACATGTAAATTCTAATTTGTGCCAATTAGCACCAAAGTATTGGCGCTAATTGGCTCACTACTTAATAAGTTGCTTACACAAGTTGGACATATGCTGAAATTTGCATGTCCAGATAATCCGCAACAAGCAGAGAACATGAACACCCCACGAGAGGTATAAGAATTAATCCCCCCAGTCTTTGGTTTTCCGTGGTCAAACATCCCACTTTCTCCTATACCTGAAATCTGCATGTGCAATTTTAAGCACCATTTATAGAATTTCACAGATTATGCCCTTAACCCACAGTCAGCACACGCCAACAGGCAACCGCAAAATGTGTTAAAGCATTTTGTGATCTTTTGCCTGTTGGTGCATGCTAACATGTTTGCTACCTTTTAAATATATATATATATATATATATATATATATATATATATATATATATATATATATATATATATATATATATATATATATATCTGATTCATAAAACTGTAACTAACGGCCAGCCTCCCATCCTTTTTCAGTATCTCATGAGATACACTCCCTCTCGGGACCTCATTTCCACCATGCAACATCTTCTCACTGACCCTATGCCCAGGGACATACTGTTAGCTACCTACAGGAAAACCATGTTCTCTGTATCTGGCCCTGTCCTCTGAGATTCTCTTCCTCTTAATCTCTGCACTGTACTATCTCACTTGGTGCCCTTAAAGTCTATTTTTTTTGTAAACCACTAGGGCTCCTTATCTTAAAACTACACTGTCTATTCCTGGGGTCGGTAGTATGGAAACTCTTCAGAAGTCTAGAATCTTGCTACTTTTTGGGATTCTGCCAGGTACTTGTGACCTGGATTGGCCATTGTTGGAAACAAGATACTTGGCTTGATGGACCATCTATCTCACCCAATATGGCAAGGCTTATGTAGGGTAATGACCTACGCACGTCAAATGCCACTTGGCGCGCACCCAATACGCGCGTCCAAAAATAAAAATTATTTTTCAGATGCGCATATTGGATGCGTACCAAAAATGAAATTACCACAAGAGCCCCGCAGTAGTTGGGCGGTAACTGCACATTGGCGTGTGTTGGGCACGCATAGACACACGACTTAGTAAAAAAGGCCTCTAAAGAACTTGACCTTTCTTGTAGAGTTTAGAAAAGCTCTCATGTGTTATCTGTTTATTACTGAAAAAAGTTTGGGGAAAAGGTATTGTTATATTCTGTTTTATTATGTTTTTTTTAAATACTATATACCCTAAATAAATTAAAATAAAAAAAAAAGTTATCCATATAAGTGTTACATGAGCACATGTCATAATTTTTTTTATTAATTTTGTTACATTTGTACCACATGCTTTCCCGCTCATGGCAGGCTCAATGTGGCTTACATATTGTATACAGGTACTTATTTGTACCTGGGGCAATGGAGGGTTAAGTGACTTGCCCAGAGTCACAAGGAGCTGCCTGTGCCTGAAGTAGAAATCAAACTCAGTTCCTCAGTTCCCCAGGACCAAAGTCCACCACCCTAACCACTAGGCCACTCCTCCACTTAGCTGAAGAAGATCCATTTTTCTGGGGAAATAAAGACAAAATTCAGAGATTGAGTAGTTTCTGATACACAACATGAAGGGAAGGTGGGCAAACAAGATTTTATTTTTATTACATTTGCACGCTGTTTTTTCCCACTCATGGCAGGCTCAATGCAACTTACATATTATATACAGGTACTTACTTGTACCTGGGGCAATGGAGGGTTAAGTGACTTAGCCCAGAGTCACAGGAAGCTGCCTGTGCCTACAGTGGGACTTGAACCCAGCTCCCCAGCACCCAAGGCCACCACTCTAACCACTAGGCCACTCCTCCACTTCATAGCTGTCATTGCATTCTTTATTTAGTTATTATTTTTTTCTTTTCACTATATCTCTTTATTAAAATCAGTCTTGCCATGCCAGTCTTCCTTTCTATTTCTGTCATTTTCTCACTCTCTGTCCCAATCTCTGTCCTTCCCTACACCCCTTCCCGTGCACTCCGCTCCATGGATAAATCCTTCTTATCTGTTCCCTTCTCCACTACTGCCAACTCCAGACTTCGCGCCTTCTGTCTCGCTGCACCCTACGCCTGGAATAAACTTCCTGAGCCCCTACGTCTTGCCCCATCCTTGGCCACCTTTAAATCTAGACTGAAAGCCCACCTCTTTAACATTGCTTTTGACTCATAACCACTTGTAACCACTCGCCTCCACCTACCCTCCTCTCTTCCTTCCCGTCCACATTAATTGATTTGATTTGCTTACTTTATTTATTTTTTGTCTATTAGATTGTAAGCTCTTTGAGCAGGGACTGTCTTTCTTCTATGTTTGTGCAGCGCTGCGTATGCCTTGTAGCGCTATAGAAGTGATAAGTAGTAGTAGTAGTAGTCTCTTGTAACCAGAGCTAATATTGTGATGTCATAATGCCTCAGTCCACCAATATGAGCCAACCTCATCAGTGATGTCACAATGGCTTGATTGTCCTATACTTGGCTCACTTTTATTACATAGCTCTTTGAGCAGGGACTGTCTTTCTTCTATGTTTGTGCAGCGCTGCGTATGCCTTGTAGCGCTATAGAAATGCTAAATAGTAGTAGTAACCTATAAATGTATTCACTCTGCTGCTCCCCAGTATCTCTCCACACTCGTCCTTCCCTACACCCCTTCCCGTGCTCTCCGCTCCATGGATAAATCCTTCTTATCTGTTCCCTTCTCCACTACTGCCAACTCCAGACTTCGCGCCTTCTGTCTCGCTGCACCCTACGCCTGGAATAAACTTCCTGAGCCCCTACGTCTTGCCCCATCCTTGGCCACCTTTAAATCTAGACTGAAAGCCCACCTCTTTAACATTGCTTTTGACTCGTAACCACTTGTAACCACTCGCCTCCACCTACCCTCCTCTCTTCCTTCCCGTCCACATTAATTGATTTGATTTGCTTACTTTATTTATTTTTTGTCTATTAGATTGTAAGCTCTTTGAGCAGGGACTGTCTTTCTTCTATGTTTGTGCAGCGCTGCGTATGCCTTGTAGCGCTATAGAAGTGATAAGTAGTAGTAGTAGTAGTCTCTTGTAACCAGAGCTAATATTGTGATGTCATAATGCCTCAGTCCACCAATATGAGCCAACCTCATCAGTGATGTCACAATGGCTTGATTGTCCTATACTTGGCTCACTTTTATTACATAGCTCTTTGAGCAGGGACTGTCTTTCTTCTATGTTTGTGCAGCGCTGCGTATGCCTTGTAGCGCTATAGAAATGCTAAATAGTAGTAGTAGTCTCTTGTAACCAGAGCTAATATTGTGATGTCATAATGCCTCAGTCCACCAATATGAGCCAACCTCATCAGTGATGTCACAATGGCTTGATTGTCCTATACTTGGCTCACTTTTATTACATAGCTCTTTGAGCAGGGACTGTCTTTCTTCTATGTTTGTGCAGCGCTGCGTATGCCTTGTAGCGCTATAGAAATGCTAAATAGTAGTAGTAACCTATAAATGTACTCACTCTGCTGCTCCCCAGTATCTCTCCACACTCGTCCTTCCCTACACCCCTTCCCGTGCTCTCCGCTCCATGGATAAATCCTTCTTATCTGTTCCCTTCTCCACTACTGCCAACTCCAGACTTCGCGCCTTCTGTCTCGCTGCACCCTACGCCTGGAATAAACTTCCTGAGCCCCTACGTCTTGCCCCATCCTTGGCCACCTTTAAATCTAGACTGAAAACCCACCTCTTTAACATTGCTTTTGACTCGTAACCACTTGTAACCACTCACCTCCATCTACCCTCCTCTCTTCCTTCCCGTTCACATTAATTGATTTGGTTTGCTTACTTTATTTATTTTTTGTCTATTAGATTGTAAGCTCTTTGAGCAGGGACTGTCTTTCTTCTATGTTTGTGCAGCGCTGCTTATGCCTTGTAGCGCTATAGAAATGCTAAATAGTAGTAGTAGTAGTAATTTCATTTTTCATCATCTGTCTGTGTGAATCTGAGGCAGCTCGGAAAAGAGGAGTGAAAAAGGAGAAAGACAGAATTGAAGTGAAACCTAGGCTTCATACCGAGCTGGGCCGAAGGGGCAATGAAAGATTACTTCTAAGTAAGAGAATTGTCTTTGTTGCATGTCATTAATATACACAAATAAGACACGATGGGATCCCCTGCACAGAACACAGGATGGAGGGATTTAATAATTGTCAAATTGAAGCAGGTGGGAAAGTTATCCAATGGGATCCCTTGACGGACTTTATAACCAGTTTCAGGTCTAGGGAAGTGTGTTAGAAAGAGTTCAGCTGAGTCCAAGAAATTCCATCGATCATGTCAACACATTAGGGCTGTTGCGGTTGGTCCCTGGATATGTTAAGAAGACTTCAGTTAAAGGCAACAGGGACACATGGATAGTCTCCAGCTATCCATAATAATCTATGTATAATAGCAAAAGGGATTTTTTTTCCATCTGTCTGTATGCCTTCCTGTCTATCTGCAAAGGTGTCGTGTTCATATGAACATCAACACACATGCATGCCTCACTGCTTTGGGGCTCCTGTGAGCTAGAAGGAGCAGCACGGACAACAAGCCACAGCAACTGGCAAATGAAATGGCAAGAAGAAGCAGGGAGCAAAGTCAACCAGCTGGAGTAGTGGAAACATATCCAACAAGCTCCCACAGCCCTAATCAGTGTGCACTCAGTATGTAGCAGTGGCCAAGAAAGCAAATAGAATGTTAGGAATTATTAGGAAAGGAATGGAGGGGGGAAAAAGACAATATCATGATATATCACTGCATGGTGTGACCGCACCTCAAATATTGTGTGCAATTCTGGTCACAGCATCTCATAATTAGAAAAGGTATGAGGAAAGGCAAAAGAGGTTACGGTTCTTCAACTAAGAGAAGAAACGGCTGATGGGAGATATGATAGAGGTTCATAAAATGATGTGTGAAATGGGAAGGGTAGAAAAGTAGTTACAAAGCAGTACATTGAAAATAAATCACCGAAAATGTGTCTTCTTTCATTGTATAATTAAGTTCTGGAATTCATTGCCAGGCAGTGTGGTAAATAGTATTTTAGGGTTTAAGTGGAGGAGTGGCCTAGTGGTTAGGTTGGTGGACTTTGGTCCTGGGGAACTGAGGAACTGAGTTCGATTCCCACTTCAGGCACAGGCAGCTCCTTGTGACTCTGGGAAAGTCACTTAACCCTCCATTGCCCCATGTAAGCCGCATTGAGCCTGCCATGAGTGGGAAAGTGCAGGGTACAAATGTAACAAAAATAAAATAGATACTATTGGAGATTCTACATGGAATGTTGCTATTCCACTAGCAACATTCCATGTAGAAGGCTGCGCAGGCTTCTGTTTCTGTGAGTCTGACGTCCTGCACGTAGGACGTCAGACTCACAGAAGCAGAAGCCTGCACGGCCACATTGGTGATCTGCAAGGGCCGACTTCTACATGGAATGTTGCTAGTGGAATAGCAAAATTCCATGTAGAATCTCAAATAGTAGCAACAGTGGAGGAGTGGCCTTGTGGTTAGGGTGGTCCTGGGGAACTGAGGAACTGAGTTCGATTCCCACGTCAGGCACAGGCAGCTCCTTGTGACTCTGGGCAAGTCACTTAACCCTCCATTGCCCCAGGTACAAATAAGTACCTGTATACAATATGTAAGCCGCATTGAGCCTGCCATGAGTGGGAAAGTGCGGGGTACAAATGTAACAAAAACAAATATTTTGATAAGCCTGGAAGGGGAAGGGAAACAGGTAGGAAAGAAGGGGTTGGAGATTGGGAAGAGGTCATAAATAAGGATAAGCATATTAGAACAGGGATAAGAAAATGGGAGGTAATCGAAGATGGTGAGGAGGAGGGATGGATACAGTTAGGAGAAGTGGAGACTAGGAGCATGAAGGGGGGGGGGCATTTGCAAGGGTGCAATCGCCATTTTACCTGCTGCTTCAATGGCTCCATAAACTGATATTAAGTTGGACTTTGAGGAAATCCACTGCTTATTCCTGGGATAAGTAGCATGAAATCCATTTACTCTATTGGGATCCTGCTAAGTGCTTGTGACCTTGATTGGACACTATTAGAAACAGGATACTGGGCTTGAAGGACATCTGGTCAGTCCCAGTATGGCAGGCTTGTCCAAGTTCAGTCCTAGAGGGTTTGGGGGATAACTCTAATCAATATGCATGAGAGAGATCTGCATACAATGGATGTGGTGGTCACGTAAATCTTTCTCATGCATATTCATTAGGGATATCCTGAAATCCTGGTCTGTTTGCAACCCTAAAGGGTTGAACTTGGGCAAGCCTGCAGTACGGCAATGATTATGTGCTTATGCACTTACAGTAAGTGCAGAGCCACCAGACGGAAAGGCAGGGAGATGTGAAAAAGTCTTGAAGAGTAACGTGGAGGGGAATAATCGAACGTCGCCGGTGATCTATTTTGGCGGCGGCGCAACAGCTGGCCGGAACCGTATTTTCAAAAAAGATGGCCGGCCATCTTTTTTTTCGATAATATGGTGTGGGCCGGCGAAATGCCTTGGATTTCGCCGGGTTTGAGATCGCCACTTTTGTTTTTCCGCAATAATGGAAAAAACTGCCGGCGATCTCAAACCCGGCGAAATCCAAGGCATTTGGCCGTGGGAGGAGCCAGCATTTGTAGTGCAATGGTCCCCCTCACATGCCAGGACACCAACCGGGCACCCTAGGGGGCACTTCAAACATCTTTTATAAACAACCAAATTAGCTTCCAGGTGTATAGCACCCTTCCCTTGTGTGCTGAGTCCCCCAAATCCCCCCCAAAACCCACTGCCCACAAGTGTGCACCATTACCCTAGCCCTAAGGGCTGAAAGGGGGCACCTACATGTGGGTACAGTGGGTTTTGGGGGGTTTGGGAGGGCTCAACATTACCCACCACAAGTGGAACAGGTAGGGGGGGGGGGGGGGGTCTGGCTCTGCCTTTCTGCAGTCCACTGCAACCAACAACAACTGTTCCAGGGACCTGCATACTGCTGTCTGGGTGCTGGGTATGACATTTGAGGCTGGCATACAGGCTGGCAAAAAAGGTTTGTATTTTAATAATTTTAGTGTGGGAGGGGGTTGGCGACCACTGGGGGAGTAAGGGGAGGTCATCTGGTCAGTTGGGGCACCTTTTTGAGGCTTGGTCGTGAAAATAAAAGGCCCAAGTAAACCCGGCGAAATACTGCTTATCGCCGGGTTTTATTTTTCCATTATCCGCGAAAGCCGGCCATCTGGTAGCCACGCCCAAGCCTGCCCATGTCCCGCCTTCGCTTCGCCGCCAACACGCCCCTTTGAACTTTCGCCGGCGAGGCGAAGGGAAAGCGGTGAAGCTATCACAAATGTAGCTTTCGAAAATCTGCTTTTCGCCGCTTTTGCGAAATCGCCGGCCATATCCCGATTTGTGTTGGGAAATAGCCGGCGATTACTTTCGATTATAAGCTGGATAGTAACATAGTAGATGACGGCAGAAAAAGACCTGCATGGCCAATCCAGTCTGCCCAACAAGATAAACTCATATGTGTATACCTTACCTTGATTTGTACCTGCCTTTTTCAGGGAGTAGCAGCAGCTTCAGGTGGCAGCCACCATCAGGGGAAATTCTTACAGAAGGAACTAGGCAAACTGTGCAAAAGAAGCATGTCCATCCAGTTTCTATCATAGTGCTGAAGCCAGGAAGAAAATCAGAAAACAGGGAAGTGATTCCAATCACAAATCCAGAAGTGCAGATGGTTTATGGCACCTCTTGACTCACATCTTCAGGAGACTACCAAGAATATATGACGAGGGAACAGCCAGGACAAAGGAGGCAGACATGAGCCATCAACATGAGTGTGAATGGATGGACAAGGGAACAGGTGGGAACAGTCCATGGTCACAGAGAAGGCTCATACTTGAAAGGGAGGAGCAGAGACTGAGAAGCAGGGGCAGCTATAGTGGAATGAGATTCGATACAATTGAGATCAGGCAGTAAGATTTGGAAAATAACAATGAATAAATAAATATCCACTCAGGGATGCCCAAAATGGTGCAGAAAGATTAAAACATAAAATATGTAAGTAATAAAACATACAGTGCAAGAAACAGCACAATAAGGCACATAGGCAAAGGAACTGAATAGGTGTCAGCTCTGCGGGTGCTTGAGGACCCCTAATATTGAGCAAAAGCCTTTACTTTGTCCAAGGAGGAGTAAAGTGTGATCTTGGGCAAGTCACTTAACCCTCCATCGCCTCAGGTACAAACTTTGTATTTAACGCGTGCTAACCATGTACGTGCGTTAACCATGTACGTGCCTACAATATCCCTAAAAACACTAGCGGACCTTAGTAAATTGAGCCCTAAGTGATTTGCCCAAGGTCACAAGGAGCCGCAGTGGGGATTGAACCCCGTTCACTAGGATCAAAGCCCGCTGCACTAACCTTAAGGCTACTCCTAATTTAAAAAATTGTAAAAAAAAGAGAAAAATCTTAGCTAGATGGAAAACCTGATCTTCCAGATTCATTGTAACATAGTAACATAGTAAATGATGGCTGATAAAGACCTGTACGGTCCATCCAGTCTGCCCAACAAGATAAACTCATTTTGCATGGTATGTGATACTTTATACCTGAGTTTGATTTGTCCTTGCCATTCTCAGGGCACGGACTGTAGAAGTCTGCCCAGCACTGTCCCTGTACTAAAAATTCTGAAGATTCTGGAATCCTAAAGAGTTACAAGATTCCGGAATCCCAATTAGTAGCAACATTCCATGTAGAACCCCAGAAAGTAACATAGTAACATAGTAAATGCACGGTCCATCCAGTCTGCCCAACAAGATAAACTCATTTACATGGTATGTGCTACTTTAAAGGTATACCCGAGTTTGATTTGTCCCTGCTTTTCTCAGGGTACAGACTGTAAAAGTCCGCCGAGCACTGTTCCTGTACTAAAATTTACACTCCAGCCCATCCGTATCTATTCAAGCTCGATCAGGGCACAGACCGTAGAAGCTTCTGTCACTATCACTGTGGTCAACTTTACGAGATACATTTGTCCCCCACCTGTGCCAGTCATGCTGCCATGATAGTACAAAGGAAAGATGACCCCAACAGAGCAAGTTAAAGGATGGCAGAGGCACAGTTTCATGCCTACGCTCACCTCTGTTCAAAGTGTCCAGATATCAACAGCGCTTGGCAGGAATAGTAGTGACAGTGATACAAAGGCAGGCAAAGCAACCCAACTGGAAACAGAGATCTGGCAAGTTTGTAACACACAGCTGTGCAGCCCCATGAAGGCAGTGATCCATGCGGGTGACAGTCCTTCAAGTTCTGCCTGGTCCCAAACAGCATTGCCTGAGATAAACAGAGAAAAATGTAGGTAGATAAAGTCTATCCAGTCTGCCCAACCGTGCCATCTACTCAGGGCCGTGCCAAGGGTCTGTGGCGCCCCCCCTGCAGGTGATCAGTTGGTGCCCCCCCCCCCCCCCGCAGACGAACAGTTGCGCGCGCTCCCCCTCCCCCCATGAAGGTGATCACTGCCCTCCCATCCACGCTCCTCTGTCCCCTGCCCTCCCGCTCCCATGTCCCAACTGCCCGCCCTCTTCTCCCCCCCCTAAGATCCCTTTTAAATTTACCTCCATCCGGCAGCGAAGGCACAGCGTCAGTGAAGGAGGCGGCGCTCCCGACGTCTCTACTAGTCTTCCCTTCGCTCAGTGTTCCGCCTTCTTCTGACGTCAAGGAAATGATGTCAGAAGAAGGCGGGACATTGAGCGAAGGGAAGACTAGTAGAGACGTCGGGAGCGCCGCCTCCTTCACTGACGCTGCGCCTTCGCTGCCGGAGGTAAATTTAAAAGGGATCTTGTTGGGGGGGGGGAGAAGAGGGCGGGCAGTTGGGACATAGGAGAGGGCGTGGTAAGCATGGCGCGGCGGGGCGCCCCCCAGAGTACGGCGCCCTCCTGCCGTGCTTACCTTGCTTACCGTGTTGGCACGGCCCTGCATCTACTCTCTGTATCACTCCCTAAAGATCCTGCGTACTTCTCCCATGCTTCCTTTGAATTCAGTCTTTATTTTCACTACCTCCATCAGGAGGTGTTCGATGAATTTGTCACACTTTCCATGAAGAAGTATTTCCTCAGGTTGCTCCTGAGTCTGTCCCCTTTCACCTTCATCCTATGCCCCTCAAGCCAGAGGTATTAATCCGCAAATGAACCTTTTCCGGAGATGGGAAGATGGTAGAACGAGAGGACATGAAATGAGATTGAAGGGGAGCAGACTCAAGAAAAATGTCAGGAAGTATTTTTTCACGGAGAGAGTAGAGGATGCTTGGAATGCCCTCCCGCGGGAGGTGGTGGAAACGAAAATGGCAACGGAATTCAAGCATGCGTGGGATAAGCATAAAGGAATCCTGTTCAGAAGGAAGGGATCCTCAGGAGCTTAGCCGAGATTGGGTGGCAGAGCTGGTGGTGGGAGGCGGGGATAGTGCTGGGCAGACTTATACGGTCTGTGCCAGAGCCGGTGGTGGGAGGCAGGACTGGTGGTTGGGAGGCGGGGATAGTGCTGGGCAGACTTATACGGCCTGTGCCCTGAAGAGCACAGGTACAAATCAAAGTAGGGTATACACAAAAAGTAGCACATATGAGTTATCTTGTTGGGCAGACTGGATGGACCGTGCAGGTCTTTTTCTGCCGTCATCTACTATGTTACTATGTTCTTTTCAATTTTGAAAAAGAAAGACTTGTCTTTTGGCAACCAGCAGTGATGAAGATGGGCTGGAAAAGAGTTCTAGCAAATTACTGGGTTGTGTTGGAGGAAGAGGAAGAGTTTCTATTCAGCGTGAAATAGCTGGCTATCTTGGCTGAATATTAGCATTTAATGGCTAGCCGGATGACCGGTTATGTCACATGACCTAGCCGGTCAGCATCGATATTCAGTGTCTGGCCGGCTATGTTTGGCAGCAAAATATGGCCATATCAATAGGTGAGGCTATGGAGAGAGGGGGGAAATTTTCTCCGAGTCAGGGAGAAAGAGAATTTCTAATTTGGGTTTGATTTGGGGGGGGAAGTCGTTGGGTCAGAGGGAGAGAGACTGTCTGAACTGGGTGGGGCAATGTAAGAAAAAAAGAGGAGGTCTGGCAAGTGAAAGTGGTGGTGAGAGGGAGGGAGGCTATGCATGGACCTGGTCCGAGGTTGGTATGAAGAGGAACAAACGTCTCGGATGCTGGGAGAGGACAAGATCACAGAGGAGGATAAACTAACAGGCCTCTGTTCAAAAGGATTTGTGATGGCCACTGGGTCGTCAAAACACAAAGCCTATTATCTGTACAGTTTTTGAAAAATTACTAAAGGGGTAAGTTTACCATGGGACTCACTAACTCTCTTATCTGTTCGCTTCTCCACTACTGCCAACTCCAGACTTCGCGCCTTCTGTCTCGCTGCACCCTACGCCTGGAGTAAACTTCCTGAGCCCCGACGTCTTGCCCCATCCTTGGCCACCTTTAAATCTAGACTGAAAGCCCACCTCTTTAACATTGCTTTTGACTCGTAACCACTTGTAACCACTCGCCTCCACCTACCCTCCTCTCTTCCTTCCCATTCACATTAATTGATTTGTTTTGCTTACTTTATTTATTTTTTGTCTATTAGATTGTAAGCTCTTTGAGCAGGGACTGTCTTTCTTCTATGTTTGTGCAGCGCTGCGTACGCCTTGTAGCGCTATAGAAATGCTAAATAGTAGTAGTAGTAGGTAACTTCGTAGCACAGGTTAGTGACTTTCGCAATACACGAGTAATGCAACCTGCAATCAATCTCACAAGTTATGTTATTCTTTCTTCCCAGAGCATCAGACCATGAACATGTGGACAGCGGTTTTAAAGGAGGTGGTGTTAAGATCTTTTTCCATCCCCTACACCTAAAGGGATATTGTGACCCTTTCCCCTCCCCCGTCAGATTGTTAAACCCTTCACCCAAAGCATTTACAAAGGCTCTCCATCCCCCACATTTAGAACAAATCATAGAAAGGCTCCCCCCCCCCCCCCCCCCCCCCCCCCCACTCAGCGTATGATTAAGCTGTGGAATATGTTGATAGAAGGTGAGATCAAGGTATTTGGCATAGCTGGATTTAAAAAAAGGTTTGGACAAGTTCTTGAAAGAAAAGTCCCATAAATCATTAGTAGGCTAGGTAGACTCAGAAAAGCCACTGCTTTTTCCTGGATATCCTATATAATAATTCTCACCTCCAACGTTCTATACGTCTTGCTGCCTGTGGCCGTGGCTTCTTCGGAGTTGGTCTGCTAGGCTCCGTATAACAGGCTGACATCACCATGAGCCACTGCCGGTTCATCAGGCGCCCGTAGCACAGCGGGAAGAACTCTCAGAGGGAGGACCCTGAAACTCGGAGGGAAGGACGAACGACCCTGAAACTCGGAGGGGAGGGACCCTGAAACAACACTGACTATGGGAATCGCCGGTGCCGGAGGGAGAACGGCGCTTCAGGGCAGTAAGGTGACCACACGGTCGGGGAGAGCAGGCAGGAGAGGCGCATAGGCACCATTTTTTCAAAAAGCTCGGGGGGGGGGGGGGGAATGCCGAAGTCCACTGTAAGCAAGGAAGCCCTTTCCCACTAACCAGAGCACACGACCCACCAGCACGCAACGGGAGGACGTAAGAGGGGAGGAAGGGACGAACGATGATCCTGAAACTGGGAGGGAGGGAGGACCCTGGAACTGGGAGGGAGGGAGGGGAGGGGGGCCCCTGGCACACACACTCATTCTCACACACACACTCTCTCTCTCTCTCACAGACACACTCGCACCCAGTCTCACTCTCTCTCTGTCACACACACACACTCGCACATTCACTCTTTCTCACAAAGTCACTCTCACACATACACACTCCGAGGAAAAGCTTGCTAGTGCCTGTTTCATTTGTGACAGAAACGGGCCTTTTTTACTAGTAAGTAATAAAGAATCAGTCTACTTGGGATTTTGGTGAGTACTTGTGACATTGAGAGACAGGATGTGATGGACCTTAGGTCTGACCCAGAATGGACATTCTTATGTTCTTATGTACCACCATTCTTCACACCCTGTTACCCACCACACATTCTACACACTGCCCTCTCCCACCCTACATTCTACGATGCACAGATCAATCAGAATATGTGGTGGATACTGTAATATGCTAATTGAACTGAGTGCCACCCAGGGGCGTAGCCAGACACCCAATTTTGGGTGGGCCTGGGCCCAGGATGGGTGGGCAGAATAACTTTGCCCTGTCCCACAAGTGATTTGGTCTCTCCCTCTCTCGCCTGCATGCCATTTGGTCTCTCAAACATCCTCCCTCCCTCCCTCGCATGCAGCAACTAATACAGACTGCTCATGTTGGCCCCACAGCCTTCCCTCTGATGCAACTTCCTGTTTCCGCATAGGTGGGAATACATCAGAAGGAAGGCCCACACATCCAGGCCCACCCTTGGCTACACCACTGGTGCCACCAGTTTGATTGAAAATAATTTCCAAGCGCATCTTGATATATTGCCTGTGCGTTTTACACCTTAGAAACACCAGAAGGTTTTCTTTAGAACAATGCAAGTGAGGTGAACCTTAGCAGTGAATGTAAGAACTTGAAATCATCTACAACGTACCATGGAGAGTTTCAGTAATGATTTTCTCCCAGAACACTGTCCTGAAACATTTTGCCATTGATCTGGAATCTTGTCCAACTGCGGCAGATTCAGGGCTTAATGTTTGGGGAAACGGCCTGGAACATACTTCCACCTCTTCTCTTTAGATTCTGGAGCATGGGGGGGGGGGGGGGGTTCGGTTCCACCCCTCCCTTCCAATGACCCTGCAGGAAAGAGGTGGAGGGGAGGGGATAAGCCTGGAGCAGAGCAGAGAATAGTCATTCTGTTGTCTTATCCGGCCTTTCTTCGCCCATTGTTGCTACCCCTAGCCTGCCCTCCCCTTCCATCTGCACACGTTTCACTTCCTTTGTATCTACAAATTAAGCCATTGGCAGATTACTTCTTTTCCCCACTGCAGCTTGAGTGGAACGCTTAGACTGTCACTGGCTCTGAAATTATATCTATATCTTTCCTTTACTTTTAATAACCAGTTATGTCCCCCTATGAAGAGGTTCCATATGAACAGAGAATTAGTGAGGGAAATACCAAAGTAACATCAACCCTATTAGGAGGTGGACAATAGGCTAATACAATCAAGAAGAGTCTCTAAGCCCTTAGCAGTCAAAGAAAATAAATCATTGACTTAAAAAGAAGCTCTCAATGGCTAAGGTGCTGTTCTGGCTCAAGACTTCAAAGGCCTGGAATTATAACTGAGAAAATTCAAATTTAGCTCTTTAAACATCCAATCCAAGTTCACACAAATCATCCAAAAAATCAGATGCACATGTATCAGTTTACATAGATGGGATTCATTGAAAGGGACACCCAAGTTTTGCTGGGCGTCCCCGGCGTCCATCTTTTGTTTCGATAATACGGTCGGGGACGCCCAAACTTGAAATTTAGGTCGTCCTTATAGATGGTCGTCCCTAGACTCGCCCATCTCAGAAACGACCAAATGCAAGCTTTTTGGTCATGGGAGGAGCCAGAATTCATAGTGCACTGGTCCCCTGACATGCCAGGACACCAACCGGGCACCCTAGGGGGCAAGTGCAGCACGTCAGACTCACAGAACGAAGCCTTGCAGATGGGGGATCCCAACCCCCGCCAGCCGAGGTCCTCTTCTTCCCGCAAAAGGCTTCCTTCTGTTTCTGACGTCCTGCATTGGAAGAAGAGGACCTCGGCTGGCGGGGGTTGGGGTCCCCCGCCAGCAAAGGCAGGCGATGGCGGGAGGTGTGGTCGAGAGGTTCGTCGGCAAGGGGTCCAGGGCCAAATCTATGGGGGCCCAGGCCCCACGTAACTACGCCATTGATGTATACTTATGTTTCTTGGCATATATAAACAATTTTTTGTCTCTCTTTAAGAAGCACCTTTGAACCCATGTATTGGCTTTCAAACAAAAGAACATTTTTCTAAATTACTTCCCTTTAGGTTACACATCTGCTTGTCCTCATTGTGTGTATATATATATTTATATTTTTATATTTATGGAATTGTATTTTATCTGATTGTTTGATCTATAAATTATTTTTTTATTTTATTTCTCCTCCATTTTGTTTTCTATTCTGAATTCTATGAAGTTTTTAGCTCACCACTGTACATTAATGCCTGTGTTTACAAAGGCGTGCTATAGGTGCGTTAGCGTTTTTAATGTGCATTAAACGCTAATGCACAGCAAACGCTAACGTGCTTATAGGAATGCATTGGCACGTTAGCTTTTAACGCACCTTAATTTATAGGCACATTTTTTATGCCTTAGTAAACATACCCCTAAATGTCTCATGTTTACGTTTTTTTATGTTCATCGTTTAGTATACATTTGAGATGTTTACAATTGTTATTATTTGTATTTGCGCAGACTCCTAAAGAAGGCACTTTCGGTGTCGAAACATGGTCCCATGTTGAGTCATCCCTCTGGAAGTGTCCTGCTGGCTAGGTGTTTCCCCAGCACTGGTTTTAGAACCCCTGCGCTAAAACCTATCTAGTATATGATGACCATTTATATAAGGATGCTCGCTAATTTTAGTACGTATACACTATCACAGTGGTCCCCAAACCTGGTCCTGGAGGCACCCCAACCAATTGGGTTTTCAGGATATGAATTATGATAGAGATTTGCATGCAGAAGAAGCAGGATATGCAAATCTCTATCACGCATATTCATTGTGGATATCCTGAAAACCTGACAGGCTGGGGTGCCTCCAGAAGCAGGTTTGGGAAATACTGTGCTATTTATTTATTTATAATATTTGTATCCCACATTTTCCCACCTATTTGCAAGCTCAATGTGGCTTACATAGTTCCGTAGTGGTGATTACCAGTTCCAGAAAAAAAGAAATACATAGTAAGGTAACATAGTAGATGACGGCAGAAAAAGACCTGCACGGTCCATCCAGTCTGCCCAACAAGACAACTCATGTGTGCTACTTTTTGTGTATACCCTACTTTGATTTGTACCTGTGCTCTTCAGGGCACAGACCGTATAAGTCTGCCCAGCACTTTCCCCGCCTCCCAACCAACAGCCCCGCCTCCGGCTCTGGCACAGACCATATAAGTCTGCCCAGCACTATCCCCGCCTCCCAACCACTGGCTCTGGCACAGATTGTATAAGTCTGCCCAAGGTAGAGGAGACAGAATGGAGTAGGTATTCAGTTAGGAAAGTTCATCTTATAATAAAAATCGTGATAACGTAGCTTGAACAATCATGAATATTAAACTTTAAAATGAGTATGAGCGATTAGGAAATAAAGAATTAGATATTGCGAAAGTCCAGTGTACATCTTGTTGATTGACAATTAGAGTGTATTATGATGGTAAGCTTTCTTGAATAAATTGGTCAGTAATTTACGGAAATTAATTATGTCATGGGTTGTTTTTATGGTTTTTTGGTAATTCATTCCAGATTTGTGTGCCTATGTAGGAGAAACTAGATGCTTATGTTAGTTTATGTTTCAGTCCAGTTCTATCATTTTTTGATCCCCAGTTTAGCAGGAATCTTAGGAATTTAGTGCACGGCATATGCATTTCTTCACACAATAAACAGCGTTAGCATGCATGCTAATCTTTATTTCATAAGTGCCAATAGTAATACTGCTTATATTAAGAGGGAGATTTAATAAAGAATCCCCACTGCATCACAGACCTGAGAAAACAGAGCTTAATTTCCAGAGATGTTATTGCACAGAGATTCATAGCTAGAAAAGCAAACTTAAATTCATAGTAATGCCTGTTGTGATCTACTGTCATGCAAACATTGTCCCTATTTTTGTTCTAAAATAAACAGAAAAGCAAAAAAAAAAATGATAGATAAAAAAAAAATCCAGGAACTTGAGTCAGTCATGCCATATGTCAAGGAGGCACTTCTACATCCAGTATCTGTTTTAAAACAGGCTGGATTAGCTTTGTGTGAAAATGAAGAATGTATGAAGCATGATAAATCACCTGTCAGCCATCTACTGTAAGGCTGGAACCTGGAAGATATCACAAGTCTTTGGGGTCAATTCACCTTCAGTGGTTTTGGTCTTCAGGAGGTGAATAGCAACCAAACATTGAGGTTTTTCTTAATATCTACTATTTTAGAAAGAAATATTAAAGTTGCTAGTCGGAGTATTTTCTAGGGATGTGCAAGAGAAAACATTTCATTATTTGAATTTCCTTTTATAATTTTTTTTAAAGTTTCTTGTAACTTTTTTGTCAGTGAATTTTGTTCATTTTTAGAATTCTTTATTTTGTTTAAAGCATGCTACAATGAAAATAGCACATGACATATATCCAATAAGGGTAGAAATGATCAGCATGGGGTACTTCTAAGTCGGGTTATTTTAGAACAGAATCTCATTGCATAATTTGGGACCCTGTGCTATAATAACCCGACTTGTTGTAAAATAACCTGACTTAACAGTAGCCCACATTGATACCCCCTTTCTGTGAATAGAATAGTATGCAATCCTGTGTGTAAATACTTGCAATTTCACCATTTCACTTTTAGCACATTTAATTAGTATTCTAAACAAAATATAATCCAATAAAAATGAACCCAAAGTCTTGAAACATATATATTACTAGTTTTTTTTTTTTTTAAATCTTTATTAGAGTCTTTAAAAATTACATTTTCAAACTTTTAAAATGCCATTCTCACTCCACTGGCTCCCTATCCGTTTCCGCATTCAATTCAAACTTCTCTTATTGACCTATAAGTGCATTCACTCTGCCGCTCCCCAGTACCTCTCCACTCTTGTCTCTCCCTACGCCCCACCTCGGGTACTCCGTTCTGTAGATAAATCTCTCTTATCTGTCCCCTTCTCCTCAATTGTTAATTCCAGACTCGGTTCCTCTTATCTTGCTGCACCTCGCGCCTGGAATAAACTTCCCAAGCCTGTACGTCTAGCCCCCTCTTTGGCTGTTTTCAAGTACAAACTTAAAGCCCACCTCTTTACCACTGCTTTTGACTCCTAACCACTGCTTACTTTTTGTGTATGGTGTACAGCGCTGTGTATGCCTTGCAGCGCTATAGAACTGATAAGTAGTAGTAGTAGTAGTAGTAGTAGTAATGTAGAAGCCTGCCCTTGCAGATCAACAACGCGGCTGCGCAGGCTTCTGTTTCTGTGAGTCTGATGTCCTGCAGGTATGTGCAGGATGTCAGACTCACAGAAACAGAAGCCTGTGCGGCCGCATTGGTGATCTGCAAGGGCAGGCTTCTACATGGAATGTTGCTAGTGGAGGAGTAGCCTAGTGGTTAGTGCAGTGGAGTATGGGATGTTACTATTTGAGATTCTATTACTTGAGTTCGCAGATGGAATGTTGCTACTATTGGAGATTCTAGATGGAATGTTGCTACTATTGGAGATTCTGTTGCTACTATTTGAGATTCTACATGGAATGTTGCTATTCCACTAGCAACATTCCATTTTTAGATTGTGAGCTCTTTGAGCAGGGACTGTCTTTTTGTGTATGGTGTACAGTGCTGCGTATGCCTTGTAGCGCTATAGAAGTGATAAGTGGTAGTAGAAGACTCTAATAAAGGGGCCCTTTCGCTAAGCTGTGAGATACTGTAGGTGAAATGCATTGAGCTAAAGGTAAGTGCTGTTCTCCTAAACATTAATATTGAAGAAAAGTTACACGCTGTTCTTTTGTGAATAAGAAGCATTGCCTTTCATGTTTATTTATCATCATGTTATTTTGTAATTTTGTGGCACAATTAAGAATGCATAAAAACAATCAGATAAAATATAAATAATTTAAAGACTTAAGGATTTTTTTTGAGTCCGATGATAGAAACGTGATGCCAACGTAAGTTATTTGCTGGTTATTAACCCCAGAATTCGGTCTGAGGGTTTCTGAGGACTCTTTTCTCGTTTTAGCAAACAAGTCCATAACATTGGGTAGCTTGATTGAAACTGGAGCATTTACAACTGTCAGCTAGTCAGTCATATATCGAAAAATGCATATGCTCTATGCACTATAAGTATCAAAATATCAAAGTAGAATATAATATAGGAACTTATCTTCTTGCTGCTAGGTACAGTAGATAACTTTCACATCTGGCAGCACCATGAACCAAGTGCCTCAATCACAAGAAATCGGCAAACGATTCCTGCTGAGAACCACTTCAGTTCGCAGTCTGAACCAAGTGCCCCAATCACAAGAAATCGGCAAACGATTCCTGCTGAGAACCACTTCAGTTCGCAGTCTGAACCAAGTGCCTCAATCACAAGAAATCGGCAAACGATTCCTGCTGAGAACCACCACAGTTCGCAGTCTGAACGAAGTGCCTCAATCACAAGAAATCGGCAAACGATTCCTGCTGAGAACCACTTCAGTTCGCAGTCTGAACCAAGTGCCTCAATCACAAGAAATCGGCAAACGATTCCTGCTGAGAACCACTTCAGTTCGCAGTCTGAACCAAGTGCCCCAATCACAAGAAATCGGCAAACGATTCCTGCTGAGAACCACCTCAGTTCGCAGTCTGAACCAAGTGCCTCAATCACAAGAAATCGGCAAACGATTCCTGCTGAGAACCACCACAGTTCGCAGTCTGAACCAAGTGCCTCAATCACAAGAAATCGGCAAACGATTCCTGCTGAGAACCACCACAGTTCGCAGTCTGAACCAAGTGCCTCAATCACAAGAAATCGGCAAACGATTCCTGCTGAGAACCACTTCAGTTCGCAGTCTGAACCAAGTGCCCCAATCACAAGAAATCGGCAAACGATTCCTGCTGAGAACCACTTCAGTTCGCAGTCTGAACCAAGTGCCTCAATCACAAGAAATCGGCAAACGATTCCTGCTGAGAACCACCTCAGTTCACAGTCTGAACCAAGTGCCTCAATCACAAGAAATCGGCAAACGATTCCTGCTGAGAACCACCACAGTTCGCAGTCTGAACCTAGTGCCTCAATCACAAGAAATCGGCAAACGATTCCTGCTGAGAACCACTTCAGTTCGCAGTCTGAACCAAGTGCCTCAATCACAAGAAATCGGCAAACGATTCCTGCTGAGAACCACCACAGTTCGCATTCTGAACCAAGTGCCTCAATCACAAGAAATTGGCAAACGATTCCTGCTGAGAACCACTTCAGTTCGCAGTCTGAACCAAGTGCCTCAATCACAAGAAATCGGCAAACGATTCCTGCTGAGAACCACCACAGTTCGCAGTCTGAACCAAGTGCCTCAATCACAAGAAATCGGCAAACGATTCCTGCTGAGAACCACCACAGTTTGCAGTCTGAACCAAGTGCCTCAATCACAAGAAATCGGCAAACGATTCCTGCTGAGAACCACTTCAGTTCGCAGTCTGAACCAAGTGCCTCAATCACAAGAAATCGGCAAACGATTCCTGCTGAGAACCACTTCAGTTCACAGTCTCCCTCAAATGCGCCCGACACCACAGGTTTAGAATCTTCTGCTTCAGGGACTTGGGTAGGCTGCAGTGGTGTTCCTAGATCAGCTGCCACCTGGGGCATCAACCTCCAACCCCCAAGCGCCCTGGCGAATCACTGCACCCCCCTGGGCATCGCTCTTACTTCCTGGGGGTACAGGAAGCAGTCGCACGGCTGTCGGCTCTGCCGGTTCCCTGCCCCAGAACAGGAAGTAACGTCAGAGGGAGCAGGAAACCGGCGGAGCCAACACCCGTGCGGCTGTTCCCTGCACCCAGGGCGGGCCACCCCTACCGTCCCGCCCTTGGTACGCCACTGTTAGGATGCAATGCAATGCAAAACAGCAAGGATACTACAGAGTGGGCATTCCTGAGCTAACCAGTTAGCAAATCTACATTTCTGCTCCCTAACTGGTTAGTGCATGGATAATGCAGGAGCTCTTACCGCTTACAAAATAGAAAGCAGTGTTCCTGCGGTCATTTTTTAAAATGGTCACTCACTAATGACAACATTTAGTACATGCTGATTAATGGAAAAAAATAGAAAATCAAGGGTTTTATGGTCACGATAAATATGGAAATCTTTGTAACATAGTAACATAGTAGATGACGGCAGAAAAAGACTTGCATGGTCCATCCAGTCTGCCCAACAAGATAAATTCATAAGTGTATACCTTACCTTGATTTGTACCTGTCTTTTTCAGGGCACAGACCCTATAAGTCTGCCCAGCACTATTCCTCGCCTCCCAACCACCAGTCCCGCCTCCCAACACCGTCTCTAGCACAGACCGTATAAGTTTGCCCTCCACTATCCTCGCCTCCCAACCACCAACCCCTCTTCCCCCCACCTGCTCCACCTCCCAATTTCGGCTAAGCTTCTGAGGATCCATTCCTTCTGCACAGGATTCCTTTATGCATATCCCACGCATGTTTGAATTCCGTTATCATTTTCATCTCCACCACCTCCCGCGGGAGGGCATTCCAAGCATCCACCACCCTCTCCGTGAAAAAATACTTCCTGACATCTTTCCTGAGGCTGCCCCCCTTCAATCTCATTTCATGTCCTCTCGTTCTACCGCCTTCCCATCTCCGGAAAAGATTTATTTGCGGATTAATACCTTTCAAATATTTGAACGTCTGTATCATATCACCCCTGTTCCTCCTTTCCTCCATCATTAATTGTTCATGAAAACAGAATCTAGTAAAATAAAAAAAATGTGAAAAGTTCTCAGAACAGAGTCCAACACTAAGGTGGCCAGGGAATAGTTTTTTTTTTTTTTTTTAGAATGACTCCATGTAGTCACACATATCCCCTCACACATACATTCATGTTTCTATTAATTGTATTATGCTGTAAATTCTGGGGGTTACAGACAAAGGGTCCTGGGATGTGCAATATCTCGTTGTAATGAAAAAAAAGCATCTAATTTGTGTACAAAGAGTAACATATAACCTGGCAAAACGTTCTTACCAATAATACAGTAAGCAGGAATGAAGTCCGTCCTGTCCTCTAGTCAGAAAAGAAGCTAACATGTCAACATGTTCTTTAAAGTAAGGTGATAGTTGATGTACTAACTGTGGTATAAATTCTTGTGAATCCAGACTATGTTATTGGCTGTGATCAGACATTCCATCACAGTGTTAAACTATTTTTAATGCTCTTTTGGATTCGTTACATGAAGGGAGCTGGATAGATGCACTTTCCTTTTTTATTGGTTTTCAAATGCTAGTCCCTTATTATCTTGGAAATAGCTATCCCTTCTAAAGATATTCAGGGGGAAGTTATTGACATGATCTACTGTTAAGGTTATCTTACTGTGAACCCCAGTTATTAGTAACATAGAGGGGCATAATCGAACAGGGCCGGACATCTATAAGGGCGCCCATCTCTAATGACGACCCTGTAAAGCGGCATACCCGACCGTAATATCGAAACAAGATGGGTGGCCATCTTTCGTTTCGATAAGACGGTCAGGGCCTGCCAAATAAGCTGCTCTTAGAGATGGCCGACATTGGTTTTCACCGATAATGGAAACTAATGGCGGCCATCTCAAACCCGGCCAAATCCAAGCCATTTGGTCATGGGAGGAGCCAGCATTTGTAGTGCACTGGTCCCCCTCACATGCCAAGACACCAACCAGGCACCCTAGGGGGCACTGCAGTGGACTTCACAAATTGCTCTCAGGTGCATAACTCCCTTACCTTGTGTGCTGAGCCCCCCAACCCCCCCCCAAAAAAAACCCACTCCCCACAACTGTACACCACTACCATAGCCCTTAAAGGGTAACAGGGGGCACCTACATGTGGGTACAGTGGGTTTCGGGTGGGTTTTGGAGGGCTCCCATTTACCACCACAAGTGTAACAGGTAGAGGGGTATGGGCCTGGGTCCGCCTGCCTGAAGTGCACTGCAGTACCCACTAAAAACTGCTCCAGGGACCTGCATAGTGCTGTCATGGAGCTGGGTATGACATTTGAGGCTGGCATAGAGGCTGGCAAAAAAATGTTTTTTAATTTTTTTTTTTTGGTGGTAGGGGGTTGGTGACCACTGGGGGAGTAAGGGGAGATGATCCCTGATTCCTTCTGGTGGTCATCTGGTCAGTTTGGGCACCTTTTCAAGGCTTAGTCATGAACAAAAAGGAACCAAGTAAAGCCGGCCAAATGCGTGTCAGGGCTGGCCTTCTTTTTTCCGTTATCGGCCGAGGCCGGCCATCTCTTAACCACGCTCCCATCCTGCCTTCGGTACACTGCCGACACACCCCCGTCAACTTTGGCCGACCCTGCGACGGGAAGTAGTTGAAGCCGGACAAAATCGGCTTTTGATTATACCAATTTGGCCGGCCTTAGGAGAACGCCGGCCATCTCCCGATTTGTGTCGGAAGATGGCCGCCCGTCTCCTTCGAAAATAAGCAGGATAGGGGCCCTTTTACTAAGGCATGCCAAAAAATGGCCTTCGCTGGTGTAGGTGCATGTTTTGGATGCATGCAGGTCCCCATTTTTCAGTGTGTCTGAAAAAAAGGCCTTTCTGGTGACTGACAGTGGACATGCAGGAAAATTAAAACTAGCACACTTCCATTTTCAGCATGAGACCTTACCTCCACCCATTGACTTAGTGGTAAGTTCTCACGTGTTAACCGGGCAGTAATCGTCAGCGCATGTACACTGCCGATTACTGCCGGGTAAGCACAACGCAGTAGAAATTTTCTACCACATGTTTTGGACATGCATAAAAAATAGAATTACCGCCTGGAGCTCGCTTTGGTAGTTCCAATTTGACATGCGTTGTACATGCGTAGGGCACCTACACACCTTTGTAAAAGGGGCCCCATAGTAACATAATAGATGATGGCAGAAATAGACCTGAACAGTCCATCCAGTCTGCACAACAGTCATACTCATTATCAATTCATGATTAAACCAAAAATGAATGTGATATAAAATATTCGAACATGATCTCTCTTTGGAATTTCTGGGACATAGACCGTAGAAGTCCGCCTGGCACTTTCCTTACGTTCCGACTACTGGAATTGCACCACTTGGCAAAATCCCTTGGGAGTTCCGGAATATGGAGCTTGGTGTCACAATGTCGAGGAATGGAGTAAGCCCTTGTGCCCATCCAGAGATCAGCAGTAAGAAATCCCCACGCTTCGCCTGCTGCGGCCACCATTCCCCAGCGGTTGAGCCCCTGGGTTTAGATGGCCAGCAGTACTTGGAAAGTGGGACAAGAGCAGCACTCAGGAGATGACAGAGACAGACAATTAATCAGCAGAGGTCAGGTCCAGGCTCAGAGTCAGGGCAGGCAGCAATCCAGCAAAGTCAGGTCCAGGCACCTAGTCAAAACCAGGTAAAACAGGAATAATCACAGCAGGAATGTACCAGATACCAGGAAGAACATAGGCGGTCGGTGGCCAAACTGTTTGGGGAGGCTAAAGGGGGCGGTGTTATGGGTGGGGCCAGGGGTGGAGCTTAAATCCATAATTGTCTGATAACACACAGAAAAAAAATAAATAAAAATAAAAGTCACAATTAATACCTTTTATTAAATTTAGATATTAGCTATGTATCATATGTCAAAGAATAAAGTGGTTGCTCAAAGCATATACTAACCACAATCGCTCAACTGCAAAACACTATGCACAATTTTGTGCAAAAACACACTCAGAACCTTACTGTACCATAAATATTACACTGGGCAGAACCTAATACACCAATATACCACCCATATGGAAAATGCAGACCGTCAACAATATGAAACAAGGGATCATAATATCATGATACAGTATGTGTAGAGCCACAGAACACCCTAATTCATGTTTAATGTGGGATAAAATGCCATAAATAAGTAAATAAATATAAACTTTTAATGTTGAGCACCTAATTCTGAAAGTGGACATATTCCAAACACTATAATGAAAATAAAATGATCTTTTCTACCTTTGTTGTCTGGTGACTTTGTTTTTCTGATCATACTGGCCCAGTATCCAATTCTGCTGCTATCTGTCCTCTTAACTCCGTTTCCAGGGCTTCCTTTCCATTTATTTCTTCACTTTCCGCCTTTCCTCTTCATTTCTTGCCCTACATCCGTAAGTAAAAGCTGGGTCCTGCGCAGACTTGACTGTCCAGTGGATCCAACTTCTGCCTATTTTCTTCCTCCATGTGCAGTTTTTCTCTCTTCCTTTTCCCTCATCTCATCTCCTTCCTCACTCTTCCCTTCCCTCCATCCATGTCCATCAACCCTCCTCTCCCCTCCATCCACCCATGTCCAACAACCTTCCTTATGTACAGTGCAAAATATACAGATAGCAGATTTTAATTCCCAAAGCTGACAAATTTCAATCAATAAATGGAAAATAAAATTATTTTTCTACCTTTATGCCTGGTAATGCTATTTTTCTAAGCATAGTAGTCTCATTCTCTCTCTGTATCCCTTAGATCACTGTCCAGGGCCTCCTGTTCATTTGCCATGTTATATTTTCTCAATTTCTTCCACTCAGACATTGATTTTTTTTTTCATGCTCATCTTCCCCCAATACATTTTTTGCCTCTCAAACTTTATCCCTCTTCAGTCTTCCAGCTCCCTCTTTTTACTGCTTCTATCTAGCTCTGCATCTCTTTCCCCACCCATTTCTAACATCTCCCCTCTCTCCTCTTTCCTTTCCATTGATGCCAAGCATCTCTCCTTTCTTCCCTTCCTTCTTGCCCAGCATCTCTTCCTGGTTTTCTCTTCCACCTTCCTTCCTAACCAGCAATGCCAGCATCTCCCTGATTTCTCTTTCCACCTTCCCTCCTCTCCAGCACCACCCCCTGATCTTTCCTCCCACCTTCACTCCTCTGTGCCCAGCATGTCACCCTAATCACCCTTTTTCTACCCTCCTCCATGCCCAGCATGAACCCCCCATTTCCTTTCTCACATTTCTCCATGCCCAGCATGTCCCACAATCTCCATTTCCTTCTTCCTTTTTCCCAATCTTTCCTCCCACCTTCCTCTGTATCCAGAATCTCACTCAGATCTCCCATTTCCACTTTCCTCCTTGCCCACATGCCCAGTTAATCTCCCTTTCCACCTTTCTCCATGGCAGCACAGCAAGTCCCTCGATCTCGCTTCTACTGTCCTCCAGCTCTGAGCTTGCAGCGACTCTTCTCTCCCCTGCCATCCGTGGCTTTCGCTCCCCCCCCCCCCATCCGCCCCTTGTTATTAAAGCCTGAGGCTGAGGCGTTCTCCTCCAATGCGGCGATGCACATAGCCAGCCTGATTCTGCCTGCATCGGAGCCTCTCTCTCTCAGATGCGTCCCGCCTCTGCGTACGACAGGAAGTTGAATTTGAGGAGGCGGGACACGTCTGAGAAAGAGAGGCTCCGACGCAGGCAGAATCAGGCTGGCTATGTGCATCGCCGGCATCAGAGGGAGAACGCCTCAGGCCGACCGGATGGGTGAGTGAGAGCGGGAGGGGGTGTGTGGAGGTGCAAGACTCGCGCGAGAGGGGGGAGGAGGCAGACACCGCCGGTCACTGCAGCATTTTGGCGCTTAGGCGCCATCTCTTTTAAAGAGCAGCCAAGGGAAGTCCACGATTGGGCTGAGGAGGCTTAGCCTCCCCAAGCCTCTTATACGGGGCGCCTATGAGGAAGAAGTAGCTGAGGCAAAGAGAGGAGGGAAACTCCTAGTTTTAAAGTGAAGGCATCTGACATCAGAGTAGCTGCACCCAAAGTGTAGGCGCTTTCAAACCGAAACTGAAGAGAGAAGTGTATGCTAGCCTCTGCCTCCACATCGAATGTTCCAGGTATGTGTAGGGGATTTTCCCACTCGGCAGCCATGAGTTAAGTGCTGCAATTTTCCTTGCTATTTTTCAGGTGGCTTTAGTTTAAGGTATGAGTAATGAGTAGGGTGCTATGAGCAATAGGGGGTGATCGGGAAATTACAGACTGGCAAGCATAGGCGGTCGGTGGCCCAACTGTTTGGGGAGGCTAAAGGGGGCGGGGTTAGGGGTGGGCCAGGGGTGGAGCTTAAATCCATAATTGTCTGATAACACACAGAAAAAAATAAATAAAAATAAAAGTTACAATACCTTTTATTAAATTTAGATATTAGATATGTATCATATGTCAAAGAATAAAGTGGTTGCTCAAAGCATATTCTAAGCTCAATCGCTCAACTGCAAAACACTATGCACAACTTTGTGCAAAAACACACCCAGAAACTTACTGTACCATAAATATTACACTGGGCAGAACCTAATACACCAATATACCACCCATACGGAAAATGCAGACCGTCAACAATATGAAACAAGGGATCATATCATCACAATTCTCATGTAGAGGCACAAAACACCCTAATTCATGTTTAATGTGGGATAAAATGCCATAAATAAGTAAATAAATATAAACTTTTAATGTTGAGCACCTGATTCTCAAAGTGGACATATTCCAAACACTATAATGAAAATAAAATGATCTTTTCTACCTTTGTTGTCTGGTTGTCCGATTCTGCTGCTATCTGTTCTCAGTGCAGGTCAGGAAGTCATCCTAGTTAAATATCTCCCTGGCAACCCAGCCAACCCCCCCTCCCTCTGCTCTCCCAGCAGTAAGATAAACAAACCATAAACCAATTTCTACAACAGGACAAGGCTAGAGGGCTTTCACTGCAGCTCCTGCAGTGAGGATGAAGGTAAATCAACAATTTAAACCTCTCAGAGCACAGCAGGGGAGGCTTAGCCTGCCCATGCCTCTTATACCGGGCGCCTATGCTGGTAAGCCTGACTTCAGTGCCAGGCAAAATAGTGGAAACTATTACAAAGAATAAAATTATGGAACACATAGACAAATATGGTTTCATGGGACATGAGTCAGCATGGATTCAGCCAAGGGAAGCCTTCCCTGATCAATTTGCTTCCTTTGAACACGTAAATAAACATGTGGATAACGGTGAGCTGGTTGATGTAGTGTATTTGGATTTTCAGAAAGGTTTTGACAAAGTTCCTCATGAGAGACACCTGAGAAAATTAAAAAAAAGTCATGTGGTAGGAGGCAATGTCCTTCTGTAGTTGAGGAATTGGTTATTGGACAGGAAACAGAAAGTAGGGTTAAATGGCCATTTTACTCAATGGAGGAGGTAGTGGAGTGCCACAGGGATCTGTACAGGGACTAGTGTTATTTTACATATTTATAAATGATCTGGAAAATGAAATGACAAGTGAGGTGATTAAATTGACCAATGACAAAAAAACTATTCAAAGTTGTCAAAACACATGCAGATTTTGAAACAATTTTTGGGAAAACCTTAGGAAACTGGAAGACTGGACATCCAAATGGCAGATGCAATTTAGTATGGACAAATGGAAAGTGATGCACATTGGGAAGAATAATCTGAATCATGGTTACCTGATGCTAGGGTCTACCTTAGGAGTCAGCACTCAAGAACAAGATCTAGGTGCCATTCAGGATCATTTTTGAAAGAGAACACCCATCTTTCGACACAAATCTGAAGATGGGCGTCCTTCTCACAGGGTCGCCCAAATCGGTATAATCGAACACCGATTTTGGCCATCCCCAACTGCTTTCCATCGTGGAGATGACCAAAGTTCATGGGGGCGTGTCGGAGGTGTAGCGAAGGTGGGACTTAGGCATGCCTAACACATGGACGTCCTTGACCCATAATGGAAAAAAGGTCATCCCTGACGAGCACTTGGACGACTTTACCTGGTCCTGTTTTTTTTTTTACGACCAAGGCACAAAGCGGTGCCTGAACTGACCAGATGACCACCGGAGAGAATCGGGGATGACCTCCCCTTATTCACCCAGTGGTCACTAACCCCCTCCCACCCTAAAAATAAATCTTTAAAAATATTTTTTGCCAGCCTCAAATATTCAGGTCCATCACAACAGTATGCAGGTCCCTGGAGCAGTTTTAGTGGGTACTGCAGTGCACTTCAGGCAGGTGGACCCAGGCCCACTCCCTCTACCTGTTACATTTGTGGTGGTAAATGTAAGCCCTCCAAAACCCACCACAAACCCACTGCACGCACATCTAGGTGCCCCTCTTCATCCCTAAGGGCTATGGTAGTGGTGTACAGTTGTGGGGAGTGGGTTGGGGGGCTCAGCACACAAGGTAAGGGAGCTATGCACCTGGGAGCTTTTTTGAAGTCCACTGCAGTGCCCTCTAGGGTGCCCGGTTGGTGTACTGGCATGTCAGGGGGACCAGTGCACTACGAATGCTGGCTCCTCCCATGACCAAATGGCTTGGATTTGGCCATTTCTGAGATGAGTGTCCTTGGGTTCCATTATCGCCGAAAATCGGGAATGATCATCTCTAGGGACGACCATCTCTAAGGTCGACCTAAATGTGGAGGTTTGGGCGTCCCCGACCGTATTATCGACCGTATTATCAAAACGAAAGATGGACGCCCATCTTGTTTCGATAATATGGGTTTCCCCGCCCTTTCACGGGGACGTCCTGTAAGGACGCCCTCAGAAAAACTTGGGTGCCCCGTTTGATTATGCCCCTGATAGGCCTTACTGTAATTTCAATTTTGGCGCATGTTCGCTACGTGCATCTGAAAAATATTTTTTTATTTTCTGATGCGCGACAGCTATGCGCTTCAAGTGGAATTTGACGTGCATAGACCATTACCGCCCTGTTACCGCTTGAGACCTTACTGCTAGGTCAATAGTTCGTGGTAAGGTCTCAGACCCAAAATGGACGCGCGGCAATTTTCATTTTGCCGCACGTCCATGTTCATCAAAAATTTTTAAAAAGGCTTTTTTTGTAGGTGCACTAAAAATAATTCTGCATGCGCCTCTACACTACCGCAAGCCATTTTCAGCGCACCTTAGTAAAAGGACCCCCATGTTTGCTACTCTTTGCATTTTCTTACATTTATGGAAATTCACTGTCTCGGTTTTTTTAAGTTCATTCTTTTAATTAATTCAATAAAAAGTAAAACAGTGAACAAATAGAGCAGTACAGATACATTGAACACAGTACCGTTATATAAACAAAGAAACAATAGACTAATCAGAGCAAAACCAATATAGGTTATCAATCTTACCCATAAAGGCAATACCCAAGCATGGGCATGACTTTACACTCTGTCATTCATCTCACCTATTTAAATAGCTGAGATACATGTCCACACACACAAAAAAAGACTTGTATGTGAATAGAAAGTATTAGGACATAGTCTTTATTTACCATCATGATCTGTGTTCTTATGTCAGCCTGTCAGAGTTAACAAGAGAGGAAGTGAGTATAACGTTACAACTAAAAGGAACAAGAAGCTTAGAAGAGAATGAGAAAATGGTATAATATTGCAAAGACTAATGCCTTAGGTCTTATGTAAGGTCAAAGTAGTTTACAAAAAAAGAAAAACACTATTACCCCTTTGAAAACAGCTTTTGGGAAATTTCAGCCGTTGCAGAAAATGTTTAATATTTTTGTAGTATTTTTGCACAAAAAAGGAGTGGCTTACTGCAACTTCCTTTGCATCCGTAATATTAAGAAAATATCTTATACTTCATTATGCTAACTATAACAACATCAATTTCAAGTCTATCTTATGCAGATTTCTCTCACACAGGCACTAAACGGTGGAATGATTTACCAGTTGAAATGGAACAAATCTCTAACTAATATTCTGAAAATTTCTGAAAAATGTTCTCTTTGAAAAATTCCTGAAATATGGGGCCCTTTTACTAAGCCGCATAAGCATCTATGCATGCCCAACGTGTGCCAAAATGGAGTTACTGCCCAGCTACCCTGTGACTCTTGCGGTAATTTCATTTTTGGCGTGTGGCCGAAAATTTTCAGATGCGCATATCGGACATGCTCCAAGTGGTATTTGATGCGCAGAAGATATAACAAAAGAGAGGGAATGAAGTATAAACTAAAGTCCAAACAAAAAAAACAGCACCATGGGCCTTTAAAAATGGAACACAGTTCTTTAATGAATGAGCCTTGACAAAAAGACCCAACACGGGCCGTGTTTCGGTGACTAGCACCTGCGTCAGGGGTCACAGTGATGACGAGGAAACTCGGGGAATAACTCGAATATATTCCTCTACAATATATTATTCCTTACCCCACGTCTCATATAGTAAAAGCTACAAAGCACCAAGGCACTTTCACTTTCTGTATCCAAACGGATGAAAAAGCCATGACCATTGACGCAGGTGCTAGTCACTGAAACATGGTCCGTGTCGGGTCTTTTTTGTCAAGGCTCATCCATTAAAGAACTGTGTTCCATTTTTAAAGGCCCGTGGTGCTGTTTTTTTATTTGATGCGCAGAGGTCATTATCGCCTGGTTACCGCGTGAGACTTTACTGCTAGGTCAATGGCTGGCGGCAAGGTCTCAGACCCAAAATGGACGAGCGGCCAATTTTCATTTTGCCGCATGTCCGTTTTCGGCAAAAATTTTAAAAAAGGCTTTTTTTGCAGGTGCACTGAAAAATGATTCTGCGCGCGCCCAAAACACGCGCCTACACTACCGCAGGCCTTTTTTCGGCGCACCTTTTCTGTAAAAGCCTATGAACTCTAGCCAATTAGCTCTAACTCATCGATTTTTACATCACTAACTGTATATGCTTTTACATAACTGTTTTAAGCCACATAGAGCTCAATAACTAGTATTCGGATTATGTGGGATATAAGAACCAAAATAAATAAATACAATATAATATAAATAGACACCTCAGTTTTGGTGCCATGATGCCACGCGACAAGGGCCTATTGTATAATGGCATGAGGGCACTCAGATTTTGTAACCTGGCACTGGATTGTCTTATATTTATGCATCCACAGTTACACTAGGCAAAGACCTAGCATAACTGCAATCACGGAAATGCAACAAATGTACCATACTTTGTAAGCCGCACTGAACCTGCTATTGAGCGGGAAAGAGCGGGGTATAAATGCCACAAATAAATAAATAAATCAACAGGGAGGTTCTGAAAGTTACTCGTGTAATTGGCAACACACCAGTGTATCTCTCATGCAGTTACAAGCTCCTCACACGCATCCTTACAGAACAGTGCTTACTCACTCTGCTAGCAATATTGCAGATAAGTGAAGACTTATCTGTGGGGGCCCTGTTACTAGGCCGTGTAAGCGTCTACGCGTGCCCATTGCAAGCCAAAATGGGGTTACCGCCTGGCTACCACGTGGCTCTTGCAGTAATTTCATTTTTGGCGCACATCCGATACATGCGGTTGAAAAATTTATTTTCAGACGTGTGTACCGGCCACGCGCCAATTGGCATTTGAGGCATGTAGGTCACTATCGCCTGGTTACCGCATGAGTCTTCACTGCTAGGTCAGTGGCTGGTGACCCAAAATGGACGCGCGGTAATTTTTATTTTGCCACATGTCCATTTTCATCAAAATTTTAAAAAAGGCCTTTTTTAGAGGCGCGTTGAAAAATAGATTGGCACATGCCCAAAACCCACGCCTACACTGCCGCAAGCCATTTTTCAGAGCGCCTTAATAAAAGGACCCCCTGTGAAAGTACTAGTGCTCTGTAAATTTACCTGTGCAAGGGGAGTGTAAATTCAGACACCCAGTTACAGAATTAGGGGGAAAATGTTTTGTGTTTTTTAAAATAGGAAATGTGAGGATCTCTGTGGTTGTGACAGTCCTCCAACTCAGAATTATACAAGCTGAGATCAACATGTAAGTTTCATGTTTATTAATACTTTTTTGTTACCGCCCTTCAGAGTCCCTTCAAAGTGATTTACAATAATACAACTTTAGAAAAAAAGAAAAGAAATGCAATTTATAAAATCAGAGCAGTAGTCTAGCAGAATTCAGAGTTTCTTGGCATAGCCTCCTCTTTCCGATAGGTTAAATAGGTGAGTAGGAGAGAGGTCACGTTTGATATGCATCTCTAAAGAGAAAAGATTTAAAATATAAAGCTCTAGCCATAAGGTCAGGTGGAGGGTGTTTCATAAAGTATGACACTAACTATCTTTGCAACTATGAAATCAAAGAAAATAGTCTTAAATGATGGAACTACAAGGTTGCTTGCTTTGGAGAATCTACGATTTCTGGTTAGAAAGTATGGTATAAGTAAACATGAGAGAGGTGTTATTAACTTAGGGCTTTTATGCTCCTAAATTTATGAGTAAAATTTGTGCTTCTAAATTTATGCTCCTTAATTACGAGCATAATCTATTTTGGAGCACAGATTAGATTCGTAATAGAGGCGCATACATTTAGAAGCATAAATTTTAGGAGCGTAAATTTTGGAGCATAACCTTTATAGACATTCCAAAAAGACCTCAAGGCTCACCTCTTCCGGAAAGCCTACCCAGCAGACCCGAACTAATTCATGAACAATGCATCAGATCTTTCGATCAAAGAAATAAACAATACCCCTTCCACATAATCCTATTATTTCAAACTGTACGAATTTTACCACTCCGGTTATATTTAAGTGTACTTCTACCCTGATCCTACTCTGTATTGCTCACTAGAAGCTGTAGTCCCATCCCCGGAGACTTATCAGCCTCATTGGGATTACTTCTCTCTATATGCTACTATATATTCGTCCCAGAGTTGTATTCTCTTTTCCGGAACCTTATCAGCTTCCTTGCACCTACTGTTACTCTATTTTCCACTCTGTATATTTATTTATTTTTATTACATTTGTACCCCACGCTTTCCCACTCATGGCAGGCTCTATGCAGCAGGCAATGGAGGGTTAAGTGACTTGCCCAGAGTTCACAAGGAGCTGCCTGTGCCGGGAATCGAACTCAGTTCCCCAGGACCAAAGTCCACCACCCTAACCACTAGGCCACTCCTCCACTGTTGCTACTATTTGAGATTCGCTATTCCACTAGCAACATTCCATGTAGAAGTCGGCCCTTGTAGATCAGCAATGTGGTCGCGCAGGCTTCTGCTTCTGTGAGTCTGACGTCCTGCACATACGTGCAGGACGTCAGACTCACAGAAACAGAAGCCTGCACAGCCTTCTACATGGAATGTTGCTAGTGGAATAGTAGCAACATTCCATGTAGAATCTCCAATAGTATCTATTTTATTTTTGTTACATTTGTACCCTGCGCTTTCCCACTCATGGGGGGCTCAATTCGGCTTACATGGGGCAATGGAGGGTTAAGTGACTTGCCCAGAGTCACAAGGAGCTGCCTGTGCCTGAAGTGGGAATCAAACTCAGTTCCTCAGGACCAAAGTCCACCACCCTAACCACTAGGCCACTCCTCCACTCCCGGAGTTGGTACTCTCCTCTCCAGAACCTCTAAGCCACATTGAGCCTACTGCTATGTGGGAAAATGTGGGATACAAATGTAATAAATAAATAAAATATAGCCCTTAACGGCCATGTTTTGTACAATCTATAGGCAGTGGATATCTTTTAACTATTGAACCATAGAATAAAGAGTTGCAGTAATGTAGTCAGTTTGGGGGCTTCCAAAAACAAATAAAAGACATACAGGGCCACTTTTACGAAGTTGTGGCAAAAGGGCGCCTGCGCTGATGTCGGCATATGTGTTTGAAGCATTCTGAGGCTCCCTTTTACCGCAGCAGGTAAAAGGCAGGTCTTTCTTTTTTTCAGGTAATGGCCATGTGGAAAGTGAAGCACTTGCCACGCGGCAATTTCGGAGGAGCTCTTACCGCCACCCATTGAGGGGGAAGTAAGGGCTCCTGCGCTAACCCGGCGGTAACCGGGCAGCGTGCGGCACTGCCCAATTACTGTCGGGTACACACCATCACTACAAAAATAAAAATATCTTTATAGCACTGGATATTATGCATGCTGGAGGTGGAATCTACTGCTGGGCTGCTGCAGTAGCTCTGCGGCACTTCCCTTTTAGCGAGCGGTAAGCCCGTGTTGGGCTTTCCGACACTTTGTAAAGAAGGCCCATAAGTATTTCTGTAGATGATTAATTGTCCAGCACACCTGTAGGTGATATGGAAAGTAGGCATGGTGATCTGAAAATCCTATTTAGACCCTGACACATATTTGGTGTAAATATATTTTCAATAGCCAAAGATATAGTGGAATTAGAAAAGGTGCAGAGAAGAGCGATGAAAATGATAAAGGGGATGGGACGACTAAAGCGGCTAGGGCTCTTCAGCTTGGAGAAAAGGCGGCTGAGGGGAGATATGATAGAGGTCTATAAATTAATGAGTGGAGTGGAATGGGTAGACGTGAAGCATCTGTTTACGCTTTCCAAAAATACTAGGACTAGGGGCATGTAATGAAGCTACAAAGTAGTAAATTTAAAATGAATCAGAGAAAAGTTTTCTTCACTCAACATGTAATTAAACTCTGGAATTCATTGCCAGTGAATGTGGTTAGCTTAGCAGAGTTTTAAAAAGGTTTGGACGGCTTCCTAAAGGAAAAGTCCATAGACCGTTATTAAATTGGACTTGGAGAAAATCCACTATTTCTGGGATAAGCAGTATAAAATGTTGTGTACTTTTTTTGGATCTTGCCGTGTATTTGTGTCCTGGATTGGCCACTGTTGGAAACAGGATGCTGGGCTCGATGGGCCTTTGGTCTGTCCCAGTATGGCAACACTTATGTACTTTTATGATAATTCCTATTTAATTTTTCATTATTCACCTTCAGTGGCCAAAATAAATTGGAGTAAATCAGGACCTCAAAGGGCATATCTAAGATGAAAAAACTGCGACGTGTTTTGCAAATGCCAATGAAATCTAGCCGCTTGTCCATGGCGAACATTTGTCATTCAGCGAATGCTAGCAGCATCTGTAAAGTGTGTGGCAAAGTGAAACATGAGATTACTGCCTCGACTTAGCTGTTCGGCATATTTGCAAACAAATTGAAAAACACGGTGTAAGTTGACTGGGAAAAGGAAATTGGATATACCTGTATTTCCCTTCACTGCACTGCTCCAAATGCTGGGCTTTTCACTTTCTTTGCCAGTGACTGAGATGTATGAAAGCTTTCCTCTTCCTTTGATGGAGCTGCTTTTTAGAATGCTCTGAACTCACAAAGGACGGTCTTGGCAGGGTGACTTGTATCGCATTACCATGCATTCTATTACTCTGGTTTGTTTTGAGAGGCATTTGAGAGGCGTTTGATTTTATCCTGATCCCAAAGGGCCGGGCTGATATAGTGCGGCTGGATTATCGTTTTCATTATGATTTTCGTCATCTAGAAATGGACTGACCTGATGGGGCCTGAGTTTTCTAGACTATCATCTGAGTCATCCCTAGTGATTTGAACCTTTTTTTTTCCTTGTTGAAAAAAGAAAAGTGCTCTTTAACCATTGAATAGATGAAGTGATTAAGGGACAGCCTGAATTCGTGCTCCTGTCCACGGTATTGTTACATCATATAAAGATAGTAAGGATGTACATGAGCAAAACATTCTTAGTTTGATTTTAGATGTTCAGTTTTTTCCCTATTTTTATGGGGGGGGGGGGGGGTCAGTGCATTTTATATAGTTGCTTTAATGAAAAACCTTTTAATGAACATTAGAATTTTTTTAAAATGGAAGAAATCGGTTCTGTGTTAACTCGAATTTTGTGCAAATTTAAAAGCCCATTTTACATCCTGTTTAGAAGGAATGGTTCCGCAGAATCTTAGCGGAGATTGGGTGGCGACGCCAGTAATTGGGAAACAAAACGGGTTCAGGGCAGACTTCTACGGTCTATGCCCTGATCGTGACTGAATAGATAGGGATGGGCTAGAGTGTAAAGTTTAAGGGACTTCGACGTCGGCATCAGAACTTAGTACAAGAAAAGTGCTGGGCAGACTTCTATGGTCTGTGCCCTGAGAAAGGCAAGGACAAATCAAACTCGGGTATACATATATATACCAATTCCTCCTATGTTTAACTTATTTATCCGTTAACCCCATTAATTTTGTGTTTACCACAAACTGTATATTCTTCTTACGACTTTGTAATTCTTTATATAGTTACTATGTAAGCCGCATTGAGCCTGCCATGTGTGGGAATGCACGGGGTACAAATGTAATAAATAAATAAAAATATAAAGTATCTTGTTGGGCAGACTAGATGGACCGTACAGGTCTTTATCTGCTGTCATTTACTATGTTACACGTTAACATTCATGGGGAAAGTTATCAATATGGTCTAAAATTAAGACGTGTTATTTTACCAGTAACCTCAGGGGCCCTTTAACTAAGCTGTGTAAGCACCTACGTGTGCCCAACATGCGTCAGTTTGAAGTTACCACCTGGCTACCGTGAGGCAAGTGTCGGGTCGATTTTGATACTTTGCAATAAAGACTCTTATCCATCAATACATCTCCTTCGTTGTTTGAGAAGAGGCAACTCTCCCTGCTTTTTGTCTTCTGTGACCTTCTTCACGTAGGGAATCGATGCACCTCCACCTTTGCGTATTTTTTTTTCTTGTTTTGGGACTAGGGCAGGGCCATTTCAGAAGAGGAATGAATGTCTGTGTCTAAAAGGATGGTCATTAAGAGTTTGAAACGTGTTCCATTGGAGGGATTAGGGGAGGCCATCTCCTTCATCATCCAGTGGTTGGCGTCCCCTCCAAACCCCAAACTAGTAAGGAATACTAGGTTTTGTGGTAGCTCTGGGAGAAATGGATGTCTATCCAGCTTATAATCGAACGAGAAAAACGCCCAAGTTCCAACCTAAATCGGGAGATGGACGTTTATCTCACAAAAATGAATAACACGGTATAATCGAAAGCCAAACTTGGACGTTTTCAACTGCACTCCATCGCGGAAGCGTACAAAGTTGATGGGGGCATGTCGGAGGCGTGGTGAAGGCGGGACTGGGGCATGGTTATCACCCGAACAGAGATGGGCGCCTTTCGTCGATAATGGAAAAAAAGTATGCGTTTGTAGCTAGAATTTAGGGCACTTTTCCTGGACCCTGTTTTTTCACAAATAAAGCCCCAAAAAGTGCCCTAAATGACCAGATTACCACCAGAGGGAATCGGGGATGACCTTCCCTGACTCCCCCAGTGGTCACTAACCCCTTCCCACCACAAAAAATGATGTTTCACAACTTTTTATTTTCACCCTCAAATGTCATACCCACCTCCCTGGCAGCAGTATGCAGGTCCCTGGAGCAGTTATTAGGGGGTGCAGTGGACTTCAGGCAGGTGGACCCAGGCCCATTCCCCCCCCCCTACCTGTTACAATTGTGCTGCTTAATGCTTAGTCGTCCAACCCCCCCAAACCCACTGTACCCACATGTAGGTGCCCCCCTTCACCCCTTAGGGCTATAGTAATGGTGTAGACTTGTGGGCAGTGGGTTTTGAGGGGGATTTGGGGGGCTCAACACACAAGGGAAGGGTGCTATGCACCTGGGAGCTCTTTTACCTTTTTTTTTTGTTTTTGTAAAAGTGCCCCCTAGGGTGCCCGGTTGGTGTCCTGGCATGTGAGGGGGACCAGTGCACTACGAATCCTGGCCCCTCCCACGAACAAATGCCTTGGATTTATTCGTTTTTGAGCCGGGCACTTTCATTTTCCATTATCGCTGAAAAGCAAAAACGCCCAGCTCACAAATTGTCGAATAAAACATGGACGTCTATTTTTTTCAAAAATACGGTTCGGTCCGCCCCTTCACGGACCCGTTCTCGGAGATAAACGCCCATGGAGATAGACGTTTTCGTTCGATTATGCCCCTCTATGTTAATAAAACGGTTGATATAACCATTTATATTGCACCATATAAATTACTCATTTGTTATTTCACAACATATATGTTCATATGTCGCCACAGAGACATTTATTTATTTATTTATTTATTAAGATTTATTTACCGCCTTTTTGAAGGAATTCACTCAAGGTGGTTATGTTCTTCTGTTGTCCCACTGAAATTTTAGACATACATTTTTGTAAAATGGATGTTACCGGCACAGGAATGCCCATTTCACCATATGTTTTAGAACAGGCTCTAAATTAGCATATCTTTTAATTCAGGCATCTTGGCTTGGGCAACTCAATTTCTATTTGAACGTTCTTTCTAAAATTCCACTCATCATGGATGCAGCTCTTTTACAACTATACAAATGAAAAACATGAGTGGCACAAACCCAGCCATTTCTTTGTAGTTGTCCCAGTTTACAAACCTCTAAGAGCAAGTGCCACCAATTTTGGAGGTAGAAATAAACAACGGGGGATTAATCATTCATTAGAAAGCCCTAAGAGTGGAGGAGTGGCCTAGTGGTTAGGGCGGTGGACTTTGGTCCTGAGGAACTGAGTTTGATTCCCAGCACAGGCAGCTCCTTCTGACTCTGGGCAAGTCACTTAACCCTCCATTGCCCCATGTAAGCCGCATTGAGCCTGCCATGAGTGGGAAAGCGCAGGGTACAAATGTAACAAAAATAAAATAGATACTATTGGAGATTCTACATGGAATATTGCTACTATTGGAGATTCTACATGGAATGTTGCTATTCCACTAGCAACATTCCATGTAGAAGGCTGCGCAGGCTTCTGTTTCTGTGAGTCTGATGTCCTGCAGACTAATGGAATAGCAACATTCCATGTAGAATCTCAAATAGTAGCAACAGTGGAGGAGTGGCCTGGTGGTGGAACTGAGGAACTGAGTTCGATTCCCACTTCAGGCACAGGCAGCTTGTTGTGACTCTGGGCAAGTCACTTAACCCTCCATTGTCTGCTGCATTGAGCCTGCCATGAGTGGGAAAGCGCGGGGTACAAATGTAACAAAAAATTTTTTTTATGAATTTTAAAGTTAATATATCAAAGCAAACAAGACAACAACTAATGATTACACCATGTGTATGTTAGAGCAGATGGAAAGGAATAAACAGCTCCCCCCCCCCATCTCCCCAAGTAACATCCTCCATTTCAAAGCCGATCTCCAAGACTCCTACCCCCAAGGCTGACCCCCAAGTACTTAAACACCAGGGATTAAAAATACGAGCCTGAGAAGTCTAAGGGAGGGTAGCAGGATACTTTATCTGTACTTGGGGGTGGGGAGTCTTTGGGGGTCTTCAAGATGGAGGGAAGTACTTGGAGTTCAGCTTCAGGATGGGGGGGGGGAGTCTTTAAGGAAGGGTTGGCTTCAAAGCGGAAGAATACTTTGTGGATCAGCTTTGGAGTGGAAGTCCTTAGGGGATCTTTGGGGTGGGGGAATCTCATTTGGGGTGAAAGGAGGAGGGGCAGCTCTTTATTGCTGAATGTCGGCCCTTTTAAGAAGCAGTCTGGGAGCACTGGATCACAGCTTTGTGGCTTGATGCTCTCAAGATGGAAGAATAATATTGCTTGAAAGGTTGATCTCAAGTTGCATTATTCTTATACTGTGGGAGAGATTAACCTGTGGTATTGAGTTACTGCAGGTTGATGATTCCCTTGGTAAATTAAATTGCAGTAAAATGTGACTTTTGCCACCCCTTAATAAGTACCCCACCCCCAAAATGTTTTAAGGCATGCTAACAGATGTGTCCTAATGAATGTACATCCCTAAAAGATAAACAAACATTGTCCCCTATCCTGCTTATAATCGTAATAGAAAAACGCCTATATTGTGACCCAAATCGGGAGATAGACGTTTATCTCACAAAAACGAATAAAGCGGTATAATGGAAAGCCGAATTTGGACGTTTTCAACTACACTCCGTTGCGGATGCGCACAAAGTTGATGGGGGCATGTCGAAGGCGTGGTGAAGCCGGAACTGGGGCGTGGTTATCGGCCGATCAGAGATGGGCGCCTTTCGCCGATAATGGAAAAAAAATATGCGTTTGTAGCGAGAATTTAGGGCACTTTTCCTGGACCCTGTTTTTCCATGAATAAGGCCCCAATAAGTGCCCTAAATGACCAAATGACCACTGGAGGGAATCGGGGATGACCTCCCCTAACTCCCCCAGTGGTCACAAACCCCCTCCCACCACAAAATATGCCGTTTCACAACTTTTTATTTTCACCCTCAATTGTCCTACCCACCTCCCTGGCAGCAGTATGCAGGTCACTGGAGCAGTTATTAGGGGGTGCAGTGGACTTCAGGCAGGTGGACCCAGGCCCACCCCCCCCCCCACCTGTTACACTTGTGCTGGTAAATGGGAGCCCTCCAAACCGCCCCCCCCAAACCCACTGTACCCACATGTAGGTACCCCCCTTCACCCCTTAGGGCTATAGTAATGGTGTAGACTTGTGGGCAGTGGGTTTTGAGGGGGATTTGGGGGGCTCAACACACAAGGGAAGGGTGCTATGCACCTGGGAGCTCTTTTACCTTTTTTTTTTTTGTTTTTGTAGGAGTGCCCCCTAGGGTGCCCGGTTGGTGTCCTGGCATGTGAGGGGGACCAGTGCACTAAGAATCCTGGCCCCTCCCACGAATAAATGTCTTGGAGTTATTCGTTTTTGAGCTGGGCGCTTTCATTTTCCGTTATCGCTGAAAAACAAAAACGCCCAGCTCACAAATTGTCGAATAAAACATGGACGTCTATTTTTTGCGAAAATACAGTTCGGTCCGCCCCTTCACTGACCCGTTCTCGGAGATAAACGCCCATGGAGATAGACGTTTCCGTTCGATTATGCCCCTTCACGTGTTATTTTCTAACAATAATATACAGCAGTATCTTTCCTGGATGTCCTGTGATTTATTTGTTCTTTGTACATCATTCTAGGATATCTCTACTGTGACTAAGCTCCGTTTATAGTGTAATCCCCAAAGACCATACTTTCCCGTGCTAATTCCAAAGAGAAATGCCACATTACAGTAAAAAATACTCCGTACATAACTGGCTGTGATTTACACTGATAATGTGCAATTCATACATAACATCTGGAAATTTAAGATGAAATATTAGCTTCTGGAATGTCTATCTTTAGTGCACTAATCAATTTGTCTCTATAACCCAACCCCATTTACTGTATATTTTTTTTTCTCATTCATCTTCTCAAATTGTTCACAGATTCTAGAATAGCACAACATTGGCATAGTACCATGGGATGATGTTACAATGATGTGTTTTCCTGAAACATTAGTAAAATGTTGCCACTTCTGTAAGGGTGGATAAAAGTCCTAAGTCAAAGACAGGATTTCCTTGCCTATTTAACAGTTTCATCATGTGAAACGCTACTAGAGATGGGATATTTACAGATATTATCTGTTCAAGCGTAAAGGTTTCTGTGCCTCCCTCATAACCATGACATCTATGTTATAACTACCAGTAGACAAGAATAATGCTCTTCTGATCCTTGTAGATGAGTTGGGTTATTATTTTGAGTAAAAGAAAAAAAAATTGTTTTCCCAGCCAATACAAATATTAATATTGTTAAATTGCATCTTGTAAGAGATAATTATTAAATTATTAAAGACTAACCTGTTCAAAGAGACATCATTTGGACCCTTCTTAAATGAACTGACTTCACAACTTTACAAGAACAAGTTAACGTTGAACTCTTTATTTGTTTACTTTAATCTCATTGACATTATTGAATGTTTTAATGAATTGTATGTCTATTCATGTCTAACTTATATTATATTTTCTGTACTATAAATGCATAATGCTCTGTATTTTTCATTCCGGTAATGGCGATCGCCATTACTGCATAATGTAAGCCACATTGAGCCTGCAAAGAGGTGGGAAAATGTGGGATACAAATGCAACAAATAAATAAATAAACAAACAAACAAACAAATAAATAATTGACTCCTTCATTCAACTTAATAATGTCTTTATTTTTGCCTTTTAAATGTTATATTTAGGCCAATACATAGACAAGCTCAAATGAATTAGAATATCTCAAACCATTTTCACTCCAGTGATGTAAATCTGTCCATTTTTCCATAGAGCCATTCAATCCCCAGATTTTTCTTTTTTGGCACCAATTTTTTAGGCATATAGAATCTAGTCCATAAGGGGGCAATTTTATAAGTGGACACTTTCTTTTAGGCATCACAATGCCATATAGTAAAATCCTATTCTGTAACAGGATCTACGTGTCTGCATTCCATTATAGGGTTACTATTGTAATCTGGCATCATAACACCATGGAGCAATAGTAACATAGTAGATGACGGCAGAGAAAGACCTGCATGGTCCATCCAGTCTGCCCAACAAGATAACTCATATGTGCTACTTTTTGTGTATATCTGACCTTGATTTGTATCTGCCATTTTCAGGGCACAGACCGTAGAATTCTGCCCAGCACTAGCCCCGCCTCCCAACCACCAGCACCGCCCCCACCACCGGCTCTGCCACCCAATCTCCGCTAAGCTTCTGAGGATCCATTCCTTCCGAACAGGATTCCTTTATGTTTATCCCACGCATTTTTTAATTCCGTTACCGTTTTCATCTCCACCACTTCCCGCGGGAGGGCATTCCAAGCGTTCACCACCTTCTCTGTGAAAAAATACTTCCTGACATCTTTCCTGAGTCTGCCCCCCTTCAATCTCATTTCATGTCCTCTCGTTCTACCGCCTTCCCATCTCCGGAAAAGGTTTGTTTGCGGATTAATACCTTTCAAATATTTGAAAGTCTGTATCATATCACCCCTGTTTCTCCTTTCCTCCAGGGTACACATGTTCAGGTCAGTAAGTCTCTTCTCATACGTCTTGTAGCATGAATCCCATAATATTCTCCTAGCTTTTCTTTGCACCACTTCAATTCTTCAATTCAATACAGAGGCATTATAATAGTATTGGTCTTATTTTGCATCCCTTTCCTAATAATTCCTAGTAACCTGTTTGCTTTTTTGGCTGCTGTTACACACTGGGCAGAAGATTTCAGTGTACTGTCTACAATGACACCTAGATCTTTTTCTTGATGGCTGACTCCTGCGGTGGACCCCAGCATCAGATAACAATGATTTCAATTATTTTTCCCAAGGTGCATCACTTTCCATTTGTCCACATTAACTATTTTCTGCCATTTGGATGCCCAGTCTCCCAGTTTCCTGAGGTCTTCTTCCAAGTTTTCACAAGCCGCATATTTTTTTGACAACTTTGAATAGTTTTGTGTCATCTGTAAATTTAATCACCTCACTTGTCGTTCCGATTTCCAGATCATTTTTTTAAATATGTTAACTGTTTTGAGATCTTGCCAGGTACTTGTGATCTGGATTGGCCACTGTTGGAGACAGGATGTTGGGCTTGATGAACCTTCGGTCTGTCCCAGTGTGGCAATACTTATGTAAACCATGTTTGTCTATGTGTTCTATTATTTTATTCTTTATTCCACTATTTTGCCCAGCACTGAAGTCAGGCTTTCCAGTCTATACTTTCATGGATCACCCTGGAACCCTTTTTAAAAAAAGGCATTACATTGACCACCCTCCATTCTTTAAGTACTACAGACGAGTTTGATGACAGATTACAGGTCACTAACAACAGATCAGCAATTTCATGTTTGAATTTTTTTTTGTTACATTTATACCCCGTGCTTTCCCACTCATGGCAGGCTCAATGCAGCTTACATATACAGGTACTTATCTGTACCTGGGGCAATGGAGGGTTAAGTGACTTGCCTAGAGTCACATGGAGCTGCCTGTGACTGAAGTGGGAATCAAACTCAGTTCCCCAGTTCCCCAGGACCAGAGTCCACCACCCTAACCACTAGGCCACTCCTTCACGGAATTCTTTCAGTAACCTGGGGGTAAATGCTATCCAGTCCAGATAATTTATCACCCTTTAACTTGTTGATTTGGCTCAGTATTGGGCTCATTTTTTGAAAGAGAAGGATGCCCATCTTTCGACATAAATCGGAAGATGGTCATACTTCTCCAAGGATCGTCCAAATCGGTATAATCGAAAGCCGATTTTGGACGTCCCTAATTGCTTTCTGTCGCAGGGACTGCCAAAGTTCAAGGGGGCGTATCAGAGGCATAGCGAAGGCGGGACTTGGGCGTGACTAACACATGGACATCCTCAACCCATAATGAGCACTTGGATGACTTTACCTGGTCCTGTTTTTCTTACGACCAAGGCACAAAAAGGTGGCCAAAATGACCAGATGACCAACAGTTAGAATCGGGGATGACCTCCCCTTACTCCCCCAGTGGTCACTAATCCCCTCCCACCTTCAAAAAACATCTTTAAAAATATTTTTTGCCAGCCTCTATGCCAGCCTCAGATGTCATACTCAGGTCCATCACAGCAGTATGCAGGTCCCTGGGGCAGTTTTAGTGGGTGCAGTGCACCTCAGGCAGGCGGACCCAGGCCCACCCCCCCTACCTGTTACACTTGTGGTGGTAAATGTGAGCCCTCCTAAACCCACCACAAACCCACTGTACCCACATCTAGGTGCCCTCCTTCACCTGTAAGGACTATGGTAGTGGTGTACAGTTGTGGGTAGTGGGTTTTAGAGGGGGTTTAGGGGGGGTTTAGGGGGCTCAGCACTCAAGGTAAGGGAGCTATGTTCCTGGGAGCAATTTATGAAGTCCACTGAAGTGCCCCCTAGGGTACCCTGATGCTGTCCTGGCATGTGAGGGGGACCAGTGCACTACAAATGCTGGCTCCTCCCAAGATCAAAGGGCTTGCATTTGGTCGTTTCTGAGATGGGTGTCCTTGGTTTCCATTATGCCCAAAAATCAGAAATGACCAAATCTAGGGACAACCATCTCTAAGGACAACCTAAATTTCAAGATTTGGGCATCCCCGACCGTATTATTGAAACGAAAGTTGGACGACCATCTCTAAGGATGACAAGATTTGGGCATCCCCGACCATATTATCAAAATGAAAGTTTGACGTCCATTTTGTTTTGATAGTACGGGTTTCCCTGCTCCTCCATTGGGACGTTTTTTGAGGACGTCCTCAACAAAATTTGAGCATCCCTTTCGATTATGCCCCTCCACGAGTTTTTGAGAATGCTTTGCATCTTTATCAATGCTTTGCATCTAACTTGACAGTGCTTATGTTGCTTCTTATTTTCTTCAATTGGATCCTTTCTCCATTCTTTTATGGATGTTCTTTTGGCTCTAATAGCCTCCTTCACTTCGCCTTTTAGCCATGTTGTCTCTCGTTTGTTCTTCTTTCCACCTTTGTTAATACGTGGAATACATCTGGTCTGGGCATCCACAATTGCATTTTAAATACAAATACAAAAAAAAAAAAACTCAAGAAGAGGAACACAGAGATGAATATCAGAGGAAACTGAAAGAAGCAAAGAGAGATATATGTCTGTCGAAAGCGCAAGCAAAAGAACAAATGGCTAGAAATGTGAGGAAAAAGCAAATGTGCTAAACAAATACTTATGTTCTGTTTTCACAGACGAAAATCCCAGAAAAGGACAATTGACTGGCAAAAGTACATATGAGAATGGAGCGGATATAGCACCATTCACGGAAGAAAGTGTTTATGAACAACTTGAAAATTGGAAGGTGGATAAAGCCATGGGACTGTATTGTACTGTTTTGAAATCTTGCCAGGTACTTGTAACCTGGATTGGCCACTGTTGGAAACAGGATGCTGGGCTTGATGGGCCTTTGATCTGTCCCAGTATGGCCATACTTATGTACTTATGTACCATTGCCTTAACCATGCATTGAGATTTTGGAGCTCTGCCTGCCTCTTTGGTCCTGTGCGTGGAATGGGGAGCATTTCTGAAAATGCTACCCTGGAGAATCTGGATTTCAGCTTTCCACCTAAAAGCCTAAATTTGGCTTCCAGATCCACCCTTCCACATTTTCCTATGTCACTGGTATCCACATGCACCAAGACATAAGTACATAAGTAATGCCATACTGGGAAAAGACCAAGGGTCCATCGAGCCCAGCATCCTGTCCACAACAGCGGCCAATCCAGGCCAAGGGCACCTGGCAAGCTTCCCAAATGTACAAACATTCTATACAAGTTATTCCTGGAATTTTGGAGTTTTCCAAGTCCGTTTAGTAGCGGTTTATGGACTTGTCCTTTAGGAAACCGTCCAACCCCTTTTTAAACTCTGCTAAGCTAACCGCCTTCACCACTTTCTCCGGCAACGAATTCCAGAGTTTAATTACACGTTGGGTGAAGAAACATTTTCTCCGATTTGTTTTAAATTTACTACACTGTAGTTTCATCGCATGCCCCCTAGTCCTAGTATTTTTGGAAAGCGTGAACAGACGCTTCACATCCACCTATTCCACTCCACTCATTATTTTATATACCTCTATCATGTCTCCCCTCAGCCGTCTCTTCTCCAAGCTGTATAGCCCTAGCCTCCTTAGTCTTTCTTCATAGGGAAGTCATCCCATCCCTGCTATCATTTTAGTCGCCCTTCGCTGCACCTTTTCCAATTCTACTATATCTTTCTTGAGATGCGGCGACCAGAATTGAACACAATACTCAAGGTGCGGTCGCACCATGGAGCGATACAACGGCATTATAACATCCTCACACCTGTTTTCCATACCTTTCCTGATAATACCCAACATTCTATTCGCTTTCTTAGCCGCAGCAGCACACTGAGCAGAAGGTTTCAGTGTGTTATCGACGACGACACCCAGATCCCTTTCTTGGTCCGTAACTCCTAACGTGGAACCTTGCATGACGTAGCTATAATTCGGGTTCTTTTTTCCCACATGCATCACCTTGCACTTGCTCACATTAAACATCATCTGCCATTTAGCCGCCCAGTCTCCCAGTCTCGTAAGGTCCTCTTGTAATTTTTCACAATCCTGTCGCGATTTAACAACTTTGAATAACTTTGTGTCATCAGCAAATTTAATTACCTCGCTAGTTACTCCCATCTCTAAATCATTTATAAATATATTAAAAAGCAGCGGTCCTAGCACGGACCCCTGAGGAACCCCACTAACTACCCTTCTCCATTGTGAATACTGCCCATTTAACCCCACTCTCTGTTTCCTATCCTTCAACCAGTTTTTAATCCACAATAGGACATTTCCTCCTATCCCATGACCCTCCAATTTCCTCTGTAGCCTTTCATGAGGTACCTTGTCAAACGCCTTTTGAAAATCCAGATACACAATCCAGCTTATAATCGAACGAGAATAACGCCCAAGTTCCGACCTAAATCGGGAGATGGGCGTTCTTCTCACAAAAACAAATAAAGCGGTATAATCGAAAGCCGAACTTTGGACGCTTTCAACTGCACTCCGTCGCGGATGCGGACAAAGTTGACGGGGGCGTATCGAAGGCGTGTCGAAGGCGGAACTGGGGCGTGGTTATCGGGCGAACAGAGATGGGCGCCCTTCGCCGATAATGGAACAGTTTTGAGCTAGAATTTAGGACACTTTTCCTGGACCCTGTTTTTTGACGAATAAGGCCCCCAAAAGTGCCCTAAATGACCAGATGACCCCCAGAGGGAGTCGGGGATGACCTCCCCTGACTCCCCCAGTGGTCACTAACCCCCTCCCACCACAACAAATGATGTTTCACAACTTTTTACTTTCACCCTCAAATGTCATACCCTCCTCCCAAGCAGCAGTATGCAGGTCCCTGGAGCAGTTGTTAGGGGGTGCAGTGGACGTCAGGCAGGTGGACCCAGGCCCATCCCCCCCCCTACCTGTTACAATTGTGCTGCTTAATGCTACTAGTCGTCCAACCCCCCAAACCCACTGTACCCACATGTAGGTGCCCCCCTTCACCTCTTAGGGCTATAGTAATGATGTAGACTTGTGGGCAGTGGGTTTTGAGGGGGATTTGGGGGGCTCAACACCCAAGGGAAGGGTGCTATGCACCTGGGAGCTCTTTTACCTTTTATTTGGTTTTTGTAAAAGTGCCCCCTAGGGTGCCCGGTTGGTGTCCTGGCATGTGAGGGGGACCAGTGCACTATGAATCCTGGCCCCTCCCACGAACAAATGCCTTGGATTTATTCGTTTTTGAGCTGGGCGATTTCATATTCCATTATCGCTGAAAAGCAAAAACGCCCAGCTCACACCTTGACGAATAAAACATGGGCGTCTTTTTCTTTTAAAAAATACGATCCGCCCCACCCCTTCACGGACCCGTTCTCGGAGATAAACGCCCATGGAGATAGGCGTTTCTGTTCCATTATGCCCCTCCACATCAACCGACTCCCCTTTGTCCACATGTTCATTCACTCCTTCAAGACAGCCAACTGTTCTCCAGCACAATCTAAAATCCTACCTTGGTGACATGTGAGGTCCACCACCTTCACACCAGGCAGGCAAGTGACCAGGTAATCCTCATGTCCACCAGCCATTCAGCTATGTACATGCCTAATGATCGAATCACCAACTACAACAGCTGTCCTAACCTTTTCTTCCTGGGCAGAAGCTCCTGGAGACACATCCTCAGTGTGAGAGGATATTGCTACCTCTGATGGGCAAATCCTAGTTACAGGATTACTTCCTACTTCACCAGGGCAATGCTCTCCTTTTAGGAGACCTCCCTCCCCCAAGGCATCACATGGGCTGCCAGACTGGAGGTGGGAGGAGTAGCCTAGTGGTTAGTGCAGTGGACTTTGATCCTGGGGAACTGGGTTCAATTCCCACTACAGCTCCTTGTCACTCTGGGCAAGTCACTTAACCCTCCATTGCCCCAGGTACAAATAGTGTGTAGTGTACCCCAGGTACAAATAAATACCTGTATATACTATATAAGCTGCTTTGAATGTAGTTGGAAAAACCACAGAAAGGCAGTATACCAAGTCCTGTTTCTCTTTCCCTATTTGCGATTCTTCATGGACTGTTGAAACTATTTGTAGATTATCCATGGAATGTTGCTACTATTGGAGATTCCACATGGAATGCTGCTATTATCAGAGATTCTACATGGAATGTTGGTACTATTTGACATTCTAGATGGAATGTTGCTTGTGGAGGAGTAGCCTAGTGGTTAGTGCAGCAGACTTTGATCCTGTGGAACTAGGTTTTATTCCCACTGCAGCTCCTTGTGACTCTGGGCAAGTCACTCAACCCTCCATTGCCAAAGGTACATATAAGTACTTGTATATACTATGTAAACCACTTTGACTGTAGTTGCAAAAAACACAGCAAGGCTGTATATCGTGTCCCATTTCCCTATCTCTTACCCAACAACATCTCTGTAGGCCTCCTCTATTTACAACTCTGTCTCCCTCAACTCCTCCAAGTCTGGTTCTATAGCCTCAAGAGAACTAGGATATTGGTTCAAAACCTTCTGAGATGCAGGTTGAAATTCCCTCTACTATAGCTTAGTTACTGGCCTGCAGTCTTCATGCTGTCACTTCTATCGGTATAATACCGTTTCTCCCCTTCAAAAGCTCTCAGTAGACTTTGTGCCAAGAATGTGTTGCACTTGCTAGGCTCAAATGTAATCAGGTTTCTGACATTATATTGGAAAGCACGCTGAGGTGATGTCAATAAGAAATGCTGGTTGAACCATGGACCTTCTTTTCCAATGCACTTCTTTTAAGAAGCACCTTATTCTTCTGAGCCAAATTGATCCTCACTATCATTTCACTGTATTTTGGGATAGAAGGTAAGTGAGATAATTTAGTCTGGTCTATTTTTTTCTATTGTCTTAGTACATCACATCGTAAGCTTTACAACTGTAAAAATTATTTTGGTCAATTTTTAAAGCAATTTAGCGGTCAGACATGGGTCCTGGCTGGATGAACCACTTGTTAGTTGCTAACTTGTCATATTCAGCAGCCGATAACCAGTTAGGAACCGCTGAAAATGTCTAGTTAGTGCCCAACTCAAAACACCTATTTTGGGGGACATTCCAGGGGCGGAGTCAGCACTTGTACAGAAGTGACGATGTTCAGCACTTTACCTTAAAGCCAGTCCTGTTCTTTAAGCGGGTTATCATAGCTGGTTAACTGCTGAATATCGCATTTAACCGACTATGTTTTCTCATAAGTACATAAGTATTGCCATACTGGGAAAGACCAAAGGTCCATCGAGCCCAGCATCCTGTTTCCAACAGTGGCCAATCCAGATCAGAAATACCTGGCAAGATCCCCAAAAAGTACAAAACATTTTATACTGCTTATCCCAGAAATAGTGGATTTTCCCCAAGTCCATTTAATAATGGTCTATGGACTTTTCCTTTAGGAAGCCGTCCAAACCTTTTTTAAACTCTGCTAAGCTAACTGCCTTTACCATATTCTCTGGCAACGAATTCCAGAGTTTAATTACACGTTGAGTGAAGAAACATTTTCTCCGATTCGTTTTAAATTTACTACATTGCAGCTTCATCGCATGCCCCCTAGTCCTAGTATTTTTGGAAAGCGTGAACAGTTCCATAAGCCCAGCATTGAATTTCCAGGTATAACACTGGCAGCGTTTCACCAAACACTGAGTGACGCTGGCTGACTAATGGCCCTTTTATTTTTTACAGTCAGGAAAAAAAATGCTACTCTATTAAATTCCAGAATCATTTGTCAACAAGCAAATACTTTTCATCTATCACTAAGCTTCGCTGAAAGTCTGCTGCTGGATTCTTAATGGGGGGGGGGGGAGAAGTTGAGGGAGGGGCTGAAGGCACCCCCTCCCCCAACCAGTGTGCATGGTCCCATCTTCATACCCCCCTCCTCTTCATGAATATGCATGATATCAGATATGACACTGCCTAGCTCCATTAAGAACCATGTCATCTGAAGTGCTGCGTTAGTGCTACAGCCCCTGGCTCCTCCTGGCAAATGCACTCTGAAGATAAAATTAAGTTCTTGTCTTTTCTGTTCTTGTAATTGAGATTAAGTGCTTAAAAACTTTTAGCAAAGGGGTGGCAGGAGAGTGGGGGAGAGAGGAAGAGAGTGTGTGTGTGTGAGAGAGAAAAGCAAGAAAAAGTCAAACAAAAAACCTACTATGAATGGCAGGACTTGTTAGAAGCCCACAGCAGTGGGTATAATGGTATGCAAAGTGACCTTGAATATAGTCACTGTGGGTAGCCCCAGCTTTCTTGCAAAAGAAGCATTTGCAACAGAGGTTTAGATTTCAGTCCTTGCCAGTCATCAATCATCTCAGCCTTTTCTTCTCTCTGACAGCGCAGTACAGGACCTAACATTTGACACTCAGGACCCCGGGACATATGCACAGACACAGAGGCCCAAGGGGTGCTTAAAAAAGACACTTTACTTTAATGTATACAGAAGCAGCAAAACTTTAATAGACCAAATTAAATTAGAATAAGAATTGATCAACGTGGGTTACATCGCTTCACTGTGGCTTTGTGCAGATGTGCCAGTACAAAGGGGACATGTGAATGCGCAGCCATAAATATTATTAACAAATGCAATCACACTTATATCCGCCTGTGTAATCCATCTATCTGGGATAAAATATCAGAATCTCACATCTGATTTGTGATTAGGTATGTTGCATGATTTTTCCAAGCTTTTTGGAAACACAGGGTCGATGTTTAGTATGACTTCTCTGGATAGGGATGGCTCGCATCCAAATAACTCTCAGTGACCGGGTCCATGCTTATATTTTCAGTGGCGTTATGCAGATAGGGCTAAATCCAGCATATAGCATCAAAATTTGGGTGGAAAAGAAAGAGCTAAGTGTCATTACATAAATGATGTTCAAAGTTGGGGCATAGCTTGTAGAACAGCGCTTAGCATTGGGAACCACGCCAAATTTTGGAAAAGAGGATTTACGCCAGGGTTGTCCATTCTCAGCCGTGGAGACCCGCAATCCAGTCAGGTTTTCAGGATTTCCCCAATGAATATGAATGAGATCTATTTGCATACACTGCCTCCATTGTATGCAAATAGATCTCATGTCTATTCACTGACTGCTCTAAACACTCGCTAATTACTCATCAAATTCATATCCATTCATTTCTTATTTAATTTTTTTTGTCCAATCAGTTTTTTTATTAATTTTTCATAACAGACAGTAAATTTAGTATCAATGACAATAACAATTTAACAAATAGGTCAATGTACACTGACTATATACCTATGGAGTATGCAATCATATCAGATGTTATAAATTAATGCCTATATATGAATAGTACCTTTACATTATTTATTAATTAATTGGATGAATATTTAAACACAGGAGACCAAATTCTATTAAATGCTATAAGGGAACCACATTTCTCAGCTGCTACTTTTTCATATTTAGCAATTAGACATACTGAATTCCGCCACATTTCATGAGTTAACTTTGTAAAGTCTTTCCAATTTTAACAGATCAATTTTATAGCCACTTGGATCAATATACGTAGTAATTTAAACATATGTGATGGCATTGCGGTATTAATACCAAATTCCCCTGCAATTATGATTTTGTAAGTTAAAGAAATCTTTAAGCTTAAAATGTGAGAAATTGTTTTCTCTATGTGGGACCAATATCCATCAAGTAGTGGACAATGATATATTAAGTGGTCTAAAGTTCCTATATGATTAATACAAGACCAGCATCGATTGGAGGCATCTTTTGATATTTTAGATAGTTGATATGGAGGGGCATAATCGAATGAAAACGTCTATCTCCATGGGCGTTTATCTCCGAGAACGGGTCCGTGAAGGGGCGGACCGAACCGTATTTTCGAAAAAAATAGACGTCCATGTTTTATTCGACAATTTGTGAGCTGGGCGTTTTTGCTTTTCAGCGATAATGGAAAATGAAAGCGCCCAGCTCAAAAACTAATAAACCCAAGGCATTTGTTCGTGGGAGGGGCCAGGATTCGTAGTGCACTGGTCCCCCTCACATGCCAGGACACCAACCGGGCACCCTAGGGGGCACTTTTACAAAAACAAAAAAAAAAAAAAGGAAAAAGAGCTCCCAGGTGCATAGCATCTTCCCTTGTGTGTTGAGCCCCCCAAATCCCCCTCAAAACCCACTGCCCACAAGTCTACACCATTACTATAGCCCTAAGGGGTGAAGGGGGGCACCTACATGTGGGTACAGTAGGTTTGGGGGGGTTGGACGATTAAGCATTAAGCAGCACAATTGTAACAGGTAGGGGGGAGATGGGCCTGGGTCCACCTGCCTGAAGTCCACTGCACCCCCTAACAACTGCTCCAGGGACCTGCATACTGCTGCCAGGGAGGTGGGTATGATATTTGAGGGTGAAAATAAAAAGTTGTGAAACATCATGTTTTGTGGTGGGAGGGGGTTAGTGACCACTGGGGGAGTCAGGGGAGGTCATCCCCGATTCCCTCTGGTGGTAATCTGGTCATTTAGGGCACTTTTGGGGGCCTTATTCGTGAAAAAACAGGGTCCAGGAAAAGTGCCCTAAATTCTAGCTACAAACGTATACTTTTTTTCCATTATCGGCGAAAGGCGCCCATCTCTCCTCGGCCGATAACCACGCCCCAGTTCCACCTTCGCCACGCCTCCGACACACTCCCGTCAACTTTGTACGCTTCCGCGATGGAGTGCAGTTGAAAACGTCCAAAATCGGCTTTCCATTATACCGATTTATTGGTTTTTGTGAGATAAACGTCTATCTCCCGATTTAGGTCGAAATCTAGGCGTTTTTCTCTTTCAATTATAAGGTGGATGGTGTCCACATAGCTCTATGTAGTATGTAAAATGATGATTGTGTAAGAGCCGATGATTTTGAGGAATTATATAGTGATATCCAAATTATTTTCCATTGGTCTTCTGATAGTTGAGAATTGAGTTCTTTATTCCAAATGTTTTGTAACGTTGAAGGAGGATGATTACCTTGGTCATCAACAAACAACTCAGAAATTAATCCTATCATCTTTGCATCTCAAGCATCATTTAAGTCACTGGACTCATGTGTAAAAATACCAATACAATTGACCACCATGATTCATCTCTGGAATAACCCAAAACTCAAAATCAATGGGAAATGCATTGCATGGCCTAAATGGATAGAAGCAAAAATTTGATTTACTACTACTACTACTACTACTTAACATTTCTAAAGCGCTACTAGGGTTACGCAGTGCTGTACAATCTAGAGCTTACAATCTAAAGGACAAGTGAATAGACAATACGATGGGGGCAGTCAATTTGGGGCAGTCCAGATATCCTGAAGGTAAGAGTTAGGTGCCGAAGGCAGCATTGAAGAGGTGGGCTTTAAGCAGAGACTTAAAGATGGGCAGGGAGGGGGCTCAGGAAGGTTGTTCCAGGCATAGGGTGAGGCGAGGCAGAATGGGCGGAGCCTGGAGTTGGCAGTGGTGGAGAAGGGTACTGAGAGGAGGGATTTGGCCTGTGAACGGAGGTTTCGGGTGGGAACATAAGGGGAGATGAGGGTAGAAAGGTAGTGAGGGGCAGCAGATTGAGTACATTTGTAGGTAAGAAGGAGCAGCTTGAACTGAATGCAGTATCGGATTGGAAGCCAGTGAAGTGACCTGAGAAGAGGGGTGATATGAGTATATCGGTTCTGGCGGAATATAAGATGTGCAGCAGAGTTCTGAACAGATTGAAGGGGGGATAGATGGCTAAGTGGGAGTCCGGTGAGGAGTAAGTTGCAGTAGTCAAGTCGGGAGGTAATGAGAGCATGGACGAGAGTTCGGGTGGTGTGTTCAGAGAGGAAAGGGCGAATTTTGCTGATGTTGAAGAGGAAAAAGCGACAGCTCTTGGCTATCTGCTGGATGTGTGCCGAGAAGGAGAGAGGAGATTTCTGCATCAACTTTTGAATAAACATAAATAGATACCCTTCTCTACACTACAAGTAACCTATAACCTACACAATCATTGCCACTACCAATGGATTCAACTAAAACATTGCGTTTCTACTAACTTTAATATTGGTATTCTAAAGGAGGAAACACCTAGCTATTTAACATTATGTCATCAATTGAATACAAGAAAGAAAACGGCATCCATATGGTACAACATTTTCCAAGAGGACTCTTCTCCTCCTCCTTCAGCGTTACAAAACATTTAATTTCTTTTTATTAATCAATTATTAAATCAAACAATCCTAATCCACCACAGTGAGATCTCGTATAATAATTCCTTTAACATAACATTCCACTTCTTCGGACCCCGATTGTTGAATCATATGCACAGTCCAAAGCAGTTCATCGCGGGTCCTTATACCCTGCTCCACTGTTTCAATAGATGTTATAGTCCATCACTGTCCACTCATAAAATCCTCCAACCAGCATACAAGAACAACTGTCAGGGATCTCAATCTCTCGTGAAGAAACGATATGTGCAAAAATAGGCACTAATCTTGCACTGAAGTTCTTAAATCTTGTCCTCCTTCATCCGCACTCTATTCCGCAGCGTTCAATTTACACGAGACTCACACCTGGTAAGATCATCTCCATCGTTCTCCATACAAACATCAACTGGGCTCAACACAGGCCGTGTTTCATTACATCTTCATCAGGAGACCTTTCACAGCCCCATTAGAGTGTCTGGTACGCCCAAGTCCACCCTGTTTCCGGTGCCACCAGCCACGTGAGTCAATCTATTCATTGAGGACATCCTGAAAATCTGACCTGGTGAGAGGCGAGGTTGGACACCCCTGATTTATATCAACTGAAACTTGGTGAAAATACTTGCACTTAAATTAGGTGCAGATCTGCTGTATTCTCTGTGTGCACATTTTAGAAATGCCCCTAAGATGCCCATGCCCCTCCCATGGCCACATCCCTTTTCAGATCCACACGTTAAAATTGACGTGCACATCTTTATAGAATACCGGTTGCAAAGATGTGAACATAAATTCAAATTTGTGCCAATTAGTGATTATAATTGATTATTAGTGCCCAATTACTGGCGCTAATTGACTTGTTGGTCGATTAAATTGTGCATGTAAATTGGCCGTGCACCCAAACTTGTGCGCACAATTTTGAGCAGATATATAGAATTAGGAAGATGATGCCACTGAATATCTAGTCAGACCGCCTCGGCATAATCGGAGTAGGCTGGGGAGGAGCTTGAGCAGAGCCAGGAGTTAGTAAATGGCAATATTCAGTCTAAAATGGACCCGCAGCAATTTTCATTTAGCGGCACATCTATTTTCAGCAAAAAAAGGCCTTTTTACAGGCGCGCTGAAAAAATGGATCGATGTGCACCTAAAACCCGCGCCTACACTACTGCAAGCCATTTTCAGCGTGCCTTTGTAAAAGGATCCCTAAGTTTTCTTGTGCCTGGGGCAATGGATGGTGTGGAGGGGCATAATTGAATGGGGCGCCCAAGTTTTCCTGAGGACGTCTTTGCAGGACGTCCCCGCATAGGGGCGGGGAAACCCGTATTATCGAAACAAGATGGGCGTCCATCTTTCGTTTCGATAATATGGTCAGGCACGCCCAAATCTCAACATTTTTGGTCGTCCTTAGAGATGGTCGTCCCCGATTTTCAGCAATATTGGAAACCGAGGACGTCCATCTCAGAAATGATCAAATCCAAGCCATTTGGTCATGGGAGGAGCCAGCATTCGTAGTGCACTGGTGCCCCTTACATTCCAGGACACCAACCAGGCACCCTAGGGGGCACTGCAGTGGACTTCAGAAAAAGCACCCAGATGCATAGCTCTCTTACCTTGTGTGCTGAGCCCCCCAAACCCCACTCCCCACAACTGTACACCACTACCATAGCCCTAAGGGGTGAAGGGGGGCACCTACATGTGGGTACAGTGGGTTTCGAGGGGATTTTGAAGGGCTCACATTTACCATCACAAATGTAACAGGAGGGGGGGATGGGCCTGGGTCCACCTGCCTGAAGTGCACTACACCCACTAAAACTGTTCCAGGGACCTGCATACTGCTGTCATGGAGCTGGGTATGATATTTGAGGCTGGCAAAAAATATTTTTAATTTATTTTTAGGGTGGGAGGGGGTTGGTGACCACTGGGGGAGTAAGGGGAGGTCATCCCCGATTCCCTCTGGTGGTCATCTGGTCAGTTCGGGCACCTTTTTGAGGCTTGGTTGTAAGAAATAATGGACCAAGTAAAGTTGCCCAAGTGCTCGTCAGGGACGCCCTTCTTTTTTCCATTATTGGTCGAGGACGCCCATGTGTTAGACACGCCCCAGTCCCACCTTTGCTACGCTTCCGACATGCCCCCATGAACTTTGGTCGTCCCCATGACGGAAAGCAGTTGAGGACGCCCAAAATCGGCTTTTGATTATGCCGATTTGGGCGACCCTGGGAGAAGGACGTCCATCTCCTGATTTTTATCGAAAGATGGGCGCCCTTCTCTTTCGACAATAAGCCTGTAAGTGACTTTCCCAGGCTCACAAGGGACTGCAGTGGGAATAGAACCCAGTTCCCCAGGCTCTCAGCCCGCTGCACTAACCAGGGAGCCCTTTTGCTAAAATGCTCTGCTTTTGCACTTAATGCATCTTAGCGCCAAAAAGTAACATAGTAACATAGTAGATGACGGCAGAAAAAGACCTGCACGGTCCACCCAGTCTGCCCAACAAGATAAACTCACATGTGTATTCAGTGCAAAGGCTGTGCACCAATTGCTTGGGGCATGCCCGACACGTTCTCTGCGATTGCCACGCTGAAATGTTCAATACCGAATGTTAACACTGCTCGCAATTAGTGCAATTGGTGTGGCTACTGAGCGCCTCCTATTGAGGAGAAGCTAAGGGATCCCACACTAATAGCACAATCTACAGAGCACGGCATGTTTTCTACACCAACTGCAATATGCAATCCCCGTCCATTCTCCGCCCATGCCCCGCCTAGTTCACACCCCCTAACGTGGAAAGCACTTATCATGCAAATTAGCATGTGCCAACATGCTAAGCCACCGTTCCAACAATTGGAGAACTTGTGTGTTAGTGGTTAACCCCCTAAGTCTCACTGCATAATATGGGACCTGTGCTAAAATAGCACGAGTTGGGGGTAAAATAACACATCTTAACGATAGCCCACGTTGATAGCTTGCCACCTAATTGTTGCACCTTAGATAGGCTTTCTACTGGAAGACTCTAATGTTGTTATTATGTGCTTTATATTCCACCAGTGTCGTTATGCTCATATTAGCCCTCTCCTCAAGTCACTTCACTGGCTTCCTATCCGTTTCCACACACAGTTCAAACTCCTCTTATTGACTTACAAGTGCATTCACTCTGCAGCTCCTCAGTACCTCTCCACTCTCATCTCTCCCTACATTCCTCCCCGGGAGTTCCGTTCACGGGGTAAATCTCTCTTATCTGCACCCTTCTCCTCCACTGCTAACTCCAGACTCCATTCCTTTTATCTTGCTGCACCATATGCCTCGAATAGACTTTCTGAGCCGGTATGTTAAGCTGCATCTCTGGCCGTCTTCAAATCTAAGCTAAAAGCCCACCTTTTTGATGCTGCTTTTAACTCCTAACCCTTATTCATTTGTTCAGAACCCTTATTTTATCATCCTCACTTTAATATTCCCTTATCTCTTGTTTGTCCTGTTTGTCTGGCCTAATTAGATTGTAAGCTCTGTTGAGCAGGGACTGTCTCTTCATGTCCAAGTGTACAGCCCTGCTTACGTCTAGTAGCGTTTTAGAAATGATAAGTAGTAGTAGTAGTAGCTTTATAAACTACTGTTTTCTTTTCTTTTTTTTCAGGTGGAAAAAAATGACGAATGCTCTGTTTGAGAAGGGTGCAAACAAATGCATTAGAGTTTTGTAGATGTACTTATCTCTCTATTGTTTGACTAATGCCCTTGTACACCAATTAATTTCATAAATAAAAATCATTGTTACTCATAATAGCTAAGGCTAGAAGTGTACTTTTATGATTTCCTTCCTGTTCACCGTTGTTTTCCGGAAATTACTTGTAATCATTATGAAAGATTTAGCATAGGAAATGTGCATAAAAAGAATGAAAAATCCAGTTTTCAAAGGAAGTGCATTAGAGCTCTTGACTGTCCTTGGAAAAATGTTATCTATATGTACAATGGTCAAGTTCTATACTCAATTGTGGACAAGTAACATAGTAGATGATAACCGATAAAGACCTGTATGGTCCACCTAGTCTGCCCAAGTAGATAAACTCATATCACAAAGGTATGAGGTGATACAACAGGTGTATGCCTTATCTTGATTTATTCGTTCCATTTTCAGGGCATAGACCGTAGAGGTCTACCCAACACTATCTTTGTTCTAAAACTTCTGAAGATATTATCAAAGCCCTTGAAACACTCCAGTTCAGCCCATCCATATCTATCCAGGCCACGATCAGGGCACAGACTGTAGAAGTCAACCTAGCGCTGGCTTTAATTCCAAATTACCAGTGTTGCCACCTAGTTTCCGTTAAGCTTATTTGGATCGATTCCTTCTAAACAGGAATCCTACGTGTTTATCCCACACGTTTTTGAATTACACTACAATTTTCATCTCCATCATCTGCCACGGGAGAGCATTCCAAGTATCCACCACCCTCTCAGTGAAAAAATACTTCCTGACGTTATTCCTGAGTCGGCCCCCACTTCAACCTCAATTCATGTCCTCTAGTTCTACCACCTTCCCGTTTCTGGAAGAGGTTTGTTTGCAGATTAATACCTTTCAAATATTTGAACATCTGTATCATATCAGCTTTGGTTCTCCTTTCCTCAAGGGCTTACATGTTCAAGTCATCAATTCTATCCTCGTTCATCCTGCTATGAAACCACATACCATTTTTGTCGATTTTCTTTGAACTACTTCCAGCCTTTTTACATCTTTAGCAAGATACGGCCTCCAAAACTGAACACAATACTCCAAGTGAGGCCTCACCGATGACTTGTACAGGGGCAGAAACACCTCCTTTCTTCTGCAGCCTAGCATCCTTCTGGCCGCAGCCACCAACTTGACGCATTGTTTTTCCACTTTGAGATTCTCAGACACCATCACCCCAAGGTCCCTCTCCCTCCTGAGCCGAGCTTACCAATCTCTCCCCTCCTATCTGGTACATCACTTTTGCATCACTCTGTACCTCTTAGCATTAAATTTTAATTGCCAGACCCTTGACCATTCTTCCAATATTTGGAGATCCCTTCTCATGGTTTCTATACCCTCCAATGTATCCACTCTATTGGCTATCTTCGTGTATCTGAACATTCTTAATTCATAGATGTACAATGAGGATCTCAGGAAGCCTTATACAGGAACATTTAGGAAGAATTACCTAGGTGTGATGTAATTAGTGTTTGTGGTGTCAAAAAGTGTTCAAAAGTGAATACTACTGCACTTGTAAAAATCTGGCACACTACATGGATCCATACAGACTGCTGAGTGACTGGCTTTGTTCGAACTTACACAGGCTTTTACTGTAATAGGGTATGTGTGTTGTGTTGTACATTAACAGCAAAATCTCTCCACATTATATTTATTTATTTATTTGTTTCATTTGTACCCCACGCTTTCCCACTCATGGCAGGTTCAAAGCGGCTTACATAGTAGTAGGATTACAAAGTATAGTACAGAGAGAGGAGGCTAAGCTTGGCAGAGTAATGGGGATGTGTAGATAGGTAATATTATAAGAGAGAGGGGGTAAAGGAGATAGGAGGAAGTGCTAGTTTTAGGCTAGATTAAGATAATCAGGGAATAGGATCAGGGTAAGCATAGGGCAAAGTTAGAGGAGGCGTGGTCTGAGTCATTGCCGTAGTCACAGGATCAGGTGATGAATAGGTAGGTTTGTAGGGTTAGGTCGTGGCATTTGGATAAGCTTCCTTGAATAGATGGGTTTTCAGTGATTTTCTGAAGAGTAGGTAGTCTTTTATAGAACGAATGGGTCTGGGTAAGGCCAATACAATATAAACTGTTTCTTCTTGGAATCACGCGAATGCTTGCTACCATAGAAACGGTAGGAGAAATAGAGAACCAAATGGGCAAACAGCAGCACAAGTGGAGATGATCTTGGACTTGGATCATAGAATTTCTTTAGTCGACTACAGAGGCGTATCTGGACTTCGGTGGGAGGGGGGGCCAGAGCCAGAGTGAGGGGGCACATTTAAGCCCCCCCCCCGGTGCTGCCGACCCCCCCCCCCACCATTGCCGGACCCCCCGCCGCCAGCTTTGACCCCCCCTGCCGATGACCCTCTCCACCCCCCCTCCCACCGCCAACCCTTCCCCGCCGCCATTGCCTACCTTTGCTGGCGGGGGACCCCAACCCCCGCCAGCCAAGGTCCTCTCTTCCGTGGCAGCAAAGCTTCCTTCAGTTTCAAATTCTGAGTCTGACGTCCTGCACGTTGTACATGCAGGACGTCAGACTCAGAACAGGAAGCTTTGCTGCAACGGAAGAGAGGACCTCGGCTGGCGGGGGTTGGGGTCCCCCTGCCAGCAAAGATATGCGACGGCGGGTTGGCGGCGGGAGGGGAAGTGGAGAGGGTCGTCGGCAGGGGGGTCCAGGGCCAAATCTACGGGGGCCCAGGCTCCCGTGGCCCCACGCAGATACGCCCCTGGTCTACTAGCAAAGATAAAACTAGAATTCTTTAAGACAAGAGTACTGGCAGATGTAGAAGTAGGTCCGAGTGAAAAGTTGGTATACCAGTGTCTGCATCCATCTCTGTCCAGGGAACAAAAGAAGTCAAAGGCCATAGAAATTGGGGAATGCAGAGTACAGTATTAGCTGTGCCCAGTTTCTTTGTAAGAAGTATATGGAGCAGCTTTGGGAAAATATTGAATCAAGTGAATCACATGAAGGAGACCTAGTTGTGACTGCGACTACATTTGGTCAAGTGGAGAGGCGCTCGGTGTTATTCTATATAGCGCATGGAAATTTAAGCCTATTCTATAAAATGTAGGTGTATTTTACAGAATACACCTAGGCAGGGGCGTGCTGGTAAATTTTTAACAACAGGCTCTTTCTTTGGACGTAGCCAGCTCTGCAGTTGGAAGGGCCAGGGGTGGCCGGGGGGGGGGGGGGGGAAGCAAATCTTGCCTCTCTCTCCTCTCTCCCTTCGTGCGGGCACGCTAGGCATACCTTTGCTGGCAGCCAATAAATGGACTGCCACCACTCCCAACGCCTTGCTCTGAGCAGCATGCTGTAACTTCTCACACATGCTGGAGAAGTCCCAGTCTGCTGCTCAGAGCTGGAAACAAAGAGCAGGAAGCAGCAGTAGTCTATTTACTTGGCTGGCAGGGCTCAGCATCCCCACTAGCAAAGTAAAAGATAATTCCCACATTTTGGGAGCCAGTTGTTAAAGTAGCCATGGAGGGCTCTACTTTAACAACCGGCTCCCAAAATTCTTAAAAACTTAACAACCGGCTCTTGCGAGCCTGTGAGAGCCTGCTCCAGCACACCACTGCACCTAGGCGTATTATTTTCCATGAGAATTTTTCAGGTGTCATATATAGAATCTAGCCTTATATGTATATGTGAGTGCTTTGCATGTGGATATTTACACCTGCTCCTCAGCAAGTGCAAATGTCCAAACCTTCATTTTAGCAGGTTGTTTTTTTTTTTTTTTTTTTTTGCCAGCCTCAAATGTCATACCCAGCTCTATGACAGCAGTATGTAGGTCCCTGGAGCAGTTTTAGTGGGTGCAGTGCACTTCAGGCAGGCGGACCCAGGCCCATCCCCACCCTACCTGTTACACTTGTGCTGGTAAATGTGAGCCCTTCAACCCCCCCTCGAAACCCACTGTACCCACATGTCGGTGCCCCTTCACCCCTTAGGGCTATGGTAGTGGTGTACAGTTGTGGGGAGTGGGGTTTTTTTTTGGGGGGGGGGGAGTTGTGGAGCTCAGCACCCAAGGTAAGGGAGCTATGCAGCTGGGAGCAATTTGTGAAGTCCACTGCAGTGCCCCCTAGGGTGTCCGGTTGGTGTCCTGGCATGTGAGGGGGACCAGTGCACTACAAATGCTGGCTCCTCCCATGACCAAATGCCTTGGATTTGGTCGTTTTTGAGATGGGTGTCCTCGGTTTCCATTATCGCCGAAAACCGGGGACGACCATCTCTAAGGTCGACCATCTCAACATTTAGGTCGACCATCTCAACATTTAGGTCGACTATTGTTAAGATCAACCTAAATGTTGAGATTTGGGCGTCCCGACCGTATCATCAAAACGAAAGATGGAGGCCCATCTTGTTTCGATAATAGTGGTTTCCCCATCCCTTCATGGGGCCGTCCTGCAGGGACGCCCTCAGGAAAACTTGGGCGCCCCGTTCGATTATGCCCCTCCATGTTAGTGCCAATAATTACTTATTAAAAAGCCAATAATTGGTGCCAATTAACTTGTTATTTAATTAAATTGCAGGCCCAATTTTCAGCAACATTGATAGAATTAGGGGGGAAATGGAATAAAACCCTCTCACAATAGGATTCAGAGCCTGAAACAGGCAGAACACACTCCATTTAATCTGCATTTTTCTTTCTAACTGGGTAGTACTAAATTTCCGTTTTCTGTACTGATTTAAAAGCTTCTTTTTTTATTACACATTACATGCCTTTTATTTTCATTTTCTTGTTTAACATTTGGCATATGGGATAAACAAGGTTTATTAGTAAAACATCTGTGTTTTCATGCTTTTACTTGGCAGCCACACAGGCCATGGAAAATCCCACCCAGTCTTCCAGTATTCACAATTAGATTCTCAAATCTTTTTATTCACATGGGGTAGTTTCAATATTGTAAAATAAAAGCACTAATCTTGTGGGAAATCCTTTAAACCTTATAATGAAGGATATTCTCATGTTAGTATTAAAAACAGAGGCTTATTCTTAATTTTACTGAAAACCACATTATCCACAAAGCTTGATCATATCAGGCTTAATTTATTCATTCAAAGAAGGAGCCCCAATACCCTGTTCCAGGTAGTACTGTGAATTTGTTAATTCTTTAAGGGGTCCCTTTACTAACCTGTGGCAAAAAAAGTGGCCTTAGTAGACTCTTGCTCATGTTTTTCCCGCACTCTAAGGTCATTTTTAACGCAGTCGCAAACTGCTGGATTCTATGTAGCACGCTTAGATTTAGGCATTGAAATCGGCTCGGATTCGATAACACTGCACGTAACTTAATTGGCTTAACAAGTTAATGAGCGCTGATAACAGCACTTAACAAGCAATAATGAGCAATAATTGGCACTGATTAGAATTTAGGGTCGCAATTTGCTAAGCGTATTCTGTAACGCTGTGCGCCAAACTAATGCACGTAGGCAAAAATGGACATGGTTATGGGTGGGGAAATTTAGGCACCTAGTTATAAAATACATCCCATTGTGCCTATCCAGCTTATTTTCGAAGGAGAAGGGCGCCCATCTTCCGACACAAATCGGGAGATGGACGCCCTTCTCCTAAGGTCGGCCAAATCGGTATAATTGAAAGCTGATTTTGGCCAGCCTCAACTGCTTTCCATCAAAGGGACAGCCAAAGTTAAAGGGGGCGTGTCGGCAGAGTACCGAAGGCGGGACGGGGGCATGGTTAAGAGATGGCCATCCTCAGCCAATAATGGAAAAAGAAGGGCGGCCCTGATGAGCATTTGGCCGACTTTACTTGGTCCCTTTTTGTTCACAACCAAGACTTGAAAAGGTGCCTGAACTGACCAGGTGACCACCGGAGGGAATCGGGGATCACCTCCCCTTACTACCCCAGTGGTCACCAACCCCCTCCCACCCAAAAAAAATAAAAAATAAAACATTTGTTTGCCAGCCTCTATGCCAGCCTCAAATGTCACACCCAGCTCCATCACAGCACTATGCAGGTCCCTGGAGCAGTTTTAGTGGGTGCAGTGCACTTCAGGCAGGCGGACCCAGGCCCATCCCCCCCACACCTGTTACACTTGTGGTGGTAAATAGGAGCCCTCCAAGACCCACCAGAAACCCACTGTACCCACATGTAGGTGCCTCCCTTTACCCCTTTAAGGGCTATGGTATTGTTATAGAGTTGTGGGTAGTGGGTTTTGGGGGGGGGGGGGGGTTGGGGGACTTAGCACCCAAGGTAAGGGAGCTATGCACCTGGGAACAATTTGTGTAGTCCACTGCACTGTCCCCTAGGGTGCCCGGTTGGTGTCCTGGCATGTCAGGGGGACCAGTGCACTATAAATGTTTGCTCCTCCCATGACCAAATGCCTTGGATTTGGTCGTTTTTGAGATGGCCGGCTTTGGTTTCCATTATTGGCGAAAACTGAGGCCGGCCATCTCTAAGTCCGGCGATCTCAACATCTAGATCGACCATCTCTAAGGTTGACCTAAATGTTGAGATTTGGCCGGCCCCGACCGTATTATCGAAACGAAAGATGGACGCCCATCTTGTTGGATAATGCGGTTGGCTCCGCCTTTTCCCAGGGCCATCCTCAGAGATGGGCGCCCCCGTTCAATTATGCCCCTCTATATCTACGCGCTGAGATTTATGCCAGGTTTTCATTGGCATAAATGGATTCGCACAGATATTGGCGCTGAAATGTCAACTAAGCATATTCTATAATCGGCGCTTAAATGTAGTTGCCAATTATACAGTATGCTTAGTCGGCACTGATTTCAGCGCTGTTTTTTAGGCATCATATACAGAATCTCCTTCTAAATAGCTGATTTTTTTTTGTGTGGGGGGGAGGTTATTAATGGCCATGTGTTAATGTTGCCCATTTTGTAGGTAGTAAGGGCTCATGCAGTAATTCTGCGCTAACCAATTAGCGCATGATAATGTGGATGCGCTAACCCCCAGATTCTATATAAGACATGGCGAGTTGCACATGTTAATTGGACGTACGTCCAATTTATGCATGCACTTTGAGTAGTGAGCCAATCAGTGATGATAATTAGCCAGTAACTAATTATCAGCACTAATTAGAATAATTTAAAATCACAGGTGCATCTTTTTAGGCATATTCTAAAAAGAGGTGTGCGTAAATCATAACACGCATAACTGAAAAGGGGGCATTGTGCGTGTCATGGGCATGTCACAAATTTACACACGTGGTTATAGAATTTGGGGGAATGCACCTGCATTTAGGCGCAGGTATTTACACTAGGTTTTCAGTAGCATACATGACTGCGCCTAAACGTATGCGCATTCCCAGGGTCTATGTGCTATTACATACGTACAGTGGTGGAAATAAGTATTTGATCCCTTGCTGATTTTGTAAGTTTGCCCACTGACAAAGACATGAGCAGCCCATAATTGAAGGGTAGGTTATTGGTAACAGTGAGAGATAGCACATCACAAATTAAATCCGGAAAATCACATTGTGGAAAGTATATGAATTTATTTGCATTCTGCAGAGGGAAATAAGTATTTAATCCCTCTGGCAAACAAGACCTAATACTTGGTGGCAAAACCCTTGTTGGCAAGCACAGCGGTCAGACGTCTTCTGTAGTTGATGATGAGGTTTGCACACATGTCAGGAGGAAGTTTGGTCCACTCCTCTTTGCAGATCATCTCTAAATCATTAAGAGTTCTGGGCTGTCGCTTGGCAACTCGCAGCTTCAGCTCCCTCCATAAGTTTTCAATGGGATTAAGGTCTGGTGACTGGCTAGGCCACTCCATGACCCTAATGTGCTTCTTCCTGAGCCACTCCTTTGTTGCCTTGGCTGTATGTTTTGGGTCATTGTCGTGCTGGAAGACCCAGCCACAACCCATTTTTAAGGCCCTGGCGGAGGGAAGGAGGTTGTCACTCAGAATTGTACGGTACATGGCCCCATCCATTCTCCCATTGATGCGGTGAAGTAGTCCTGTGCCCTTAGCAGAGAAACACCCCCAAAACATAACATTTCCACCTCCATGCTTGACAGTGGGGACGGTGTTCTTTGGGTCATAGGCAGCATTTCTCTTCCTCCAAACACGGCGAGTTGAGTTCATGCCAAAGAGCTCAATTTTTGTCTCATCTGACCACAGCACCTTCTCCCAATCACTCTCGGCATCATCCAGGTGTTCACTGGCAAACTTCAGACGGGCCGTCACATGTGCCTTCCGGAGCAGGGGGACCTTGCGGGCACTGCAGGATTGCAATCCGTTATGTCGTAATGTGTTACCAATGGTTTTCGTGGTGACAGTGGTCCCAGCTGCCTTGAGATCATTGACAAGTTCCCCCCTTGTAGTTGTAGGCTGATTTCTAACCTTCCTCATGATCAAGGATACCCCACGAGGTGAGATTTTGCGTGGAGCCCCAGATCTTTGTCGATTGACAGTCATTTTGTACTTCTTCCATTTTCTTACTATGGCACCAACAGTTGTCTCCTTCTCGCCCAGCGTCTTACTGATGGTTTTGTAGCCCATTCCAGCCTTGTGCAGGTGTATGATCTTGTCCCTGACATCCTTAGACAGCTCCTTGCTCTTGGCCATTTTGTAGAGGTTAGAGTCTGACTGATTCACTGAGTCTGTGGACAGGTGTCTTTCATACAGGTGACCATTGCCGACAGCTGTCTGTCATGCAGGTAACGAGTTGATTTGGAGCATCTACCTGGTCTGTAGGGGCCAGATCTCTTACTGGTTGGTGGGGGATCAAATACTTATTTCCCTCTGCAGAATGCAAATAAATTCATATACTTTCCACAATGTGATTTTCCGGATTTAATTTGTGATGTGCTATCTCTCACTGTTACCAATAACCTACCCTTCAATTATGGGCTGCTCATGTCTTTGTCAGTGGGCAAACTTACAAAATCAGCAAGGGATCAAATACTTATTTCCACCACTGTACATAAGTACATAAGGATCGTCATGCTGGGACAGACCAAGGGTCCATCGAGCCCAACACCCTGTCACTGACAGCAGCCAAAAGAACAAGCAATTTGTCCCGCCCATCCCAGAAATAGTGGGTTATTCCATCCATTCAATAACATTCTATGACCTTTTCCTCCAGGAAGCCGTCCAACCCTTTTTTGAAGTCCACTAAGTTAACCGCCTTAACCACCTTTTCCGGCAGCGAATTCCAGAGTTTAACTATGCGTTGAGTGAAGAAAAATTTCCTCCGATTCGTTTTAAATTTACCACACTGCAGCTTCATCGCATGCCCCCTTGTCCTAGTATTTTTGGAAAGCGTAAACAGGCGCTCCACATCGACCCGTTCTATTCCACTCATTATCTTATAGACCTCTATCACATCTCCCCTCAGCCGCCATTTCTCCAAGCTGAAGAGCCCCACCCTCTTCAGCCTATCCTGATAGGGAAGCCGTCCCAACCCCTGTATCATCTTTGTCGCCCTTCTCTGCACCTTTTCCAATTCCACTATGTCTTTTTTGAGGTGCGGCAACCAGAATTGAACACAATACTCGAGGTGCGGTCGCACCGTGGAACGATACAATGGCAGAATAATATCCTTATTTTTGTTTTCAATCCCTTTCCTAATGACACCCAACATTCTATTTGCTTTCCTTGCCTATCTTTAGGTGTGGTTTATAGCAGAGGCGTATCTGAACTGTGGCGGTAGGGGGGCCAGAGCCAGAGTGAGGGGGCACATTATAGCCCCCCCCCCCCCCCGCCACCACCGCCGCACCTACCTTTGCTGGCGGGGGACCCCAACCCCCGCCAGCCGAGCCGAGGTCTTTGAAGTTCTTCTTCGTCCTCGTGCTGTTCAACTGCTGAATCCAGTTTCGGAGTCTGATGTCGCAGCACGTTGTACGTTCAGGACGTCAGACTCACAGACTCTGTGCTAATTTGGCAGTTACCACAGGATACCTGAGCATGTCCCACGCTACACCATTTTTTAAATTAGAATTTTCAAAACAAAATATTTGTATAAGCTGCGTTGCGTGCGTATTAGTGCCTGACCCAACTTAGTAAAAGGGCCTTTAAGTCCAGATTTTAATGACGAGAGTAATGTCCAATCAGATTTAAATTTCCTTTCTCTCACTTGTGTTATGAATCCAATCGGGTTTTCATCTCCATATTAATTCCAGCCTCTTACTCCCAACCTTTCATATGAATAGTAACAATTTACCCCTTCAGGGAGCTTTTGAAAATGTTGACATGCTTAAGAGACATGTGCTAATTTCTATGGAGGTACTGTTAGCACATTAGTGCTATAACTGTAATAGTGCTAATTCATGGGCGAACTGCACGGCCAGTTACAAGACAGAAAATGTGTAGGTTATGGGTTTGGAAATAGGCATAGACTCCACATCGCAGATAGCCCTCAGTACTGGTGTAGTTGGTGTGTATGCACTTTCTGCCTCCTATTCAGAAGGTGGAAAATATATTTGCACTAATTGTGAATACACTTTCCCATGGATTCTATATAGTGCACTTAAAGTTCCATGCCAAAATCCAAGCGTATTCTATAACAACGTGCATAACTTAATTGGCTTAACAAGTCAATCGGCGTTTGTAACAGCACTAAGGAACTCTAATTGACGATAATTAAAATTTACACACAAAAGTCGCTAAGTATATTCTATAACACGGTGCGCCTAACTTCTAATGCACGCGGGCAAAAGGAAGCATGGTTATAGGCAGGGACATGGGCGTTTTGTGGGCATTGCACAATTTACTCGCACTGTTACAGAATATGGACCTCTGCGCCTAAATCTATGCACCAGAATTTATGCAATGTTTTCGTTGGTGTAAGTGGAGGCATGTAGATTTAGGTGCTATGATTTCAGCCTAAATGTATTGTATATACCATGCCTAAATCTCACAGAATATGCTTAGGGGGGAATGTTTTCTGAGCTATTTTAGCCACCATATACAGAATCCCCCCTCACCCTTAAGGGTAATTCTAAAAATGGGTGCGTGTAAATGTGCACAATTTTAACACTTTCACAGCTGACTGTACAAGCACGTGTGTAAGTGGCAGCCACGTGACCAAGCACTATTCTGTAAGGACACACATAAGTGGCATACTGCTGGATTCAATATAATGCCCAGATTTACATACCCAAACTTGTGCATGCAAATTAATTGACAAACAAGCTCTTAACCATCAATAATTAGGTGCTAACAACCGCTTATCGATGTTAATTGACACCCAATACCGCTTGTGTGTGCATCTGTCTGTGCACTATTCTATAAGGCAGTGCACCTAACTCCCATAGAGTGTATCTCAAAAGGGGGTGTGGCCATGGGCATGTCAGGGATGTTCCCAAAAGTTGTGCATTCATCTCGGTCACCAGCATTTATACCAGGTTTCAGCAGGTATACGTTTGACGCTTAAAATTTGGACGTGGGAATCGAAACTATATACAGTTTCATAAAGGGCATGCACCACTTTTCCCTCTAAGCTGAGCGGGGGGTCCTCCAACTGCATTGTTACCAGTAGGGGGTGCTGCCTAGGTTTTTTGCAGTTTAGCTTGAGTATTAGACTTGTAGCCACAAGTTTCTAGTCATGGTAAGGGGAGTCCATTTGGTGATTCTTTGTTGTCGTTTTTGAGTATTCTGCTATGGGGGGTTTTTTTGTGTCTTTTATTGTGTATGTTCCTAATGTACACCACCTAGGACTAATGGATAGTGTGGTTTAGAAATGTTTAAATCAATAAATAAGGGATCCTTTTACCAAGCTGTGGGGAAAAAAGGGCCCTGCGTTACCGGCGGGGGCTGTTTTTCTTGCATGCCGGGTCCTTTTTACCGCAGCGGTTAAAAAAGTCCCCATACGCATATGGCCATGGGGTAAGAGAACTCTTACCCCATGGTCATGCAGTGAGGAGCCCTTACTGCCACCCACTGAAGTGGCAGTAACGGCTCCCATGCTAACCCGACGGTAATCGGGCAGTGTGCGACGATGCCTGATTAGTGCCAGGTTACCGCTGTACAAGCCATTTCCAGGGTTTTTCTTTTTTCCCCCAGAAATGATGCACGCTCAGGGCGAGACTACTGTCGGTGTCCGCATTGGGCCGGCGGTAGTCCTGGAAGACCGAACGATAAGCCCACATTGGGTAAAGTGTTACTATTCATATGAAAGGGTTTGTTGGGAGTAAGAGGCTGGAATTATTGCAACCTTCTCCTCACTGGCCTCCCGCTTAGCCACCTATCCCCCCTTCAATCTGTCCAAAATTCCGCCGCACGTCTTATCTACCGCGTGACCCGATACTCTCATATCACCCCTCTCCTCAAGTCGCTTCACTGGCTCCCGATCCGCTACCGTATTCAGTTCAAGCTTCTCCTATTGACCTTCAAGTGCACTCAATCTGCAGCCCCCCATTACCTCTCTACCCTCCTCTCCCCGTATGTTCCCACCCGTAACCTCCGCTCTCAGAACAAATCACTCCTATCTGTACCCTTCTCCACCACCGCTAACTCCAGACTCCGCCCCTTCTGCCTCGCATCACCTTATGCCTGGAACAGACTTCCCGAGCCCATACCCCATGCGCCCTCCCTGCCCATTTTCAAGTCCTTACTCAAGGCCCATCTCTTCTCCCTTGCTTTTAGCGCATAACCACCTTCCCCACTCGTGATACCTACACTGACTACATAGTTTTTACCTTTAGATTGTAAGCTCTCCTGAGCAGGGACTGTCCTTCCCCATGTTTAAACTTGTACAGCGCTGCGTAACCCTGGCAGCGCTATAGAAATGCTAAGTAGTAGTAGTAGTAATTAATATGGAGATCTATAGGAAAACTCAATTGGATTCATAACGCAAGTGACAGAAAGAAAATACCGTTGCTCTGTAAAAGGGCCCTTAAATAAATGATACAGAAAATGTTAAAATAGAACATACCCTGTTTCCCCAAAAATAAGACATCCCCTGAAAATAAGACCTAGTAGAGGTTTTGCTGAATTGCTAAATATAAGGCTTCCCCCGAAAGTAAGACCTAGCAAAGTTTTTGTTTGGCCCCGATGGGGCATGGACACAAAAACCTTAATTTTTTTTCGCTGCAACCCAAAGACGAAATAACATTAAAGAAACAAGACTGAGGTGGAAAATCTATTGTCCAGCGGACTCCTACCATCCTCCTTCACGCTTTTCTAAAGATCAACTAAGTGAGCCCGGAAAGAAAAGAAACATCCCCCTTGCAGAAATAATAAAAGAAAAGAAAATGAGTAACCGAGCCCTTTCGGCGCTGCTCCATCGCCCAAGGGCTAAGTCAGACTAGAAGGATGGAAAGTGTTGCGAATGTACAGGAGGAGCGCATAAAGCGCCACCAACGGGGAACGGAGCTACCGTAGAATTTTTTTTTTAACGTTTGTAATACGGTAGGGATGATCCTGCGCCCTAAGCCCTCTCACAACCTCCCGAGACCCCCAGCCAGAGCAGCCCAGCCCCACATTCCATTACCTTCCCTGGTGCATACCCCTCCTCCATTCCCAGCCCGGCCAGGGCGGCTCTGCTCCGCTCGAGTCCTGCAGACACTGTGGGCAGATAGGCGAGCCACGGCCTACTCCTGCAGGATACTGCCCCCCACTTCAATACTGTTCCCGACCGCCATAGTCCCCCAACTACTCCCGAATAAGACATCCCCTGAAAATAAGACCTAGCGCATCTTTGGGAGCAAAAATTAGACACTGTCTTATTTTCGGGGAAACACGGTACTACACAGATTCAACAAGTTAAGGAACATGCAAACGAAAATAATCAAAAAGCAACTGCATCTTTGGTAAAGGATAAAGTGATGATACTCAGGAAAATTGAACAACTGGAAAACTGTAATAGGAGATTAAATTTACGTCTGTTAAATTCCCCTAATTTGCGTGGTATGGCTCCCTTGGATATATTGAAGAAATACTTGGTTGATGTTTTGAAGTGTCCCCCAGAACATTCTCCTCCTATAAACAAGATTTACTTCTTGCCAGTTTCCTGAAACAAGAATGGAAGAAATATTTCTCAGGGAATGATTGAAAGAGAAGAACAGATTGAGAACTATGAAGTGGATTTGAATAACTTAACAGTTTTTTTTGGGGGGGGGGGGGGGGATTCCACAATGGATGTATTAGAACGAGCTAATTTACTTGTGGCATTTGTGTTCGAGCAAGATTGAAATTCCCTTCTTCAGTTGTATACCAGAAAATCTCAGGAATTGTTTTTAAAGTCTGGATATTTCTAGACATTGCAAAGACAACACAAGAAAGAAGGAAGGCTTTTTTTTATATATAGCATTAAAACAACAAGGGCCCTGTTTACTAAAGTATGCTAGAATTTTTAGCGTGTGCTAAAAATTAGCATTTGCTAACCGTGTAGACGCCCATAGGAATCTTATGGACATCTACACGGTTGCTGCGAGCTAAAACCCCTAAAGCACCTTTGTAAACAGTACTATTACTACTATTACTTATCATTTCTATAGCGCTACTAGACGTATGCAGTGCTGTACACTTGAACATGAAGAGACAGTCCCTGCTTGACAGAGCTTACAATCTAATTAGGACAGACAAACAGGACAAGTAAGGGATAAAGACAAAGTGTGGCAAGATTCTGGAACCCCAAAGAGTAGCAAGATTCCGGAATCCAACAGGACAAATAAGGGATAAGGACAAAGTGTGGCAAGATTCCGGAATTCTAAAGAGCAGCAAGATTCTGTGCAGAATCCAAACGAGTAACAAGATTCCGGAATCCCAAAGAGTACTACTACTACTACTTATCATTTTATAGCGCTACTAGACATACGCAGCTCTGTACACTGAACATGAAGAGACAGTCCCTTCTCGACAGAGCTTACACTCTAATTAGGACAGGCAAACAGGAAAAACAAGAGAACAGGGCCCCAAGTTACAAAATTAGGAGCTTCTTTTAATAGGGGCCCTCTTACTAAGCCACACGACAAAATGGAGTTACTGCACAGCTACTGCGTAGGTCTTGCAGTAATTTCATTTTTGCCACGCGTCCGATATGCACGGCCAAAATTATTTTCGGCCGCAAGTATTGGACGTGCAGCAAGTGGCATTTGGGGCACATAGGTCATTACCGCCTGGTTACCCTGCGTGAGACTTTACCGCTACACCAATGGCTGGCGGTAAGGGCTGCAGACCCAAAATGGACGAGCAGCAATTTTGATTTTGCCGCACGTCCATTTTTGGCAAAAATTTTAAAACGGCATTTTTTTTTACAGGTGCACTGAAAATTTACTCTGTGCACGCGCCCAAAACCCACGCCTACACTACCGCAAGCCATTTTTCAGCGCACCGTGGTAAAAGGACCCTTTAATGAGTTATCCTTATAAATGTGTCATACTCTTGTAGAGGAGTCAAGTATGTTTTTTTCCTCCTGAACAGCTGAAGTCTTTTGTAGACATGAAAGAGTGTCTGTGCTTACTACTTGACTCTTGCAGTAATTTAGATAAATGAGAGGGTGTAAAACATATTAATAGTCTTTCCTTAATAGTTTACTTTTATGATACTCATATTTTCTTCACTCCGTGCCCATTGTGGTCTGATAAAGAGAAAAATGGTTTCTTTTTGTGTCTTTAGTCCAAATGTTGGATTTACGCCTCGTTTTTATACACTCTGTGTTTCTGTAGACAAGCTTATGCTTGTGAAATTTGTTACAAAATTTAAAAATAAAGAATTTTTAAAAAATGTTGAACCTCTTGTTGAATCCAGTCTTGCATGAGTCAAAAGAGGCATAACAAGAAGATTCAGAGATCTTACAGACTATCCCAGGACTATCAATATAGGGCTAGATTCTATATATAGCGCCTGAAAATTCTGCGTGGAAAAAATACTGCCTAGGCGCATTCTCTAAAGTATGCCTAAATTTTATAGAATGGGCTTAAATTTCTGCATGGTATAAAGAATACGCCAAGTGCCTCTCCATGCCCATGCCCTGCCCTTGGCCACGCTCTCTTTTCACCTATGCGACTTAGAATTTACACGCACCACGTTACAGAATACGCTTAGCGAGTTGTGCACGTAAATCTTAATGCCAATTAATGCTGATAATTGCTTGTTAACATCCAACTGACAGTGCTGATTTGCTAGTTAACCAATTAAGTTACATGACTTGTTTTAGAATATGCTTCGATGTCCGCACAGATGTTAAGGAATGATATAAATAGAATCCAGAAGATAGGGGCTCTAAAATTTAAGTGGCATTACAAAAGTTAAAGTCTAGCATATTAACATGTACCCACAGATTCTATATAGGGCACTCAAATTTGGACACACCCCCAACTTGCATACATAATTTAATAGAATAGTCAGCCTATTAGTGCTAAAAATCAATTATTGGCGTTAATTGGCAACCATGTGGATTTACGCACACATCTCGCTAAGTACTATTCTATAAAGATGAGTGTATAAATCTTTCAGGGGCTCTTTTACTAAGGCATGCAAAAAAAAATGGCCTGCAATTGTGTAGGGCACGTGTTTTGGACGCGCACAGGTCCATTTTTCAGCGCACCTGCAAAAAGAGGCCTTATTTGTGGCCAAAAATGGACATGCAGCAAAATTAAAACCAGCATGCGTCCGTTTTCAGCCTGGACCCCCCAAAAACGGCCTTTTTCGCAAGTGCGCTGAAAAATGGACCTGTGTGCACCCAATACACACGTCTACACCAGTGCAGGGAACTTTTCGGCGCACCTTAGTAAATGGACCCCTAAAAGCCCTTTGAGGAATGAGAACAACCCATTGAACCTGAATATAACACATCTTGAGGTAGCACTGAACAAATATGAGCTAAATCAGATTCAGTATATAACTTCTTGAGATATAACGTCAATATTTTCTTTATAGAGCTGTAACACTTCCAGAATAAATATTGCAACGTCCTCGTGTGGGTTGGAAGTGCAAACAAAGACAAAAAAAAAATATCCTAAAACACCCATATGGCCTTAACCAAGCTTCTGAGATTAAAGCAATGTGTTTTCAAGTTGGTCTTCATTCTAATTTATATGGATATCAAGGATTCGGCTGGAGAATTAGAAAGAAAAAAAAAAGGAACAGAAGAAAAGTAGCTGCAGAAAATATGAAGCTCTCGAAATCCCAGCGGTATGTCACATTCATTCTAGCAGAGAGTTTATTCTTTAGTACTTTCATGGATTGACATGAGGGAGGAATTCGCATGTCAGGACAGATAATATCTCCCTGCTGCCAAAGGACTCTATTCAGACATGCATGTTAGTGAGTTGATAACTTATTCTGTATTGCAGAGAACTCAAAGATAGACATTCCCCCCTTTTATCTCCATCCATGCGCTCCCTGCATACTAAAGATACGGGGGAAACAGCAAGATACATCTTAACTAGCCACTCAGAAAAGAGAGTTCTCCCAGCCTACACCAAGAGCAGTGAGCCAAACAGAGCAGTGAGGCGCGTGAATCATGGCAATTATATGCTATACGCTATCTTAAGATATCATTTTTTAAATATATATCCAATAATAAGATTGTCTCAAACGCGGGCTTCGGTGGCAAATGCGCACACACAAAGTCGGCGTTGTCCAAACTCAAGGGAGGCTGCGTCCGGTGTAGCCTGAAGCATTGCTAATTCCGAGGAATTATTAAACAAAAGTGTGCGCTTATTTCCCGTATTTATACACGACAGCAAACATGGTCGCATTCTATCATTTTTCCTGATTATACTGGAGAGGATTCCAGTATGCTGGTTGTGGTCAAAAGGTCAAGCAGGGAGAGTTTGGTTAACCAGTGACACGCAGGATAACCAAAAGTCACTCATTAATCCCTGATATTGCAGTCTCTGACTCATTCAAGTCTGCAACTTCCTTTTTTATTTTTTTTTTCTTCTTCTGTCTGCTCAGGGGTTCAGTCAGATTAGTTTGCCGACCTCTTTTGCTATCCCTGAGAAGACAGCCAGTGACTGGTGATGTGATCAGTGAAAGAGCTTTGCTAGACAGGCTCAATAGATCATTCTCTGTCTGAGCCCTGAATCCATGGTCTACAAGCAGCACCATATGGTTAATTTCTAAGCCAACTGATCAAGTGTTTAATAAATGAGTCCGGGGAAGAAAAGGACTGCCCTCAGAAATCACTTCCTGCTCCTTAAGGGACGGCTGTACCTCCTGTTTACTGTGTACTATCTGTAAAGTACACTGAGTAAAGAGGGTCTATTGAAACCTTTTTATAAGAATGCTGGCTTTAAAAAAAAAAAAAATTCTTTAACAAAAAAAAAGCAGGAATGTGTACGGGTCAAATATTTTTAACACACTTTTGGTTTGTCTGTGACTTTCTTTGTTCCATCCATTGAAGAAATGTTCAATCAGAGCACCTTTCTGTTGCCTAGACATGCCAAGTACCAGGTCTAAATATAGACGTCCAACTTTTTTGATTTGGACATCCCTTCCCCTTCTGCAATCAGAGTTGCACATCCATATTTTAGCCTCTCCCTAGTCTCACCCAAAACACACCCAGACCATGCTCACTTAACGTACAGATGTACAACAGTCTTAGACATCCATATTCTGGCTTTATAAAATCGTGATCTGGACATCTATGCCATGTGGATGTCTCAATGTCAGTTTTCAGACAAACAAAACATGAATAAAGCTTCTAAAATAATTCTTTAAAAAGAAAAAAAGCAGGAATGTGTAGGGGTCAAATATTTTCAACACACTTTTGGTTTGTCTGGCTTTTCTCCATGACTTGCAGATTTTTTCTTTTTTTTTTTAGTATACATCACATTTGTTTTAATAACTTTTTGCACCTGCAAAACAATTATTAATGCATTAAATGGTAGATTAATGTGCATAACATCAATTTTGTCTAAAAACTTTCAGACGCCCAAACGTACAGAATACATGCAAAACAGTTCACATCCTTATCAAACAGCTGGTCCTGCAACTCAGCCAAAGTAGCAACATTGTTACAAATCCTCGTACGCACAGGATTGTCATCAGTTCATGTCGATTAGGATGTGACAAATGACATCACATGTACCGAATGAACTGACGAGGATCCACTTGCGACCCTGCTCTGAACTTGGCTGATCTAAAGGAATCCAGGAAACCTAAAAGACAGAACAAGTCTTCCTAGTTCAAGGATTTAAAATACAATATTTCTATAGTGCTACTAGACGTACTCGGCGCTGTACACATTATATGCAGTTACTTTCTCTGTCCCTAGGTGGCTCACAATCTAACTTTTGGTATCTGCGGCAATGGAGGGTTAAGGGGCCCTTTCACTAAACAGTGTAGGTGCCTACGCATGCCCACCGTGCCAAATTGGAGTTACTGCCCGGTTACCACGTGGCCCTTGCAGTAATTTCAATTTTGGCGTGTGTCCACTACGCGCATCATAAGTACATAAGCACCGCCATACCGGGAAAAGACCAAGGGTCCATCAAGCCCAGCATCCTGTCTCCGACAGTGGCCAATCCAGGCTTCAAGAACCCGGCAAACCCCCTCCCCCCCCCAAAAAAAATTAATAATGTTCAATGGACTTTTCCTTCAGGAATCTGTCCAAACCCCCCTTAAACTCCGTAAGGCCAGCCACTGCCACCACATTCTCCGGCAACGAGTTCCAGAGTCTAACTACATGCTGAGTAAAGAAAAACTTTCTCCTATTTGTTTTAAATCTACCATATTCTAGCTTCATCTTGTGTCCCCTCGTTTTGTTGTTGTTTGAAAGTGTAAACAAACGCTTCACATCTGTCCGCTCTACTCCGCTCATTATCTTGTAGACTTCTATCATATCACCCCTCAGCCGCCTTTTCTCCAAGCTGAAGAGCCCTAACCTTCTCAGCCTTTCCTCATAGGGAAGTCATTCCATTCCATTCATCGGAAAAATATTTTTTATTTTGTGACGCACGGCAGCTACGTTCTTCAAGTGGCATTTGACGCGCATAGACCATTACCGCCTGGTTACCGCATGAGACCTTACCGCTAGGTCTCAGACCCAAAATGGATGCACGGCAATTTTGATTTTACCGCACGTCCATTTTCAGCAAAAAAAAATTTTAAAGCATTTTTGGTAGGTGCCCTGAAAAATAATTCTGCGCGCACCCAAAACACACTACCGCAGGCCATTTTTCAGTGCACCTTAGTAAAAGGATCCCTAAGGGGTCCTTTTACAAAGCCACGGTAAAAAGTGGTTTGCAGTAGGGTAGGCGCTGGTTTTGGGTGCATGCTGAAATATTTTTCAGCGCATGTACCAAAAATGCCTTTTTAAAAATTTTCCCCAAAAATAGACGTTCGGCAAAATCAAAATTGCCCCGCATCCGTTTTGGGTGTCTGACCTTACTTCCAGCCATAGACCTAGCGGTAAGTAATCTGTGCAGTAACGACCTACGTGCATCAGATGCCACTTGGCACGCATCCGCTATGCAGGTAAGAAAATAAAAAGTATTTTGCAGACAAGCACCAAAAATGAAATTACCACAAGAGCCACGCGGTAAGTTCATTTTGGCGTGCATTGGGCGTGCGTAGACATTTACGTGGCTTAGTAAAAGGGGCCCTAAGTAACTTGCCCAAGGTCACAAGGAACTGCAGTGGGAAGAGGACCTAGTTCCCCCAGGATCAAAGTCCGCTGCACTTACCATTTATTCCTATGAAATAATGGATAATAGTGTTACTCATTTGCAGTGGCGTAGCAAGGGCGGGGTGGTGGGGGCGGTCTGCCCTGGGTGCACGCTGCTGGACCCTCCAGCAGCCAAGAATGCACTGGGGGGGGGGCTTGATGCACCAGGGAGAGGGGGTGTCATTGCGCCGGGAGGTGTCATGCTGCATCCTGGGGGGACAGACGCCACTGCACCCGGGGGGGGGGGGGGTGCGCAGCAGCGATCTGCCCCGGGTGGCAGCCAACCTAGGATCGCCACTGCTCATTTGTTAATATTTCACTCTGCAACTGTACTATAGTAATACACGGGTTAATCTTCAAAGTGATTTACGTGGCCAGGAGAGCTTCCTGCCTGGATAGATTGCTTGTGTGTGGACAGTGGCGGCTCTACCATTAGGCCAACTGAGGTGGTGGCACTCTCCCCTTCCCTCCTAAACCCTCTTCCCCAAGTTTACCTTATTTGTTTCTTTCCAAAAAGGTGGGAGTGGCAACAGCAGCGATTCCCATAGGCTGCCCTGCTGCCGGCACTGGCTTCTTCTTCCCGCTGCGGCCTGCCTCTTGACGTAACTTCCTGTTTCCTCAGAGACGGAACAGAGTAGAGCAAAGAGGTCGGTGTCTGCGGCACCACAGCAGGACAGCCTATGGGAATCGCTGCCACTGCCGCCTTTTGGAAAAGAAAGAAATAAGGTAAGCACGGAGAAGTGGGAAGGGGGAGATGCTAGATCAGGCGTAGGCATGGGTGGGGGGAGGCATCTCATCCCTGCCTCGGGCACCAGATTGCCTTGGGCCACCCCTGGTGGGGCTGTCCACTGATATTCAGTGGCACCTAACTGGGTAGTGCCACTGAAAATCAATACTAACCACTATTTTGTGGCTGGTCCAGCATTTATATGGTTAAATGCCGATATAACCATGGACAACTTAACCAACTTTCGCAAATCTTTGAAGACATATCTCTTCAACAAAGCCTACAAAAGAAATCCTAATGAAACTAACCACTCCTAAACTACCCAAGTGCTTCAAAAACCTCTCACACGACCTTACCTATCACCTTTCCTTTTAAATCCTCATCTACCTTCAGCTTATTACCGACTATTTAAAATCATGTAATGACTATATCATAACAACGCTCTGTAAGCCACATGGAGCCTGCAAAAAAGGTGGGATAATGTGGGGTACAAATGCAATAAATAAAAATAAAATAATAAGTAAAATATTCAGTTCATGCCTACATTAACTGGACAAATTGCACAACATAAAACTCAGCCCTATCTTTATTTGGTTTCACTTAAGCGGTTAAAAGTCCCTTTTTTTTAAATTATTTTTATTGGATTTTAAAAATATAATATAGTACAGCATAATAAAATACACAAAGCTGAGTTCAAGTCTTAGTGTTAGTCGGAAGTTGAAAGAAAAAGGTCTAAAGATTTCCATTTTTGAAGACTAGTGTTCTGTCCAACAATAGAATTTACTGCAGTCTGCTCGTATTTTTTGTATAGGAGAGTCCAGTTCCACCAAACCGCCACACTAACTTGGGAATTGTCTTTCCAGTGTGATATGAGCAGTTTCAATGCAGCTGAAACCAAGAAGTCAAACAGTAACCTATCATTGTCTGAAGAAAGAAATGAGATGCAAGTGGATTTCCATATTACATATTTGGGTAAAAAAAAGATTCATGAAATCCAAAAATCTCTTTCAATGTTCCCCAGACATCTGACCAAAATAATACAAGATTAGGACATTCCAACAATAGATGTACAGGAGTACCAGTTCTGTTTTTACATGACCAACACAAATCACAACTAGAGGACCCAGACAATTGACTCTTTCTAGGTGTCCAAAGGGCCCTATGATACGTAAAAAAAAGAGACCATTGAGTATCTGTCAAAGAGTCATGCAGATCCAGTCCCTTTTAACTAAAATTTAGTGCATGGTAAGGATTAGATTATATATATTGCATCTGAGAAATTGGCGTAAAAAATATTTCTGACTAGGCGCATTCTGGAAACCGTGCCTATATTTAGGCGCAGTTTATAGAATATGCCTAGCGACTCTGGGGTCCTTTTACTAAGGTGCACCAAAAAATGGCCCATGCTGTTGTAGGCGCATGTATTAGACGCACGCAGGTCCATTTTTCAACGCGCCTGCAAACGAGGCCTTTTGGGGGGGGGGGCAAAAATGGATGTGTGGCAAAATAAAAATCGGCACACGTCCATTTTTGGAACTGAGACCTTACTGCCACCCATTGACTTAGCGATAAGGTTTCATGTGTTAACCGGGTGATCATGATCAGCACGCATACACTACTGATTACTGCCCAGTTAGCGCTATGTGGTAGAAAATTTAAAAAAATATTTTCTGCTGTGCGTATTGGATACGCGCAAGAAAAATGGAATTACCGCCCAGGGCACATGGTAGCCAGGTGGTAGGTCCAAATTGATGTGTGTTGGACATGCATACCTGCCTACACAGCTTAGGAAAAGGGTCCCTCTAGGTGTGTCCATTTATGCCAAATTTAATTATGTCACGTGTAAATACCGTCACCTAAGGCACAGAGCAGGTGCTTTCTATAACCCTGCATGGCAGTGCAACATTAGAATTTACACGCACTACTTAAAAGACTATGCATAGCGAATGATGCGCATAAATGCTAATTAAAGCCAATTAGTGTCTTTTGTATATGGAAGTTGACAAACCAGTGTTGAAAGTATCGATGCCAATTGTGCTTTTGTGGAAGATATTTAAATAAATATTTGGATAAGAAGTGAGGTTTTTCATCTCAATACATTTTTGAATATGTGCTACATAGATCCTGTGACTTTGAGGATTTGAGAATTTGATACAGCCGGGAACACTAATTCTATACATTAAGAATCCCCGTCAATATATAGTGACCTTCAAATAGAATAATTGCTTAAGTGGCAATTATTGGCGCTGATTGGCTTGTTAAGTAATAAGCCTGCTTATTTTCGAAGGAGATCGCCGGCCATCTTCCGACACAAATCGGGAGATGGCCGGCCATCTCCTGAACCCGGCCAAATCGGTATAATCGAAAGCAGATGTTGGCCGGCTCCAACTGCTTTCCGTCGCAGAGCCAGCCAAAGTTAAAGGGGGCGTTTCCATAGGGTATGGAAGGTGGGACGGGGGCGTTGTTAAGACATGGCCACCTTCAGCCGATAATGGAAAAAAGAAGGCCAGCTCGGAGGAGCATTTGGCCGGCTTCGCTTGGTCCATTTATTTTTAGGACCAAGCCTCAAAAAAGTGCCCCAATTGACCAGATGACCACCGGAGGGAATCGGAGATCACCTCCCTTACTCCCCCAGTGGTCACCAACCCCCTCCCACCCTAAAAAAAACAAAACAACTTTTTTGCCAGCCTCTATGCCAGCCTGAAATGTCATACCCAGCTCCCTGGCAGCAGTATACAGGTCCCTGGAGCAGTTTTTAGTGGGTGCAGTGCGCTTCAGGCAGGTGGACCCAGGCCCATCCCCCCTACCTGTTACACTTGTGGTGGTAAATGGGAACCCACCAACCCCCCCAAAACCCACTATACCCACATGTAGGTGCCCCCCTTCACCCATAAGGGCTATGGTAGTGGCGTAAAGTTGTGGGGAGTGGGTTTGGGGGGGGATTTGGGGGGGCTCCGCACACAAGGTAAGGGAGGTATGCACCTGGGAGTTATTTTTGAAGTCCATTGCAGTGCCCCCTAGGGTGCCCGTTTGGTGTCCTGGCATGTCAGGGGGCCAGTGCACTACAAATGCTGGCCCCTCCCATGACCAAATGCCTTGGATTTGGCCAGGTTTGAGATGACCGGCATCGGTTTCCATTATTGGCGAAAAACGATGCCGACCATCTCAAACCCGGCCATCTCTGACATTTGGCCAGCCCCAACCGTATTATCGAAACGAAAGATGGCCGGCCATCTTGTTTCGATAATACGGTTCGGAACCGCCACTCTAAATTGCAGGTGCAAATCCAGAATATGACCAGATTTGCACACGCAATTTTGGTCATGCTATATAGAATCTGGAGGTAAATGTTGCTGATCTTAGTTTATACCTATGGGCCAAGTGACACTAAGCACACGCTAATGTCCGTTAACGTCTTCTAAGCTTTAGTAGAAAAAAGACCCTTAGGTGCAGAATATTTGAATATCACAGTTAACTACATATAAGAGAGCCGGCCACATAAACCCAAATATTCAAATATGATGCCTAGACATGTGAAAAAAGAAGCAAAACACTTCAAAAAATCCCCATATTGGGAAGAAGCCACAACAGTAACTTGTATATAATTCCAACAGGATAACACATCAAAAAATATATTTTCAAAAAAACAATCTAAAAGTATAAAAAAAATAGTCTGAAACTAAAAAGTCTTGCCAGGTATTTGTGACCTGGATTGGCCACTGTTGGAAACAGGATGCTGGGCTTGATGGACCTTTGGTCTATCCCACTGTGGCAACAGTTATGTGGTTGGGATTCTGAATGGAATCTTGCTACTCTGTGGGGTTCCACATGGAATGTTGCTACACTTTGAAATTCTGCATGGAATCTTGTTAGTCTTTAGAATTCTAGAATCTTGCTATTCTTTGGGGTTCTATGTGGAATGTTGCTACTATTGTGTACTTGTGACCTGGATTGGCCACTGTTGGAAACAGGATGCTGGGCTTGATGGACCTTTGGTCTATCCCACTGTGGCAACAGTTATGTGGTTGGGATTCTGAATGGAATCTTGCTACTCTGTGGGGTTCCACATGGAATGTTGCTACACTTTGAAATTCTGCATGGAATCTTGTTAGTCTTTAGAATTCTAGAATCTTGCTATTCTTTGGGGTTCTACGTGGAATGTTGCTACTATTGTGACCTGGATTGGCCACTGTTGGAAACAGGATGCTGGGCTTGATGGACCTTTGGTCTATCCCACTGTGGCAACAGTTATGTGGTTGGGATTCTGAATGGAATCTTGCTACTCTGTGGGGTTCCACATGGAATGTTGCTACACTTTGAAATTCTGCATGGAATCTTGTTAGTCTTTAGAATTCTAGAATCTTGCTATTCTTTGGGGTTCTATGTGGAATGTTGCTACTATTGTGTACTTGTGACCTGGATTGGCCACTGTTGGAAACAGGATGCTGGGCTTGATGGACCTTTGGTCTATCCCACTGTGGCAACAGTTATGTGGTTGGGATTCTGAATGGAATCTTGCTACTCTGTGGGGTTCCACATGGAATGTTGCTACACTTTGAAATTCTGCATGGAATCTTGTTAGTCTTTAGAATTCTAGAATCTTGCTATTCTTTGGGGTTCTACGTGGAATGTTGCTACTATTGTGACCTGGATTGGCCACTGTTGGAAACAGGATGCTGGGCTTGATGGACCTTTGGTCTATCCCACTGTGGCAACAGTTATGTGGTTGGGATTCTGAATGGAATCTTGCTACTCTGTGGGGTTCCACATGGAATGTTGCTACACTTTGAAATTCTGCATGGAATCTTGTTAGTCTTTAGAATTCTAGAATCTTGCTATTCTTTGGGGTTCTATGTGGAATGTTGCTACTATTGTGTACTTGTGACCTGGATTGGCCACTGTTGGAAACAGGATGCTGGGCTTGATGGACCTTTGGTCTATCCCACTGTGGCAACAGTTATGTGGTTGGGATTCTGAATGGAATCTTGCTACTCTGTGGGGTTCCACATGGAATGTTGCTACACTTTGAAATTCTGCATGGAATCTTGTTAGTCTTTAGAATTCTAGAATCTTGCTATTCTTTGGGGTTCTACGTGGAATGTTGCTACTATTGTGACCTGGATTGGCCACTGTTGGAAACAGGATGCTGGGCTTGATGGACCTTTGGTCTGTCCCAGTATGGCAACACTTATGTACTTATATGGTGTAAGCTCAACTAATGGAACAAAGTTGCAACAGTCCATATGTTTGTAGAAAAACATCTTTAATTAAACACTCTTCAACAGACAGAAGTTGTTATAAATATTTTCCCATTACATAACATTAACACAACATTTAATAACATTTTCATTTTATAAACATGGAGTGGTGCAATTTTGTTCCATTAGTTGAGCTTACACCGTATGAAGACTTTTATTTCCAGACTATTTTTTTTTTTTTTTTTTGCTTTTAGACTGTTTTTAGAAAATGTATTTTTTGAAGTGGATGCCCAGACATGACTCAGCATTGAATATCCAGGCAACGCCGGAAGCAGACGACCGCTGCAGGCTGAATATTTACCCCATAGTAAGTGATGACAGATAAAAGACCTGTATGGTTCATTATCAGGCTTATTTTCGAAAGAGAGGGATGCCCATCTTTCGACACAAATCGGGAGATGGGCGTCCTTCTCCCAGGGTCGCACAAATTGGCATAATCGAAAGCCAATTTTGGGCGTCCTCAACTGCTTTCCATCACGGGGACGACCAAAGTTCACGGGGGCATGTCGGAAACGTAGCGAAGGTGGGACAGGGGCGTGCTTAACACATGGGCGTCCTCGACCGATAATGGAAAAAAAGAAGGGCGTCCTTGACGAGCACTTGGCTGACTTTACTTAGTCCATTTTTTGTTATGACCAAGCCTCAAAAAGGTGCCTGAACTGACCAGACGACCATCGGAGGGAATCGGGGATGACCTCCCCTTATTCCTCCAGTGGTCACCAACTCCCTCCCACCCTAAAAAAACTTTCTAAATATTTTTTGCCAGCCTCTATGCCAGCTTCAAATGTCATACCCAGCTCCATGACAGCAGTATGCAGGTCCCTGGAGCAGTTTTAGTGGGTACAGTGCACTTCAGGCAGGCGTACCCAGGCCCATCCCCCCCCCCCACTTGTTACACTTGTGGTGGTAAATGTGAGCCTTTCCAAACCCACCAAAAACCCACTGTACCCACATGTAGGTGCCCCCTTCACCCCTTAGGGCTATGGTAGTGTTGTACAGTTATGGGGAATGTTTTTTTTTTTGGGGGGGGGGGTTGGGGTTTCAGCACCCAAGGTAAGGAAGCTATGCACCTGGGAGCAATTTCTAAAGTCCACTGCAGTGCCCCCTAGGGTGCCCAGTTGGTGTCTTGGCATGTCAGGGGGACCAGTGCACTACGAATGCTGGCTCCCCCCACGACCAAGTGGCTTGGATTTGGTCGTTTCTGAGATGGGCGTCCTCGGTTTCTATTATGGCTGAAAATCGAGGACGGCCATCTTTAAGGACGACCATCTCTAAGGGCAACCTAAATTTCGTGATTCGGGCGTCCCCGACCGTATTATCGAAACGAAAGTCAGACACCCATCTTGTTTCAATAATATGGGTTTCCCCATCCCTTCGCCGGGACATCCTGTGAAGACGTCCTCAGGAAAACATGGGCGCCCCTTTTGATTATGCCCCTTCACGTCTGCTCAACAAGGTGAACAGATCTGTACCTACCGCTCTGTGTAGGTTACACTCCTTTGTGATGGAATCACATTCAGGGCAGCCAGCAATTCTCCACCCTGCCAGCCAAATACGGGAAGTTCTGTACGATGAAATCTTGGAACACAATACCACAACAGCATGCCAATAATCCAAAGAGTGGTTTTTATTATTATGGCTGCAGCATAGGCACATTCATTATCAATACATGATTTAACCAGCATCTAACAATATTGTTTACAACATTTTATTTGCTAATTTAAAACTTAAGATTTGTCGCCCTCCCTCCCACCCATACTCATAGCAAGTGATATAAATGCGATATAAAATACACATGATCCTAATCTGTCTTTGTCATTTTCAGGACACAGACTGTAGAAGTCTGTCTGTCTGTCGCTGGACTGACTTCCCAATTGCTAGAATTGACATCAATACCCACTCCTGTCCATCCTAATCTGTCAATAATGGGTCAATATTAAAACATTTGTTCAAACTAATATTTAGACACTATTTCAACAAAAACTGGATATATATATATAAGAAATCTATGAGCTGAAAATTCCACTTTATTTGTATACCTCTTGATTTAAATCCAATTCAATATAATGTACAAGTTCTTTTGAACATCATCACTATTGGAGGAAAAAGACCTCAAATGTCCCGACTTGGCAGCAAGTATAATATCTTAGTGCCAGCTCATACTGGACTCCAGTTTTCTCAGAAGCTTAGCTGAGATTGGGTAGTGTCACGTATACACAGCAGGAACCTGGGTTTGTGAGCCCTTGGGCCACTGCTGAGGAGCAGCAGCGGCAGGAGAATCACCCCAACACCAGATAAGGCAGACCGGAACTGGAACACAGTGGACCGGAGTAAGGCTTCACCTACACTTGGCTACCTTTCACCAAGAGTTGAGCTCTGGGCTTCAGGCGGCTGGTAGGACTTGCAGGACAAGGCAGGACACAGCAGCAAGCTGACAAATACCAGGAACACTAGAAACACGCTGGGTTCCAGGAAAAACAGCAGGCAAACGAACAATCCAGAAACAAGCCGGGTCAGGGCAGGCTGTAGACAGAAGAATAGTCCAATAAACAATCCGGGTCTGGGCAGGCAGCAGGCAGAAGTATAGTCCAATAAACAATCCGGGTCTGGGCAGGCGGCAGGCAGAAGAATAGTCCAAAAAAACAAGCAGAGTAAAAGTCATCAACACGAAAAGCACAAAGGCACTGCAACACTTCACACCAAAGGAACGCCTCTGAAGAACACTGTTGCAAGGCAACTAGGAACCTTACCAGGTGGTTAATAAAGGCAGGTCACAAGGGAGTTCACCAGGTATGGGTGCTGCTTGGTTCAAAAAAAACTCCCAAAACAATATGGAGAGCTGGAAGATCCAGACCGGACCAGCATATCTTCTGGCACACGGGAAACGGTAAACCATCACTTTGCAGCATTCCCCAGGTCTAAACCCCGGGGACTGAGGTGACTGCGAGCCAGGGACCTGGGCACAACCGTGACAGGTAGCAACACTGGTAACAGACTTTTGACCACCGGTAACAGATTTCTATGGCCTGTGCCCTGAAAATGGCAAGGACAAATCAAGGTCAGGTATACATATAAAATATCACATATAAGCTTATCTTGTTGGGCAGTCTGGAAAACTCTTTTTATTGGAAAAAACTAAAAACAAATAACATACAAATCAAAAACAAACCCCTAGCTATACACGGTCCTCCTATCTATGTACACCCCCTCCCCCTCCTCAATAGTACAGTGGAAACTGTTTATTAGAAAGACCAAAGAAAAAAACCGGCATGCAAATCAAACCCCAGGCTCCTAGCTAGACATGGTCTGCCTATCTATGTACACCCCCTCCTCAATAATACAATGGATCAACCCCCCCCCCCGACCCCCCACAACCCCTTCAGACAACTGGCACACAATCCCCTGGGAAGCATGTCCCCTCATGGCGGCTTAAGCCTCACGTGTCTCCACCACCTCGAAGCCACCCCCACCCCTTTTTCCACCCTTTCCCACTTCGCCGCTTCCTGCACCGCCCTTACCACATCCCAGCTGACTACCTCCGCCGGCCGGACCTCCTGGTACAGGGACACCCTGCAGCGCGCCATCCAGAGGCAGTACCGCAATATCACCGAAATCAGAAAGCGTGTTACCGGATCCCCACGTCCCTCTCCACCCTCTGGGCCGTACACCCAGTCCGCATAGCTGTAGTTGCGGAAACTGGGGATCTGCAGCAACGAGGAAACCCGGTCAGAGACCTGGACTGTAAATGGGCACCTCACCAGGAAATGCTCCATCGTCTCTTCAGTTCCAGCACATTCCTCCCGTGGGCACCCTCTATCCTGCACATTGCAATATTTCAAATTTCCTCGGACGTACAGTCTACCGTGAAAGGACAGCCACGCCAGGTCTTTATACTTCACTGGGATGCGGTTCGAAGCAATCAACCGTAACCCCTGCTGCATCCGTGGGGCCAGCGCGTCCCTCAGCGCCAGAGGAGCTGAGAACACCTGCGCCCGTACTCTGTCCATCCAGACCCCCCGTTGTCCTGCCTTCACCTCCCCCACCGTCAGCCCCCACACCCTCACCAATTTCACTAGGGTCTTGCAATAACTCACCCCCCCCCCGGAGCCCCCCTTCGCAGTGCCACTACCCTCCCCCCTCCCGCCATAGGTCCCAATATCTTGGCCACCACTGCAGGACACTCCTAGCCCACCCCGGTGGCTCCCGCCCTACCGCCCTCCCCAGATTGAACTGCAGGAACAAAGCGCTGAAAAACAGGACTGGGTTTATCATGCCCACCCCCCCCACCCCCCTCCTAGGCAGATAGATAACATTCCGTTTTACCGGATTCGTCCTGTTGCCCCAGAGCAGCCGGAAGAACACCCCATACAAGGCCGCGGACCGGCTCTCCGGCAGCAAGCAGATGTAACTGATGAACAGAAACAAAGGAACTAAGTGTGCCTTGATGAGCTGTACCCGCTCCCCCATGGTCATTTTCCACCCCTTCCATCTATCCACCCTCCCCTTCACTTCTTGGAGACACCTATCCCAGTTGTAGATCCTATAATCCCCCTTCTAAAAGTATATTCCCAAGACCCGTATACGTTCCACAGCTGTAGGAAACCTACCTCCCAACTCAAACTGCAGCCTCTGATCCCCAACCCACAGGCTATTGGACTTTTGAAAATTGACCTGCGACGCTGTTGCCTGCGAGTATTCCTGGATCAGGTTCTGCAATCTACCTCCCTCCCTCTGGTCCGCTACCCACACTGTAACGTCATCTGCATACGCCACGACCCTTAACTGGTTATTGTCCCCCACCTCCACCCCTTCCAGCCCCTCCCCTCTCAGACAAACATCCAGCAACGTCCATAGTCAGTTCTGCGGCTTGGGCTGCCTCCAACTGATTGTCCTGCCCATCTCCACTTCCTGGAACGTCCCTGCTCGTCCCTGCCACTGCAGGCTCCAGCCTCTGGGCTAATCGCCTCCTCTCCTCTGTCTCCTGGCGAACTCTGGCACCTGCCCAGTCAGGTCTGCAGCTGGCGATACCAGACTCCCTGCTCGCTCCGCCCCCGAACTCCCTCCAACCTCCGGCACCAGGGGTGAAGCCTCCGAAACTCCGCCGCTCCCCTTGGCTCCTCGCTCCCAGCCGTCCTGCTGGCAGGTCCACTCCACCACCCGCTGCACATCTGTTAGACTTGCCATGTCCACTTCTGTAGTCAACGAAAGTCTCTCAACAATCGGGTTACTTCCCCCTTGCTTCTGGTGCAGTCCCTCTTGCGTTCTCCCAATGGCTGGCGCTTCCCGGGGGCATGGCTTGTCTGTTCCTGATTCCGCCACAGGCTGGCTGTTAGCACCCCCCGATTTCACCTCTTGTAATGGACAGCTGGTCAAATGAGCTCCCAGCTGCTGCCCGCTCCTATTCCTCTCTCGCCGACCCCTCTCCTGTAAACCGCCAGCTACTCCATGCTCAGGGAAGACCTCCCCTGCTCCCGGACTTCGTGGGCGGGGCTTCTCCAGATGCCATGCTGCTTCGGTTTCCACTTCAGTCATTGCAGACCCGGCCAAAAATACCGGAGTCTGCCTCTGCTGACCCTTTTCCAACAGGGCCTCCTTCACGGCAACTGTCTCTGCTGTTTGCACAACTGCAGGTAAGCCCTCTGAGACTTCGACCACCACCTCTGTAGAAAACAGGCTGCTACCTGCGTCTCCCTCTGCTGCCTCCATTATCTGGAGTTTTGAAAAGTTACTGAGTTCTGTCCTCCCCTCCACAGGTAGGATCTCTACTCCAGCCCCCACCTCAGAGCCATGTCCTGCTGCTGCCTCCTTATCCTCTGGCTGCTGGGTAAGTGCTCTGGACTGTGTTGCCAACTGTCTCATGTATTTTAAAGTGGGGTCACCTCTGAACCCAGACAACTCTTTTGATTCTAATGCTGCTGAAGACACTGAAGCTTGCTGCAACTGTAGTGTTCCTGAACCCCCAGACTGTGGTATCGAAGCCATCCTTTCTCGGTTAACATAGAGCTCCCTCAAAGGATTCACAGAGCCCTTTTTTAAACAGTTCAACAAGTGTTCTTTTTTCCCCAACAACTTCGATATCCGGGCTTCCTCTTTAACATACATTTGTCTGTGCTCCGCTGGGGCAAATGTACACATAGTTCTTGCCATTTTCAGACGTTTTCCTAGCTCCACTACTTCTTTTTCCACCAGCTTAATTCGTCTTACAATATTTACCACACTACTTGCTGGATCATCAGGGTCATAGCTCACTTCAAGGAACTCCTCATCTGACGATCCACTCTCCTCACTCTCACTCTCAGCTGCCTCCAGCAAAGGCTTCTGGCAAACTTCCATCGCCTCTTCCTTCTCCCTTCCTTGGAAGCGCCCTTCTGGGGCCTGTACTATCTTCCTCCCCCCTCCACTGTCTTCTCGCTTACCTTCCGCAAGCTGGGCCATGGAGGGGGAAATGCTCTGGTGGCCTCCACTGGGCTGCTTCTCCCTTCGGTCCACTGGACTCCTTTCCCTTCTCCCGGTAGTCAAACCAGGGAGAGAGCCACTCCTTTCGGCCTTCTGGTCCCGAGCCCCAGGAGGCCCCATAGCCTGGGACTTTCCTGAGGCCTTCTCCCCAGGGACTCTCCTCATCTTTGGGGAGGGAGCTAGGTCTCACTCCCTTTCCACTGGAAGTCAGCAGAGCTCTCTAAAACACCTCCTTCCTCCTCAGCAGACTGGATGGACCGTACAGGTCTTTTATCTGCCATCATTTACTATGTTACTATGTATCAGCCTAAAAAACCTCCAAGTAATATATATTTTTTAAATTTTATACATATCTATCGTGCACTCTAACTTCTCCAGGTGTCTTCGAACTTTGTAATTCAAATACTCATATATATTGCTTTCCCAACTCTTCATAAAATATTGCAACTTTAAGCAAAGAAGCACAAAGTTTAATTCTTGTGCCCAACGGGCCTCTCTGTTTCACTATTTGATCAAGCTTCATCAGGACACTAAGTGCTCAAATCAGAAAAGGTGGCTGAGGGGAGATATGATAGAGTTCTAAAAATAATGAGTGGAGTTGAATGGGTAGATGTGAAGTGTCTGTTTACGCTTTCCAAAAATGCTAGGACTAGTGGACATGCGATGAAGCTTCAATGTAGTAAATTTAAAACAAATCTAAGAAAATGTTTCTTCACTCGACGTGTAATTAAACTCTGGAATTCGTTGCCAGAGAATATGGTAAAGGCGGTTAGCTTAGCGGAGTTTAAAAAGGCTTAGACAGCTTCCTAAAGGAAAAGTCGATAGACTGTTATTGAATGGACTTGGGGAGAATCCACTATTTCTGGGATAAGCAGTATAAAATGTTTTGTACTTTTTGTGGATCTTGGCCACTGTTGGAAACAGGTTGCTGGGCTTGATGGAGCTTTGTTCTTTCCCAGTATGTACTTATGTACTAAGTTTGTGGCTTACAATATTACATCGTGTCAAGCGTCATTCAAGAGTAGATGCACAATTAATTACATATATTACAATGTACTAGCTTGTATTTTAGACATTTCCAACTTGGGAAGTGAATGAAAATGTTATGAGAGCTCCTTTTCTTGCATGTACACGTTTTAGGGTGCTACATTTTCTTTATGTGTTTCTGTGGTATTGTCTAAGCCTTTTTTGGGTTGATATTCTATAGATATCTCTATTACGGCATGAGAAAGTCTGAGACACAGAATTCCACATTCAAGTTTTATGGGATAAGATATATTCTCAAAACTATGAATGAAATGAAGTGGGCAAGTTCTCACAAATCTCTTCAACCTGCATTGACCACCCCCATTCATGTGCATAGTCTCAATCAAATGTGCAATAACATTATATTAGCACGTATGATGCATTAAGGGCAGGGCCGTGCCAACACAGTAAGCGAAGTAAGCACGGCAGGAGGGCGCCATCCTCTGGGGGGCGCCCCGCCGCGCCATGCTTACCTCGCCCTCTCCCATGTCCCAACTGCCCGCCCTCTTCTCCCCCCCCCCCAAGATCCCTTTTAAATTTACCTTCGGCAGCGAACAAAGGCGCAGCGTCAGTGAAGGAGGCGGCACTCCCGACGTCTCTACTAGTCTTCCCTTCGCTCAGTGTTCCGCCTTCTTCTGACGTCAAGGAAATGACGTCAGAAGAAGGCGGGACATTGAGCGAAGGGAAGACTAGAGACGTCGGGAGCGCCGCCTCCTTCACTGACGCTGCGCCTTCGTTCGCTGCCGGAGGTAAATTTAAAAGGGATCTTGTGGGGGGGGGGGAGAAGAGGGTGGGCAGTTGGGACATGGCCCAGGGAATGGGAGGGCAGCGATCACCCTCACGGGGGGGGGGGGGGGCGGGCGCAACTGTTCGTCTGCGGGGGGGGGTGGCGCGGGCGCCAACTGATCATCTGCAGGGGGGCGCCACAGACCCTTGGCACAGCCCTGATGAAGGGTGTTGAATATTTGCCCAATGACTGGATATAAGCAGAAGAAAAGAGGCGTTGATGCCCCTGTACAAGTCGTTGGTGAGACATCGCTTGGAGTACTGTGTTCAGTTTTGGAGGCCTTATCTCGCTAAGGATGGAGCTATTCAGGGGCTTTGACAACAACTTCAGAAACTTTAGAACAAAGCCAGTGCTGGACAGACTTCTATGGTCTAGCCCTAAAAATGGCAAGGATAAATCAAGATCAGGTATACATATGACGTATCACTTTATACCATATGCAATTAGTTTATCTTACTGGGCAGACTGGATAGACCATACAGGTCTGCGTCATCTATTATGTATATTACTATGTTACTATGTGAAGGATAAAGGCTATCTTGTAGCCAGTGAGGTCCAATGCAGTCTGCTTTACAATGAAGGAAACCTCATAGTTCATTTTTTTCATGCCATGAGTATCTATCTTTGCTATCCTATAGAGGGAAGCGTCCTGCAAGCTATCTCAGCTGGATGTGGAGACCCCATAGCATTCAGCAGGCAAATTTGGATTCAGGCCTACTCAAAGGCAGTAGGATGTCAATCTAGACCCAGCTGGAAACAGAAGTTTATGTCTTAGCCCAATTCGCACATTAAACCACTGCACTGCATCAAAGAAAAAAAAAAAAAGCCTGATACACAACTGTACTTACTCTGTACTAGTAGCATATTTAAAGCAAATACTGGGAAAATCAATTTGAGAAATGGGATTTATTTTGCACTTACATCATCCTAAATGCAAGGGTAAGCCAAGAACCCCCACACGTTCAAACTTCTCTATTACAAAACCTTGCAACCATGCAATAAAATGTGAAGACTTCTTTTAAGATGAAAACTTGTTGACAAGGTATTACTTTTTACATATTGTCAGATTATTGGTAATTAAAGCACAACTGGAAACCAAACATTTCATATCCATGTTATCTCTTATGGTTGCTAAAATATAGCAGGACATGTTTACCCATCCGTACCCTAGCTAAGATAATGTTCAAACACCTTTTAGTTTGAATATTTTTTACATACGCGCATAAGAGTAGCCATACTGGGTCAGAACAATGGTCCATCTAGCCCAGTATCCTGTTTACCAAACAGTGGCCAAGCCAGGTCAGAAGTACCTGGCAGAAACCCAAATTGTGGCAACATTCCATGTAGAACCCCAAAGAATACCAAGAATCTGGAATCCTAAAGAGTGACAAGATTCCATGAGAATCTCAAGGAGCAGCAACATTCCATGTAGAACCCCAAAGACTAGCAACATTCCATTCAGAATCTCAAATAGTAGCACCATTCCATGCTACCAATCCTGGGGCAAGCAGCTGCTTCCCCATGTCTGTCTTTTCCTCCAGGAATTTGGCCAAACCTTTTTTAAACCCTGGTACGCTAACCGCTGTTACCACATCTTCCGGCAAAGAGTTCCAGAGCTTAACTATTCATTGAGTGAAAAAAATATTTCCTCCTATTTGTTTTAAAAGTATTTCCATGTAACTTCCTTGAGTGTTTCTAGTCTTTGTACGTTTAGAACAAGTAAAAAAATCTATTGCTTATGTACACTGCCTTGAGTAAATTCCTTCAAAAAGGCAGTAAATAAATCCCAATAAATAAATTACGCAATTAATTAAGTAAAATCTATGGCCACAGAGCACAGAACTGGCACTGTAAGAAATTGTCTAGAACACACAGCTGAAGTGCCAGGGACTTTAAGGCACTGTTTAAATCCCTTTAAAAGATGTTTCTGGAGCAATTGGTAGACCTAGAAAAACTGAAAGATTCTGTGAACACTTTTCAAAGAAATTGCCAGTTGTGAAGGCCACATTCCTGGCAATTTATGTTGCCTCTTACAAGCATTCACAGGAAATAAACCAGAGGTTTTGACTTGCCACTTCCATGGAGCAAATTTGATGAAATTTCCTAGTGGCCTGGAATATTGAGCTGCAAAGTCATGACCTGATTCTCCAGGTCTTCGTGACATTTCTTTTCACCTCTACCCTCTAAGTTTTTTTGGTAGGCACATTGCCCCCCCCCCCCCCCCCCAACACACAACGCTTCCTACCTATGATATGTCTCCCTGAAACTCTTCCAGCAGGTGAATACTTCCCAAAGCTTTCCTGGCAGGCACCTACCCCCCTGAAGCCCCCATTCATGATATACCCTCACAAAGGGCCCCCCTTTACAAATACCTGGGGGTCTAGTGGGATCCAAGCAAGAACAATCCCCAGTCACTCTTTTCCCCACAGGTATCATGTTCAAAATGGCACCAGTGACCCCCAGGGGATTTTAAATGTAGGCCAAAGGCCTACAGAATGGTGAGGGAAGTAGACCATGAGGATTTATGTGTCTGCCAGAGAGTGTATCATGGAGAGGTGGGCTTTAAGGGATGTGTGCTGGCTGGGTGGCATTAGAGGGTAGATATTGGGGTCTCTGAAGGGGGAGGACGTTGGAGGGGGATACATCATGGGTGGGGGTACATGTGGGGTATGTGCCTGACAGAGAGGTCTTCGTGGGGGGGGATATAGCAAGTGCTCATAAATGTGGGCACCTAGTTTTCAAAAATTATTATTATTATTTGTTACATTTGTATCCCACATTTTCCCACCTTTTGCAGGCTCAATGTGGCTTACATATAACCGTTAACCGATTACGGTCTGAACAAATACATGGTATGAATGAATGCAAAGTGATATTGTTGTAGAATGAGGTACATGTAAGGTAGGCACAGTTGGGGGGAACTTAGAGAGGAAAAGGGGGAAGAAGAGTCAGGTAATGTTTGTTATGGTCTTTGGTTACATTGTGTCGCAGGTGTCCAGGTATTTTTATGTTGGGTCGGTGGGGTATGCTCTTCTGAACAGGTCTGTCTTTAGTGCTTTCCGAAAATGTAGGTGGTCGAGCATAGTTTTTACTGCTTTTGGCAATGCCCTTTCAACTTGCAATGAAGTATTTTTTTTCTCTATTATAGCTGTGTGGGAAGATAATAGGGTTATCCTGACAGTTTCTGAAGAAGCCTTGCAGTTAACCCGTGGTAATTTGGTCACTTCCAAGTGGTAACTGACAACATTGACTGCACTTCAGTAAAAGGATGACTACGTTTTCTGCTGAAAATTTATCTAAATTAAGTAGCTTAATCGGTTCATTGAACTCCTTACCAAACGCATCACATACATGTTTGAAGGAGGTCAATTTCCAACAGACAAAGGCAATATAGTACTCACACCCACCCCCCAAAACACAACTAGCAAGATCAGCGATATCACCAATTATAGACCAGTTCCCTCAGTACCACTACTGACCAAAACAGTGGAAGGTCTAATAACACAGCAACTAATGGAATATTTGACAAAGTTCTCAATTCTTCATAACTCTCAATCAGGTTTCAGACTACTACTAGTATTACTTATCAGAAAATGAAGAAAAGGAGGCAGGGGTTGAAGGAGGGTTCAGAGAATGGACTAAGGGAAGGACAGTTGGAGGTGACTTGTTTGAGAATTCAAGTTTAATCTTGTGAACCTTATTATGAAAGTACTTAGAGTCTGGGGAGAAAGTGAAAGGGGTGTTGGAATTGAAGGCACTTTGAGGAGAGAGTTCAGTGTCGCAAAATGGCATTGAGAGTTTGAGCCAAGAGAATTTGTCAACTGGATGTAGTAGGCCTGTTTGGCAAGTGAAATAACAGACTGGAAGGATGTCAGCAAAAATTTGAAATGTATGAAGTCAGCATGGGTAAGGGATTTCAGCTAAAGGCGTTCAGCAGATTGGGCACAGGAACGCAGGTAGCAGATTCTAGAGGTCAGCCAAGTCTGGGTGTCGTACACCTTACAGAACAGGGAATGGGGGGGAGAGTAGTATTATAGGAAGAGACAGCCTCATTGACAGACTTGGATAACATAGTGGTTGAGAAGAGATTTGAAACACTGGAGGACAGAGTAGAAGGGTCAATAGCCTGACAATTCCTGAATATATTGGTAAAGATTGGACAGGACTGGGGGAGGAGGGTGAAAGTTATCAGATGATGGTCAGAGAGGGGAAGAGCTGAGGTGCAGAAACTGGAGAGTGAGCAGTTGGAGAAGAAGATAAGATCAAGACAGTGGCCATTCTGATGAGTGGGGGTAGTAGAGCACAGTTGAAGATTGAAAGAGGATGTTAAAGTGAGAAACTGAGAAGCATAAAAGTCAGAGGGATCTTTAGCATGAATGTTACAATCCCCAAGAATGAGGGAAGAAGATTAAGGTTCAACAAAGAAGGAAAGCCAGGAGTCAAAATCAGTGAGAAAGGAAGAAAGGGACTTATCAGGGTGTCAATAAATGATTGCTACTCGGAGAGGTAGATAGATGGAGTGGACTTTGAAGGAAGAAAAGCAGTGAGACTGAGGTGGAACAAGAGGTTGAAATCTACAGGATGGTGAAAGTAGTAGCCCGAAACCACCTCAACGGCCAACTGGGTGAGGAGTATGGGAGAACGGTAGCCTCCATGACACATGGCTGCAGCTGAATCAGAGTCTTCAAGGCAAAGCCAAGAGTCACTTAGGGCAAGCAGATGGAAACTATGAGAAATAAAGAGGTTGTGGATGTAGGAAAGTTTGTTGCAGACAGAACAGGCATTCCACAGAGCACATGAGAAAGGCAGAGAAGAAGGGGAGAGGATAGGAAAAGAAATTAGATTGGAGACATCACAGTGTGATCTGCATGAATAGGATGAGAGCTGATGTGGAGGACCAGGATTGGGATTGATATCCCCAGTAGAGAGCAGGAGAAGGAGCAAGAGAATACAGAGAAGAGTAGCAGAGGCATGACAACAGTGCTGAAACCAAGATGTACTCAGAATGGAGATGATTGAATGGAAGGAAGGAGATGTTGAAGGTTGAGAGCTGAAAAGAAGAGAGAAGACAAAAAGATGTTGAGATGATGAAAACGGAAGGTGGGTAATGTGTTCCTGCAGTATACAATGGTTTCAGATAGAAAAAAAATATTGGGAAGGGAGAGTACCAAGAAGAGAAAGTGTACTGGAGTCGTAAGAAGTAACTGGGAGAAAATACAAAGAGGCTCATTTTCAAAGCACTTAGCCTCCCAAAGTTCCATAGAAACCTATGGAACTTAGCCTCCCAAAGTGCTTTGAAAATATGCCTCAAAGTGTATAGAGAAAATGCTTTGGCATACGGCACCTGGAGTGAAGACCCTGGGAGGATAAGGGTGGACCTGGGAGTCACCCTGGAGGATATGCAGATGGGCTGCAAGTCTTCCACAGCATCTGGAAGGCATCTGGTGGGAGCACTGGGCACCTCCACCACACACCTACCAACGAAGAAAAGGCTTATCAGGGGTTAGGCCGAAGCCAGGATTCCTCCCCTTGAGGATCACCTGGTCTTAGCCAAAAGGCACCTGGAAGCCCTGGGCACCTGGAGCAAAGGCCCTGGGAGGATCAGGGTGGACCTGGGAGTCATCCCGGAGAAGGCTGTGTGGATATGCAGAAAGGGCTGCAAGTCCTACACAGCACAGACAACAACACAGCACTGAGGAAAGCTGGGAAACAATTCTGCCATCATATCTACATCGCGGCTAATTATTCATCAATCCATTCGGGGCAGGTGGGCTAGAAGTTAATGGGATGAAAGAAGAACAGATTGTTTCCCAACTAGATAAGAAGTTGCATATTGAGGCTCTTAGAACACACTCTTGAACCACTTAAGCTTCACAACACATTTTCAAGGGAAATTGTTGCAAATATATCTGGGTACTCTTGCCACATCCTAATTCTTTTGTCCATAAACATCTTATCCCTCTTACAGAAGAGTAATTCCAATACCCAATCCTGGTAAGGGACTAATACAAATCCACAATTAATGTCCTGGTAGAAGTCCCTAAATCCGTAAATGGCTTCAAACGTTCCAAACAAAGCTGGGACAACAGCTACCAGTACTACTACTACTACTACTACTACTACTACTACTAATCATTTGTATAGCGTTACTAGATATACACAATGCTGTACACATTATCAGCTGGATTCTATATAGTGCGTCTAGCGTTCTGCACTGAAATCTAACATATTCTATAACAATATGCGTATCTGAATTGGACTAATAAGCTAATCAGCATTGATAACAGCACTTAACAAGCAATAATGAGCACTAATTAACACTAATTAGAATTTACATCTCACTAAACGTATTCTGTAATAATTCTAATGTGTGCAGTTCAAAAGGGGTATAGTTATGGGTGGGGCAATGGGCATTCCAAAATTTATGTGCATACGTATAGAATATGGCCCCAGTGAATGTAAATCTACGAGCAGGGATTTACGCCACATTTTTCTTTGTGTAAATGGAGGCGCGTAGTTTTAGGCGCTGGGACATCAACTCAATGTATTCTATATACTGCGCCTAAATCTAGGTGCCACTTATAGAATACGCTTAGACGGAAATGTTTACCGCACGGATTTTGTAGGTGCCTTATACAGAATCTGGTCCTATATGCAGGTCAAAGGTCATCAGAAATCATCTTCTTGAAAGGCAGAAAAAGATACGTTCTTGCAACAGGTGGACATGAATGCTCATGAATTTTCAATATCTCCAAACAATATGGGGCCAGATGGGGTACATCTCAGGATACTGAGGGAGCTCACAAAAGTTGAAATTCTGCAGGACTGAAGACAAGTTGATGTGGTCACAAAATCAGGGACAGAGAAGAAGTGGGAAACTACAGGCTGGTAAGCCTCACGTCGATGGTAGGGAAAAAAAATGGAATCACTACTGAAGTAAAAGATAGTCAATGTTCTAGAAACCAACGGATTGCAGGATCCAAGGCAACATGGCTTTACCAACGGGAAATCCTGCTAAACGAATCTGATTGCTTTCTTAGACTGGGTGATCAAAGAACTGAATAAAGGACATGCACTAGATATAATCTACTTGGATTTAAGCAAAGCCTTTGATACGGTTCCTCACAGAAGACTCATAAATAAGCTGAGAGGGCTGAACTTAATATCCAAAGTGGTGAACTGGATCGGAAACTGGTTGACCAGAAGGTGACAGAGGGTGGTCAAAATGGAATTTGTTCGGAGGAAAGGAAGGTGAAGTGCCTCAGGGGTTGATTCTGGAGCCGATTCTGTTTAATGTATTTGTAAGAGGCATTGCTGAAGGATTAGAAGGAAAAGTTTGTCTTTTAGTGAATGACAAGAAGATAACCAATAGAGTGGATACTCTGGAGGGAGTAGAAACCATGAGAAGAGATCTTCAAAAACTAGATGAATGGAGTGATGCACTTGGGGTGCAGAAATCCGAAGGATATGTACCAGATAGGAGGAGAGAGATTGATAAGCACAGCTCAGGAAAGGGACCTTGGGGTGATGGTGTCTGAGAATCTCAAGGTGACAAAACAATGCGACAAGGCACTGGCCATGGCCAAAAGGATGCTAAGCTGCACAAAAAAGGGTATAACCAGCAGAAGAAAGGAGGTGTTGATGCCCCTGTACAAGTCGCTGGTGAGGCCCCACTTGGATTATTGTGTTCAGTTTTGGAGGCTGTAACAGAAAGGTAGATAATGTACTGTAAGATATTGTGTTACGTTATGTTAAGTTATTTTGCTAATGACGTAAACAAAAATTTGAAACGGTTCAGAGAAAAGCGTCAAAGATGGAATGAGGTTTGAGCCACAAGACGTATGAGGAGAGACTTAGGACCTGAATATGTATACCCTGGATGAAATGAGAGACAGGAGTGACATGATATAGGCATTAAAATATTTGAAAAGTATTAATCTATAAGCAAACCTTTTTTCAGTGACAGGAAGGTGGTAGAACTAGAGGACATGAATTGAGGTTGCAGAGAGACCGATGTCAGGAAGTACTTTTTCACGAAGAGAGTAGTAGGTACTTGGAATGCCCTTCCACGGAAGGTGGTGAAGATGAAAAAAGTAACAGAATACAAAAATGTGTGGGATAAACACAAAGGAATCCTGTGTAGAAGGCATGGAACCAAAGAATCTTAGCAGCAATTAGACGGCAACACCAGTAATTAGAAAGCAAAGCTAGTGCTGGGCAGACTTCTACGAACTGTGCCCTGGTCATGGCTGGACAGATTTGGATGGGCTGGAGTGGGGCTTTGATAACAACTTCAGAAGCTGAAAAACAAGGCCAGGGCCAAGCAGACTTCTATGATTTGTGTCCCAAATATGGCAAGAACAAGTCGAAATCGGGTATAAATATGTAGTATCACATCATAACTTATGCTATGAGTTTATCTTATTGGGTAGACTGGATGGACCGTACAGGTTTATCTGCTGTCATCTACTATGTCGTTATGTTAATTTTTCTTCAACAATTCCAAAGACAAGTTTGAAGGGGATTTCGGATAATTTATGCATCTCAATGTTCTTTTTTTTCTCTGTTTGTTTTCCAAAACTTTCAACTTATTATACATGTTCAATATTATCTTTAATAATAGTTAATGTCTCGGCCTAAACTTTCCTCATCTCTGTCTCCATTAACTCAACATGTTTAATATCAACTACTTTTTTTCTCAACAGAAACCCAGCCACCATCTGCAAAATCTGGGAAGTCTGAAAACACATCACTTTTTCCAGTAAGGCTAGTGCTTCCCACATCCTGTCCAGTGAAACCATTTTAAGTTTTTTAAGAGTACAAGTTTGAACTCGAGAATACTTAACTGGGAGGCTTTGGGAACCCTCATAACATTTGCAGGAACACATAATGGTTTAGTGAAATTTTAATCCTAAATTGAAACACAAAGCCCTAGTAAATTTTCAGAAGCCTATTTTGGAACGAAACATTGAACGGGGTCCCTTTATTAAGCCGTATATTGAAAGGACGATTCTGTAACTTATATGGGTTTTTCCTGCGTGCTAAGGGTATTTTTACCACAGCTGTAAAAATGCCCTTTTTTGTGTGTATGTGTGTGTGTGTGGAGGGGGGAGGGGGAGAGGGTTGTATTAAACCTTAAAGAAACTCCAGACTGCTCAAAACATGGCAGCCAGGCTTATACTTGGAAAAACGCGATTCGAAAACGCAAAACCCCTCCGCAAAAAATTACATTGGCTCCCAATCAAAGAACGCATTGCTTTCAAAATCTGTGCCGTGGTTCACAAAATCATCTACAGTGAAGCCCCAGGATACATGACAGACTTAATCGACTTACCAACTAGAAACACATCCAAATCGACACGAACATACCTAAACCTGCACTACCCAAGCTGCAAAGGACTTAAATACAAATCAACCTACGCATCCAGTTTCTCCTACATAAGCACACAACTGTGGAATGCATTACCAAAATCCTTGAAAACGACGTACAACCATCTATCCTTCCGGAAAATGCTGAAAACCAACTTGTTCAAAAAGGCTTACCCTACTGAACCAACCTAAATGCCAGATCTCGGCAACATAACATAACCAAATTACGTAATGGACATAACACAACTCTTCCGCTGTCCGATTCCCAAATGTGGCTATGCCACATGAACTTGATCTTACCATAACATCACCTTGTATTTGTTAACACCGGAGTCTGCTAACGTCTCTGTGGTATTACATACCAAAGACCATCTACCATTCAGAAAAATGTTGAAGACCCATCTCTTCAAGAAAGCTTACCCTAATGACCCAACTTAACTTTTTAAGCCCACCCACATGATTCCTGCCCCAACGATTATTATACCTTTGACCATGTCTCACAATCTCCTTCTGCTCATTCCTCAATCTCTTCCTCTCCATCCTTCCTACTCCTTACCCCTCCCGATCTCTTCTCCTTTTGCTCATCCTATCTTTCAATCTCTTCTTCTCCATCCTTCCTACTCCTTACCCCTCCCGATCTCTTCTCCTTTTGCTCATCCTATCTTTGTTTGCCTCTCCACGCTCAATTTATATATCCTCAAAACTCCACTACTACTATGTTTATTACAACTTGTAACATTCTCCTTCAAGACTTTGTAACTCTATTTACTATGTAAGCCGCGTTGAACCTGCTATGTGAGGGAAAGCGCGGGGTACAAATGTAATTAATAATAATAATAATAATGTAAGCCACATTGAGCCTACAAATAGGTGGGAAAATGTGGGATACAAATGTAACAAATAAAATAGCTCTACCATTAGTAAGAACCATTAAAAATATTTACTGTGGGGGTCTATTACTAAAGCTTAGCTCAAGTTATCTGCAGCAGAGCCCATAGGAATAAAATGGGTCCTGCTGCAAATAACTCAAGCTAAGCTTTAGTAAAAGACCCCCCTGTGTGAGCATTTCCTGCCACCCATTTTGTAGGTGATAAGGGCTTAGATGCTAACCTGCACTAATCAGTTAGACTGCAGTAATGTAGATGTTCTGTTTAGAGCTGGAATGCCCACTCTCAGCCCCTTGATGCACCCTCTCAAAAATATTATTTTTTTTAACAGGTGGTCAGCATGCGGATATCTGGCAGCAAACACAGCATGCCTGAGCACATTCCACAATACGCCATTTTAAGCTTCATTAAGCACACGTTAACACCCAATGCAGCTTAGTAAGACGGCCTCTTTATAAGATTCCCTCCTTCGAAACTCCCCCACTCTCCTGCTATTTGTAAAGGGGGGCCTTTGGGAGGGTACATCATGACGGAGGGACTTCAGGGGGTACATAAGTACATAAGTATTTCCATACTGGGAAGGACCAAAGGTCCATGGAGCCCAGCATCCTGTTTCCAAGAGTGGCCAATCCAGGTCACAAATACCTGGCAAGATCCCAAAAAAGTACAACACATTTTATACTGCTTATCCCAGAAATAGTGGATTTTCCCCAAGTCCATTTAATAACGGTCTATGGACTTTTCCTTTAGGAAGCCGTCCAAACCTTTTTAAAACTCCGCTAAGCTAACCGCCTTTACCTGCCAGGGAAGCTATACAATGGCATTCCTTTCTTTAGAAATTTTATAGTGTAAATTGCTCTGATCGCTTCGTCACATAGAGCAGTATAGCACCTTTTAACTCAAACATAAATGTAGGTGTGAATATTTATGACTTGTAAGTTGACTGCATAAATGCCATCCATGCCTGCTCCATCCATGTGAACACCCCTCCCCCCCTAATATTACATGTCAAGCAAGTTCATTATGTCATTATTGAATAGTGTTTAGGTGCAATGCAGCTATTTATGGGCCCCTTTTACCAAGCTGCAGCAAAAGGGGGCCTGCGCTGGCATCAAAGCATGTTTTCCACACGCGCCGAGGCCCCCTTTTACTGCAGCTAGTAAAAGCGAAGTCTTACTGTCCTACAGGAAATGGCTGTGTGGCAAATAAAGCACTTATGGTGTGGCCATTTCGGGGGGAGCCCTTACCGCCAGCTCAACTCAGCAGTAACCAGGCAGCATGCGGCACTGTCCAATTACCGCCTGGTATACTCCAGCGCTACAAAAATAAATATTCTTTTTAGCGTGCGCTAGGGGTGGAAAGTGCCACCAGCCTGCTATGGTAGCCCAGTGGCACTTTCTGTATAGTGAGCGGCAGAGGCAAAGCTACGTGGGGCATGCCCCCGTAGATTTGGCCCTGGCCCCCCCACCACAAACCCTTTTGACCTCCCCCCTCCCGCTGTCAACCCTCCCCCATGCCCGCCGCCGTCAGGTACCTTTGCTGGCGGGGATCTGCCAGACGAAGTCCTCTTCTCCGCGCAGCCGCGTTGCTGATCAGGCTTCAGTTTCTGTGAGTCTGACTCCCTCTTGTGGTCTAAATATCGCCCCCCCCCCCCCCCCCCCCAGTGCTTTACTACTTGATTAAAAAAAAAAAAAAGCCTAACCACACAAAAAGCCTGCTGGCTTATTGCATTAAGGGGCCCTTTTACTAAGCTGCACTAGTAAAATAGCTTTTTGTAAAGAACTTTCCATGTGCTAAGCCCATTTCTAGTGTGGCTGTAAATTTGGCCTCTTTCAATTATTTCATTTTCTGGCAATGTACTAAGGGGCCCTTTTATAAAGGTGCGTAAGGCCCTACGCACATCCAGCAAATCAGCATTACCACCTGACTACCACGTGTCCCAGGCAGTAAATCTGTATTTGGTGAATGTGAAAACCATCACGTGGTTCTTAACCAGTGATAAATGACAGTGTGTGCACATTGCATGCCTACCGCCCAGGCAGGGCCGCTGAGAGACTGGGCCACCCCCGGCGCCCCGCCCCTGTCCCCGGCGCCCCCACCCCCCCCCCCCCCCCCCCCCCGAGGTCGCTGCCGCCGCTGCTACACCTCTCCGTCCGCCCCCTTCCGCCTGCCACCAGGCCCCCTGCATTGAAATCACAGCACCTCTCACCTCCGTGTGAAAGTGCTGCAGGCAGCAGGGCAGCAGATCGCCTCCCTTCGGGCCTCCTTCCCTCCCTGTGTCCCGCTCTCGTATGGCGGTAAGGCCTCAGGCTGAAAATGAATGCGTGTTTAGATTTTTTTTTGCCACACGTTCATTTTCCAGCCCCCCCCCCCCCCCCCCCCAAAGGCCCTTTTTCCAGGACACAGCAACAAATGGCCCAGCGCACATCCAAAAGACACACTTGCACTGCCACAGGACACTTTTTGCTGCAGCTTGGAAAAAAGGCTTCTATGTTAACATTAGCGCATGGCCACTGCAAAAAATGAACACGTGATCCTCTCCCATTAAGTCGATAGTATTCATTTAGTGCATGGGTTTTCAACCCAGTCCTTGGGGCACACCCCCGCCACTCAGGGTTTTCAGGATATCCCCATTAAATTCAATGAGGATATCCTGAAAACCCCGACTGGCTAGGTGTGTCCTGAGGACTGGGTTGAAAACCTCTGATTTAGCGTGTGCTAATGTCTGCCACACTAGTGGAATCATGCTGACATCACCCCTCTCAAAATTAATTTCATAAATAAAAATAATTAAATGCAATGCGGTTAGTGTGTGCAATTGGGAAAACGAATCCAAAATGGTCGACCGCATCCTGCGTTAAGTGGGTGTTAGCACGTAATGCAGCTTAGGAAAAGGGTCCCTTATGCTAAAAGGAAAACTTACATTAGTTCTGATTCTCCAAGGACAGAATATTCTTCAGGTGTTCAAGGACTCTGGTAATTAAGATGTAACCCAGATTTTGGTCTACGTATTTATCTTTTTATCAAAGACAAGTGATGATAAAGAAAGAGGCCAGGGCCCTCTCTTATCCCACAGACTGAAGATAACATTTTCTGTCAATTTCACATCTATGTTATCTGGTATCTGTTCTTGACTGCACATGTAGTGTATAGATAAAGTTAGCATTTTTGAAATGAATAGCTTTATCGATCAACGTACTGGGAAAATAATGCCATATTGCTCATTACACAACAGATTGACATATATGAAGGTTTTTTGAGGTTCAGGCATAGGCTGATTATATGTTGTACTTAGATTAAACAAATGATAGACAGTACATACAAAAATAAAATAAATGAATCCATTTTAAGATGAATCAATCAAATACAAAACTGGGAATCACTTAATAATGATATTTGAACAACAAACATAAATAGCTAATACACAATCCACCTTATAATTGAAAGAAAAAAACGCCTAGATTTCGACCCAAATCGGGAGATAGACGTTTATCTCACAAAAACGAATAAATCGGTATAATGGAAAGGCGATTTTGGACGTTTTCAACTGCACTCCATCGCGGAAGTGTACAAAGTTGACAGGGGTGTGTCGGAGGCGTGGCGAAGGTGGAACTGGGGCGTAGTAATCGGCCGAGGAGAGATGGGCGCTTTTCGCCGATAATGGAAAAAAAGTATGCGTTTGTAGCTAGAATTTAGGGCACTTTTCCTGGACCCTGTTTTTTCACGAATAAGGCCCCAAAAAGTGCCCTAAATGACCAGATTACCACCAGAGGGAATCGGGAATGACCTCCCCTGACTCCCCCAGCGGTCACTAACCCCCTCCCACCACAAAAAATGATGTTTCACAACTTTTTATTTTCACCCTCAAATGTCATACCCACCTCCCTGGCAGCAGTATGCAGGTCCCTGGAGCAGTTGTTAGGGGGTGCAGTGGACTTCAGGCAGGTGGACCCAGGCCCATCCCCCCCACCTGTTATAATTGTGCTGCTTAATGCTTAGTCGTCCAACCCTCCCAAACCTACTGTACCCACATGTAGGTGCCCCCCTTCACCCCTTAGGGCTATAGTAATGGTGTAGACTTGTGGGCAGTGGGTTTTGAGGGGGATTTGGGAGGCTCAACACACAAGGGAAGGGTGCTATGCACCTGGGAGCTCTTTTACCTGTTTTTTTGTTTTTGTAAAAGTGCCCCTAGGGTGCCCGGTTGGTGTCCTGGCATGTGAGGGGGACCAGTGCACTACGAATCCTGGCCCCTCCCACGAACAAATGCCTTGGATTTATTCGTTTTTGAGCTGGGCACTTTCATTTTCCATTATCGCTGAAAAACAAAAACGCCCAGCTCACAAATTGTCGAATAAAACATGGACGTCTATTTTTTTCGAAAATACGGTTCGGTCCGCCCCTTCACGGACCCGTTCTCGGAGATAAACGCCCATAGAGATAGACGTTTTCGTTCAATTATGCCCCTCCACGTATTTGATTCAAATATTCATGTATGTTTATAGGTTAAAACATCACCAACTTTACCACAATGTACTATAGTAGGCCCAGTTTTAAACACTCCAATCAAAGTCCAAACTAATAGACACTCTTTCAAAGAATATGACTTGTGAATTTAAAATGAGAACACGCAAAACTCAAAAACTTGTATAATAATCTCCATATCATATTGTGCTAGTTTATTTTATATTGTCACAAAGCCCTGAATCATCAGAACTTTGGGGTTTAGGGAACAGACCTAGTCACTATATATCATCTATAACCTAGACTTTGGAGAGGGGGGGGGGGAGGGGGCAACTAGTCCAGCATGCACAGAGAACAAGGCAAGCCTTTAGAAAGAGCCCCATAAGACACAGGGAACTGGACATGTGCTCTGAAAGAGCCTATTACAGGGAAACTACAGGATTACATTATCATACTACTACTACTTATTATTATTTCTATAGCGCTACAAGGCATACACAGCTCTGTACACCATACACAAAAAGACAGTCCCTGCTCAAAGAGCTCACAATCTAAATATAGAATGTTGCTAGTGGAATAGCAACATTCCATGTAGAATCTCAAATAGTAGCAACAGAATCTCCAATAGTAGCAACATTCCATGTAGAATCTCAAGTAATAGCAACATTCCAGAATCTCAAATAGTAGCAACATTCCATGTTCCACTGCACTAACCACTAGGCTACTCCTCCACTAGCAACATTCCATGTAGAAGCCTGCCCTTGCAGATCAGCAATGCGGCCGCGCAGGCTTCTGTTTCTGTGAGTCTGACGTCCTGCATGTACGTGGGCAGGCTTCTACATTACTACTACTACTAAAACTACTACTTATATTTCTATAGCGCTACAAGACTTACGCAGCGCGCTGTACACCATACACAAAAAGACAGTCCCTGCTCAAAGAGCTTACAATCTAGATAAGACATGAGACAGACAGAACAATTAAGGGTAGGGGAATAAAGAGGTGAGGATAAAGGACAGGGCAAGTGAGCAGTGGTTAGGAGTCAAAAGCAGTGGTAAAGAGGTGGGCTTTAAATTTGGACTTGAAAACGGCCAAAGAGGGAGTATCATAGGGAGAATAACCAAGCTAAACCAGCACAGCACTCTAAATCTGGATGGCTCCTCATACAATTCCTACTTAGTTATCAAGCACAGTGAATTTTACCAAAATCTGTTCATTCATGTTGATGTTCTGAGATATGTCCAAGATGGACATACATAACATGAAGAATACAGGATGAGGCAGAGAAAAGTAATCCTGTTTTCTCAGCAACTGCTTGGAATTTCAACACCTTTACTTGTTGTTACTAGCTACTTTTATGTGTCAGGTGGACAGGGCCGCCGAGAGACTGGGCCGGGCCCAGGGCAAGGCCGCCTCCGGGGCCCCACCCCTGATGCCCTCGTCGCCCCGCCCCCAACGCCCTGCCCCTCCCCCCGAGGTCGCCGCTGCCGCTCCCCCTCCACCCCCCGAGATCACCACCGCCACTGCTCCCCCCTCCACCCCACCCCCCGAGGTCGTCGCCGCTGCTCCCCCCCTCCATCTGCCACCGGGCCGGGCCCCCTGCATTGAAATCGCAGTCTCACCTCCGTGAAAGCAGCACTGCAGGCAGCAGAACACCTCCCTTAAGCCCTCTTTCTCTCCTTATGTCCCGCCCTCGCGGAAGTTACGTCAGATGAGGGCGGGACACAGGCTCTTTCCTAACCCCACCCATGCTCTGCCTCTAGATCCACCCATGCTCTGCCCCCAGCTCCAGCATCTCCCCTTACCTACCAACCCATAGTCACCCCCTCTCACAGCATCCAGCATCCTTCCCTACCTTTGAACCCCCCCCCCCCCCACAGCATTTTTCTCCTCCCCTCCCCCACAGTCTCCAGCACTTCTCTCCACCTCCCTGCCCCCTGTGACATGTTTAGTGCCTTACCTCCCTTCCCGGGGGCGGCCATATTCCATCTGGCACAGCACCAAAAGCACAGAGGCCAGCGGGTGTGGGGCCTTCAACATCTATGCATGCTCAAGGCCTGTCTGCTCCTTCCCCTTCCAAACTTCCTATTTTATTCTCTGGTCCCCACACCTGCCAGCCTCAATGCTTTTGGTGCTGTGCCTGTTGGAGTATTGCTACCCTGGAGGAGGGAGGTAAGGTACTAAACTCGTTGCGGGTTGGCGAGGAAGATGGAGAGAAGGAGAAGTTGGAGCAATGTTCCCTCTAAGGATTGAAGTTGACATGGGCAAAATTTTCTGTTATAACTACTATGACCACGGAATCCTATTACACATACTTGAATATTTTGGCATCGGAGGAAATGTCCTAAACTGGTTCAAGGGGTTCCTAACCCTGCACTCATATCAAGTCACATCAAATTCAACTATGTCTGCTACATGGACACCTGAATGTGGAGTACCGCAAGGATCACCCCTCTCACCAACTATTTTCAACCTAATGATGATCCCCTTGGCAAAACTTCTATCAAACCACAACCTTAACCCATATATATATACGCCGATGATGTAACAATATACATCCCTTTCAAACAAGACATTAAAGAAATCTACAATGAAATCAAGTCTACACATCATGAACACCTGGGCAGATGAATTTCGATTGAAACTAAACGCAGAAAAAACTCAATGCCTAATACTCACCTCCCAATACAACACAAATGAATTTACCGCTATAAACACACCAAAACTAAACCTTCCAATCTCAGAAACTTTAAAAATCCTTGGAGTCACTATTGACCGCCACCTAACATTTGAAACTCATGCAAACAACACAACCAAAAAGATGTTCTACTGCATGTGGAAACTGAAAAGAATAAGACCATTCTTCCCAAGATCCGTCTTCCGCAGCCTAGTGCAATCACTCGTACTCAGCCATTTGGATTACTGCAACTCACTATACGCAGGTTGTAAAGAGCAAATACTGAGGAAACTTCAAACAGCCCAGAATACAGCAGCCAGACTCATCTTCGGAAAACCAAAATATGAAAGTGCAAAACCCTTACGAGAGAAGCTACACTGGCTCCCACTCAAGGAACGCATTACTTTTAAAGTAAGCACATTAGTCCACAAAATCATTCACAGTGAAGCCCCAGCCTACATGTCTGACGTAATAGACCGACCACCCAGAAACGCTAAAAGATCATCCCGAACTTTCCTCAACCTCCACTTCCCTAATTGCAAAGGCATAAAATACAAAGCGCTGCACGCATCAACCTTTTCTTATATGAGCACGCAATTCTGGAATACACTACCACGCAACCTGAAAACGATCTACGAACTAACCAACTTCCACAAATTATTGAAGACTCATCTCTTTGATAACATTTATTGAAAGGATCAAAACACATGAAGTCCATACACACTGCTAGTGATGCATCAATACACTCTCTTCTGAATTCTCATCCCCCGTAATTTTACCACATTTATACCTTTACTCACAGAAAAATGTTATACCGAATGTTCTCCTACTAATGTTTTGTTGCCCTATCAGTTTCCTGTTGTTTCTTTCCATTGTTCCATTGTTCTTTTCCATTGTTCTATTCCCTTAACGATACTTTGACTTTGTCTTCGCATAACTCCTCACAATGTAATCCATAACCGAGTTGTAACGAGTTGTATTTCCATGATTCACAATGTATTGTAAACCACACTGAGCCCGCAAATAGGTGGGAAAATGTGGGATACAAATGCAATAAATAAATAAATAAATAAATAAAATTCAGGCTCATTTTCGAAAGAGATGGATGTCCATCTTCCAACATAAATCAGCACTTGGACGTCCATCTCTCAGAGACCTCCAAATCGGTATAATCGAAACCTGATTTTGGACATCTCTACCGGAGTCCATTGCAAGGACGTCCAAATTTCAAGGGGGCATATCAGAGGCATGGTGAAGGCGAGACTTGGGCGTTCCTAAGACTTGGATGTCTTTGACAAATAGACAGACCAACTTGGGAGATGATGTTGAATACTTTTAATGAACCAACTTGCAAAAAGGTGCCCGAAATGACCAGATGACCACCGGAGGGAATTGGGGATGACCCCCCCCCCTTACTCCCCCAGTGGTCACTAACCCTCTCCCATCCTCAAAAAACATCATTAAAAAAATTGATTGCCACCCTTTATGCCAGCCTCAGATGTCATACTCAGGTCCTTGACGGCGCATGCAGGACCCTGGCGCAGTTTTAGTGGGTGCAGTGCACTTCAGACAGGTGGACCCAGGCCCATACCCCCCCCCCCTACCTGTTACATTTGTGGAGGAAACAGGGAGCCCTCCAAAACCTACCACAAACCCTTTGTACCCACATCTAGATGCCCTCCTTCACCCATAATGGCTATGATAGTGGTGTACAGTTGTGGGTAGTGGGTTTTGGGGGGGAGGTTTGAGGGGCTCCGCATACAAGGTAAGGGAGCTATGTTCCTGGGAGCATCTTATGAAGTCCACAGCAGTGCCCCCTAGGGTGCTTGATTGCTGTCCTGGCATGTCAGGGGGACCAGTACTCCTCCCACATCCAAATGGCTTGCATTTGGCCGTTTTTGACTTGGACGTCTTTGTTTTCAAAAATCGCCGAAACTCAAAGACGTCCAAATCTAAGGACATCCAAATCTAAGGACATCCTTGGTATTTTCAAAATGAAAGATGCACGTCCATCTTTTTTTGAAAATACATTTTTCCCCGCCTCTGGATTTGGACATTTTACAAAGATGTCCAAATTCCAACTTAGACGTTTCTTTTGAAAATGCCCCTCATTGTGAGCACTTCTTACAGATAACACACACACACATACGTAAACACACACAGGGAGACTAGAAAAAAATTCTATGAGCTATATTCTATATGCTTCCCCTCTATGTTCGCTTGTAATTTAACTATATTTATACCTGCTCTGCATTTTATTCAGCGGATGTATAGCGCAGCTTAGAGGGAACACTGCTCCTTCTGTACAAGCACCACTTAAAAATAATAATAATAATAATAATGGGACAGTAGAAGCACTTTTGAACACAACAGGGACGAATCCTTTCACTGTCTATCAGCTGCTTCCCCCAGTGCCTCTGTTACTGATGGTGTTATGCACCAAGAAATCATTGCAGAAAAAGTGGGAGAGTGACCAAGGATACCAGAAACTGGAGGATGTTCGATAATAAACAGTTTTATTGATAATTTGAAGACTCTTCAAATTATCAATGAAACTGTTTATTATCAAACATCCTCCAGTTTCTGGTATCCTTGGTCACTCTCCCACTTTTTCTGCAATATTGTCTTTACCGTGGGGTGTTTGAGTTCTCCGCTTTTCTGGCGGATTTTCTCCCACATGCACCAAGAAATCAAAATAATGCAGCATACTAAACAGGAATGTATTTGCAGTAGTCTGGAAATATATACAGGTACTATAAGACGTGGCTGTCTGTCAGCCCTAGCTCACCCGTCCAGCATCTCCCCGTTGGTCATGTGAGCAGTGACGTTCAGCAGTAACAGAAATCCTGAGGTTACTGGCAACCTTAAAATAATTTACCTATCAATGTTTTTGGAAGGTTACCAAATGGCCAGCAGTGTTCAGGTCAGCTAGCCATTAGTAAGTGGTTGAGTCAACAAAGATTAGGTACAGCAAATATAGATATTATGTGAGCTTCTTATCTTTCCCCCTAAATCAACCACTCCTCCTCCCCCATTCTCTATTTCTGTGGATAACACTCTCATCCTTCCTGTCTCATCAGCTCGTAACCTTGGGGTCATCTTCAACTCCTCCCTCTCCTTCTCTGCACATATTCAGCAGACTGCTAAAACCTGTCATTTCTCTCTATAATATCACCAAATTTTGCCCTTTCCTTTCTGAGCACACTACCAGAACCCTCATCCACAGTCATATCACCTCTCGCTTAGACTATTGCAACTTGCTTTCTCACAGGTCTCCCACTTAGCCATCTCTCTCCTCTTCAATCTGTTCTAAATTCTGCTGCACGATTAATATTCCACCAGTGTCGTTATGCTCATATTAGCCCTCTCCTCAAGTCACTTCACTGGCTTCCTATCCGTTTCCGCATACAGTTCAAACTCCTCTTATTGACCTATAAATGCATTCACTCTGCAGCTCCTCAGTACCTCTCCACTCTCATCTCGCCCGACATTCCTCCCTGGGAACTCCGTTCACTGGGTAAATCTCTCTTATCTGCACCCTTCTCCTCCACCGCTAACTCCAGACTCTGTTCCTTTTGTCTTGCTGCACCATATGCCTGGAATAGACTTCCTGAGCCGGTCCGTCAAGCTCCATCTCTGGCCGTCTTCAAATCTAAGCTAAAAGCTCACCTTTTTGATGCTGCTTTTAACTCCTAACCCTTATTCACTTGTTCAGAACCCTTATTTTATCATCCTCACTTTAATATTCCCTTATCTCTTGTTTGTCCTGTTTGTCTGGCCTAATTAGATTGTAAGCTCTGTTGAGCAGGGACTGTCTCTTCATGTTCAAGTGTACAGCACTGCTTACGTCTAGTAGCGCTTTAGAAATAAGTAGTAGTAGTAGTATCTGTATTAGCTGTACATAAAAGAGCTGCAGGCTGAAAAACAGGGAGGCCTACTGCTGTTCCTTCAAATCTTGGAAAAGTCACTTAACCCTCTATTGAATCAGGTACGAAACTTATTTGTAAGCCCTTCAGGGACAGGAAAATTCCTGCTGTACCTGAATGTAGCTTGCCTTGAGCTATTACTGACAAAGCTGGGATCTGAATTCAAATTCAAATCCAAAACCCAATGCCAGGCATACTGTGATGTAATACAAAACACTACAAATGTCACTCAGGAATCAGTGACGTAGCTACGTGAGGCCACGGGGGGCTGGGCCCCCATAGATTTGGCCCTGGACCCCCCTGTTGGCGACCCTCTAGACCCCCCCTCCAGCTGCCAATCATCTCGACCCGCCCTCCCGCCGCCGACCCCCCCCCCCCCCCGCTTCTGCTGTCGCCGTTGGCTACCTTTGCTGGCGAGGGACCCCAATCCCCACCAGCCGAGGTCCTCTTCTTCCCGTGAAGGCTTTGTTCTATTTCTGACATCCTGCACGTTGTACGTGCAGGACGTCAGACTCACAGAAACAGAATGAAGCCATCTGTTTCTGTGTGCCCCCTCACCTCGGGCTCTGGACCCCCCTCCCGCCGAAGTCTGGCTACGCCACTGTCAGGAACTAAAGAGCAAGTCTACCATACCATAATAACAGTATAATTTCCACATAACAAGCACCTGCTTAGGCAAACACAATAACACAAACACTGCAATGTGAATCAACCCTATTGGAAAAATAAGGAAGCCAGATTACCACTGACCCATCCTGCACAGTTAATGATAAACAACAGAAATCCATGTCTGTTTCATATACACAGAAAACAGACAGGCCACTGCGCAGTATAAAATAATTAACCACAAATTAAAAATAAAAATATGTAGACAAATATTAAACGGAACCCTCAAGAAGCCACAGTGAAACTCCAGAGAAAAAGTGATGAATGTCCCCTGTACTGTGCACATATAACGATAGCAGATATAAATTTCAAAGGCTGACATATTCCAATCCCTACACTATAAGTTAATAAATACAAATACAAGAAATGGAAAATATGATGATGATACCATTTTATTGGACTAAATATATTTATCAATTAGCTTTCAGAGACCAAAACCTCTTTCCTCTAGTCAGGACAGTAAACTGTTGTTATGGTATTCTGTCCTGACATGAGAAAGGAGGGGTTGGTCTCCAAACTTTAGTCAAAAATGTATTAAAATTAGTCCAATAAGATATCATCTTTTTTCCATTTTTGGTATTTATCAACACAGCTACCACACTATTTTATCCTAAACTAAAAATAAAATTCATTTTTTCCTACCTTCGTTGTCTGGCCATTTAGTTTTTCTAATTGTGCTGGTCCCAGTCTCTTTTTTCTGCTTTCCTTGTTGTTTTCTTAACTCTCTTGTCAGCATCTGCCCCCTCTCCCCCCCTTTCCATTCAGCGTCTGCCATCTCTCTCTCTCTCCCTTTCCATCCAGCATCTGCCCCCGCCTCTCCCCTTTCTATCCAGCGTCTTCTCCCTCTCTCTCCCCTTCCCATCCAGCATCTGCCCTCTCTCTCTCCTTTCCATCCAGTGTCTGCCCCCTCTCTGCCCTTTTCGTACAGCATCCCTCCACTCTCTCCCCCTTCCCATCCAGCATCTGCTCCTATCTCTATCCCCTTTCCATCCAATGTATGCCCCCTTGCTCTCTCTCCCCTTTCCATCCAGCATCTGCCCCCTCTCTCTCTCCTTTCTATCCAGCAACTTCTCCCTCCCTCCCTCTCTCTCCCCTTTCCATCCAGCATCTGCCCCCTCTTTCTCTCTCCTCTCTATCCAGCATCTGTCCTCTCTCTCTCTTTCCATCCAGTGTAGGCCTACTCTCTCCCTCCCATTTTCCATCCAGCATCTGCCCTTTCTCTCACTCCCCTTTCCATCCAGTGTCTGCCCCTCTCTGCCCTTTTCATCCAGCATCTGCCCCCCTCTCTGCCCCTTTTCTATCCAGCATCTCCTTCCCCTCCCTCTCTCTCCCCTTCCCACCTGGCATCTGCCCCCTTGCTCTCTCTCCCCATTCCATCCAGCATCTGCCTTCTCTCTCTCTATCCTTTCTATCTAGCATCTGCCCCCCCTCTCTCCTCTTTCCATCTAGTGAATGCCTGCTCTCTCCCTCCCCTTTCCATCCAGCATCTGCTCCTTTCTCTCTCTCTCTCTCTCTCTCTCTCCCCTTTCCATCCAGTGCCTGTACCCCTCTCTGCCCTTTTCATCCAGCTTCCGCCCCCCTCTCTCTCCCCTTTTCTATCAAGCATCTTCTCCCCCTCTCTCTCTCCCCTTTTCTATCCAGCATCTTCTCCCCCCTCTCTCTCTACCATTCCCTTCCAGCATCTGCCCCCTATCTGTATCCCCTTTCCATCCAGTGTATGCCCCTTGCTCTCTCTTCCCTTTCCATCTAGCATCTGCCCCTTTCTCTCTCTCTCCCCTTTCCATCCAGTGTCTGCCCCCCTCTCTTTCCCTTTCCATCCAGTGTATGCCTGCTCTCTCCCTCCCCTTTCCATCCAGCATCTGCCCCTTTCTCTCTCTCTCTCTCTCTCTCTCTCTCTCTCCCCCCTTTTCATTGTGTCTGTCCTCCTCTCTCCCCCTTTCCATCCAGCATGTGCTCCCTCTCTCTCTCTCCCCCCTTTCCATCCAATGTCTGCCCATCTCTCTCTATCCCCCCACATTTCCATCCTGCATCTGCCCTCTCTATCTCTCCCTTTCAATCCACTGTCTGCTCCCTCTCTATCTCCCCCTCCCACCCAGGATCTGACCCTTCTTTCTTCTCACTTCCATCCAGAGTCTCTCCTCTTTTTCTCCTCCCTCCATCCAGCATCTGGCCACTCTGTCTCCTCAGTTTCTTCCACAGACTATCCCTTCTCTCTCCTCACTTTCATCCGCAGACTGACCCTTCGCTCTCCCCAGTTCCATCCAGAGTTTGATCCCTCTCTCTCCCAAGTTCCATCCGGTATCTACCTCATCTCTCCCTGCCTTGTCATCCAGCATCTGCCTTCTCTCTCCCCTTCTAGCCAACATTTGATGCCTCTGTCCTCCTCATCCAGCATCTACCCCTCTTCATCCCTCTTCATCCAGTATCTGCCCCTTTCTCTCTCTCTCTCTCTCTTCTCTCCCCTTTTCATTGTGTCTGTCCTCCACTCTCCCCCTTTCCATCCAGCATGTGCTCCCTCTCTCTCTATCTCTCTCTCTCTCCCCTTTCCATCCAATGTCTGCCCATCTCTCTCTATCCCCCCACATTTCCATTCTGCATCTGCCCTCTCTATCTCTCCCTTTCAATCCACTGTCTGCTCCCTCTCTATCTCCCCCTCCCACCCAGGATCTGACCCTTCTTTCTTCTCACTTCCATCCAGAGTCTCTCCTCTTTTTCTCCTCCCTCCATCCAGCATCTGGCCACTCTGTCTCCTCAGTTTCTTCCACAGACTATCCCTTCTCTCTCCTCACTTTCATCCGCAGACTGACCCTTCGCTCTCCCCAGTTCCATCCAGAGTTTGATCCCTCTCTCTCCCAAGTTCCATCCGGTATCTACCTCATCTCTCCCTGCCTTGTCATCCAGCATCTGCCTTCTCTCTCCCCTTCTAGCCAACATTTGATGCCTCTGTCCTCCTCATCCAGCATCTACCCCTCTTCATCCCTCTTCATCCCTCTTCATCCAGTGTCTGCCACCTCTCTCCCTCCTTCCATCTGGCATCTGTCCCCTCTTTCCCTCTCATACAGTGTCTGTCCTCTCTCTCCCATCCATGTCCAGCATCTGCCACCTATCTCCCTCTTCCATCCAGCATTTGTCCCCCCTCTCTCCCTCATCCAGTGTCTGCCACCTTTACCCCTTTCCATCCGGAATCTGTCTCCCTCCCTCCTCATCCAGCATCTCTCCCTCCTTTCCCTTACATCCAGCATCTGACTCTCCTCCTTTTCCCCCTACATCCAGTGTCTTCCATCTCTCTCCCTCATTCCATCCGGTATCTGTTCCCTCTCTCAACATGTGTAACTGTATAATCTTTATAACTTCTAGAATTGTCTTATAATGTCTTTTGCTTTAACACTATCATGTATTTCACCACCATGTAACAAATAACCCTCTGTAAAACCAAATGTATATTCTCTTCTAATTTCAGTTCCCATTTTGAATTGTAAGCCACATTGAGCCTGCAAAGAGGTGGGATAATGTGGGATACAAATGCAATAAATAAATACATAAATAAATAAATAAATCAAGCATATGTCCCTCCTCTCCCCCCTACATCCAGCATCCACCCCCTCTCTTCCCTCCCATCAGACACTCCTACTGCCACAAGAATGCCAGGTTATCCCCACCCACTCCCACTCAACACCCCACTGCAGCAGCCACAACTGCAGTGGCAGCAAAAGCAAAGAAAATGATTGCAGGGCCACATTGTTTCCTCTCCACTCTCATCTCTCCCTACATTCCTCCCCGGGAGCTCCGTTCACTGGGTAAATCTCTCTTATCTGCATCCTTCTCCTCCACCACTAACTCCAGACTCCGTTCCTTTTATCTTGCTGCACCATGTGCCTGGTATAGACTTCCTGAGCCGGTACATCAAGCTCCATCTCTGGCCGTCTTCAAATCTAAGCTAAAAGCCCACCTTTTTGATGCTGCTTTTAACCCCTAACCCTTATTCACTTGTTCAGAACCCTTATTTTATCATCCTCACTTTAATATTCCCTTATCTCTTGTTTGTCCTGTTTGTCCTAATTAGATTGTAAGCTCTGTCGAGCAGGGACTGTCTCTTCATGTTCAAGTGTACAGCGCTGCGTACGTCTAGTAGCGCTATAGAAATGATAAGTAGTAGTAGTAGTACTCGCAGCTGCAGGCTCTGCCCCAGAACAGGAAATTATGTCAGAGGAAGACAGGACTGGCAGCCGCGACTGTGGGAACAGTGTGGCCCTAGATCATTTTCTCTGTTTTTGCCACCACTACTGAAACAGTGCCAGAGCCGGTGGTGGGAGGTGGGACTGGTGGTTGGGAGGTGGGGTTGGTGCTGGGCAGACTTATACGGTCTGTGCCAGAGCTGGTGGTGGGAGGCGGGGCTGGTGGTTGGGAGGTGGGGATGGTGCTGGGCAGACTTATACGGTCTGTGCCAGAGCTGGTGGTGGGAGGCGGGGCTGGTGGTTGGGAGGCGGGGATGGTGCTGGGCAGACTTATACGGTCTGTGCCAGAGCTGGTGGTGGGAGGCGGGGCTGGTGGTTGGGAGGCGGGGATAGTGCTGGGCAGACTTATACGGTCTGTGCCCTGAAGAGGACAGGTACAAATCAAAGTAGGGTATACACAAAAAATAGCACATATGAGTTTGTCTTGTTGGGCAGACTGGATGGACTGTGCAGGTCTTTTTCTGCCGTCATCTACTATGTTACTATGTAGTAGCATGGTGGCTGTAGCAGTAGGGTGTTGGGTGGGAATAGGGGGAGCCTGGTGTGCCTCCTGCTCCCATCAGATTTTGGGGGTTGCCACAGTACCCGTGGCTCCCCCCATTCCGATGCCTGTGGTTTGAATGATGTCATTTTACTGTGTTTTATTTTTAATGCCTAAAAAGCGCTAGGTAGTAACTCTAAAGTGTCAGTAAACATCAATATAGCTTAAGATAATTACACGTTGTTTACTAATAATACATAAAATATAATAATGAAATATCTACTTTGAATTTCTCATTGAAATTCAAAGCGAGTGCTCAGAAAATGGCAAAAAAAAAAAAAAAAACCCTCTAGGGTTTTTTTTTTGCCTCACCCTGTAGATGCTGCTGCAGTGGTGCTGAGAGACGCGAGCAAAGTGATAAAAAGTGAACAAGTTTGCACGGCTGATAGCTGGGAGAAACCCTTGGCGCAGAGAGTGCTGGAAAGAGCAAGGAAGAGTTATAATGAGAATCTGAGTCTTTTTGGCAGGGAGGGACGGGCAGACTGGGAGAGTTAAATGGTCTTTCTGTGCCATTATCTGCAATGTTACATTAGTAAGGCTATACGGATACGCTTGTGCCATCGCAGGCCATCATGTACTGTAGCTGTTCCAACGCTAAATGAAGATGGCCTGTTTCTCGTGCTGCCAGTCCAGAACATCTCACCAGAACCACGTTCACTAGAAAATAAAGATATAAAAAAATAAAGGATATTAAAAAAAAAAAAAAAAAACAACGTCCACTGTGGTCTGCCGGTGCTTATGAGTGGACTCAGCAGGTCATTCCATTCTTTCACCATCACCTCCCTTTTCACAAGCAGCTCTGTACTTTCCTCAAAACTCCCCCCCCCTTGGAAAACACTTAATTACTCTGAAAATATATATATTTTTTCTAATCTGCTTTTAATAGACCTCTTCCCCCCAGAACAGAGAGAAAGAGATAGTGTGGTGTGTGTTTTTTTTGCCATTAAATACTTCTGAAACAATAAAAGCAAAAAAAATAAAGCCAGTACAACCTAAATTACATCGGAATGCTTCTCAACCTCAGCACTTGCCGAGTCCATTAAGACTGATGGTGCATGACAATAATACATTCAAACGAAGAGGGGAGGGGAAAAAAGTTTAAAAGCCTTCGCTTTTTTTTATAATGAGAAGGTGAAGCGCTGCTTGGAAATAAACATTTTTTTCCCCCTCGTCTTTCCTTTTTTTTTTTGTTGGTTATTCTCGTGTACACACGTCTTCCCTCAGAATGCTCCAGCGGTAGAGCGAACGCACAGAGCTTGTGGGGGGGGGGGGGGGGGGGGGGGGGGGGGGCTGAGGAAGACAGAGGCGCGTATGATTGATGGAGTTCTGCTTGGCTTATAAAGGGCAGCCGGGAGTGCAGAGAAATAATCAGGGAAAAGAGCGTCCCATGCCGGCTTTTCTCAGAGGGGAGAAATGAATCCTACGCCACTGCATTATTAAGTTGTCAGGAGGGCCGATGATGAAAGTCTGAAGGTCGGGCATAACAAGAGGAACCTTATGGGGGAGGTCGTGACCTTTGTAGAAGTGCTACACTCATGTTTATCTGCACCTAAAACCCTTATCCACGAGTCTTCATTTGATAAGAAGATCAGGGGGGGGGGGGGGGGGTCGGGGTGCGTTTTGTAGACTCGAAAAGATACGTATATAAGCAGGCAGTGAAATTAGAATTCCCGGGAGGGGGATTGGGGAAGCTCTCTCAGCTCACAGAGAAAGATAATAAAGTGAAAAGGGTGCACGAGGGATCCAGCTAGAAATTGTCCGCTACAGTGGAACTCAATAAAGGGAACGAGAGCTTTGCTAAATGACAAATTTGGTACAGCGGTGCTAAAATCAAGTTCTCAGCGGCATTACTGCAACAATTCACTCTCAGCAGTGCTGCTTTTTATTTACCTTGGAAGACCTAATAATGTTCAAGGCTGCGTTTTCTCCCCCCTTCTCTCCCTCCCTCCAGGAAAATGTTTTGCTTTGAACTAATTTTTTTTTTTCTTGAAACTGAAGGTGAAAAGACCATTTGCAGGACAAATGTATTTCATGTTTTTTCTGGGTCACGCTAGAGGAAAGGCCCTTTCCCTTTTTTTCCCTTCTCGTCTTTTTCACTCTGGAAAAAAATAAAAAATAAACTCAGCCTTCTGCCGGGGTGTTGCTCATCATGCACTTCGGTTTCAGAAGCTTAGCTTCCCTGTCTTGGAAATGTGTTATGACATTATTGTAGTGGCACGGATAATGCCTCCATCACAAGGATATATGTAATAGGAAGGGTGGAAGATAAGACATGGGCTAAACCAGCTCTTCTCAAACTCCTGAGGGATCTCATTCGGACCTGGTTTTCAAGGTAACCAAAACATGCAAATTAACCCAGGTGGGGCGTAGCCAGACAGCAGATTTTGGGTGGGCCTAGGCAAGAAGTGGGGGGGGGGGGGGGCATCAAATGTTCTCTCCCCCACCCCCACATCAAAAAAATATCTCAGCTGGTGGGAAAATGCTTCTCTCCAGTCTCCACCTTGGTAGTCTGCAGCAGGCATGCGCTGAAAACTGAGCATGCGAAGGTGCCAGCATTTTTTCATTACCATGTGCTACTGTTGGATGGGCCTGAGCCCTAAGTGGGTGGGCCCTGGCCCACTCAGGCCCACCTATGGTTATGCCACTGTTGTGAATATTTCATATTGGATAGCCAGACAACCAAACCAGATTGATGGATCCTAATGATTGAGTTTGAAAAGAGGTGGGGAAAAATAGTGCTACTCCTTCGAGAGGGGGAACTGTGAAGGCAACTTGAGGTAGGTGAGGACCAAGGGGTCCTTTTTACAAAGGCGTGCTGGAAAACGGTTTGCGGTAGCTTAGGCGTGGGTTTCGGGCGCGCACCGATCCATTTTTTAACGCGCCTGTAAAAAAAGCTTTTAAAAATGTTTTTTGCTGAAAATGGACCTGCGGCAAAATGAAAATTGTCGCGCATCCGTTTTGGGGTCTGAGACCTTACCGCCAGCCACTGACCTAGCAGTAAAGACTCATACGGTAATGAACTACGCACGCCAAACGCCACTTGGCATGCGTCCGTTGCACGTGCCCAAAAATAAAAAAAATATTTATCGGACGTGCGCCAAAAATGAAATTACCACAAGAGCCAGGAGGTAGTCGGGCGGTAACTCCATTTTGGTGCACGTTGGGCGTGCGTAGACGCATACGGGGCTTAGTAAAAGGACCCCCCAAGTGGGGCTGACAACTCTGGGAGGGAAAGAGAAACAAAGGAACTATTTTGCTTGATGCCTTTGCCATATTTTTCATGCTCTTGAAAGAACTGTGGGGTCTTTCTATTATACTGTGGTAAAAATAGGCCTTAGCCTGCCCTTCCACAGATCTTTCCCACACACTAAGGTCAATTTTACAGCAGCTGTAAAAACCCAATTTTCTATTTTTTTGCATCAATATTGCCATTAGCACTTACCAGCCACCACCCATTTTACAAGCAGTAAAGGCTCCTATATTATCTGTATGCTAAGCAGGGTAATGTAGTTATTTATTTTTTTTAGATTTTTGCTCACATCATTTTCAGTAGTAGCTCAAGGTGAGTTACATTCAGGTACACTGGATATTTCTCTGTCGCAGGAGGGCTCACAATCTAAGTTTGTACTTGAGGCAATGGAAGGTTAAGTGACTTGCCCAAGATCACAAGGAGCAGCAGTGGGATTTGAACCGGCCATCTCTGGATGTCAAGACTGGTGCTTTAACCACTAGACCACTCCAGTTAGTGTAGGAATACCCACTCTCCACCCCTGACAGTAGCAGACTTTGATGGTGTAGAACTGGGTTTGATTCCCAATGTAGCTCCTTGTGATTCTAGGTAAGTCCATTGCCCTAGGTATAAATAAAGTACCTGCAGTGGTGTACCAAGGGGGGGGGGGGGCGGTGGGGGCAGTCCGCCCCGGGTGCACACCACTGGGGGGTGCCACGGCGTGCGCCTGCTGCGAGAGTTCGCTAACTTCTCTCGTTCACTGCAGCTCCCTCTGCCCCGGAACAGATTACTTCCTGTTCCGGGGCAGAGGGAGCTGCAGCAAACGAGCAAAGTTAGTAAACTCGCAGCAGGCGTGCGCTGTGGCACCCTCCCCCAGCGGCATGCACCCGGGGGGGGGCTCTTTCGTGAGGGTGTCTTTCGCCGGGGGGGGGGGGGTCCGCGCTGCATCGGGGGGGGGGGGGGGGGAGGGCGCCGCCCCGGGTGTCCGCCCCCCTAGGAACGCCACTGAGTACTTGTATGTACTATGTAAACTGTATCAAGTCCCATTTCCCTTTCCCTAGTTGAGATTCTACATGGAATGTTGCTAGTGGAGGAGTAGCCTAGTGGTTAGTAAAGTGGACTTTGATCCTGGGGAGCTGAGTTCAATTCCCACCGCAGCTCCTTGTGACTCTGGGCAAGTCACTTAACGCTCCATTGCCCCTGGTACAAAATAAGTACCTGAATATACTATGTAAAGTGCTTTGAATGTAGTTGCAAAAACCACAGAAAGGCAGTATATCAAGTCCCATTTCCTTTTCCCCCTTTCCCTTATGACATCACAATATCAGAAGTGAGCTAAGTATCAGGCAATCAAGCCATTGTGACATCACTGATGAGGTTGGCTCTTATTGGTGGAATGAGTGGAGGAGTAGCCTAGTGGTTAGTGCAGTGGACTTTGATGCCGGGGAACTGGGTTTAATTCCCACTACAGTTCCTTGTGACTCTGGACAAGTCACTTAACCCTTTATTGCCCCATGAACAAATAAGTATGATGGGAGAGAGGAGACATGATAGAAACGTTTAAATATCTCAAGGACATTTATGTACAGGGAGAGAGAAATGAAGGAGAGCTCTGGAATGAGGGGGCATATGACTAAGTTAAGAGGGAATAGGCTTAGGAGTAACCTAAGAAAGTATTATTTCACAGAAAGGGTGGTGGAGGCATGGAATGGCCTCCCGGTGGAGGTGGTGGAGTCGAGGACTGTTCCAGAATTTAAAAAGGCATGGGATAAGCATGTGGGATTGCTTAGGAACAGGAAGAATTAGGGGTTACAGAGGATGGGCAGACTGGATGGGTCATATGGCCTTTATCTACTACTACTACTACTATAAATCATTTCTATAGCGCTACCAGTCGTACGCAGCGCTTCACAATTGAACATGAAAAAAAGACAGTCCCTGCTCAATAGAGCTTACAATCTAAATCAGGACAGACAGACAGGACCAATAAGGGATAACGGTAGGACAGACAGAAGGACACATAGGGAAAGGGACAATTGAAGGAGGAAGACAAGATAAAGGTTACGAACAAGTGACAAGTTAGGAGTCAAAAGCAGCATCAAACAGGTAGGCCTTTAGCCCGGATTTGAAGGCGGCCAGGGATGGAGCTAGACGTAATGGCTCAGGAAGACTATTCCAGGCATATGGTGCAGCGAGGTAAAATGAACGGAGTCTGGAGTTCGCGATGGAGGAGAAGGGTGCAATTAGGAGGGATTTGCCTTGTGAACGGAGTTCCTGGGAAGGAGTGTAGGGAGAGATGAGGGTGGAAAGGTAGTGAAGGGCTGCAGAGTGAATGCACTTATAGGTCAATAAGAGGAGCTTGAATTTTATACGGAAACAGATAGGGAGCCAGTGAAGTGACTTCAGGAGAGGGCTGATATGGGCATCACTTAACCCTCCATTGCCCCATGTAAGCCGCATTGAGCCTGCCATGAGTGGGAAAGTGCGGGGTACAAATGTAACAACAACAATGTTTCGCCCTTTCAAGGGCTGCATCAGGGGCTTAACACAACCCAGCAGGAGCAAGTAAATTCTTTCCCTGTCTAGTTGATACAAAGAAGTATGTAAAACAATGCTCATGGCCATGTTGGGCTGTTAGAAGAAAGTTGTATGTTGCTTTTACTTATCTATGCTGAATAAAGATTGTTTTACTTCACTACGGTTTGCTCTGCTGTCTGAACAGCTTTCAGTTTAGTGAACTAAGCCCTAAACTTTACTGTGCACAATTGGCCTGATGTTCAGAAGCCACTGAATATAGTTCTAGACCAGAGCTTATCAACCTTTTCTGGGCCTCAACCCCATGGTCGTGGCCACGGTGATAGTGGCAACCCCACTGAGGCACGTCAAAATGAGACACCTATGTACTTCCAGGTTGGGTTATGACACCAAACGTTGAGAAACCATGTTATAGGACTGCCTCAGCACCATCCAGATAGCGGCAGGGCAGAAAGGGGATGGAGTCTGGGTACAGGAATGTGTTATCTGGACAGTTACAATATTCAGCCTGTTCTCCAGATACTAGCTAGATAACTTTAGAACATCAAAAGCTCTCCTAAAGGTCCAGATTGCCATCTAGATAGCAGGTTCAACATCACCATCATTTGAATAACGTGGTGGTTTCCATTCTGTCCAAATATTCAGTGTCGCTTGCAATTCGGATAATGGTGTTGAATAACTACAATATTTTAAATGTTGTGGCCAAAGTTTAAAATGAAAGTTGACCCTGACCTTTCAAATTTGGAGTGGAGTGGAGGAGTAAGCCTAGTGGTTAGTGCAGCAGAGTGTGAACCTGTGGAACTGGATTTGATTACCACTATAGCTCCTTGTGACCCTGGGCAAGTCATTCAATCCTCCATTGCCCCCGGTACAAATAAGTACCTGTATATACTATGTAAACTGCTTTGAATGTAGTTGCAAAAAACCACAAAAAGGTGGTATATCAAGTCCCATTGGTCCATATATTTATTTATTTGTAGCATTTGTATCCCACATTTTCCCACCTATTTGCAGGCTCAATGTGGCTTACATTGTTCCGTCATGGCAATCGCCATTCCAGGAGTGAGAGATACAAGTGGTATTACGTTAGAGATCATGATTGGCATAGTAGATTAAACAGTCAAGTATAAAGAGTTCATATTCGGAATTGAAGATAGAGTGGTGTTGCGTTAAAGTTCATTCGTGGTAGAGTAGATTTTGGTAGTCAAGTATAGAGAGTTGGGTTTTATGTAGTTCAGGCTTGAGTTTCGTTGTCTGGTAGTTAGGCTGTATCGTTGTGGTATGCCTTTTTCAACAGGTTGGTCTTCAGTGATCTCTGAAAGTTAGTTATGTCGCAGATTTTTCTCACGGCATGTATAACTCCAAGGGGGCAATTGTATTTATTTATTTATTGCATTTGTATCCCACATTTTCCCGCCTTTATGTGGGCTCAGTGTGGCTTACAATATGATATGATTAATGGAAATACAATATGTTACAACTTGGTTGTGGATTACATTGTGCAGAGTTATGCGAGACAATCGAAGTATCGTTAAGAATGTAACAATGGGACATAGACATTGAAACATTGGAAGGAGACAATGGGAAGCTTAAAGGGCAGAATTAAGACACAAAGACATATGGTGTACATCTTTCTGTGAGTAAATGTATGAGTGATGTGAGATTACGGGGGATGAGAGATCAGAAGTGGATATATGGTGCATTGAAGATTAGTGAGTGTGGACACTATGTGTTTTGGCTCTTTCCGTAAATTTTTTCGAAAAGATGGGTCTGCAATAATTTGCGGAAGGAAGCTTGTTCGTGAATTGTTCTTAGGTTGCGCGGCAGTGTATTCCAAAGCTGCGTGCTCATGTAGGAAAAGGTTGACGCGTGTAGAGTCTTGTATTTCAAGCCCTTGCAATTAGGGAAGTGGAGGTTGAGGTATGTTTGGGATGATCTTTTAGCGTTTCTGGGTGGCAGGTCTATCAACTCGGACATGTAGGCTGGGGCTTCGCCGTAAATGATCTTGTGCATACTTTAAAAGTGACGCGTTCCTTAAGTGGAAGCCAGTGTAGTTTCTCTCGTAGTGGTTTTGCCCTTTCATATTTTGGTTTTCCGAAGATAATGAGGATAATGAGATAGTTTGGTTAGTGTGCAGATTTTCTGAAGTTTTCCCAATTTTTGTGTATCTTTTATTTGTTTCATGTATTTTAAATGTATGTCTTGCATGCACATTATAATTTTTTATGCATCCAGATTAATTGTATATGTATTCATTTGTAGGTGCTCAAATGATCCAAATAGATGCTCCGGAAAGCACTTATTAACTTTGTTGCAATGATGCTTTACTAGTATATAGAAACAAAAAAGCAACACTGGGCCTTCAGGATTTACTTGTATAAACCATTTTTTTTTTTTTTTTTGGGGGGGGGGGATAGAGCAATGACTTCAGGGTTTACAGCTATTGCTGACTGAGGATGGGCAGCCAGAAAATTTTCATGTCACATTGGGGCAGGGGCGTAGCTACGTGGGGCCACAGGGGCCTGGGCCCCCATAGATTTGGCCCTGGACCCCCCTGCTGACCACCCTCTCGACCCTCCCTCCCGCCGTCAACCCGCCATTGCCGTCTGCTACCTTTGCTGGCGGGGGACCCCAACCCCCTCCAGCCGAGGTCCTCTTCTTTCTTCATCCTGTTTCTGAGTCTGATGTCCTGAGCAAATAACATACAAAGAATTACAACAATATTCACAAGTTCAATGGACATGGCCATGTAGCAAAATAAAAATCAACACGCATCGATTCTGGGCCTGAGACCTTACAGCCACCCGTTGACTTACAGGTAAGGTCTCACGCGTTAACGGGGCAGTAATCGTCAGCGCGGGTACACTGCCGATTACCACCCGGTTAGCCCCACACGGTAAAAAATAGAAACTATTTCCTGCCGCACGTTTTGGATGTGCATCAAAATTAGAATTACCGCCCAGGGCACGCGGTAGCCGGGCAGTAGTTCTAATTGGACACAAATTGTACATGCGTAGGCGCCTACGCACCTTAGTAAAAGGGCCCCTTAAACATCAACACGGAGCTGGCAACATACCTGTATCCAACACAAAGGAAAGTGGAAAGCGTTAATGGACCGGAATCAGACGGCAGCGCAAATAAACAGAACCGCCACAAGGAACCGCCAATCAGAGAGAACAGCATAACATTATCATGTTTCATCATGGGGCAAAGTCCTGTGCAGCACCATTTTAGATTAGGTATGTATTAATTAATTAATTAATTAATTTATTGCATTTGTATCCCACATTTTCCCACTTTTTGCAGGCTCATTGTGGCTTACAGTATGCCGTAGTGGCGATCGCCATTTCCGGTATGAGGAATACAAGTGGTATTGCATTAAGTACATAGATGGTAGAGTAAATTATATATTTAATTAGATAATCATTTTGGCATGAGAAATAAGATGGAAGTGTATTAGCGGTCATTAGTGACGGAGTTATTGAAGCAGTCAGGTGTAGAGAGTTCGGTTTTGTCTAATTCTGGAAGAGTTTCGTTGTCTGGTAATTAGGATGGATCATTGTGGTATGCCTTTTTTGAACAAGTTGGTTTTTGGTAATTTTTGGAAGATTGTTAGGTCGTGCACTGTTTTTAAGGCATTTGGTCATGCATTCCATAGTTGCGTGCTAATGTAGGAAAAGCCGGATGCATATGTTGATTTATATTTAATTCCTTTGCAACTGGGGTAGTGGAGATTTAAGAATGTGTGTGCTGACCTTTTTGCGTTCCTGGTTGGTAAGTCTATTAGGTCTGACATATATGCCTCACCGTGAATTTTATGGCCCAGGGTACAGATTTTGAATGCAATTCGTTCTTTTAGCGGGAGCCAGTGCGGTTTTTCTCTTAGGGGTTTAGCGCTTTCGTATTTCGCTTTGTATGGTCATGGAAGTGAAGGGATGCAGAAAATATATTTGCAAGAGCAGGTCTGAATGTTTAGCTCCCATCTAAAATGGTCATATCCCCACACCCAGGAAAAAAAAAGAAAACCCATTTAGGTGAGTTGAAAAACATGTAGGCTAAGGTACCATCCATGTACAGAGAAAGGGGCCATTTTACAATTTACAGTTGATTAAAACATTTCTATACTGGCTAATCTAGAAACAGATCTAGGTGGTGTTCAATGAAATAAAACCATAATAGGAAAAGGACACCATGATTTTAATTTAGAAAGTCATTCAAACTAGGCAAACACACAAGACAACAAAAAAAAAGGTATTTTCATTGTCACCCCAGGAAAACCAAACTGAGAATGGGCGTGCAAGTGGCAGATGAAGTTCAATGTTGACAAGTGCAAAGTGATGCATGTGGGTAAGAGGAACCCGAATTATAGCTACGTCTTGCAAGGTTCCACGTTAGGAGTTACGGATCAAGAAAGGGATCTGGGTGTCGTCGTCGATGATACGCTGAAACCTTCTGCTCAGTGTGCTGCTGCGGCTAGGAAAGCGAATAGAATGTTGGGTGTTATTAGGAAGGGTATGGAGTCCAGGTGTGCGGATGTTATAATGCCGTTGTATCGCTCCATGGTGCGACCGCACCTGGAGTATTGTGTTCAGTACTGGTCTCCGTATCTCAAAAAAGATATAGTAGAATTGGAAAAGGTACAGCGAAGGGCGACGAAAATGATAGTGGGGATGGGACGACTTTCCTATGAAGAGAGGCTGAGAAGGCTAGGGCTTTTCAGCTTGGAGAAGAGACGGCTGAGGGGAGATATGATAGAAGTGTATAAAATAATGAGTGGAATGGATCGGGTGGATGTGAAGCGACTGTTCACGCTATCCAAAAATACTAGGACTAGAGGGCATGAGTTGAAGCTACAGTGTGGTAAATTTAAAACGAATTGGAGAAAATTTTTCTTCACCCAACGTGTAATTAGACTCTGGAATTCGTTGCCGGAGAACATGGTACGGGCGGTTAGCTTGACGGAGTTTAAAAAGGGGTTAGATAGATTCCTAAAGGACAAGTCCATAGACCGCTATTAAATGGACTTGGAAAAATTCCGCATTTTTAGGTATAACTTGTCTGGAATGTTTTTACGTTTGGGGAGCGTGCCAGGTGCCCTTGACCTGGATTGGCCACTGTCGGTGACAGGATGCTGGGCTAGATGGACCTTTGGTCTTTCCCAGTATGGCACTACTTATGTACTTATGTACTGTACTTATGTACTGACATTAGTCAGTTGCATCATATGCCATATTACAGAGATAAGTCTTCAACTGCACCTTGCATTTTTTAAAAGACAACTCGAAACAAGCAGAGAGTGGTAAACAATTCCAAAATAGAAGGACCTGTGTAAAAAATATACACTGTTTGTGTATATCATTTATATGGATCCCATGCATTTTGTTTTATATATTACTTTATCTTTGCATGTTTCTACATTTCTTTTGTTTGGTCATTTTTAGTATTGTAACCCCTGATGCAGCCCATGCATGGGCGAAACATGGGGTATCATCTACTATAATAAAACTCACCCTCAACGTTCTGAGGACACTGACGTCAGTGAAGCCAAGCCCTGACTTCCTTCAAAAAGGTTCGAAGGTTCGTGGTGGTGAAGCCACCAAAATCACTCCGGGTCCCGCCCTCGAGGGCGGAGCAATGGCAGAACAACGAACGGGTTGGCAGGGAGGGAGGCAGGGAGGCGGAGGGGAGGTGGGACATCGCTCCGGGCCCCGCCCTCACGTCAAACGTCATGACGTTGGGGGCGGAGCATTGGCAGAACAACGAAGGGGTTGGCCAGGGAGGGAGGGGGTGTTGGCGACGAAAACCTTGCTAGCGCCTGTTTCATTTGCTCAGAAACGGGCCTCTTTTACTAGTTATATATAGTGAATGTAGATCTGCTCTTTTTTTTTTTTTTTTGCATCTGTTCTGTTGCGGATCTGTGTGGCCTTTGTGGAGTACGACATGGGATTAACATTCCCCATCTCATTGCAAATAACAGGCCATCCTTATTGCTGACAAGTTTCTGGGGCTTATTTTTTGAACTATTTTGAAAGCATTCTCTCTGTGACCAGAATCAAAATTCATTTAGATACTTAGAATAGTGACCCTCTCCCCCCACATCTCCTAGAATCATGTTATAAGTAATGTCATCTATATATATACAAGGCACTTTGAAGCCTCAAGCCAGAAACTTGAGGCGCCCGAGATATCCGGTTTGGCCTGCAGGCTCCAGTCACTGTAGCTCCACCCTCGCGTCAAAACGCGATGATGTTGAGGGCGGGGCGGCCCTCGTGTCAAAACGCGATGACGTTGAGGGCGGGGCGGCCCTCACAACCACGAAGAGGAGAGGTGTGCAACTCGGAACGGAGGCACGGAGGCATAGAGGGGGTGTCTGCATCTCGGGAGGGAGGACGGGGGGGGGGGGGATTACCCTGCTAGCGCCCGTTCATTTTTTCCAGAAACGGGCATTTCTTACTAGTAAGTACATAAGTGTTGCCATACTGGGAGAGACCAAAGGTCCATCAAGCCCAGCATCCTGTTTCCAACAGTGGCCAATCCAGGTCACAAATACCCGACAAGATCCCAAAAATGTACAAAACATTTTATACTGCTTACCCCAGAAATAGTGGATTTTCCCCAAGTCCATTTAATAACGGTCTACGGACTTTTCCTTTAGGAAGCCGTCCAAACCTTTTTTAAACTCCAATAAGCTAATGAGTCAATGAGACAGTGAAAATGTTTACTGTTGATAACATTCAAAAGTATTCTCTTAGGGGTCCTTTTACTAAGCCACGGTAAAAGGTGGCCTGGGGTATTGTGAGTGCGTCTTTTGGGCGCACGTTGGGACATTTTTTACTAGGAAAAAGGGACTTTTTTTTAAGAGGCAGGAAAATGGACGTACACTAAAATTGAAACCAGTGCATGTCCGTTTTCAGCCTGAGACCTTACTGCCACCCATTGATCTAGCGGTAAGGTCTTACACGCTACCTGCGTAGTAAGCATGCAGCGTACACCAACTGCTGTTTACCGCTGGGTAAGTGGCTCACAGTAGAAAATAGAAAATTATTTTCTACCGTGAGATTCAGTATGCGTCAAATTCAGAATTACCACCTGGCTCATGCGCTAGCTGGGCAGTAACATAGTAGATGACAGTAGAGAAAGACCTGCACGGTCCATCCAGTCTGCCCAACAAGATAAACTCATATGTGCTACTTTTTGTGTATACCTTACCTTGATTTGTATCTGCCATTTTCAGGGCACAGACCGTAGAAGTCTGCCCAGCACTAGCCCCGCCTCCCAACCCCTAGCCCCGCCTCCCCCCACCGGCTCTGCCACCCAATCTCGGCTAAGCTCCTGAGGAACCATTCCTTCCGAACAGGATTCCTTTATGTTTATCCCACACATGTTTGAATTCCGTTACCATTTTCATCTCCACCACCTCCCGCGGGAGGGCATTCCAAGCATCCACCACTCTATCCGTGAAAAAATACTTCCTGACATTTTTCTTCAGTCTGTCCCCCTTCAATCTCATTTCATGCCTTCTCGTTCTACCGCCTTCCCATTTACGGAAAAGGTTCGTTTGCGGATTTGGCGCATGCTGTAAACGGGTACGCCCTTAAGCTGCTTAGTAAAATGGCCTCTTAGACCAATATTTTTACCAATTAGAATTAAGCCAAATACACTTCTCATATGAAGCTTTCTGGGTGAAAGCTGTTCTTCCAATTGATTTTAAGATAGCTATCAATCCTCATTCATAAGAGATGGAATATGAATATAAATTGTATGAGGGTTTCAATTAAAACACAGGTCAATTAATAAAATAAAGAATTTTTTTTTAAATGATGGACAGATTGTATGGTACAGCACATGAATTCATCTTCAGGAAATGTCGAGTGCGGAGCACTCAAATAGATTTGTTTAGTAGAAATGCATTTTTTTTTTTGCGAGAATTGTATAAACATGAGGATTCTTGTGTTATTTATTTTAGAAACACTTTATGAGTGCTCTTTCTTGCAGCATTTTATCCTGTTCTCATATTGTTTCCCACAGTCAGAGAGTGAGAAAGCGTTTTCTCATGGGAATCTATTTTCCATGGAAAGAACCGGGGCTGGCAGGAAGTGTGCTCAGTGGTTAGGCTCTGCTGTGACAATCCCCTTCCACAGTATAAGGAGAACCCAAAGGATCCCAGAGTAAAGCTGGAGGGTTCTTGGAAATCTCCTGACTTTACTAGAGACTCAAACACACCAGAAGGGCACTTCAGCTTAAAACATGCCGGAACCTTTATCCAAATTATTTATTATTTAATTATTCCAATTTTAGCCTGCCTATTCGCTAGGCAGTTAACAATAAACATTCATAAAATAGTACAATACAAAACAAATGAATGGATTAAAACAAATCTCATTGTTTAGTCAATACTGTACATACAAATATACTTAAAAAAAACCATTCCCTGAAAATGCCCTGCTCGTTTAATAACCACAGTTCCAATTAAGCATAAACCTACCAAGAAATTTGTATAATTGCTAGCAAACGATAACTCTACAAAGTCATTTGAGGAGATACCTTAGTCCAGAGATTTTATACGGAGAATCAAACAAACACAGAAAGAATTAAATCATGGAATCATCTGATTGAAAATGAAATCTGTTTTTCCAAAATGGACCACCCTTTCAAGGAACATCTGATTGAAGACTTTTCCGTACAGAAACGAACATTTAAGTTGGTCCCAACAACATTAATTTGCTACCGAAAACACTGGCTAGTTTTGTTGTTGAAAACGAAGACCTAATGTATATATATTTTTTTCCATAACATATAATTTGTTTTAAACTTCTTGGCATTGTAATTATGTGGCTTAATCGAGAACCAAAACATGGTGCTTCCTGTTGAAATGATCCTTATATATCTCAAACTTTGCCAAAAAGGAAAATGTATAAGACACGAGGAGGGAAATGTTGAAAGATGTCTCTGTAGGTAAACAATCGTTTCCCTATAGAAAAAAAATTGCTGAAACAACCCCACCCCCAATCAATGCGGGTAAAATTACCTCAGGGCTGCCTCGATATTGCCTAGAGAGAATCCAGCAGTGTAGTTCTGAGCTGACAACTTTCACATTAAGAATTATTTTGACATTACAGCCTTTGAATAGTAAAAATACCTTCACAAGGAGGCATTGTTTTATGATGGAGATTTGGAAAAAAAAAATCTTTTTTGTTTTTGTTCCGGTATCCATTCAAAATCATTTCTTAATGAACCTTCCTTTCGAACATTTCCTCAGAGCTTCCAAATAGAGGGGACATTGATATTTTAAAACAAAAAAAAGAACTATTTTCTAAACTATGTAATGACCATAGTATGCATTAAAGAGCAATTGGCATGTTACAATTGTGCAATACATGTTAATTACACCTAATTCAGGTTGTTTCACTACAAGGCTGAAAATCTACCTCATTATACTTAGGGTCCTGTTTACTAAGCCATGCTGTAGGCACACAAACTTTTTATCTTGTGCACTAATGATAGAGACACTGGCCATAACATATAACATAGTAAATGACGGCAGATAAAGACCTGCACGGTCCATCCAGTCTGCCCAACAAGATAAACTCATTTTTCATGGTTTGTGATACTTTATACCCGAGTTTGATTTGTCCTTGACGTTCTCAGGGCACAGACCGTAGAAGTCTGCCCAGCACTGTCCCTGTACTAAAAATTCTGAAGATTCTGGAATCCTAAAGAGTTACAAGATTCCAGAATCCCAATTAGTAGCAACATTCCATGTAGAACTCCAAAGAGTAACATAGTAAATGACAGCAGATAAAGACCTGTACGATCCATCCAGTCTGCCCAAGGTAAACAAGGTAAACTCATTTTACATGGTATGTGATACTTTCTATGTATACCGAGTTTGATTTGTCCTTGCCATTCTCAGGGCACAGACCTTAGAAGTCTGCCCAGCACTCTTCTTGTACTAAGTTCTGAAGCTAACGTTGAAGCCCCTTAAAATTTACACTCCAGGCCATCCATATCTATTCAGTTATGATCAGGGCGTAGACCGTAGAAGTCTGCCCAGCACTGGTTTCGCTTCCCAATTACCGGCGTTGCCACCTAATCTCCGCTAGGATTCCGTGGATCCATTCCTTCTAAACCGGATTTCTTTGTGTTTATTCCATGCATGTTTGAATTCCAATACCGTTTTCATCTCCACCACCTCCTGCGGGAGGGCATTCCACATATCCACCACCCTCTCCCTAAAAAAATACTTCCTCACATTACTCCTGAGTCTGCCCCCCTTCAACCTCAATTTACATCCTCTAGTTCTACCACCTTCCCGTCTCCGAAAAAAAGTTCATTTGCGGATTAATACCATTCATATATTTGAAACGTCTGTATCACATCACCCCTGTTTCTCCTTTCCAAAAAGGTATACATGTTCAGGTCAGCAAGTCTCTCCTCGTACGGTTTGCAACGCAAATCCCATACCATTTTCGTAGCTTTTCTTTGCACCGCTTCCAGTCTTTTTACGTCTTTAGCAAGATACGGCCTCCAAAACTGAACACAATACCCCAAGGGGGCCTCACCAATGACTTGTAGAGGGGCATCAACACCTCCTTTCTTCTGCTGGTTATACCCCTCTCCATGCAGCCCAGCATCCTTCCAGCAACGGCCATTGCCCTGTCGCATTGCTTTGGTAGGAATATAATTGGTATCTCTATCAGCGTGCACTAATTTTTAGCTTGTGATAAAAAGTGTGTATGCCTACTGCGCGGCTTCATAAACAGGGCCCTTGATAAATAATGAGATGTGTTGTATATAAATAGTTGCTTAATAATTCATTATTATAGATCATTATACTCCGTAGTTCTTATTTGTAAACCCTAGTTATTCAGTCCTGGGCCATGTCCCGGCACTGGCATCGAATATCCGGGGCTAAGTTTGAAGGAGTTGGCCATCAGATCTTATGCGGGTCCCAGCAAATATTCAGCCGGTAGCCACAGAAAACACTTATGTGGGTCAGGTTGAATATTGGCAGAGTATTTTATTTATTTATTTATTTATTTATTTATTTGTTGCATTTGTGTCCCACATTTCCCCACCTATTTGCAGGTTTAATGTGGCTTACATAGTACCGTAGAGGCGATCGCCAATTCCGGTATAAACTGTTACACAGTGATGTTATGGTAGAATAAGGTTCATGTGGAATAAATATATTAGGGAATTGTATAGAGGAAGAGCTGAGTTATATCCATTACGTTCTTTGGTTTCGTAGTGTTGCAGGGTTCAGGTATTTAAGTAGGGTCGGTAGGGTATGCCTTTTTGAACAAGAAGGTTTTTAGTGATTTCCGGAAGTTTAGGTGGTTATAGGTTGTAGGTACTGCATAAATGTTTCTTTCGAGGTCTGGGATCCCCCCATCTGATCCCCCCCCCCCCCCACTCCCCAGAACAGCACCCCCTTCCAATCTCCCTTCTTCCCCAAAGAAACATAAAAGCAGGCCTGAACCCCCACCCCTCATGTTCTTTGACCTCCCCCTCTCAAGCCTACCTAGATGTTCCTGAAGGCAAACGGGCAGAAGCAATGCCCACTTTCTTCTTCCTGGTGTGGCAGCCTGTTCGAAATGGCTGCCATGACCCCTAACGACAGCTTCGTGGTACTTTTCCTGTCTATATATCGCAACTGCACTTGTCCACCTTGTTACCTATTGAGATATTTCACAATATTGAACAAAGTACATTAACAACACATGTAGGTTATGTGAATGTTCTAATTCATGCCTATTAAGGACTTTCATCATACTGTTCTGATATTATTTATTTTATTTGTTACATTTGTATCTCACATTTTCCCACCTATTTGCAGGTTCAATGTGGCTTACATAGTACCGTAGAGGCGATCGCCAATACCGGTTTGAACAAATACAGAGTGAGGTTGTGATAGAGTAAAGTTTATGTGTGACAGACACATTGGGAATCGTAAGGAGGAAGAGCTAAGTTATGTCCTCATCCACACCCTTGTCACCTCTCGTTTAGACTACTGCAATTTGCTTTTTGCTGGCCTCCCACTTAGTCACCTCTCCCCCCTCCAGTCGGTTCAAAACTCTGCTGCCCGTCTCGTCTTCCGCCAGAGTCGCTTTACTCATACTACCCCTCTCCTCAAGACCCTTCACTGGCTCCCTATCCATTTTTCTCATCCTGTTCAAACTTCTTCTGCTAACCTATAAATGTACTCACTCTGCTGCTCCCCAGTATCTCTCCACACTCGTCCTTCCCTACACCCCTTCCCGTGCACTCCGCTCCATGGATAAATCCTTCTTATCTGTTCCCTTCTCCACTACTGCCAACTCCAGACTTCGCGTCTTCTGTCTCGCTGAACCCTATGCCTGGAATAAATTCCTGAGCCCCTACGTCTTGCCCCATCCTTGGCCACCTTTAAATCTAGACTGAAAGCCCACCTCTTTAACATTGCTTTTGACTCGTAACCACTTGTAACCACTCGCCTCCACCTACCCTCCTCTCTTCCTTCCCGTTCACATTAATTGATTTGATTTGCTTACTTTATTTATTTTTTGTCTATTAGATTGTAAGCTCTTTGAGCAGGGACTGTCTTTCTTCTATGTTTGTGCAGCGCTGCGTACGCCTTGTAGCGCTATAGAAATGCTAAATAGTAGTAGTAGTAGTAGTAGTTCTAGCTTTGTTTATATTTGGTCATTTTACTATTGTTATGCTCTTATACTTATCCCAATATCAGTCCCTTCCATCCATCCATATCTTATCATCAACCTTTGTAATAGTGAACAGCTATTGCAGTTTACAGTTTACAATTTATTTCATTCTTGATATAATAAAAATCATGAAATTAAAAAAAAATCTAACGGGTCCTTTTACTAAGGTGCACCGAAAAATGGGCTGCTCTAGTGTAGGCGTGTGTTTTGGGAGCGCGCAGATCAATTTTTCAGCGTGCCTGTAAAAAAGGCCTTTTTAAAAGTTTTGCCAAAAATGGAGTTGTGACAAAATAAAAATTGGCGTGCGTCTATTTTGGGTCTGAGACCTTACCGCCAGCCATTGACTTAGTGGGAAGGTCTCACGCGGTAACTGGGCGGTAATCATCTACGCGTATAGAATGAAGATTACCACCTGGTGTCTGCTGCGCACCAGAAAATAAAAATTATTTTCCAACGCACATAGCGGACGCATGTCAAAAATGAAATTACTGAAAGGGCCACGTGGTAGCCATGGGGTAACGCAAATTTGATGTGCATTGGGCACGCGTAGGTGCCTATTGGGCTCATTTTCGAAAGAGACATAAATCGGAAGAGGGACGTCCTTATCCAGGACCATCCAAATCGGTATAATCGAAACCTGATTTAGGACGTCTCCAACTGCACTCCATCGCAAGAACTGCCAAAGTTTAAGGGGACGTGCCGGAGGTGTAGCGAAGGCGGGACTTGGGCGTGTCTAACACTTGGACATCTTTGACCCATAATCGAAAAAAATAAGGACGTCCCTGATGAACACTTGGATGTTTTCATCCGAACCTGTTTTTCTTACGACTAAGGCACAAAAAGGTGCACAAAATGACCAGATGACCACCAGAAAGAATCGGGGATGACCTCCCGTTACTCCCCCAGTGGTCACTAACCCCCTCCCACCTTCAAAAACAGCACATGCAGGTCCCTGGATCAGTTTTAGTGGGTACCGCAGTGCACTTCAGACAGGCAGACCCAGGCCCATAACCCCCCTACCTGTTACATTTGTGGAGGAAACAGCGAGCCCTCCAAAACCCACCACAAACCCACTGTACCCATATATAGGTGCCCGCCTTCACCTGTAAGGGCTATGGTAGTGGTGTACAGTTGTGGGTTGTGGGTTTTGGAGGCTCCGCATACAAGGTAAGGGAGCTATGTTCCTGGGAGCATTTTATGAAGTCCACTGCAGTGCCCCCTCGGGTGCCCGGTTGGTGCCCTGGCATGTCAGGGGGACCAGTGCACTAGAACTGCTGGCTCCTCCCACAACCAAATGGCTTACATTTGGCCGTTTTTTACATGGACGTCTTTGGTTTCGAAAATCACCGAAATTCAGAAATGTCCATTTCTAGGGATGATCAAATCTAGGGACGTCCAAACTTAAGGATTTCGATGTCCAAAGTTAAGGATTTGGACTTCTCTGACGATATTTTCGAAACGAAAGATGGACGTTTCGAAAATATGGGTTTCCCCGCTCCTGGATTTCGCCGTTTTGCAAGGACGTCCAAATCGCAACTTGGACGTCCCTTTTGAAAATGCCCCTCTATGTGGCTTAGTAAAAGGGCCCCACAGTGGTTTACATAAACCCACGGATTCCAGATATGGGGCCCTAATGTGCACTCCTAAATTTGGGCATGCGTCCAAGATGTGCATGCAAGTTAATTGATTAACGAGCCCTTAACTAGAAATATTTGTTTGCCAGCAATCCACTATTTCAGTTAATTGGCATCAATCAGGAAAGGTGCCTAAATCCTATGGCACAAATCTGAAAAGGAGGCTTGGCCAGGGCAGTGTCAGGGGCAGTCCAAAATGTTACACACACAATTACAGAATACTGCCTGAATGAGCCTAACGTGGACCAGAAGTTACACTTGCTTTTATAGTATCACACTTAGCATCAATCTTTTCCCGTGCACATTTTTGAGTGCCATTTACTGAATCTAACCCAAAATAACTAAACTAGAAGGGGAAATTTTACAATTCATAGGTTGGGACAGACTTCACAGACAACAGACACCAGGGAGAAACAAAACTGACATAAGTACATAAGTATTGCCACTCTGGGACAGAGCAAAGGCCCATCAAGCCCAGCATCCTGTTTCCAACAGTGGCTAATCCAGATCGCAAATACCGGGCAAGATTCCCAAAGATATCCCAGAAATAAACACCATAACTGTACCATGCATCTTGTTCTCATCATATATCTGTTCTTGGTCCCTCAGCTATATGGTAAGCCGTATTGTAGAAAATCTTTAGCATCATATCTATGTTAGTTGAATGATCTAATGCATTCTTATTAATGTATCATTAATATTATGCTAACGTATTATATTTCTGGTATTTATTCTAGTGCTATTAAATGAGTATATTTTTATACTGTTTCACATTAGTTTTATTATTAGTTTTCAATTTACTGTTTTCAAATTTATCTCATTTATTGCATTTAGTTTATTCTTGATTGTTTTACTATTGTTATACTGTTAACAATATCGTAAGTTTTATTTTAAACTGTACCTGCTGTACACCACCTTGGGTAAATCTCTTCATAAAGGCGGTTAATAAATCCCAATCTAATATAATAATTCGCACCTCCAACGTTCTGAAGCTGACTCCGTGGCAGAGTGGCAGTGAAGCCGTGTAGTGTTCGTAATCGCCCCGCCCTCGAGGGAACTCTGTGCCCCCTCGCCTCCCTCCCTCTCTCTGTCTGCCCTCCAAGCACGACCTGTCCTCCGGCAGCCCCTCGCCTTCCTAAGTGCTGGCTGTATTTTAAAAATTCTTACCTTGGGGAGCGGCGTCCACAGTGAAGGCAAGCGGCGCTTCAAACTGCCTTCGTATGTGTTTCAGCTCTGCCTCTACTCCAGCCCTTCTGGAAACAGGAAATGAGGGCGGGACCAGAGGCGGAGCTGAGACACATGCGAAGGCAGTTTGAAGCGCCGCTCACCTTCACTGTGGACGCCGCACCCCAAGGTAAGAATTTTAAAATATAGCCAGCACTTAGGAAGGCGAGGGGCTGCCGGAGGACAGGTCATGCTTGGAGGGCAGAGAGAGGGAGGGAGGCGCGGGGGCGTGGAAGTCAGAGGAGAGGGAGTGTGTGGACCTCGGAGGGAGGGAGGGGGTGTCCTGCAAGTCAAAGGGGAGGGGAGGGGGTCATCCTGGAACTTGAAGGGGAGGGAGGGAGGCATGGGGGTGTGGAACTCGAAAGAGAATGGGGGGTATGGAACTCAGATGGGAGGGAGGGGGTCCTGGAACTCAAAGGGGAGGGATGGAGGGGGTCCTGGAACTCGAAGGGGAGGGGGTCCTGGAACTCAAAGGGGGGAAAGAGATGGAGGGAGGGGGGCCTTAGATATGGGTGGATGGAGGAGAGGCCAGGGGAGAATGCAGAGTTAATGCACATATAGGAGGGGAGGGCAAGGGACAGAGGAGAATTGCTGCACCACGATGGATGGAGGGGGCAAGGGAGAGATGCTGCACATGAATGGATGAAGGGGGCAGGGCACAGAGGACGTTTGCTGCATATGGATGAATGCAGGGGAGACAGCATAATTGGTGCACACGGGACACACACTACACACTCTCTCACTCACACAGACAGACATACACATTCTGTCTCTCAATCACACTCTCTCTCTCTCTGACACACACTCTTTCTCTCTCACACATACTCTCTGACATATACTCATTCACTCTGTCACACATACTCACTCTCTCTCACACACACTCTCTCCTAACAGTTCCCTTAAAAACATAATTGCCATTAGAGGACAAACTTGCTAGCACCCATTTCATTTCTTTCAGAAACGGGCATTTTTTTAACTAGTAAATAAATAAAAGATAAATCTAAGTTATAATTCCTTTTTTAAGAGGTATAGGAAAGAAAAGAAAGGAAATACAGGTGGAAAGTCTAAGTTGGATTTTTATAATATATGTGCCTGGGGGGGGGGGGGGGAGACCTTTTGTAAAATAGATGCTGGTGTGAGGCTGAAGGGACAATCCACCTAGGCACCATTTCATTGAAAATCTGTTTGGTGGAGCAATCACTGTCTTTGCACTCCCCCCCCCCCACACACACCCACACCCACACCCACAACCATGCCTCTGGTGACTAGGATGTTGAAATGCCTACTTGAGTAACACAGGAACTTATGAATAAGCTTGGGTTAAAAAAAATGTTTTTAGAGCCTTTTAAAATTTTGAATATCAGGGTTCTGTCCTGAGAGTAAGAGGACAACTATTCCAAATGGATAGAAACATGAGTTCCAAATTGTATCTAACATGATGTGATGGGACTATGAGAAGGCATTGATTAGATGAACGTAGAGTACAAATTAAGATATGAGTAAATCTGATAAGAATGAAGGACTGCCAGAGAGCAGAATCTGGTAACATAGTAACATAGTAGATGACGGCAGAAAAAGACCTGCACGGTCCATCCAGTCTGCCCAACAAGATAACTCATATTTGCTACTTTTTGTGTATACCCTACTTTGATTTGTACCTGTGCTCTTCAGGGCTCTTCAGGGTAGACAAGATGGAGAATTCATGGGTGATTCAAAAAGTTACTGGGAGCCAATGTTCAAGGAGGAAAAGGGGAGTGACATGATCATAGGTTTTCTTCTTAGAAAGTATCTTTATTGAAACTAGGGGCATGTTTACTACAGAGTATTAGGTTTTTGCATATAATAACTAAAAACAACATGCCTTAAATGCATCCCCCCTTCAGTTTCTGCACAGTCAAATTCTCTAATGTGTGTTATTTGCAGTCAATATGACCATGGTTGCACCTTCCCGGGATTCTGTATATCGTGCCTCGATTTCCGCATGGAAATCGAAGCGTATTTCATAACAATGCACATAACTTAATTAGTTAACAAGCTAATCAGTGCTGATAATTGGATGTTAACAAGCAATTATCAGCACTAATTGGCATTAGTTAGAATTTACGCGCACTACTTGCGAAGCATATTCTGTAACGTGGTGCATGTAGATTCTAAGTCACATAGTTGAAAAGTGGGCGTGGTTATGGCGGCAGGGGGGAGCTTTGCGGCTGCGGTGGCGGGGGGAGGCAGCTAAACATTGCCCCCCCCCCACCTTGGGTTCTGGCCCCCCCTCTCGCTGAGGTCTGGCTACGCCCCTGGCTTTAACATAAAACCTCTTCACATTACACAACACTATTGTAACTCAACCAAAATGTAAATTGTAAGCCACTTTGAACTGAAATTTATTTTTCGATAATAGTGGGATACAAGAATGCATAAAGAAATAATTTTGTTAACAACATAACAATAGTAAAATGTACAAATATAAGCATATTTGAAGTCTAGTAATAGGACTAACAGTATCAAAAATATACACATTTGTCAGCACTGTAAAACAATCATGTAACAGAAATGTGATAACTATCAGAACACAAATGATACCATAGTAGGGTAGCGGAAGAACATTTGGAATTACTGCTCGCTAAACAGAAAGTACCGTCAGGCTACCGCGGCAGCCCGGCAGTACTTCCTACCCTTAGAGGGGCATAATTGAACGAAAACGCCTATCTTCATGGGCGTTTATCTCCGAGAACGGGTCCGTGAAGGGGCGGACCCAACCGTATTTTTGAAAAAAATAGACGCCCATATGTTATTCGCTACTTTGTGAGCTGGGCGTTTTTGTTATTCAGTGATAATGGAAAATGAAAGCGCCCAGCTCAAAAACGAATACATCCAAGGCATTTGTTCGTGGGAGGGGCCATGATTCGTAGTGCACTAGTCACCCTCACATGCCAGAACACCAACCGGGCACCCTAGGGGGCACTTTTACAAAACAAAAAAAAAAGGTAAAAGAGCTCCCAGGTGCATAGCACCCTTCCCTTGTGTGTTGAGCCTCCCAAATCCCCCTCAAAACCCACTGCCCACAAGTCTACACCATTACTATAGCCCTAAGGGGTGAAGGGGGGCACCTACATGTGGGTACAGTGGGTTTGGGGGGGTTGGACGACTAACGCATTAAGCAGCACAATTGTAACAGGTAGGGGGGGGGATGGGCCTGGGTCCACCTGCCTGAAGTCCACTGCACCCCCTAATAAGTGCTCCAGTAACCTGCATACTGCTGCCAGGGAGGTGGGTATGACATTTGAGGGTGAAAATAAAAAGTTGTGAAACGTCATATTTTGTGCTGGGAGGGGGTTTGTGACCACTGGGGAAGTCAGGGGAGGTCATCCCCGATTCCCTCCAGTGGTCATCTGGTCATTTAGGGCACTTTTGGGGGCCTTATTCGTGGAAAAACAGGGTCCAGGAAAAGTGCCCTAAATTCTCGCTGAAATCGCATATTTTTCTTCCATTATCGGCGAAAGGGCGCCCATCTCTGTTCGCCCGATAACCACGCCCCAGTTCCGCCTTCGACATGCCCCCGTCAACTTTGTCCGCATCCGCGACCGAGTGCAGTTGAAAGCGTCCAAATTCGGCTTTTGATTATACCGCGTTATTCGTTTTTGTGAGATAAACGCCCATCTCCCGATTTAGGTCGGAACTTGGGCGTTTTTCTCGTTCGATTATAAGCAGGTTAGTGTGCCGTCATATCCAGCGCTGCAAAAATATATTTATGTTTGTAGTGCCAGAGTGTACCTGGTGGTAATCAGGTAGTGCCACACGGGAGCCTTTACTGCTACCTCAATGGGTGACGGTAAGGACTCCCCTCCGAAATGGCCTTGCGACAAGTGTGTTACTTGCCACACGGCCATTTCCTGCAGGAAAGACAGACTTCCTTTTTACCTGCTGCGGTAAGAGGGGGCCTCAGCGCATGTGAAAAACACGTTCCTACGCCAGTGCAGGCCCCCTTTTCTCGCAGCTTGGTAAAAGGGGCCCCTAATAAGGACACATTAGAACATTCAAATAAAAATGATGCTAATGCTGTTCTTACAATACAATGAGACAAGAGCAGCTGAGATCAGAGGCGTAGCTACTTAGGCCACAGAGGCCTGGGCCCCCGTAGATTTGGACCTGGACCCCCCCTGCCGATGACCCTCTCAACCCCCCTCCTCCCGCTGCCAACCCTCCGTCGCCTACCTTTGCTGGTGGGGGACCCCAACCCCCGCCAGCCGAGGTCCTCTTCTTCCTTCATTCTGTTTCTGAGTCTGACGCCCTGCACGGTGTACGTGCAGGACGTCAGACTCACAGAAACAGAACGAAGACTTGCAGATCGCAAGGCTTTGCTCTGTTTCTGTTCTGTTCTGTTTCTGAGTCTGATGTCCTGCACGTACAACGTGCAGGGCGTCAGACTCAGAAACAGAACGGAGGAAGAAGAGGACCTCGGCTGGTGGGGGCTGCAAAGGTAGGCGACAGTGATGGCGGGGGAGGGTTGGCGGCGGGAGGGGTGTCGAGAGGGTCATCGGCAGGGGAGAGTCAAAGTTGGTGGTGGTAGTGGTGGCGGCGGCAGCGGTGGGGGGGTGGCGGCAATAGCAGTGGCGGGAGGGGGGTCAGCAATGGTGGGGGGGGGGGGGTCAACGGCACCGGGAGGGGGCTAAAATGTGCCCCCTCACCTCGGGCTCTGGACCCCACCTCCCATCAAAGTCTGGCTGCGCCCCTGGCTGAGATATATAGAAAGGACAAGATGGGAAATACAAAGTCAATTGAGATGACTGGGTTGCTAAAATGAAGGCAAATTATGGATATATTTCAGTTGAATAAGATATGAGCTTTTATTGTCTGACCCTTCTTTGTCTTATCATTTCTCACATTGTTTCTGCTCTCAAGGGAGTCAAGAGTGAGTTGTTTTGTTTGTAGTATTACAACCTCTTAGGGGCCCTTTTACTAAGCCGCATAAACGCCTACTTGCACCCAATGTGCGTCAAAATGGAGTTACCGCCTGGTTACCGTGTGACTTTTGCAGTAATTTCATTTCTGGCTAATGTCCGATACGTGCAGCCAAAAAAAAAAATCATTTTTATTTTTGAGCTCGCATATCGGACGCGCACCAAGTGACATTTGATGCATGTAGGTCATTACCACCCAGTTACCGCGTGAGACTTTACCGGTAGGTCAATGGCTAGTGGTAAGGTCACACAGACCCAAAATGGACGTGCGGCAATTTTGATTTTGCCGCACGTCCATTTTCAGCAAAAATTTTAAAAAGGCCTTTTTTACAGGCGCACTGAAAAATGGATCGGCGCACACCCAAACTCCGCGCCTACACTACCGCAAGCCATTTTTCAGCGCACCTTAGTTAAAGCTCCTTGTGACTCTGGGCAAGTCACTTAACCCTCCATTGCCCCATGTAAGCCGCATTGAGCCTGCCATGAGTGGGAAAGCGCAGGGTACAAATGTAACAAAAATAAAATAGACACTATTGGAGATTCTACATGGAATGTTGCTACTATTGGAGATTCTACATGGAATGTTGCTACTATTGGAGATTCTACATGGAATGTTGCTATTCCACTAGCAACATTCCATGTACAAGGCTGCGCAGGCTTCTATTTCTGTGAGTCTGACGTCCTGCACGTACGTGCAGGACGTCAGACTCACAGAAGCAGAAGCCTGCGCGGCCACATTGGTGATCTGCAAGGGCCAACTGGGGAACTGAGTTCGATTCCCACTTCAGGCACAGGCAGCTCCTTGTGACTCTGGGCAAGTCACTTAACCCTCCATTGCCCCATGTAAGCCGCATTGAGCCTGCCATGAGTGGGAAAGCGCGTGGTACAAATGTAACAAAAAAAAAAAAAGCACCCCTTAATCTTTTTTCTGTCACATAAGAGTGCTTAAATGTTTTCACAGTACTGGTTTCCTTCATTACTTCTGAACGATTGTTCCAAGCATCTACTGCTTGCTTATTTTTGCTCTGAATCTTTCTCCTTAAAAATTCCCATGAATCGCCTTCCCAAAATTTCGATATAAAATGTCCATTTTCCATCCACTATTAGAGCATATTTGGATGTGCCTATTGCAGCTCTGTTACCTTGTTTCTTTCATTAAAGTCCACTTGGAACATCTTGGCCACTCTTTGTGTGGTTTGTGTCATTGTAATAGCCCGTTTCTCAACTCTTTCCATACTCTCAAAGTGCTTTTGAAGCAAGAACCTCTGGTACAGAACATAGGATTCAAAGGCAGTTCTCTTTTATGTACGTGATAAGGTCTTGTCTTGAGTCCATCTGCTACATATACTAGAGAAAGAACAGATATATAAACCATGGTGTAAAACTTTTCCACTATGGTGTGGTAACTACTACAAATAGAAAACGTTTAAAAGTTTTACGAGGTGGCATCATGAGTCATGTACAAGGTTTACAAAACTGCACTTGAATCATCGAGGGAAGAAAAAGAAGCATCAAGGAATCTAAGGCCTTGAGACGACTGTCATCCTGATTCTTCTTGCTCCACTGTATATATATTTCCCACTGGCCACCTGAGATGTATTTCAGCAGAGGCCTTAAAAGTAAATCCCTTTCAAGAGCCTTTGAAATAAAGCTATTAAATGATGTAATCAATAATACTTTCAAGTTAGGGAGTAAAAGGAATTGAAGGATAAGGAGAAATACTTTTTTTTTTTCTTGCTCTAAAGAGAGGATTGGCATCAAGGGCCAAGGGAGGTAAACTACATATAAAAGACTAAATTAAGAGGTATTAATCTATTGTTCAGAAGTCACGTTATATTTGCTTTGCTGTTCTCTTTTCTGAGAGCTTGCCTTGATCTGTCTTGGGCACACAGACCAGCCACAATTGAAGCATGCTAAATAATCCACAATGAAATACGGCACAGGGTGTTGCTCTGTAGGCCACAGAAAGCCAGGGCTCAGTGGAGTTAGAAAGGGTAGCAAAACCCTTTCAGTCTTGTTTCTCAGCTGATTAAACTCATTCAAGGTCAGGCTGCTGGAACGAAAACAGAAAGATTATCTCCTGCTCTCCACTGCTTTTCTGGCAACACCATACAGATGTAGAAACTTCTTTTTTTTTTTTTTTTTTTAATGTGCTGTAGGAAACAGAAGGAACTGGAAGGAAAAAACAGACAGGCTTTGGCTTGTTAATTTCCAAGTCACAGGTTGTCTAAGTCTGTAGTGAAATGCTCTAATAAATCAGATGCAGCTATATAATACGTATATACACATTATACGTGTAGACCCACATGTCATTTTGTCCACCATTCTTTTAATTCCACTATATATATATATATATATATATATATTATATATATATTTTTTTTTTTTTTTTTTTTTTTTCAGATACAGTGACTAGAACTACACACAATACTCAAGGTATTATGGGGTTCTTTTATCAAGCCACACTAGAAGGTGGCCAGTGTTGCAATTATTGCATGGGTTTGCAGCGTGGTAAGACCACTTTCTAGGGTTTTCTTTTAAAGGCCACGCACTAATTTCCTCATTAGTGCATGGCCATTACCGCCTGAAGTGCTCATTTATTTATTTAGATTTTGCTCACACCTTTTTCAGTAGTAGCTCAAGGTGAGTTACGTTCAGGTACACTGGATAGTTCTCTGTCCCAGGAGGGCTCACAATCTAAGTTTGTACCTGAGGAAATGGAGGGTTAGGTGTAGGGTTACCATATTTTGTCACCCAAAAAGGAGGACACATGCCCTGCCCCACCACACACCCTCGCTCCACCCCCCAGTCACATTTTCCCCTCCCCCTGTCACACACCCCGTCACCCCCCCCCCTCCCCGTCACCCCCCTCCCCTTACCTTACTACTGCCCTGGTGGTCTAGTGACCACTTCAACTCTCGGTGGCCATTTTGAATCGGCGCCGAGATCAGCAACGGGAAGGATGCATGCAGGGCAGCGGTCCGGACAAGAAAGAGGGGGCTGTTTCCTGCCCCGAAGGTGGAAGAAGTCACTAGACCACCAGGGCAGTAGTAAGTAAGGGGAGGCTAGCAATCTGCCTGTTTGGCCAGAAATCCAGACAAACGGGCAGATTGGCAAAACCCACCCACTTGCCCGGGTAAATCTGGACATACGGTAACCCTAGTTAGGTGACTTGCCCAAGATCACAAGGAGCACCAGTGGGATTTGAACCAGCCACCTCTGGATTGTAAGACCAGTGCTTTAACCACTAGGCTACTCCTAAGGGCTGCAGAGCTACTCTTGCGGTAATCATATAGTGCACGGTAATGTGCATGCCTACTCTCTGCCCCAAGACACGCCTCCAGCTGCATGTGCTCCTCTATAAACTAATGTGGATCTCCTTAGCATAGCATATCCTATGGAAGTGCCTGTTTACTGCACAGTAGGTCCACATTAGAGAAAGGGAATGGGACTTGATATTCTACTTTTCTGTGGTTACAAAGCAGTTTACATATTATACACAGATATTTACTTTGTACCTGAGGCACTGGAGGGTTAGGTGACTTTCCCAGAGTCACAAGAAGGTGCGGTGGGAATGTGAACCCAGTTCCCCAGGTTCCCAGGCAACTGCACTAACTACTTGGCTACAGCTTCCTTAGTAAAAAAGGCCCCTATGGCATTTTCCTATTCATTCTCCATTCCTTTTCTGATAATTTCTAACATTCAGTTTGCTTTTTTAGCTGCCACCACACACTGAGCAGAAGATTTCAATGTATTGTCCACAATGATGCCAGCATCATGTACCCCTATTTGGATTCATTTTCCCTATGTACCTCAGTTTGTGCATAAGTACATAAGTATTGCCATACTGGGAAAGACCAAAGGTCCATCGAGCCCAGCATCCTGTTTCCAACAGTGGCCAATCCAGGTCACAAGTACCTGGCAGAAACCTAAACAATAGCAACATTCCATTTAGAACCCCAAAGAGTAGCAACATTCCATTCAGATTCTCAAATAGCAGCAACATTCCATGTAGAACCCCAAAGATTAGCAAGATTCCATTAAGAATCTCAAATAGTAGCATAAGTACATAATATTGCCATACTGGGAAAGACCAAAGGTCCATTGAGCCCAGCATCCTGTTTCCAACAGTGGCCAATCCAGGTCACAGATACCCAGCAAGATCCCAAAAATGTACAAAACATTTTATACTGCTTATCCCAGAAATAGTGGATTTTCCCCAAGTTCATTTAATAACGGACTATGGACTTTTCCTTTAGGAAGCCATCCAAACCTTTTTTAAACTCCGCTAAGCTAACCACCTTTACCACATTCTCTGGCAACGAATTCCAGAGTTTAATATTGTGATAAGTAAGAGGGTGTCCTATCCGGGGTAGGCCACTAGAGGGTGCTAGTAGGAGAATAGGTGGAGGTCGCTAGGACCGGGGAGAGCCCTGGGATGTCCACAGGTGTAGGAGGTTATGGGCTGGGTCCTGTTTAGCTATTAACCACTTTATACCCCACCTGAGAGGTGAAAGGAAGAGAAGTGAGCTGGCAGCAGAAGAAGAGAGAGCCCCTGGAAGATACTGGCTAATCCTATGGACTGGTGGTGGACTGTGTGTCCAAAGGAGATCAGCAGGCTGAAAATCCTGGGGTAAGAAGTCCCTAAAGCATTAGTGTTTGACTGTGTGTCCTCAGTACTTATAGGAACTGTGGGTTCAGAGGAAGGACTGTGTGTCCAAAGAAGGAAGGACTGTGTATCCAAAGAAGGAAGGACTGTGTGTTCAAAGAGGAGACTGGGTGTCCAGGACTGTGTGTCCAAAGTACTGAGAGAAGCAGGCTGCAAAGCCTGGGGTTGAGAGTCCCCAAAGTATGGATGTAGTACTGAGCCTATGTATCTGTGTGGGGAGGCTCAGTGTGAAGACCTATGAATGTATAATGTATTCAGCTAGAAGTAGTGGGCCCAGGGGCTGGAATAAAGAGTTGCCTGAGGAATATGCAGTTCGTGAGACCTGTTTAATTTGCTTAGTGGGAACCAGGTCACCCTGAGCGAGAAGGGGTAGCACACTAATTTGCATATGATTTGCATATGGAGAACCAGGTCACCCTGAATGAGAAGGGGGATATCACAATATGTTTGTACATATTAAATATGCTTGTACATATTCAATTTTACCTGCCATTTAAATACCCTGCCTCCTATGCCTGCATCAAGTTACGCCTATGTCTGCCTTCTAGTCTTGAAGTCACAATTCCTTTGTGATTTAAAAATTTAGAATAATTTTGTGTCATCTGCAAATTTATACCTGTAAATGCGCATATGTATGTCGGTCACATAATGCTTGCATATTTTGAAAGGCATATATGCGAAATCCAATTCTGGGATTACATACTCTATACATATATAAAAGTATATTTATATATTTATTGGGATTTATTAACCGCCTTTATGAAGAGATTCACCCAAGGCAGTGTACAGCAGGTGCACTTTAACATAAAACTTACAATATTGTTAACAGTATAACAATAGTAAAATAACCAAAAATAAACATAAATACAATAAATGAGATAAACTTGAAAACAGTAAATCGAAACCTAATAATAGGACTACCATGAAAGTATCAAAAATAAACACATTTAGCAGCCCTGAAATTCAAATAACAGAGATATAATATGATGTCAGCATAATAATAATGATACACCTAATAAATATGCATTAGAGTGGCCTAGTGGTTAGGGTGGTAGACTTTGGTCCTGGGGAACTGAGGAACTGAGTTTGGTTCCCATTTCAGGCACAGGCAGCTCCTTGTGACTCTGGGCAAGCCACTTAACCCTCCATTGCCCCATGTAAGCCGCATTGAGCCTGCCATGAGTGGGAAAGCACAGGGTACAAATGTAACAAAAATAAAATAGATACTATTGGAGATTCTACATGGAATGTTGCTACTATTGAGATTCTGTTGCTACTATTGGAGATTCTACATGGAATGTTGCTACTATTGAGATTCTGTTGCTACTAATGGAGATTCTACATGGAATGTTGCTACTATTTGAGGTTCTGTTGCTACTATTTGAGATTCTACATGGAATGTTGCTATTCCACTAGCAACATTCCATGTAGAAGGCTGCGCAGGCTTCTGTTTCTGTGAGTCTGACGTCCTGCACGTACGTGCAGGACGTCAGACTCACAGAAGCAGAAGCCTGCGCGGCCACATTAACAGTGGAGGAGTGGCCTGGTGGTGGAGTTTGGTCCTGGGGAACTGAGGAACTGAGTTTGATTCCCACTTCAGGCACAGGCAGCTCCTTGTGACTCTGGGCAAGTCACTTAACCCTCCATTGCCCCATGTAAGCCGCATTGAGCCTGCCATGAGTGGGAAAGCGCGGGGTACAAATGTAACAAAAAAAAAAAAACTAACATAGATGTGATGCTAAAGATTTTCTACAATATGACTAATCATATAACTGAGGGACCAAGAACAGATATATGATGGGAACAAGATGCATGGTACAGTCAGTTGGGATAATTTGATGGTTAACTAAACTGAAGGCAAGTCCTTTGTATAGTTAAGCAAGCAATAAGGAGCTGATTTAAGTTCAAACAAGCCTATCCAATTAACCCAAACTAATCTTATGAAGCCATATACCCATCCCTCCTGACTCCATAACCCTCCTCCCATGTGCACCTACCCCATGCTCATTCCTTTCCTTTCCTACTCCCTTCTCCCTCGCCCATCTCTACCGACCTAATGCTTTTATTATTCTGCCATACTTCACTTACATCTTCTCCATCAATATTCTGTATTATTACTATTACTATGTAAGCCGCATTGAGCCTGCTTTGAGTGGGAAAGCGCGGGATACAAATGTAATAAATAAATAAATAAATAAATAAATAACCTATAAATGTACTCACTCTGCTGCTCCCCAGTATCTCTCTACACTCGTCCTTCCCTACACCCCTTCCCGTGCACTCCGCTCCATGGATAAATCCTTCTTATCTGTTCCCTTCTCCACTACTGCCAACTCCGGACTTCGCGCCTTCTGTCTCGCTGCACCCTACGCCTAGAATAAACTTCCTGAGCCCCTATGTCTTGCCCCATCCTTGGCCACCTTTAAATCTAGACTGAAAGCCCACCTCTTTAACATTGCTTTTGACTCGTAACCACTTGTAACCACTAGCCTCCACCTACCCTCCTCTCCTCCTTCCTGTACACATTAATTGATTTGATTTGCTTACTTTATTTTTGTCTATTAGATTGTAAACTCTTTGAGCAGGGACTGTCTTTCTTCTATGTTTGTGCAGTGCTGCGTACGCCTTGTAGCGCTATAGAAATGCTAAATAGTAGTACTAGTAGTAGTAGTGTATGGGAAGCTAGTCCAGGGGCAGAATGAGTGTATAGTCAATCAGCCTATGTATTAAAGGCTTGGGAGAAGAGCCAGGCTTTCACCTGCTTCCTGAAGTAGAGGTAGTCTCGAGTTATACGTAGCCCCTCTGGGAGTAAATTCCAGAGCGTGGGGGCTACTTTTGAGAAGGCTCGCTGGTGGGCATCACATCATATAATTTCTTTTGACGAAGGTACAGATAGTGATGATCCTTGAGAGGACCTTAGAGGTCTTAAACATATTTTAAGGGCTAACTTAAGTACTTTAAGTACTCTGGCCCATTTTGTCTGAGGACCTTGAAAATCAAACAGAGAATTTTAAATTGAGCTCTATTAGGTACTGGTAACCGGTATAGCTTCTCTTGACATTCTCGGTTTAATTCAACCAGGCAGGGCCGTTTCTTGCTCGATTAAATCGGATTGAATATTGGGCTCTTTCTTTTAAGACAGCCACATTTTAGATGTATACTGGTCCCATCCGTTTATATGGCTGGTTCTAAAATCACCTCAACAACCCGCTTCCTTTCCTTTCAATTAGCTATTATTTCCCATTCTACAAATGCAACAATTTGCTGGAAGTGAACACATATTGGTCCTTGGAATAGCAACACTTTCGGCAACAGTCTTCTAGATGTTCCTCTGTTTGAAGGAATTGATTATTCCTGCCACGTGACTCTGAACATTAACATTTTTCAACAATCAGTGATCTGGGGCTTTGGCGCCACCATTTTCTGATTTCAAACCATGGATTTTAACAAGAAGATTAGTGCTACCATTTTACTCTCTATGGTGACCTGGTTACTCATGTTATTCCTGCGCTCTCCCTTGCTAACTATTCGGTCTGTGATTGTGGGGGTTGCGAGGGTAAGAGTGAAGCATAATTATGCAATCAACTTGAGAATGTCAAGTTTCTGTACAGCACTTATCTATAATTCAGTCACAGCTTCTCATTTATTTATTTTATACTAGTAAGAAATGCCCGTTTCTGGCAAAAACGGGCGCTAGCAGGGTAATCCCCCCCCCCCCGTCCTCCCTCCCGAGTTGCAGACACCCCCTCCGTGCCTCCGTTCCGAGTTGCACACCTCTCCTCTTCGTGGTTGCGAGGGCCGCCCCACCCTCAATGTCATCGCGTTTTGACGCGAGGGCCGCCCCGCCCTCAACATCATCGCGTTTTGACGCGAGGGCGGAGCTACAGTGACTGGAGCCTGCAGGCCAAACCGGATATCTCGGGCGCCTCAAGTTTCCGGCTTGAGGCTTCAAAGTGCCTTTTATATATATAGATATTTATTTACTGCATTTGTATCCCACATTTTCCCACCTCTCTGCAGGCTCAATGTGGCTTACATTATGCTGTAATGGCAATCACCATTTCCGGAAGGAGAAATACAGAATATTATTGCATTTAAAGTACAGAAAATATAAAATAAATTAGAAGTAAATAGATATACAAATCATTTCAGGTATAAGAGGACAAGGGTAATGTGTAACGTTCAGTAATGACATAGTCAACAAATAGAAAGAGATCAATGATAACTTGTTCTGGTAAAAGTTTTGGTGTCAGTTCATTTATGAAGGATCTTTATGATAAGTTTCTTTGCACAGGTTAGCCTTGCTCTGTTCCCCCATCCTCACGTTAGTCACATCTAATATTTGTAGCAACGTTTTAGGAGACTGACTAAAATGAGAAGGCTGGTATACTGAAAAAAAATATGGGGCCCCTTTACAAAGGCTCACTGAAAAATGGCCTGCGGTAGTGTAGACGTGTGTTTTGGGTGCGGAGAGAATAATTTTTCAGCGCACCTGTAAAAACCTTTTTTTTAACATTTTTGCCGAAAATGGATGTGGGTCAAAATGAAAATTGCCGTGCGTCCATTTTGGGTCTGAGACCTAGTGGTAAGGTCTCGCGCGGTAACCGGGAGGTAATGGTCTATGCGCGTAAAATGCAGATTACTGCCCGATTGCTGTCCGTGCGCCAGGAATCAACCTATGCATCCAGCTTCTCCTACATAAGCACACAACTGTGGAATGCATTACCAAAAACTGTGAATACAACATATGACCACCTCAACTTCCGGAAGCTACTAAAGACCAACCTGTTCAATAAGGCATACCCTACCGACCCAACTTAAGTGCCTGAACCCTGCAACACAATGTAACTAAAGCTCGAATTGAACACTGCATAATTCTCCTTCTCTGATTCACAATGTGTCTGTAACATATGAACCTCACTCGACTATAACATCACTTTGTACTTGTTTCTTTACCGGAGTTGGCAAACGCCTTCACGGTACAATGTAAGCCACATTGAGCCTGCAAATAGGTGGGAAAATGTGGGATACAAATGCAACATATAAATAAATAAATAAAATAAAAATGTTTTCCAGTGCGCCTAGTGGACGTGCGTCAAAAATGAAATTACCACAAGGACCACACGGTAGCCGGCCGGTAACTCAAAATTGATGTACGTTGGGCACGTGTAGGTGCCTCACGCGGCTTATTAAAAGGGCCACTATCAGGCTTATTTTCGAAAGTGATCGCCGGCGATCTTCCGACATAAATCGGGAGATGGCCGGTGATCTCGGAAAAGCAGCAAAATCGGTATAATCGAAAGCTGCTTTTTTGACACCATTGCCGCTTTCCCATTGCCACGCCGGCGAAAGTTCAAGGGGGCGTGTCGGCGGTGTAGCGAAGGTGGGACATGGGCAGGCATGGGCGTGGCTACCAGATGGCCGGCTTTCGCGGATAATGGAAAAAAAGTGGCGTTAATCAGTATTTCGCCAGGTTTACTTGGTCCTTTAATTTTCATGACCAAGCCTCAAAAAGGTGCCCCAATTGACCAGATGACCACCGGAGAGAATGGGGGATGACCTCCCCATACTCCCCCAGTGGTCACCAACCCCCTCCGACACTAAAAAAATAAAAATACAAAACTTTTTTGCCAGCCTGTTTGCCAGCCTCAGATGTCATACCCAGCTCCCTGACAGCAGTATGCAAGTCCCTGGAGCAGTTTTTAATGGATGCAATTCACTTCAGGCAGGCAGACCCAGGTCCACCCCACCCCCCCCCTACCTGTTACACTTGTAGTGCTAAGTGTTGAGCCCTCCAACCCCCCCCCCAAAACCCACTGTACCCACATTTAAGTGCCCCCCTTCACTTATAAGGACTATGGTAGTGGTGTAGAGTTGTGGGGAGTGGGTTTGGGGGGCTCAGCACCCAAGGTAAGGGAGCTATGCACCTAGGAGCTATTTATATATATTTTTAAACATTTTTAGAAGTGCCCCCTAGGGTGCCCGGTTGGTGTACTGACATGTCAGGGGGACCAGTGCACTACAAATGCTGGCTCCTCCCATGACCAAATGCCTTGGATTTTGCCAGGTTTGAGATCGCCGGCATTTTTTTCCATTATCACTGAAAAACAAAACCAGCCATCTCAAACCCGGCGAACTCTGGCATTCGGCAGGGCCAAACCGTATTATCAAAATAAAAGATGGCCGACCATCTTTTTCGATAATACGGTTCCGGCCAGCTGTAGCGCTGCCGCCAAAATAGATTGCCGGCAACCTATTTCGCCGGTGACGTTCGATTATGCCCCTCTATGTCATTCTGTGATACTTTAAACTCAGTCTAAATTGAAGATATACTACCTACCTATTTATGCATCTAATGGTTGTGATAATGAAACAATCTAACTTTCTTTTATTGCTAAAAATGACAGAACTGATCATGACACCTGATATAAATGTATAAATATATATATATATATATATATATATATATATATATATATATATATATATATATAGAAAAAAAAGTCACAAATTGTGCAGGACCTCTAAATAGCTTGGTCTAGATTTCATGTGATGTTTTTTCCACTTGGATTTCATTTGGGCTGACTGTTTCAGGCTAATAATAATTCAACCAGTGGCAAAAATGAATGACATTTGTTGGCATTCTGCTGAATACTAGCAGGGTTAAATGTTAACATGAGAGAATGCATTAAGAAGGAATTCTGTGGTTAGCCTTCTCTATCTCTAAGCAAACACTAAGCAAAAGTCAGGGATCAAACATAAATGTGGGTTTGCCATGAGAAGACAAAAGGACCAGTAACCTGGTAACCAGGTCAAGAGGCAATATCCTTATTAATTCATGTCTAGACATTCATGAGTTGCCCCATAATTTGTGGAAAGTGGCTTTCTGAGGCCTAACCTTTCACTACTACAACAGAGGCTCCTGGCTTGTTTGAGGAAGGGGAGGTCTTTCCTGTTTCCTCACAAGCGGCATGCCTGACAGTATGTGAAGGCTTTTTATTGTCAGCCTTAGGCCAGGGTAGTTTGGGTGAGTTGAGCCAGTTGGCGTGCTGTGCCTGAAAAGGAAAACACGAAACCTAATCCCCAGGCACTGCTTCAGACAAGCACCCGTCTTATTTACTCATATCCATCTCTCCAGGAAAAGAAAAAGAAAATTGCTTACTTAATCCCCATACTAACACAATATTGATTCACATTCATGTTCACTATTTATTGACGTGCGTTGCATACAATGAGGACCATCAATTAAGCTCAACGTATTCAAGGAATGGGGCCATCGTATTGAAAAGAGATGAAGCGTACAGTTTATACAGGCCTAACGCATATGTACTGTAGACTTTGCAGTTGGTAAAGCGCGTGAGAGTGAAAATGCATGTGCTGAAGAAAATCCTCGGCCGTACGCCGGAAGAGATGTTTTTTCAACTGGCGCTGTGAATATTAATCTTCAAAGTAGCATCATTATTAGCTCAGATTTAAAAATAACCCGCTTTCAGGGGCTCAGATTCTCTCCTAGGGAAGAAAACTGCAACTGGACAATGCGACTTGCTTTCGTCATTCTATAAATTCATTCACTGTGACTGTCCTCGGAAACTCTCAGAATATGAGCTGTTGGATCTTGCCACTATCATTGTCTAGTTTCAGGACTTTTAGAGGTAAAGTTCTGAATTGCCAGATGCTGATTCTGGATAATTCTACTCTTGTCCATCGTGAGTTCTCGTAATGACTAATGCAGAGAGAGTTTTAGAGTTTGTGTACAAGACATAGTAGATGATGACGGCAGAAAAAAGACCTGCACGGTCCATCCAGTCTGCCCAACAAGACAACTCATGTGTGCTACTTTTTGTGTATACCCTACTTTGATTTGTACCTGTGCTCTTCAGGGCACAGACCGTATAAGTCTGCCCAGCACTATCCCCTCCTCCCAACCACCGGCTCTGGCACAGACCGTATAAGTCTGCCCAGCACTATCCCCGCCTCCCACCACCGGCTCTGGCACAGACCGTATAAGTCTGCCCAGCACTAGCCCCGCCTCCCAACCTCCAGCCCCGCCTCCCACTACCGGCTCTGCTATCCAATCTCGGTTAAGCTCCTGAGGATCCATTCCTTCTGAACAGGATTCCTTTATGTTTATCTCACGCATGTTTGAATTCCATTACCGTTTTCATCTCCACCACCTCCGGCGGGAGGGCATTCCAAGCATCCACTACTCTCTCCGTGAAAAAATACTTCCTGACATTTTTCTTGAGTCTGCCCCCCTTCAATTTCATTTCATGTCCTCTCGTTCTACCATCTTCCCATCTCCGGAAAAGGTTCGTTTGCGGATTAATACCTTTCAAATATTTGAACGTCTGTATCATATCACCCCTGTTTCTCCTTTCCTCCAGAGTATACATGTTTAGTTCAGCAAGTCTCTCCTCATACGTCTTGTAACGCGAATCCCATACCATTCTCTTAGCTTTTCTTTGCACCGCTTCAATTCTTTTTACATCCTTAGCAAGATACGGCCTCCAAAACTGAACACAATACGCCAGGTGGGGCCTCACCAATGACTTATACAGGGGCATCAACACCTCTATTCTTCTGCTGGTCACACCTCTCTCTATACAGCCTAGCAACCTTCTGGCTACAGCCACTGCCTTGTCACACTGTTTCGTCGCCTTCAGATCCTCAGATACTATCACTTGCCAATGCAATTTTGCTTTCATTTTTAACAAGATAAAAGGATTTTGTTTTGTATGGGTTTTTTTTTTTGGTCTGCATCAGCAATGCTTGCAATTAGACATGTGAAAACTTCTAACCATTATGCAGTGGCGTTCCTAGGGGGGGGGGGGGCGGTGGGTGCGATCCGCCCCGGGTGCACATCGCTGGGGGGGTGCCACGTGCCTGTCGGTGCCACTCGTTCCTTGCTCCCTCTGCCCCGGAACAGGAAGTAACCTGTTCCGGGGCAGAGGGAGCATGGAACGAGCATGGAACGAGCAACGCCGACAGGCGTGCAGCACCCACCCAGCAGGTAAAAATGCACCCGGGGGGGGGGGTGTCGCTTCACTGGGGGGGGGAGGTGTCATTTCACCGGGGGGGGGGGGGGGCGCATCGCTGATCCGCTCCAGTCAGTCGCCCTAGGAACGCCACTGCCATTATGTTCAAAGATGGTGGACTATATATTTAAGAATGAATAAATATCCACCTTTGCGAAAATGTCCTGAAAAAATATGTCATATGGGAGGAAGGAAAAAAGGCCTCAAGGAGCCCATGAACCATACAGATTTAAATAGAGCTGAGCAGATCGAGACAGTCTTCTCTTCATTATTGGCCAAAAAAAACTTCCATCATCAAGTGTCACTCCTATTTTTCTTGTTTAAATTTTCTTACAATATATCAACAGAAGTCCATCACAATATTTAAACTTCATTGAAACCACATATCTTTGAAAGGCACTGATGGACCCTGTGTTGGACCGTGTTCTCTTCACTTCTCCTCACCCCAGGCTGATTTTGGCCAGCGTTTCGCAGTGCTGCTTCAGGGTCCTGATGGCGGGGCATAGGAAGAGAAAAAGAACATCGCTAGTACGTCTCACCACAATACTTTCAATTGTAAAACATTCCAGAAACAGGAAATGAGGGCGGGACCAGAGGCACAGCTGAGACAGAAGGGAAGGCAGGCTGAAGCGCCATGCCTGCTCAACTTACACTGCTGCCGCCGGACCACGAGGTAACAACTTTTAAATTACAGCCGGCACACAGGAAGGTGAGGGGCAGGCGCAGGAATGTGAGAAGAGGCCGGCCAACGCAGGTCGACCTGCCACTGAGAGAGAGAGAGAGAGAGGGAGGGAGGCGCGGGGGCATGGAACTCGCAGGGGAGGGGAGGGAGGGGGGCATGGAACTCAGAGGGAAGGCGGGCCTGGAACTCGGAGGGGAGGAGAGGGAGGGAGGGAAGGAGGGAGGTCATGGAACTCGGAGCCCATACGTGATAGTGAGCGCTAAGTCAAACTGAGAATGGCTGCGAGGCAGCAACTCGCGCCACAACTAGCCGTTGACGTTCCAAATACTGTGCAGCTCAAAGTACATCGGGCAAGCGCTGATCTCACAAGACAACTCACCACTGACGTCCCGATAGAGCTGGCAGGGTTTACGAGACTATTGAAGAGATGTCGACAGGTTGCAGCCCTGTTCTGATATAGTTTCTCAGTAAAATAGGGGGCTCTCTCTCTCATACACACACACACACATACTCTCTCTCTCTCTGTCACACATACACTCTCTCTCTCTCACACTAACTCTCTCTCTCTCTCTCTCTCACTCATTCTCTCTCACACACACACACTCTAACACTATCTGTCTCACACACACTCACACAGAGTCTCTCTCTCTCTCTCTTTCTCTCACACACACTCGCAACGGAGTCTCTCTATCACACACACACTCTCTCTCTGTCACACACACACACTCTGTCTCTCTCTCACACACACACACACTCTATCTCTCTCAAACACATACTCTCTCTCTCTGTCTCATATACTCACTCGCACACAGTCTAATTCTCACACACACACTCTCTCTCACACACTCACTCTCTCTCTCACACACTGGGAGGGGAGCATGGAACTCGGAGGTGAGGGGGGCTGGAACTCGGAGGAGAGGGGGAAGGAGAGGGAGGGGCGGAGGAGACGGGGGTCGGGAACTCGGAGGAGAGGGAAAAATGGCCTGGAACTAGGAGAAGACAGAGGGGGGCCTGGAACTCAGAGGAGAGAGAGGGAGGGAGGCCTGGAACTCGGAGGAGAGGGGAGCCTGGAACTCGGATGTGAGGGGGGAGGGAGGGGCCAAGCTGGAACTCGGAGGATAACCTTGCTAGCACCCGTTTCATTTCTGTGAGAAACTGACCTGTTTTACTAGTTATACAATAGAAAATCCAACAAACCCACGTCAAGGGTACCAATATTACCAATTAAAGCAATTTATAATAATTGTACATTCCTAATAATTAACAGCGTTATCTCATCAAATTAAACTCCCTAAACCCTTGTATCTTTTTCTCATTATTCTTAAATTGATCTAACTGAAGTGGATCCCAGAAAACATAATCTTTACTCTGAAAAGAAACCAAACATGTGCATGGAAATTTAAGGAAAATAGTAGCACCCAAGGCCAATACTCTAGATTTCAAAGCCAAAAAAATCTTTCCATCTGAGTTGCATGGCCCTGGCCACATCGGGAAACATCAATATTTTTGCCCCACGGCGCCAGAGACCAGTGCTGGATGAAGTCTTCAGCTGGTGAGAGTTGGGGTCCCCCGCCAGCCAAGATGTACAGCAGCGGCAGTGGGTGGGGAGCGGCAGGGCGGCAGAGGGGGGCAGTGGCAGAGGGGGGTGGTGCACCAAAATGTGCCACCCCACCTTGGGCTCTGGCCCCCTCCCACCTCGAGGTGTGTCTACACCCCTGCTCTGCAGAATGTCAAAAGCAGAGCCGACTCCTTCCAACACTCAAGCACTCACCAGGTAGTATTAGTCCCCTGCGCACTTCTAATTCAAAGAGAGAAATTCCTTCAAACTGTAAATGCTATAAGGTGGACTTTACCCTCCAGGAGTTAAATGGTGTTCAAAATCTGTTTCCTAATATCTCCTTTTGCTATGCAGTATGCTTTTAAAGATATTTCCTAAGTTATTCACAATAAAGTTATTCAGAGGAAGCAGGAGGAGAATCAGCAGGATTCTTTCTTCTGTGGCTTCCACCTTCACCAGATTATTCATGGCCCTAGATAAATAATTTTGGTCCATTTCCCTGGAGCCTAGGCTTTGAATACCTAGAGAAGTGGAGTGGGCTCAAAAATTGTCATTGTATGCCCATTTTTGCCCAGTTAGTCTGACAAAATTGTTAATTGCATTGTCCTCCTCTTCAGCTTCATATTGGGTGATTCAAGCCCCATCATACATATATTACGGATGGTTTTGTTGTCATTTGTAACAAAAGTTTCACAGGGAAGAGAAGGATTTGCTATTTTTTTGCTAAAAATTCAGCATTTTCTCTTTGCAACTGCAAAATGCTTATGAAACTTCGGTCTGGGGTCACTGCTTTTTCATATGTCCTAGTAGATGATAGAATAATTTAATTAATTTTGCCTGCGAGTTTACAGGCAAGACTATCCAGGTAATGCTTCAAATCCTAGAATAAGATTATTTACAATCTAATCTAAGGAGTGCTGACTGGTTCCACTGGAAGCTAAAAGCTGCCTCAGCATTTACACATTCACACTTTTCTGGGCAAAATCCCAACTGGCTCATTTAATTGAAATCATTATATTATATATTATCTCTAGGTTCACAAAATGAAGTGGTTCTCTTGGTCTAAAGGCTTGCCTTTATGACTGCAATTTCCTTGCAAGATCATCATTGCGGACTATTTAACATGTAAATATCAGGTGGCAAAGCACTTTCTGTTGTGGGCTTTTATAGAAGGCAGGCTACAATAAACCTTTACATCCAGCCCATGTAATAAATAAATTACATTATTTATTTTGTGTGTATGTGTGTGTTGTATGTGTGTGTGCATTTGTGACTCTGAAAAAAGTTCTACATTTATAAATATCCATCTACCTTAGAGGAAAACTTACTAAGCTATGGTAAAGTATTATTTATGTAGATTTTGCTCACACCTTTTTCAGTAGTAGCTCAAGGTGAGTTACACTCAGGTACACTGGACATTTCTCTGTCCCAAGAGGGCTCACAATCTAAGTTTGTACCTGAGGCAATGGAGGGTTAAGTGACTTACCCAAGATCACAAGGAGCAGCACTATGATTTGAACCAGCCATCTCTGGATTGCAAGAGTGGTGCTCTAACCACTAGGCCACTCCTCCACTAGCAACATTCCCTCTAGAATCTCAAATAGTAGCAACATTCCAGAATCTCAAAAAGTGGCAACATTCCATGTAGAATCTTTCAAGTGTAGCAACATTCCATACATTTATTTATTTAGATTTTGCATGTACCTTTTTCAGTAGTAGCTCAAGGTGAGTTACCTTCAGGTACACTGGATGTTTCTCTGTCCCAGGAGGGCTCACAATCTAAGTTTGTACCTGAGGCAATGGAGGGTTAAATGACTTGCCCAAGATCACAAGGAGCAGCAGTGGGATTTGAACTGGCCACCTCTGGATTGCAGGACTGGTGCTTTAACCACTAGGCCACTCCTCCAATACATTTCTTTTTAACTTAAGGGACCCAAGAGCATTACTCCCTAATGTGCGTTTAGTACAAGAAGAAAGGCTTACCTCAAAATATATTAAAGTGTTTTGCAGTAATTTGCTAGTTTATTATTTAGGGGCTCTTTTATAAAATGCGTGGGAGGACTAATGCATGGAAAGCATGCACCAAATCGACACTAATGCCGGGGTAGCATGTACGTCTGGTGGCTCTTGTGAGTTTGGCGCATGCTGAATCCCATGGTAGAACTATTTTCTATCATGGGGGAGGGGCGTTCCCAGTAGTGATCGGCAGCACTGCCACATTGGCATCCACACTCACACACGATGTGGCCTCGTGGGATTACCGCATGATTAGCGCTTGAGCCTTTACCACTAAGTCAATGGCTGGCGGTAAGGGCTCAGGCCATAAATAGGCAAATGCTAGTTTTAATTTTTGTGCACACCCATTTCCCGACCCATTAAAAATGGCTTTTTGCCCCCCCCCAGCCCCCGAAGCTGCTGCCCTAGACAACCACCTAGTCTTGATTAATGGTTGGTCCTGCCCTGAGGTTTGGGGTCTTTATGCTTTTTTACCCATTTCCTAATGCTTTGGGGTCTTCCTTTAAATGTTAATGTTGTGTTGCTCCTCTTTCCGTGTCTTGAGATCTTTATTCTACTGTTTGTGCCTCATTGCCCTCCTTGAGTGGCTCGGAGCCTTCATTCACTGTTTGTGTCTTTGATCCTCTTTTGGTGTCATGCAGGGGTGTTGGGTGTTATTAGGAAGGGTATGGAGTCCAGGTGTGCGGATGTTATAATGCCGTTGTATCGCTCCATGGTGCGACCGCACCTGGAGTATTGTGTTCAGTACTGGTCTCCGTATCTCAAAAAAGATATAGTAGAATTGGAAAAGGTACAGCGAAGGGCGACGAAAATGATAGTGGGGATGGGACGACTTTCCTATGAAGAGAGGCTGAGAAGGCTAGGGCTTTTTAGCTTGGAGAAGAGACGGCTGAGGGGAGATATGATAGAAGTGTATAAAATAATGAGTGGAATGGATCGGGTGGATGTGAAGCGACTGTTCACGCTATCCAAAAATACTAGGACTAGAGGGCATGAGTTGAAGCTACAGTGTGGTAAATTTAAAACGAATCGGAGAAAATTTTTCTTCACCCAACGTGTAATTAGACTCTGGAATTCGTTGCCGGAGAACGTGGTACGGGCGGTTAGCTTGACGGAGTTTAAAAAGGGGTTAGATAGATTCCTAAAGGACAAGTCCATAGACCGCTATTAAATGGACTTGGAAAAATTCCGCATCTTTAGGTATAACTTGTCTGGAATGTTTTTACGTTTGGGGAGCGTGCCAGGTGCCCTTGACCTGGATTGGCCACTGTCGGTGACAGGATGCTGGGCTAGATGGACCTTTGGTCTTTCCCAGTATGGCACTACTTATGTACTTATGTAACATAGTAACATAGTAGATGACGGCAGAAAAAGACCTGCATGGTCCATCCAGTCTGCCCAAGACAAACTCATATGTGTATACCTTACCTTGAATTTGTACCTGTCCTTTTCAGGGCACAGACCATATAAGTCTGCCCAGCAGTATTTCCCGCCTCCCAACCACCAGTCCCGCCTCCCATCACCGGCTCTGGTACAGACCGTATAAGTCTGCCCTCCCCTATCCTCGCCTCCCAACCACCACCCCCTCTTCCCCCCAACTGCTCCGCCACCCAATTTCAGCTAAGCTTCTGAGGATCCATTCCTTCTGCACAGGATTCCTCTATGCATATCCCACGCATGTTTGAACTCCGTTACCGTTTTCATCTCCACCACCTCCCGCGGGAGGGCATTCCAAGCGTCCACCACCCTCTCCGTGAAAAAATACTTCCTGATATCTTTCCTGAGTCCATTTTGGTGGTGCCCAAGGGGAAGTCTGAGGGTCATGTATTTGTTCTCAACTCTTCTTCCCCCTCTCTTCACAAAGGTGTGAGGTCCTACCTTGGCTGACGGAGCCCCCTCCCACGCCCGTGCTGCCTAAGCAATGAGGATGTCATTGGTAAGTTTCGGCCTTCTGACATTGACACTCCCGTGCTGCTCAGTTCATGCTGTTGAACTGAGCATGTGCAGGATTTACAGCATTGACAGCTGAGGGACGCTGTCAACTTTCTCGCTACTCAGGCAGCACGGGAGTGGACTCATGCAGTGGACCTCTTTGGCTGGCAGAACTGAGCATCCTCACCAGCCATTCCACAAGTGCCACAAAATTGGAAGAGGTTTGAGGATGAAGTGAAGGGGTCCAGGCCCCAGAAGCCTCTTTGTGGCTACGATACTGCGGCTATAAAGTTTCCATTTCACTCTTGATGCTTTGCAGTGCATTTGCCTCTGCAGTATATGCCTGTCAGCATGTTTTAAGCAATTTGATTACAAATGAACAGTAAACCTCAATCTTAAGTGCAAATTTGCTCTCCCCATTGATTTGAATGGACCCAAATAATCTGATTTGAATAATTCTGAATCTGTAAATGAACTAAGTGGGTGTTTGAACTGAACACAAACCAAACACTTTTGCTGCACACATGTACGCTACTGTACTTTTTGATTGTTAATTTTAGATTTGGGTTTTAGATTTATTGCTTGCTTTATCCAAATCTGAGCTCAAGGCAAGTTACATATTCAGGTGAATGAGTTATTTCCTTGCTCAAATGAGCTCACATTCCAGTTGTACCTGAGGCAATGGAGGGTGAAGTGACTTGCCCAAGATCACAAAAAGTGTTAGATTGTAAGCCACTCGGAGTCCATTTTGGAACAGAGTGGCATATAAATCAAAATGTAAAGCAATGCATTCTATTTTTTTTAAAGGTCTTGTCATGCTAGTTTTTGCATAAATGGGTAGCAGTGTTTCAGTAGGCATAGTTATCTTTTTCTAGATATCTCTGGTTCAGATTGTCACATGAAATTTTCTACTCTGCAAGTTTGCATAAAGAGGCTACTAACCCATAGGAAATGCAGTGATTTGGTATAGAAGTCTTTGAATATGCAGTTCCATCAAATACAGAACCAGATATCATATCACTACAAATAAGACTATTTACATACTCTAGCCAAACCACCATGAGGGAGGAGGTACAAAAATTCCTACCAAAAGTAGAATCTGAGGAAAGGGGGAGTAGGAGGAGTAGGTTCTTGAACAACACTAGTAGGCGACGTAGGTTAGGAACAATCTCTTTATTTAAATATACACTCGACTCAACGCAGCCGTGTTTCGGCGCTACAGACGCCTTCTTCATAGACTCCTGAAGAAGGCGTCTGTAGCGCCGAAACACGGCTGTGTTGAGTCGAGTGTATATTTAAATAAAGAGAGTGTTCCTAACCTACGTCGCCTACTAGTGTTGTTCAAAAGCATACTCCTCCTACTCCCCCTTTCCTCTGAACAAATATGCCAACACCCAAAATCTCTAGAGAAAACAAAAGGTGTGCAAAAGCATGCAGACCTTAGGAAACTGGAAGACTGGGCTTCGAAACAGCAGATGAAATTTAATGAGGACAAATGCTGGGTTAGATGGAGCATTGGTCTGACCCAGTATGGCTATTCTTATGTTCTTAACTTATCGGCATAATTCTAAAACTCACAATGATTACCAAAGACATTTCTACAATTTTGTGTTCGTAAACGCCTAGCTTTGTGACAGAATCAATTAACTGCAGTGTTTGTGCAAGAAAATAATTCATCGTCTTCTCGTACTTACCTTAATTTACACCTTCCAAAATGCAAAGGTATTAAATACAAGACCTCCTATGCATCCTGCTTCTCCTTTTTGGGCAGCAAGATCCATCCGAACAATCAACGACCATCTACCATTTAGAAAAATGCTAAAGACCCATCTCTTCAAGAAAGCTTCCACTAATGACCCAACCTAACTTCTTAAACCCACCCACATGATTCCTGTCCTTACGATTATTATACATTAGAACAAGTCTCCCAATCTCCTTATGCTTATCATCTACCTCTTCCTATCCATCCTTCCTACTCATGTCCCCTCCCAATCTCTTTCCTTTTGATCATCCTATCTTGCTTACCTCTCCTTGTTCAATCTACATATCCTTAAAACCCCGTTATTACTGTGTTTACTACAACTTGTTATTACCCTTCTTAAGACTTTGTAACTCCATTTACTATGTAAGCCGCATTGAACCTGCTATGTGTGGGAAAGCGCGGGGTACAAATGTAAATAAATACATGTTTTTATGGTATCCATTGGAAAGTCAAGAAAGAATAAACCTTGTCATAGACTGCAACTTCAGGCCACCAAACCACAGTTTGTTGCTCCCAGGTCACCTCTTAAAGGGATCGCAGTACTGTCCCCACCACCTTTTGATATCACCCCACCTCTGATTTCCAGCTCAAGTCCCCTCTGATCTCCAGTCCCCACAAAAATGATCTCTCCAATCTCCAGCCCCCCATACATAAGCTCCTCAATCAGAACCTACTCCCTAAAGAACCCCCTAACCCCGAGGACCTACTAAGCAGTACCTGGTAGTCTAGCGGGTAGTTAGCTAGGAGTGACCCTACTGTTGCTGGTGCTGTTTCTCAAAATTTTAACTGGAAAATATTAGGACATTCTTCTAATTTTTGTAGATCTGTGCTGCTGATATCATCCATCAATGGAATAAAACATGTTTGACCTCATAGGTCTTTCCGAGCACTCTACCAAAACCCTCATCCACACCCTTGTCACCTCTCGTTTAGACTACTGCAATCTGCTTCTTGCTGGCCTCCCACTTAGTCACCTCTCCCCCCTCCAGTCGGTTCAAAACTCTGCTGCCCGTCTCGTCTTCCGCCAGAGTCGCTTTACTCATACTACCCCTCTCCTCAAGACCCTTCACTGGCTCCCTATCCGTTTTCGCATCCTGTTCAAACTTCTTCTACTAACCTATAAATGTACACACTCTGCTGCTCCCCAGTATCTCTCCACACTCGTCCTTCCCTACACCCCTTCCCGTGCACTCCGCTCCATGGATAAATCCTTCTTATCTGTTCCCTTCTCCACTACTGCCAACTCCAGACTTCGCGCCTTCTGTCTCACTGCACCCTACGCCTGGAATAAACTTCCTGAGCCCCTACGTTTTGCCCCATCCTTGGCCACCTTTAAATCTAGACTGAAAGCCCATCTCTTTGACATTGCTTTTGACTCGTAACCACTTGTAACCACTCGCCTCCACCTACCCTCCTCTCTTCCTTCCCGTTCATATTAATTGATTTGATTTGCTTACTTTATTTATTTTTTTGTCTATTAGATTGTAAGCTCTTTGAGCAGGGACTGTCTTTCTTCTATGTTTTTGCAGTGCTGCGTAAGCCTTGTAGCACTATAGAAATGCTAAATAGTAGTAGTAGTAGTAGTAGTAGTAATAGGTAGTCAAGCAGATAAGCTGTGTCCTCTGAGTGAATTCTCTGACTTCATGCCTTTCCAGAAAGGGGTAGAAAGTTGTAGAACAATAGGAGTGTCCAGTATACTCAGTGGGAAGATTCTGATGGCAGCCTCTGACTATAAAATAGAGATTCCACATAGCAACAATGTCTTAAGTTTGAATTTCCTGCCTCTGACCCTTCAAAAAAAGGAAGGAACCTTTTTTGGCTGTCACAAACAAAGGCATTGAACCAATATGGAAGTGCAAGAACCAGAACCTCAAAAGCTGCTATTTTGTACATTGCAGAAGAATATGAGAGCCTCTGAAGCCCAGAAAAATCACAAGAATAGAGATGGAGATAACTGGACTACCTTGTAACCAACATCTAGGTGCCTAGGAGTGGCCTAGTGGTTAGAGCACTGGTCTTGCAATCCACAGGTGGCCGTTTCAAATCCCACTGCTGCTCCTTGTGATCTTGGGCAAGTCACTTAACCCTCCATTGCCTCAGGTACAAACTTCGATTGTGAGCTCTCCTGGGACAGAGAAATATCCAGAGTACCTGAATGTGACTCACCTTGAGCTACTACTGAAAAAGGTGTGAGCAAAATCTAAATAAATAAAATATTCACAATTCTTGTGGTTCAGGAACATCTAAAGCAGAAGAACAATATTATTATCATCTAGAAGAAGCACAACTGTCTTGGGTTTGAACCTCCCTCTTCTAACCAACTTAAAGATAGGGAGAACCTGCCAGCCGCCTTGATAGCAAAATACCTGGGCTACAAAGCCCATTAGCTATATCATGTGTGGCTCAGCCAAACACTGTGTACCAGAAGACAGTTTGAAGCTTGCAAGTGCCACAACCACTGTCCTGTCTGGACTAAATGGTTTGAGGATCCCTCTGTGCCCTTCTATTCTGTTCCATTACTAAGAGGAGAAAAGGTGAAAGATTGGACTTTTGCTGTGAATACCTAATAAGGCATTGGGATCACCACCTGGTAACTCCCAGAGATAATACCTTTTTCACCCTAGCAGGATGTACCAAGAGTTCCCAGTACAATTAATATGACCTCTAATGAGATAACATCTGACTGCAGAACCAGTGTACATATACACTATTATTTGCTAATGCGTAAGTAATAATTACTGGAAAAAGCACATCATCTTGTCAGAGAGAGACAGAGAGAGGAAGAAAGAGAGAAAGAAACACCTAGCCTGTCCTCTGCAGAGAAAGAGGAATAACTTCGACTTCCACTGTTATTGATAAATGAGTCATTAAGATGGTCTATTTTGTTATTTGACCCACACCTGTCATGCTTTTGCTGCTTCCATGTGTCACTACCATCCTTTAGTTTAAATATCTAGCAATAAATTGTCCGAATTTCCCACTTAAGAGTCCTATTCCTGACACAGAAAAACGTAGCCCACCATTGTAGTATAACCTTGAATACTCTATATATTATATGTATTTTATAAAGACACATACCCCCAGATTCTATATAGTGCGCCTAGCGTTCCTCGCGGATTTCATAACAGCACATGTAACTTAATTGGATTAACAAGCCAATCAGCATTGTTAACAGCACTTAACAAGCAGTAATGAGCACCAATTGATAATGGAGTGGCCTAGTGGTTAGAGCACCAGTCTTGCAATCCAGAGGTGTCTGGTTCAAATCCTGCTGCTGCTCCTTGTGATCTTGGGCAAGTAACTTAACCCTCCATTGCCTCAGGTACAAACTTAGATTGTGAGTCCTTCTGGGACAGAGAAATATCCAGAGAACCTGAATGTAACTCACCTTGAACTACTACTGAAAAAGTTGTGAGCAAAATCCAAATAAATTATTTGAGACTATGTTGCTACTATCTGAGATTCTACATGGAATGTTGCTATAGTGGAGGAGTGGCCTAGTGGTTAGAGCACCGGTCTTGCAATCCAGAGGTGGATGGTTCACATCCCACTGCTGCTCCTTGTGATTTTGGACAAGTCACTTAACTCTCCATTGCCTCAGGTACAAACTTAGATTGTGAGTCCTTCTGGGACAGAGAAATATCCAGAGTACCTGAATGTAACTCACCTTAAGCTACTACTGAAAAAGGTGTGAGCCAAATCCAAATAAATGATTAGAATTTACAAGACACATCACTAAGTGTATTCTGTAATGCAGAGCTCCTAAATTTTAATGCACTCAGGCAAAAAGGGGCATGGTTATTGGGCAGGGAAATGGACATTTCATGGGTGTTCCAATCTTTACATGCGTAGTTATAGAATATGGCTCAGTGTGCCTAAATCTGGTGTAAATGGTTGCACATAGTTTTAAGTGCTGGGATATCAACTAAGCATATTCTATATACCGTGCCTATATCTAGGCACCACTTATAGAATACGCTTAGGCGAAAACGTTGCAGCATCTTCTGTCTCCTCCAAACATCTCTTCAGCTCTCTTCTACTCCCAGTCTCTGCCCTCGGTGCAATATGGCATCTTTCCCCTCATCCACGATTCAGTTTCACACACACACCCACCACAGGTCTGCCTTAAACATGGTCTTCTGTTGGTCCCCACAGTGGTAATGTTGCACATACCCTGCCTATGGCCTGCTCCAAAGCTTTTTTTCTGGTCTATTCCACCTCCTCTGACATCACTACCTGTATCTTATGGGTGGTATGGATCAGAAGAAAAGCTTGGAGCAAGCCTTAGGCGGTGTATATGGAAAACTGCTTCTGCTGAGGACCAACAGATGACCACCTTTAAGGTAGATTGGCAAGAGGAAATTGGGGAGAGGGCAGATGCTGAACCTCGGGTGTGGGGAGAGGAGTGAGCTACAGACCTACAAGCAGAACTGGAGGGACCATCGGTGGAATCTATGGCCAAGGCAGTGAGCCACAACAGCCACAAGAAGGGCTTGGTGCTGCTCACCAGCAAGTTTATGTTGCTGTTCATGGGGGTGGAGGGGGGAGGGAGAGATGCTGGACAATGGGAGGGAGGAAGGAAGGAGAGAGAGAGAGAGAGAGAGAGAGAGAGAGAGAGGGAGAGAGAGAGAGAGAGAGAGAGAGAGAGAGAGAGGGAGAGAGAGATAATGGACTCCAGGACCCCAGGAAAGAAAGAGAGACAATGGACCTGGAGAAAGAGGAGAGGGAGGGAAGCAAGAGATAAGGGAGAAGTGTTGGATCTGGGAGTGGGAGGGAGGGAGATTATCAGTCCCTTAGGGAAGGGAAAGGAGATGAGATCTGATATACTGCCTTTCTGTAGTTACAAACAAAACAGCTTACATATTATATACAGGTACTTATTTTGTACCTGGGGCAATAAAGGCCTCACGTGACTTACCTAGAATCACAAGAAACTGCACTGCAAAATTAATTAATTAATAATTACAAAATAAACCTTTAATTGTATGATTAATCATGTAGTCCTAATAAACATTTAAAAAAACATAAACAAAAGGGTAGATTCAGTAACAATACTAGAAACGTTTTTTTTCACGGAAAGTTGATAAACACATGGAAAGAGCCTACCTTCCCCACTCCTTCTCTGCTATTCCATTGGACTTCTTTCATGGGGATCTAGTGCACCTCCCCCACCTCGTGTGGTCTCTTCCTTGAACACATGGAATAACATTCCAAGGGAAGCCATGAACAATTTAAGACAGCTACTACTACTATTTAGCATTTCTATAGCGCTACAAGGCGTACGCAGCGCTGCACAAACATAGAAGAAAGACAGTCCCTGCTCAAAGAGCTTACAATCTAATAGACAAAAAATAAAGTAAGCAAATCAAATCAATTCATGTGTACAGGAAGGAGGAGAGGAGGGTAGGTGGAGGCGAGTGGTTACGAGTCAAAAGCAATGTTAAAGAGGTGGGCTTTCAGTCTAGATTTAAAGGTGGCCAAGGATGGGGCAAGACGTAGGGGCTCAGGAAGTTTATTCCAGGCGTAGGGTGCAGTGAGACAGAAGGCGCGAAGTCCGGAGTTGGCAGTAGTGGAGAAGGGAACAGATAAGAAGGATTTATCCATGGAGCGGAGTGCACGGGAAGGGGTGTAGGGAAGGACGAGTGTGGAGAGATACTGGGGAGCAGCATGGGATAAGCCCAGAGGATCATTAGTTATGAAGAATGAACAACACTCAATTGGACTTTGTGACAATGTAACAGAAAAAAAAATCTGGACAGCCAATGAGCCTTATGGTCGTTATCTGTCATTATATTCTACGTTTCGTAGGTAAGTCATTACAATGGAGATGACTTAAGAACTAAATCCTGCAAAACTTCCCTCACTAGATAGCATGCTGTTGTGATATGGATGCAGAGAAAAAGAGTTGGGTCCTACAGAGCTTAAATAAAATACATTGCCTTTCATAAGAACTGTTCTCTAGTTAACGAATGATTTTCTAATCCAACTGTATTGTCTATGGGAATGGACCATGCATTATCTATGAAGCTTGTCATGAACTGATTCTTAAAACTAAAAGTCATCAGGGAAAAATTAAGCACTCAAAGAAATCCGGGCAGCCTCCTGGCATTTACTAGATTTCAGGTACAGATTCTGATTTGCGATCTCTTGGGTCTGTAACAATTTGCTATTTCTAATTTATTGCTTCATTTGTGACTGCTGCTACGGCAAGGTAAATTTATTCTGATTTGCACAACCTTATGTGCTGGCTCTGACAGTGACTAATTATTACCCGAGTTAAAATAATGAAAGTGTCGGAAAGTGTCCGAATGTAATTTGTTAGGAAAACATGAGGCGCTCAGTGTTACGCAGTCCAGAAAAGTTGAAGTGATCTGAAACCACAGATAATTAAGAGGGATATATATTTTTTTAAAGGTTAAGACTCCGTGGCAAGGATTTGGGGGGGGGGGGGGGGGGAGACTCAGTCCAGAAGAACTGGTCATTGCATGTGATTTCCTCTGCTTTCTCACACCTTTGGGAGCGTATTCTAATCAGTAAACTAATATCATTGTAGTCTAGCAATTTTCTGTGAAAGAGGTGATGTGAACACACACAAACACACAAAACATCATATATATTTAAAAAAATCTATAACTCTAATCAAATACATTATTGTCATCATTTGTATTAGAACTACTGCTATCAGATGCATGCAGTGATATAAGACATGGATGTCACAGATCCGGTACCTGGTCAAAATAGCCCCGACAAAAAAAGACCCAACAAAAAGACACAAACATAAAATAGCCTCAACAACAACAACAACAAAACAGACAAAAAAGCCCCCAGCAAATCAGCCCCTGACAAATGAGCCCCTCAACAAAAGGGCCCGCCCCCAAAGTATTTTACCTGTTCCTGCTGCTGCTGCAACTGTGCGTCTTTCTGAGTCCCACTGCTGCTGCTTTGAACCGAGATGTGTCTCCCCTTTGCCACCCCACTTTCGGTGCTCACTGTCCGGAATGTCTCCTTCTTCTTCCTGCCTGCCCTGCACGGTCTGGTATATCTCTCGCCTTTCCCCCTCTCGATGATCCTCCAACATTCCTGTGGGCCGCCAGCAGCATCAACAAGAAATACAAGCTGCTTCAGCTGGCCCCGGAAGCCTTACATAGTAGCATAGTAAATGACGGCAGATAAAGACCTGAACGGTCCATCCACTCTGCCCAACAAGATAAACTCATTTTACATGGTATGTAATACTTTATATGTATATCCCAGTTTCATTTGCCCCTGCCTATCTCAGGGCACAGACCATAGAAGTCCACCCTGCACCGGTTTTATTCTCCAAATACCGGCGTCGTCACCCAATGTCCGCTAAGATTCCATGGATCCATTCCTTCTAAACAGGATTCCTTTGTGTTTATCCCACGCATGTTTGAATTCCATTACCGTTTTCATCTCCACCACCTCCCGCGGGAGGGCATTCCATGTATCCACCACCTTCTCTGTGAAAAAGTACTTCCTGACATTACTCCTGAGTCTGCTCCCCTTCAACCTCAATTCATGTCCTCAAGTTCTACCACCTTCCCGTCTATGGAAAAGGTTCGTATGCGGATTAATACCTTTCAAATATTTGAACGTCTGTATCATGTCACCCCTGTTTTTCCTTTTCTCCAAGGTATACATGTTCCCGTGGGCAAGTCTCTCCATACCATTTTCGAAGCTTTTCAGTCTTTTTACATCTTTAGCCAGATACGGCCTCCAAAACTGAACACAATACTCCAGGTGGGGCCTCACCAACGACTTGTAGAGGGGCATCAACACCTCCTTTCTTCTGCTGGTTATGCCCCTCTCTATGCAGCCTAGCATCCTTCTGGCCATGGCCGTCGCCCTGTCACATTGTTTCTTCACCTTCATATCCTCCGACACCAACACCCCAAGGTCTCTCTCCTGAGTCGAGCTTACTATACCTTACATAGTATATAGTGCTGGCTAAAACAGAGCCAATTAAGGGCCCTGTTTACTAAGGTGCACTAGTGTTTTTAGTGTGTGCTAAAAATTAGCATGCACTAACTGTGAAGACACCCATAGGAATATTATGCGCATCTACACAGTTAGCGTGCACTAAAAACGCGAATGCACCTCTAGTGAGGCTTAGTAAGCAGGACCCTAAGTGAGATATTCAGCTATGAAGAACCACATAAAGATAAGACTGTCAAGAGCTGGCCGTGTCATTCATTTTGAACATCGAGCCCCCGGTGTCTAAGATCCCTTAACTCTTCTTATACAATCAGTCTGCTGTAGCCTGAACCTTTATGTGGACGTCATACAGATCTTATTCACCTTGTATGCTATCTCTGATATTACACCGTTGCAGTATTCCCTGCAATTGGTCAACAGTTGGCTTCAAGACAAACACTTATTTCTTTACCTTGTTAAATGTGGTGTGTGCAAAGTGGACACACAAGATTGAAGATTTCAGAGCTCACCTTCTATGAAGTTAATGGGATTTGTTTTTAAATTCTGGAATTCGTTGCCAGAGAATGTGGTAAAGGCGGTTAGCTTAGCGGAGTTTAAAACAAAAGGTTTGGACGGCTTCCTAAAGGAAACGTCCATAGACCGTTATTAAATGGACTTGGGGAAAATCCACTATTTCTGGGATAAGCAGTATTATTATTATTATTAGCATTTGTATAGCGCTACCAGACGCACGCAGCGCTGAACACCTGACACAGAGAGACAATCCCTGCTCAATAGAATTTACAATCTAAAATACAGACAGACAAGACAATTAAGGGTGAGGGAAGTACTGGGTGAGAAGTATAAAATGTTTTGTACATTTTTGGGATCTTGCCAGGTATTTGTGACCTGGATTGGCCTCTTTTGGAAACAGGACGCTGGGCTCGATGGACCTTTGGTCTTTCCCAGTATGGCAATACTTATGTACTTATGTTTTGATTATAATTGATAAGAAGAAGTTATAATTTTCAAATATATAGAGCACTGTGTAAAATGAATGGGATGGTAACAGTCAGGTCTGTCATGGTTTCACAAACAGTGTGAAGGTGCGAGATAAGTGACTTTAATAAAATCACGATTTGTGGGAGAAAGGAATAAAATCTCATGCAACGCAAAGAATATACAGGTTTTGAGTTGCTGCCTTCTAAGCAGAGAACCTCTATCAGCTGCAATGTTTCATTTGAAGAAATAGTCTCCTCTCATGATGATCTGCTAGTTAATTGACAACTGAAAATGCACCTGAATCCCCAGCAGGAAGAAAATATCTAATCTGTTGGCAACTTCACTCTGGCAACATTCAATACAATATTGGGTGGAAGATGTACGAGAAACTGATTGTGCAATTCAGTTGTACATAATGCATTCTGGCGTACGGTGCAAATTATATTTTAGCACCTCAATTTCTATTGAACTTTATCTCCGGAACATGGTTCTTATTATATCTGTGGAACACGGTTCTAAGTATAAGATTACATTATAAAAGACTGGTCAATAAGGGATTTAATTCTTGTTGCTAGCCCTCAGACAGATCATCTTTTTAAAATTCTCCGAACCTTCTTTATGGGATGGTAGGTAAAGAGTACACATTGATCAGAAAACTTTCAAGCCCTGGAGTGGAGTTTGCAGGGTGTCATGATAGAGCAAACAGAGAGTAATGTGTCCAGCTTTGGAGGCTGTATCTGGCTAAAGATGTAAAAAAAACTGGAAGCGGTATAAAGAAAAGCTGCGGAAATGGTATGGGATTTGCGTTGCAAACCGTACGAGGAGAGACTTGCCGACCTGAACATGTATACCTTGGAGGAAAGGAGAAACAGGGGTGACATGATACAGACGTTCAAATATTTGAAAGGTATTAATCCGCATATGAACCTTTTCCGGAGACGGGAAGGCGGTAGAACTAGAGGACATGAATTGAGGTTGAAGGGGGGGGGGGGGGCAGACTCAGGACTAATGTCAGGAAATATTTTTTCACGGAGAGGGTGATGGATATGTGGAATGCCCTCCCGCGGGAGGTGGTGGAGATGAAAATGGTAATAGAATTCAAACATGCAAGGGATAAACACAAAGGAATCCTGTTTAGAAGGAATGGTTCCGTGGGATCTTAGCGGAGATTGGGTGGCGAGGCCGGTATTTGGAGAATAAAACCGGTGCAGGGCGGACTTCTACGGTCTGTGCCCTGAGATAGGCAGGGACAAATCAAACTCGGATATACATATAAAGTATTACATACCATGTAAAAGGAGTTTATCTTGGGCAGACTGGATGGACCAGTCAGGTCTTTATCTGCCATCATTTACTTTGTTACTATGTTAGATAAAGAGGCAGCACAGGTATGGACTGACAGGGTTATTGCATGAAGCGTATCGGCTAGAGGAATTCATTTAGGCCCTCTTTTACAAAGCAGCGGTAAGCCCAAAGCAGGATTACCGCTCGCTAAAAAGGAAGTACCGCCAGGCTACCGCAGCAGCCCGGCGGTAGTTCTCACCCCCAGCGCACCATCATATCCGTCACTACAAAAATATATTTATGTACCCAGCGGTTATCGGGCAGTGCCATGCGCTGCCCAATTACTGCTGGGTTAGCGCAGGAGCCCCTACTGCCACTTCAATACGTAAGGGCTCCTCCTTGAAATGGCCATTTTGACAAAAAAAAGACCTACTTTTTACCTGCTTCGGTAAAAGGGGGCCTTGGCGTGCGTCAAAAACATGTATCGATGCCAGCTCAGGCCCCCTTTTTCCACAGCTTCGTAAAAGGGGCCCTTAAATGGCAAATCTTCAATTCAGTGGTTCCCAAACCTGGTCCTGGAGGCACCCTAGCCAGTCAGGTTTTCAGGGTATCGATGTGGTGAAGGCGGTTAGCTTAGCAGAGTTTAAAAAGGGGTTAGACGGTTTCCTAAAGGACAAGTCCATAAACCGCTACTAAATGGACTTGGGAAAAATCCAGAATTCCAGGAATAACATGTATAGAATGTTTGTACGTTTGGGAAACTTGCCAGGTGCCCTTGGCCTGGATTGGCCGCTGTCATGGACAGGATGCTGGGCTCGATGGACCCTTGGTCTTTTCCCAGTGTGGCATTACTTATGTAACAATGAATTTCATAACAGAGATTTGCCTGCACTGCCTCCACTGCATGCAAATCTCTCTCATGAATATTCATTGTGGAGATCCTGAAAACCTGACTACTCGGGGTGACTCCAGGACCAGGTTTGGGAACCACTGCTCCAGTCTATTGAGTCAAATCCGTTTTTAGGCGGATCATAAGCAGTTCGCACCTATTGGCTTCAATTATGCTGTTCAGGTTTAAGTAAACCAGATGCTGACTTTTTGATTTTTTTTTTAACCTGACAGTTTTCTTTGTACTTTTGAAATTTTAGGGGCCCTTTTACTAAGCCGCACAGGCGTCTATGCGCACCTAATGCGTGCCAAAATGGAGTTACTGCCCGATTACCGCATGGCTCTTGCAGTAATTTCATTTTTGGCATGCGTCCGATACGCGCGTCTGAAAAATATTTTTTTAATTTTCAGTCCAAGTGGCATTTGACGCGCTTAGGTCATTCTTTTCCGCTAGGTCAATGGCTGGCGGTAAGGTTTCAGACCCAAAATGCCGCACGTCCATTTTCGGCAAAAAAAAATAGGCCTTTTTTACAGGCACGCTGGAAAATGGATCGGCGTGCGCCCAAACCCAGTGCCTACACTACCGCAAGCCATTTTTTAGTGCGCCTTTATAAAAGGACCCCTTAGTTTCATTGAACCCTGTCTCAGCTACTGTAGGGCTACAGTGCTACGAGCTTTGAATGAAGAATAAAACAAATAGAATCATAATGTCTTTGTATCAGTCCATTGTGCAACTGCAACTTGAGTTATTGTGTACAATTCCGGTCCTCACAGCTCAACAAAGTTATAGAGGAATTAGAAAAGGTACAGAGAAGAGAGACCAAGATGACTCCCTTATGAGGAAAGGCTAAAGAGGTTAGAGAAGAGATAGCGGAAGGGAGCTATGATGAAGTTCTGTAAAAAAAAAAAACAACAACAAAAACAACAACAACAACAACAACAAAAAACAGGTAACTGTAATGATTGTTTCCTCTACTAAAAAGTACCAAACCAGGAGAAACCGGATGATTTTTTTTTTTATTACATTTGTATCCCGCACTTTCCCACTCATGGCAGGCTCAATGTGGTTACATGGGGAAATGGAGGGTTAAGTGACTTGCCCAGAGTCACAAGGAGCTGCCTGTGCCTGAAATGGGAATCAAACTCAGTTCCTCAGGACCAAAGTCCACCACCCTAGGCCACTCCTCCACTGTTGCTACTATTTGAGATTCTACATGGAATGTTGCTATTCCACTAGCAACATTCCATGTAGAAGTCGGCCCTTGCAGATCATCAATGTGGCCGCGCAGGCTTCTACATGGAATGTTGCTAGTGGAATAGCAACATTCCATGTAGAATCTCAAATAGTATCTATTTTATTTGTGTTACATTTGTACCCTGTGCTTTCCCACTCATGGCAGGCTCAATGCGGCTTACATGGGGCAATGGAGGGTTAAGTGACTTGTCCAGAGTCACAAGGAGCTGCCTGTGCCTGAAGTGGGAATCAAACTCAGTTCCCCAGGACCAAAGTCCACCACCCTAGCCACTAGGCCACTCCAGACCTCAATTTAAGAAATATTTCCTTGATTTTGGAAGACTCATTATCAGAAGTAACAGAAAGGGACACATTATTGGTATCATTTGTATTTGAACAAAACTTTAATGCCAGTTTGAAGTTATACTTTAAGAATTTTAACCAAAAATTTTGTGGTAAAAAATTAAGGATATTCCCAGATGTCACTAGATCTACTCAAGACAAATGGAAAAGTTTCTTAGATATGAGAGATTAAACAAAATTGTTGGGGGCTACTTTCTTTTTAGCTTACCTTTTGTAAATGCATAGTTAAATATTTGGGAATTAAATATGTTTTTTTTTTTGTACCAGATCAACTTAGGGCTTTCATAGACCTGAAGAGGGTATCAGGGGAATTAACAACTGCTAAGTAGGCTGTATTATTTAACACTAGTAAAAAAGGCCCGTTTCAAAACCCATCCTCCCTCCCTGCCGAGTTCCATGCCCCCCTCCCTCCCTCTCAACCCCCCTCTGTCCCTCCATTTCTCCCTCCCTCCCGAGTTGCAGACCCCCTTCCTTCCCAGTTCAAGGCCCCCTTCACGCCCCTCCCACGGAGTTGAACCCCCCCCCCTTGGTGTTACTGCCTGCCCCCTCCCCCCCCGTGGCGCGACCCTCTGGACACCACCCTTTCCTCCGGAAAACTTCCCCCGAAGCCTCTGTGTACCTCTGCTCACGGAGGCGAACTTCTCTTCTCGGCTGCGGGGCGTTCCTTGTTGAATGAGCATCTGTTGAAGTTTCTGTTTGTGCGTCTGATGTCAGACGCACGCACAGAGACTTAGACAGATACTCCTTCATCAAGCCACGCCCTGCAGGCGAGAAGAGAAGTTTGTCTCCGTCAGCAGAGGTAGGCGAAGGCTTCGGGGGAGGTTTTTTGGAGGAAAGGGTGGTGTCCAGAGGGTCGCGCCACAGGGGTCTAGGGGGCAGTAACGCCTAGGTGTGTGTTGCAATCGGAGGGAGGGGGGAGTGTGTAACTCGTTGTTAGGGGAGCGTGTTTCTCTACTCCTCCCTTTCCATTGCGTTCATTTCGTTCACCGAAATTGTTCCGCTGTCGACGTCATCATGTTGGACGCGAGGGCGTGACAGAGAGACATGGTCAGTGGAGAGGCTTCACCACCATGTACTAACGAACCCTTCATGGAAGTGGGTGGAGCTTGGGGCTTCATTAGAATGTTGGGGTTGCGAATTATGTCTGGATGGGCGTGGGTAAGGGTGGGTGTATGAGTGAGAGTGAGAGTGAGAGTGAGAGTGAGTGGTGCTGACAGCCTACAACAGTACAGGGCTTCAGTGTTTCCCTGCCACACAGTGAGCTTCAGAATTGGAGGTGAGAATTATTTATATAGATAGGGTGGGCTGGGCCTTTCCTTGTTTACTGTATTGCACTTGATTTCCTTAAATGTTTTGGTCACTCCCCAAGTTAGTGGTCTAAGGAAGGGTTAAATACGAAACAAAAATGAAGTCAAAAAGTTTTTCCCTTTTTACTTTGTATGTGAAGACATATTGAATTTGTATTATTTTCCTGTGTTACATGTAACAAGTTATTACTTGTGTAATATAAGTAAAGCAATTAAAAAAAGTACAAACCTAGGGAACACACCATGAAGTTACTAAGTAGCATATTTAAAGCAAATTGGAGAAAATAATTGTTTATTCTATACATAATTAAGCCCTAGACTTCATTGCCGATGGAGGTGGTAAAAACTGCTAGTGTACCTGGGTTTAAAATAAGTTGAGATGTTCTGGAGGAAAAACATATAAACTTTGATTAAGGTTGACTTGGGGAAACCCACTACTTATGCTGGTATAATCAGCTTAGAATCTACCCACCTTATTGGATCCTGTCAAGTACTTCAGACCTGAATTGGTCACTGTTAGAAACAGGATATTGGGTATGATGGACCATTGTTCTGATTTCAAGCCCATCTTAACCATTAGGTATGACCAGGAGGTTGCCTGGGGTGGCAGATTTTAAGGGGGAAGCAAAAAACATGTGAAGTCAAAGCAAATCAGTAAATCTTCACAGTCACACAAACAAAAGAAAATCCACATTTTCTTTTATCTGCAAAATAAACCTTAATATTTAAAAGTGAGATGACCAATTATGGGCCCTGTGCTAGCATTTTTAGCGTGTGCTAATCATTAGAGCCTGCTAAAAATGCTAGCATGCCTCTAACGTAGTTTGATAAACAGGGCCCTATGTGTTTCATAGAATTGGCCTCCTTGAAATGGGCATTACTTGGTTTCAGTTCCAAGACTAAAGTTCTGTTCATTGGGCAAAAATAAACCAAGTTGGTGTTGAAACAGTGTGGGGGCAGGATGGGAGCCGGGGGGGGGGGGGGGGGGAGAGGGGTACTGTGTACCAAATACAAAACATTATTGGTGGCAGAGCCTAGCTTTGATTTGGAAACCACTGTGTTATATAGGGAGCAGGATGAAGATCTGAAAAAGATGGTGGCGAGGGCTGTGAAAAAGCCACAGCGGGTTGTGTAAAGGAGCCCAGTTGGGTGGGAAAACCGCCCATCTGGCAACACTGCCTCAGAGTCCCACCCTCGAGGAAAGAGGAAATGACATCAGAAGGCGGGACTCTGAGGGAACGAACTCACGAAGGGAGGGAAGGCTAGAGACGGGCAGGGCTTTGAAATGACGCGGAGGTAAATAAAGATTTAAACCCCCAAGGGCGGCGCGGTATGGCGGCGCCCTTGAAAGCAGGTGCCCCCCCCTGCGGTGCTTACCCCGCTTACCGGGTTTGACCGGCCCTGCCACCCGGTTCAGATACTGCTACAGCAGTCAGAAGAAACATTCAGTGGCACTCTCTGGTGACTGACACTGAATAATCCGCTTGCCAGCACTTTTATCTGGTTAAGCAACACCTGCAAACTGGATGAGTGTCTTTGAATATCAGCCGGACTATGACAGAGCTAAACTGAATTGGTAACAAGCTCAAATAGCATGTGAATTCTTTGTTTGCACTTGTTGAGAGCATTTCCAAATGTCTAAGTCTGTTTCACTTGGAGAAAAGGGCTTTTATATAATCAGCTGACTCATATATACATGGAAAACAGGTGCACCCATTTGTACAGGATTTGAACTTGGGGGTTCATTAGGCTGCAGTTTGGGGGGTGAGTGGAGGTAGAGATGTAATACATGCATGCATTAGGGTTGCCAACTAGATGCAGATATGTCTGACAGGGTTGATCCAGTGCTGGACTTACCCCATTGCATGCAGGGACTTTGTGGTTCTGGTTTTCCCATTGGATTCCCTAAGAAAAGCCAGGCTACAAGTCCCTGCATGCATTGGGATAAGCCTGCACTGGATCAACCCTATCGGGCGAATCTAAATCTAGTTGGCAACCCTAGCATGCATGTTATTAAATACGAGCCTACATGTACAGAGTACACACCCAAACAGAAGCGTCCCGAGCCAGAAATGCGCCCTGTGTGACATATCCCCTGGAGCTTCTGTCCTGCCCACTGTGTCGCATCCAAGCAGAGGAGGCAATGGGCAGGGCATAATTCTGGAGCCCTTACTGCCTTTGTACGCTGTGTGGCCCCACCACCTGCATAGAGCTCGCTATGGATCTGTACACAAATATGCATTTTGGGTTTTTTTTTTGGAGCAGGTGCATATTTGTGTCTAAGCATTTGCATAGTCCTATGGCTGCTACTGGGAGCCCACGTCATCAAGGTACATCAACATTTCTGCTGCCTTTAGAAAACAAGTTTACAATCTATTTGGACTCCTCACGTGGAGGACCATAATCGAACGGGGCCGGCCATCTCAAAGGCCAGCCATCTCAGGGGACGGCCCTGTAAAGTGGCGTCTCCGACCGTGTTATCGAAAAAGATGGCCGGCCATCTTTTGTTTCGATAATACAGTCGGGGCCGGCCAAATCTCAACATTTGGGCCAGCCTTAGAGATCGCCGGCGTTAGAGATGGCCGCCTTTGGTTTTCCCCGATAATGGAAACTCATAGCGGCCATCTCAAATCCGCCCAACTCCAAGGCACTTGGTCATGGGAGGAGCCAGAATTTGTAGTGCACTGGTCCCCCCTCACATGCCAGGACACCAACCGGGCACCCTAGGGGGCACTGCAGTGGACTTCACAAATTGCTCCCAGGTGCATAGCTCCCTTACCTTGGGTTGCTGAGCCCCCCAAATCCCCCCAAATCCCACTCCCCACAACTGTACACCACTACCATAGCCCTTAGGGGTGAAGGGGTACCTACATATGGGTACAGTGGGTTTGGGTTTTTTTTTTGGAGGGCTCACATTTACCACCACAAGTGTAACAAGGGGGGGGGGGGGGGCCTGGGTCTGCCTGCCTGAAGTGCATTGCACCTACTAAAAACTGCTCCAGGGACCTGCATACTGCTGTCATGGAGCTGAGTATGACATTTTAGGCTGGCATAGAGGGCTGGCAAAAAAATGTTTTTAAATTTTCTTTTTTGGGTGGGAGGGGGTTGGGTGACCACTGGGGAAGTAAGGGGAGGTCATCCCCCATTCCCTCCGGTGGTCATCTGGTCAGTTGGGGCACCTTTTGAGACTTGGTCGTGAACAAAAAGCGACCAAGTAAAGTCGGCCAAATGCTCGTCAGGGCCGGCATTCTTTTTTCCATTATCGGCCGAGAGACGGCCATCTCTTAACCATGCCCCCGTCCCGCCTTCGGTACACTGCCGACACGCCCCCTTGAACTTTTGCCGGCTCCGCGAAGGAAAGCAGTTGAAGCCGGCCAAAATCGGCTTTCGATTATACCGATTTGGTCGGGTTAGGAGATGGCCGGCCATCTCCCCGATTTGTGTTGGAAGATGGCCGGCCTTCTCATTCGAAAATAAGCAGGATAGTCCCCTGGGACCAGTTTTGGGAGAGGTGCGAACAAGGCAATTGCCCCGGGTCTCCAAGTCACAATGAGCTCCAAGCCTATCTGAAGCTGAAGAAGGCACAGCCTGCCAATGAACTTTGAAAGCCCCCTCTCTAATTTCTGCCCTGGGCCACAGCATGTTTAACAAGAGTCCTATAGACAGACCCCTGTTTTAATATTAAGATTCCACCCAGGTAAGTAAGCAGTTACTTGGGTAGAATGTGAATCTGAACATTTCTTCTGCCTTAAAAGTGCCCATGTTTTTGTATATAACAGAAAGACAAAAGCCAGAATGGAAGACCTGGCAAATGATGCTCAGTGATCTCACTTTGAGCTCCATGTGGGTTCTTCATGGAATAAACTTTGTACTGACTACAAAGCAGGATCAAAGTCTATATTTATTTTTATACCTGAGGTTCAGGTCAGACCCATATTTTCAAAGGGAAACTGATTTGCCTTTGAAATTAGGCTTGCAGGCCCATGGGCATAAAGTACCCATGGTCCTTCAAATGTTCCATGGGATTAGCTGCGAGTTGAAATTAAAATGAAGCCATACAAGCATATTTGAAAAGTCAGAGCCTGACACAGACACTGCCTGATGTCACACTAAAGAAAAGCTATCTTGGCCTTTCAAATACACATGTCAGTATAACACATGGAAAACCCCTAAGGAGATCTTTGATCAGTGAATTCAGTACATGTGGACTGAAAGCTATGGTTTTTTTTTTTGTCACACATTAGCATTGGGGTGGACTCATTTGCATGGATAACACTCCACATCAGCTGAAAGATGCAATGTGAAATGGAGTGGAGGAGTGGCCTAGTGGTTAGGGTGGTGGACTTTGGTCCTGGGTAACTGAGGAACTGATTCCCACTTCAGGCACAGGCAGCTCCTTGTGACTCTGGCAAGTCACTTAACCCTCCATTGCCCCATGTAAGCTGCATTGAGCGTGCCATGAGTGGGAAAGCGCAGGGTACAAATGTAACAAAAATAAAATAGATACTACTGGAGATCTACATGGAATGTTGCTACTATTGGAGATTCTACATGGAATGTTGCTATTCCACTAGCAACATTCCATGTAGAAGGCTGCACAGGCTTCTGTTTCTGTGAGGACATCAGACTCACAGAAGCAGAAGCCTGCGTGGCCACATTGGTGATCTGCAAGGGCCAACTTCTACATGGAAGAATAGCAACATTCCATGTAGAATCTCAAATAGTAGCAACAAGTGGCCTAGTGTTTAGGGTGGTGGACTTTGGTCCTGAGGAACTGAGTTCAATTCCCACTTCAGGCACAGGCAGCTCCTTGTGACTCTGGGCAAGTCACTTAACCCTTCATTGCCCCATGTAAGCCGCATTTGGCCTGGCCTGCCATGAGTGGGAAAGCGTCAATTCCCCTATCCTTGTTCCTTCTCACCCAGTACTTTCCTCGCCCCTAATTGTCTTGTCTGTCGGCATTTTTAGATTGTAAGCTCTATGGAGCAGGGACTGTCTCTCTGTGTCAGGTGTTCAGTGCTGCGTGCGTCTGGTAGCGCTACACAAATGTTAATAATAATAATAATACGGTACATCTCTCGCTATTTGCCCTGTTAGCTCAGTTCTCTGCTTTAACCCTAAGCTAAGTGTGTGATTGTTTCTAATACAGCTTGACAGTTCCTGGGTTAATCCAAACCCTAGTCAGGCAGTTTCTCTCAGGAAACAATCTGTCCCTCTAAGCTTTCTGGCCTGCTGCAAAACTATATCCCCCCAGGGGTGTCATCAGATTCAACCAATGTTCTTTTCCCATTGTCCAACAAATGGGTCCCAATTAAGTCAACTGTTCCTTCAATTAGAATTTAGAAGAATGTGTCTTGTTTGCTCTGTGCAAAACTCCCAAGCCGAGCTGGCTTTTGGAATCAGTTACAGAGAAGAAAAATATAGGGGGGGGAAAAAAAGAGTTATTTCCTGCAATCCGATACTCTTGGGGTTTTCCTGCTTTCCTTTCACACAACACAATATGGGAACATTTGGTGAAACTTTGGTAACACTGAAGAAGGCTCTAATTGTATACTCCCACAATCAATATACTTTAAGCTAAACCAGTGCAGGCAAGAAAGGTCTGGTCTTTGTGTCATTCATTAAACCATCAACATAATGAGAGTCTTGAGAATGGTAAGGAAATTTTGCTCCAGATGTTTCTTTTATTTGGATCAAAAATCCTAATTTATGTACACACAAAGGTCACGGATACCTACTGGTTTCAGTTAGGCTACAGGAATGCTCAGTGCAGTTTTAACTTTTATTTCTGGAAGTTATTAAACATTTTTTATTACATACCTGTAGCTCTCGTTCTCATAAGTGTATTAAAACATTTTATCTGTTTCATTGAAGCATAACTTTGTTGACCTGTTTTTGACTCTTGCACTGATATCATGTTGTTTCTTGAAGCTTTTTCAAACTCAGCTGAGTCTCGTTCTTTCCCCCTTCAGGGCCCCTTGTACTAAGCCACGTAGGCGCCTACGTGCGCCCATTGTGCGCCAAATTGGAGTTACCGCCCGGTTACAGCGTGGCCCTTGCAGTAATTTCAATTTTGGCGCGCGGCCACTATGCGCATCTGAAAAATATTTTTTATTTTCTGGCACGTGTAGTGGACACGCGCCAAGTGACATCTGACTAGGGGACACAAGATGAAATTAGAATGTGGTAGGTTTAAAACAAATTGGAGAAAGTTTTTTCTTTACTCAGCGTGTGGTTAGACTCTGGAACTCATTGCGGAGAAGGTAGTGACGGCAGCTGGCCTTGCTGAGTTTAAAGGGGGTCTGGACAGATTCCTGAAGGAAAAGTCCATTGATCGGTATTCAATTTTGGGTTTTTGCCGGGTTCTGGGGCCTGGATTGGCCGCTGTCGGAGACAGAGTGCTATGCTTGATGGACCTTTGGTCTTTTCCCAGCATGGCAGTGCTTATGTACTTATGTACTATAGGTAATTACTGCCCAAATTCTTTACCGCTAGGTCTATGGCTGGCGGTAAGGTCTAAGACCCAAAATGGAAGCGAGGCCATTTTGATTTTGCCGCACGTTCATTTTCGGCCAAAAAAAAAGAGGCATATTTTTGCAGGCGGTGCTGAAAATGGATCTGCACGTGCCCAAAACCTACGCCTACACTACCGCAAGCCATTTTCAGCGCACCTTTGTAAAAGGACCCCTCACTCTTGTACACTACTGAAAAAAAAAAGATCAATTTCTTCTCCTTCTTTAAGAAACTCGATGTTAATATAGAAATATTTCCTCTCTTTTATTTTATAATTTAAAAAGAGAGTGGACCGTAGGATAAACTTTGAACATGAGCGCACAGACGGCTATATATGATGGCATCTGAACAGTGTTTGATTTTTTTTCTCAACCATGATATTACTACTACTACTACTACTTATCAGTTCTATAGCGCTACTAGACGTACGCAGCGCTGTACACTTGAACATGAAGAGACAGTCCCTGCTCGACAGAGCTTACAATCTAAGCAGGGCAGAAAAACAAGACAAATAAGGGATAAGGATAAATATTAGCAAGATTCCGGAATCCCAAAGAGTAGCAAGATTCCGGAATCTCAAAGAGTAGCAAGATTCCATGCAGAATCCCAAAGAGTAGCAAGATTCCGGAATCCCAGAGACTACTACTACTACTACTTAGCATTTCTATAGCGCTACTAGATGTACGCAGCGCTGTACACTTGAACATGAAGAGACAGTCCCTGCTCGACAGAGCTTACAATCTAATTAGGACAGACAAACAGGACAAACAAGAGATAAGGACAGAGAGTAGCAAGATTCTGTGCAGAATCCCAAAGACTAGCAAGATTCAGGAATCCCAAAAATTAGCAAGATTCTGTGCAGACTACTATACTACTTATCATTTCTATAGTGCTACTAGACGTACGCAGCGCTGTACACTTGAACATGAAGAGACAGTCCCTGCTCGACAGAGCTTACAATCTAAGCAGGGCAGAAAAAACAAGACAAATAAGTACATAAGTACATAAGTACATAAGTACATAAGTAGTGCCATACTGGGAAAGACCAAAGGTCCATCTAGCCCAGCATCCTGTCACCGACAGTGGCCAATCCAGGTCAAGGGCACCTGGCACGTCTCCCCAAACGTAAAAACATTCCAGACAAGTTATACCTAAAAATGCGGAATTTTCCAAGTCCATTTAATAGCGGTCTATGGACTTGTCCTTTAGGAATCTATCTAACCCCTTTTTAAACTCCGTCAAGCAACCGCCCGTACCACGTTCTCCGGCAACGAATTCCAGAGTCTAATTACACGTTGGGTGAAGAAAAATTTTCTCCGATTCGTTTTAAATTACCAACTGTAGCTTCAACTCATGCCCTCTAGTCCTATTATTTTTGGATAGCGTGAACAGTCGCTTCACATCCACCCGATCCTTCCACTCATTATTTTATACACTTCTATCATATCTCCCCTCAGCCGTCTCTTCTCCAAGCTGAAAAGCCCTAGCTTCTCAGCCTCTCTTCATAGGAAAGTCGTCCCATCCCCACTATTCATTTTCGTCGCCCTTCGCTGTACCTTTTCCAATTCTACTATATCTTTTTTGAGATACGGAGACCAGTACTGAACACAATACTCCAGGTGCGGTCGCACCATGGAGCGATACAACGGCATATAACATCCGCACACCTGGACTCCATACCCTTCCTAATAACACCCAACATTCTATTTGCTTTCCTAGCCGCAGCAGCACACTGAGCAGAAGGTTTCAGCGTATCATCGACGACGACACCCAGATCCCTTTCTTGATCCGTAACATCCTAACGCGGAACCTTGCAGACGTAGCTATAATTCGGGTTCCTCTTACCCACATGCATCACTTTGCACTTGTCAACATTGAACTTCATCTGCCACTTGCACGCCCATTCTCCCAGTCTCGCAGGATAAATATTAGCAAGATTCCGGAATCCCAAAGAGTAGCAAGATTCCGGAATCTCAAAGAGTAGCAAGATTCCGGAATCCCAGAGACTACTACTACTACTACTTAGCATTTTCTATAGCGCTACTAGATGTACGCAGCGCTGTACACTTGAACATGAAGAGACAGTCCTGCTCGACAGAGCTTACAATCTAATTAGGACAGACAAACAGGACAAACAAGAGATAAAAGTGAGGATGATAAAATAAGGGTTCTGAACAAGTGAATAAGGGATAGGAGTTTTATTTAATTATTTTGCTGCATTTATATCCCACATTTTCCCACCCATTTGCAGTTAAAAGCAGCATCAAAAAGGTGGGCTTTTCGCTTAGATTTGAAGACGGTCAGAGATGGAGCTTGAGGTACCGGCTCAGGAAGTCTATTCCAGGCATATGTGTAGCAGATAAAAGGAACGGAGTCTGGAGTTAGCAGTGGAGGAGAAGGGTGCAGATCAGAGAGATTTACCCAGTGAATGGAGTTCCCGGGGAGGAATGTAGGGAGAGATGAGAGTAGAGAGGTACTGAGGAGCTGCAGAGTGAATGCACTTATAAGTCAATAAGAGGAGTTTGAACTGTATGTGGAAATGGATAGGAAGCTAGTGAAGTCACTTGAGGAGAGGGCTAATATGAGCATAGCGACACTGGTGGAATATAAGTCGTGCGGCAGAATGCACCCCGTGGGGGGGGGGGGGGAGGGTTGATGCGCTGAGGAAGGGGGTGTCATTGCGCTGGGGGGGGGGGGGCTTGATGAGCCGGGGATGGGGTGTCATTGTCCCGGGGGGGGGGGGGAAGCTTGATGCGTTGTGGAGGGAGGTGTAATTGCGCGGGGAGGGGTGTCGTGCTGCACCCTGGGGGGATGGTCGCCACTGCACCCGGGGGGGGGGGGGGGGGGGTGCACAGCAGCGATCCGCCCCAGGTGGCAGCTGACCTAGGATCGCCACTGCTACCAAATAGGAGGCAGTAAGTGTTCCTGCTCAAATATTTGCAAGACCCATGGGCTAATGAAAAAAATGAGCATGGGACCTGCAAAATAAAAAAAAAAGTCCTAAACATTGCCAGGTAGAATCTGGGTTTAGCACTTGAGAAAGTCCCGTATTAAGATGCGCTAAGCCCAGATTCTAATACCTTTAGTGAAAAGGCCCCTGAACTAGGGATGTGCACTCATTTGAAATGACATAGGAAATGTCAATGATATAACCAACTTTAGAGACTTTGATGGATAAGTGGCCCAACATCATTAATCTTAAGTGAAATATTGTGTGGAATGAATTACTTTATGCAACTATTCAGGAAAATACCAGGAAGTCTCAGAGTATCAGCTTGGAGAAAAGATGACTGAGGGGAGATATGATAGAGATCTATAAAATAATGAGTGGAATGGAGCAGGCAGATATGAATCGCTTGTTTACTCTTTCCAAAAATACTAGGACTAGGGGGTATGCAATAAAGCTACAAAGTAGTAAATTTAAAACGAATCAGAGAAAATATTTCTTCACTCAACATGTAATTAAACTCCAGAATTTGTTGCCAGAGACTGGGGTAAAGGCGGTTAGCTTAGCGGGGTTTAAAAAAAGGATTGGACGGCTTCCTAAAGGAAAAGTCCATAGACCATTATTAAAATGGACTGGGGGGAAAATCCACTGCTTATTTCTAGAATAAGCAGCATAAAATGTACTATACTGTTTTGGGATCTTGCCAGGTATTTGTGACCTGGATTGGCCACTGTTGGAAACAGGATGCTGGGCTTGATGGACCTTCGGGTCGTCCCAGTACGGCAATACTTATGTACTTGTGCATCGAAGGAGTGGCACCTTTATTTGGATGAGCCAGATTTTTTGGACCAGCAGTTTGCAATTTTAAATAAACGTTCTTTAGACTTGATGATTAAATTGTTGAAACCTCAAAGAAAAAGAAAGATAACATGAAGGCCACTTTGGAAAACAAAATAGGTGTTTTGAAAAATTAAGATCATAGAATGTTGATGCAGTTATGAATGGTGTAAATTAAAGAATTTGTGGTTTTAAGAATAACATAAAGAAAACAAAGATTGGCAAGACTGATGACTATCGAAAAGGCAATATTTACCCAAGGGCTAGAGCTAAAACCTTATCTAGATTAGCTAAACAATCCATTTCGAGCTCAGTACATCACAGTACTTATAACAACATAAAGAGCAATGTACCTATTAGAAAGAGAAGTAGGAAGCATATTCAACATTACTACTTGCGTAGCCAGACCTGAAATTTTGGGTGGGCCTAGAGCTAATATAGGTGAGCATTATGTATGTATGAGTAGTGCTTACATAAGTACATAAGTACATAAGTAGTGCCATACTGGGAAAGACCAAAGGTCCATCTAGCCCAGCATCCTGTCACCGACAGTGGCCAATCCAGGTCAAGGGCACCTGGCACGCTCCCCAAACGTAAAAACATTCCAGACAAGTTATACCTAAAAATGCGGAATTTTTCCAAGTCCATTTAATAGCGGTCTATGGACTTGTCCTTAGGAATCTATCTAACCCCTTTTTAAACTCCGTCAAGCTAACCGCCCGTACCACGTTCTCCGGCAACGAATTCCAGAGTCTAATTACACGTTGGGATACTAGGAAATAATGCCTTAGAGTGCACTTGATGATGGATTTCTATGTAAACTTTCTGCCCAACAGCTGCCCTACATCAACTTACATACTTAATGGAAACATTGACGTTTTTAAATATAGTTACATTATCCTATTACTACTACTACTACTACTACCCCCCCACCCCCGTCCATCCATCCATCCCTGTAGCCCAGCATCAGTCCTACTCTTCCCTTCCCTACCTACTACTACCTGGAGTGGAGTGAAGGGGACTAGTGGTTAGGTGTGGTGAGCGTTGGACCTGTGGAACTGGGTTTGATTCCTGTTGTCTGAAAACTGGGGCAGTGCAGTGGCGTTCCTAGGGGGGCTGACACCCGGGGCGGATCACTGATGCGCCCCGCCCCCGGGTGCAGCGCCCCCCCCCCAGATGCAGCGCAGACCCCCCGCCAGCGAAAGGACACCCCCCACGAAGGAACCCCCCTGGGTGCACGCCGCTGGGGGGGTGCCGCGCGTGCCTGTCCTCGTTGTTCCATGCTTCTTCTCTGCCCCGGAACAACCTGTTCCGGGGCAGAGAAGAAGCATGGAACAACGGAGGACAGGCACGTGTGGCACCCCCCCAGCGGCGTGCACCCGGGGCGGACCGCACCTACCGCCCCTCCCCCTAGGAATGCCACTGGGGCAGTGGGTTAATTTCCTGGGGAACTGGATTTGATTCCCACTACAACTCCTTGTGAGCCTGTGGTTTGATTCCCTCTGCAGCTCCTTGTGACCCTGGGCAAGTCACTTAATCCTCCGTTGCCCCAGGTAAAAATGCTGATTCCCTAGCCCCACCAGCTGAAAACTCCCAACAACTGTCCCTCCTGCATACCTTGCAAATAGCAGATGGCATGCAGGTGAGACAAGGAGAGACCAAATCACCTGTGGGGCAGGGAGGGGATCTTCTGCCCACCCATCTTGGGTCCAGGTCCAGGCCCACCCAAAGTTGCCTGGTGCTGCTTACTGGCTGGGCTCGGAGGTTGCCTTGACACGACTGCATGTGGTTGAATGTAGCTGTGCAGACCGCAGACAGGCACCGATTGGCAGTCACAAAGACTGTGTGAGCCTGGGCCCACCCAGGCCCACCCGTAGCTATGCCCCTGATCAGGGCCGCCGAGAGACTAGGCCAGGCCCGGGGCAAGGCCCCCCCGCCTCCGCCCCCCCCCCCCCCCCCCACTGCTGCTGCCCCCCATTGCTCCCCCTGCCGCTGCAGTTCGCAGTCTCACCTGCCTGCCTCCACAGCTCCGGGCCCCCTTCATTCAAAGCGGCAGTCGCAGATCACATTTCTTCTGGCCTTTCCTCCCTGTGTCCCGCCCTTGTCTGATGTAACTTCCAGTTTCTGCGAGGGTGGGACACAGGGAGGGAAGGCCAGAAGAGACGCGATCTGCGACTGCCACTTTGAATGAAGGGGGACCGGAGCCGAGGAGGCAGGCAAGTGAGACTGGGGACTGCAGCACCGGCGGCCGGACCCTGGCGCTGGGCCCCCCTTGGAGGCCCGGGCCTGGGGAATTTTGCCCCCCTTCCCCCCTCTCGACAGCCCTGCCCCTGATATTTCAGCAGGAAGCTGTCGAGGGTGGGCTAGCCTGTGGTTTGCTGTGGACAGATTCCTGCCTCTCAGCAACCCCCTTTTACCTGATCCTTAGCCATTACTTGATACCTCAGGGGGCAGCCTTGAGGCCTTTCTGCCAGTTTTCTTCTCTATGACCTTGGCTTGCTCCAGGTCACTAGCCGGTCTGAAGGTTAAGATTCCTGTCCTGAACTCTGAGGCTGACCCTGTTGAGGTCTTGTCCTTATAGCAGGGCTTGATAACATGCTGTATGAAAAGCATGAGAGACTGCTTACAAAAATGAGCTGGTACTGCAAAGTTTTGTCTTATGCCAGCCAATCATTTAAATATTATCCATATGATATTTGGGGTAAAACTGAGCACTATGCTGCAACCAAAATGATAAAACCACTCCGATGATTGTGTGACTGCTCTGCTTGTGATCATCACAGAGTATAACATGCACAGAGTGGAAGGTGAGGCTCTGGCTGCCTCTTGGGCAGACTAGATGGATCATACGATTCTGTGGAGTAAAATTTAATTTGCGGGGGATTCCCCTCCTCACACCCCTCAGTTTATAATTCTTTGGAAATGACATTTCTCACACCTCCAAAGGTTGGATATGTATTAGAACCTGACAAGAGTATGACCGGTAATGAAAACAGCCTTCTTAGAAGCCCTTCAGTGGCATTTCAGGTGCATGCTGCTGCTGTGAATAGAATAAAAGGACACTGCAAACATTGACAGCAGATACTATTGACTCCTGAGGCAAGCGCTTTCGCAATCGCACTGAACATAAGAACAGCCATACTGGGTCAGACCAATGGTCCATCCAGCCCAGTACCCTACTTCCAGCAGTGGTCAATCCAGGTCACAAGTACTTGGCAGAAACTCAAATAGTAGCAACATTCCATGTAGAACCCCAAAGAATAGCAAGATTCCGGAATCCTAAAGAGTAGCAACATTCCATGTAGAACCCCAAAGACTAGCAACATTCCATTCAGAATCTCAATTAGTAGCAACATTCCATGCTATCAAACCTAGGGCAAGCTTCCCCCATGTCATCTCAATAACAGACTACGGACTTTTCCTCCAGGAACTTATCCAAAACTTTTTTTTAAACCCAGATACACGAACCGCTGTTACTATGTAGATATGTGTCAAATCTTCCTTATTACTTCAATAAACTCCTGAATTTTTACCACCACCGGGTGTTGGTTTTGATTGGTCCTCCTCTAACTTTTTTTCTGCATCTATTAAGGTTTTCATTAGCGGACAGCCCTTAAAAAATTACCATTCCCCAAATTCTATACATGATACCTTAAGTTGCGCATGCTAATGTGGACACATAGCTAAACTGTGCACACAACTTAATTGATTAACAAGCCAATTAGCACTGGTAATTGGCACTTAAAACTAATTAGTGGCACTAATTGACTTTAATTAGAATTAATGCGCCACAACTTTCTAGGCATATTCTATAACGTGATGTATATCAATTTTAATGCATGCAGTCAAAAAGGGAGTGTGGCCATGGACATGGAATGGGTGAATTGTGGGCATTTCAAAAGACTATATGCACTATTATAGAATACACCTGATCTGAGCCTAACTTAGGTGCAGGTATTTAGGCCTGGTTTTAGGTGGTCTAAATGGGTGCACCTAAATTTTAGTCGGAAGAATGCTACATGAGCATATTCTATAAACTGTGCATAACTTTAGGTATATTTTATAGAATCACGCTAACTGCGTTTTTTTTCAGCACCGATTTTTAAGGTGCCCTATATAGAATTCACCCCCCATGTGAGCACTTACTGACTCCTATTTTGAAGGCAGTATTTATTTATTTATTTATTTATTACATTTGTACCCCGCGCTTTCCTACACAATGCAGGCTTAATGCGGCTTACATAGTAATTTGAAATACATAGTAAGGGCTCATGTGCTAATCTTGCCCTAACCAGTTAGCACACAGTAATGTAGCCATGCTAACTGATTAGCGCAGGAATGTCCACTCTCTGCCCCGATGACATACCCCCCTCTATGAAAAAATATAGATAGAGGCATATAAAATAATGAGTGGAGTGGAACAGGTGGATGTGAAGCGTCTGTTCACACTTTCCAAAAATACTAGGACTAGGGTGCATGCGATGAAACTACAGTGCAGAAAATTTAAAACAAATCGGAGAAACTTTTTCTTCACCCAACGCATAATTAAACTCTGGAATTCGTTGCCAGAGAACGTGGTGAAGGCGGTTAGCTTGGCAGAGTTTAAAAAGGGGTTGGACGGTTTCCTAAAGGACAAGTCCATAAACCGCTACTAAATGGACTTGGGAAAAATCCACAATTCCAGGAATAACATGTATAGAATGTTTGTACGTTTGGGAAGCTCGCCAGGTGCCCTTGGCCTGGATTGGCCGCTGTCGTGGACAGGATGCTGGGCTCGATGGACCCTTGGTCTTTTCCCAGTATGGCATTACTTATGTACTTATGTCCTCTACGTGGCTCACTTTATTACATAGAGCAGTGATTTAACCTATTGTGATGTCATAGTGGCTTATTCCACCAATAAGAGCCAACCTCATTAGTGATGTCACAATGGCTTGATTGTATAGAATGTTTGTACGTTTGGGAAGCTTGCCAGGTGCCCTTGGCCTGGATTGGCCGCTGTCGTGGACAGGATGCTGGGCTCGATGGACCCTTGGTCTTTTCCCAGTGTGGCATTACTTATGTACTTATATATATTTTAGCGCATGGTTAAAATGCACAGATTTGGTAGATACTGCCGGACACCTCAGCGTGTTCCACAGTAAGCCATTTTAAGCTGCGATAAACACACAATAGCAGGGCCACCGAGAGACTGAGCCGGGCCCAGGGCAGGGTGGCCGCCTCCCCGGATCGCCGCTGACTGCTGCCACCCCCCCCCCCAGGGTCACCGCCACCGCTGCCGCCCCCACCAAGATTGCCGCTGCCCCTCGCCTGCCGTAACTGCAACTACCTTGTTGGCGGTGATCCCAAGGTCCCTCCAGCAGAAGCGGTCATCCTCCAGTACTGCTCTTCTCCACTCCGCCGCATGGCCTGCCCTTGCGGCTGCTTTTTCTCTCACATCGCACATGCTCGATTTCAAAACCGAGTATGTATGGCCTGAGGGGAAAAGCTGCCCCTTGGCAGGCAAGACAGCAAAGGATGACCTCTTCTGCTGACGGGGCCTAGGAGGGGACCCTTACCAGCCAAAGCACAGGCCCTGGCCCGAAGTTCACCCTCCAAGGGCGGGGCCCGGCACCGGAGTGTTCCCTCTCCTGCTCCTGTCGGGACGCAATCACCCAGGTCCCATCAGGAGCAGGAGAGAGAGAAAGATCCCCCTTTGGAGGCCCGGGTCCAGGGAATTTTGCCCCTCCTGCCCCCCCCCCTCTCGGCGGCCCTGCACGGTAGCCCTTACCAGGGTTTAGTAAAAAGGACCTATATTTAGGTTTGAAAATTATCCTCATTATAAGCAAATACCGCTCTGGAATTCCACATGGTGGAACGATTATACTTATTCACTGTGGACCCATTATTTCTCTCCAGAGCAAGAAGAAAGAGGAATTTTCAAACTGTCTAATCAGGCTGATGAAACAGCAGCAAAGAGCGGTTAGCAAATTTTTTTCCATGATTAAAAAAAAAAAAAAAAAGTTAATGGTGAAGCGAGAACAAATGTGAAAATAGTAACTGGTTTGCTCATGTAGGTTTATTAATGCAGTTAGACCAATACATGTTATACAGATCTACTGGATATGGGAAATGATCTCCAGATAAGGCCAGATGGATAGTTTTAAGAACTGTAGAATGAAGCCAAGTGCTCTCTCTGATGTAAGCTTTTGTCAAACTTTTCAACAAAGGTCATAGATGCTGTCGCTAGCAATTTATATAAAAAAACAAATAATATAAATTTAGAGAATAAAAAGTTTCTGAAGCGTAAGATTTGGACTGTCACGACTTATTTACAGTATTTCTCTTTCCATGTCAGTAAATGACCGTGAAGTCAACTTCCCAATTATTTTGTACCATGAACATCTGGAAAAACCTGCCAGAGAGCAAAAGATTTTTATCTAAAGTCCCTCCAGAGAAACACAAATTGAAAGGTTCCTCGTTAGGAGTTACGGACCAAGAAAGGGATCTGGGGGTCGTCGTCGATAATACACTGAAACCTTCTGCTCAGTGTGCTGCTGCGGCTAGGAAAGCGAATATAATGTTGGGTATTATTAGGAAAGGTATGGAAAACAGGTGTGAGGATATTATAATGCCGTTGTATCGCTCCATGGTGCGACCGCACCTTGAGTATTGTGTTCAATTCTGGTCGCCGCATCTCAAGAAAGATATAGTAGACCTGGAAAAGGTGCAGCGAAGGGCGACAAAAATGATAGCGGGGATGGGACGACTTCCCTGTGAAGAAAGACTAAGGAGGCTAGGGCTTTTCAGCTTGGAGAAGAGACGGCTGAAGGGAGACATGATAGAGGTATATAAAATAATGAGTGGAGTGGAACAGGTGGATGTGAAGCGTCTGTTCACGCTTTCCAAAAATACTAGGATTAGGGGGCATGTGATGAAGCTACAGTGTAGTAAATTTAAAACAAATCGGAGAAAATTTTTCTTCACTCAACGCATAATTAAACTCTGGAATTCGTTGCCGGAGAACATGGTGAAGGCGGTTAGCTTGGCAGAGTTTAAAAAGGGGTTGGATGGTTTCCTAAAGGACAAGTCCATAGACCGCTACGAAATGGACTTGGGAAAAATCCACAATTTCAGGAATAACTTGTATAAAATGTTTGTATGTTTGGGTAGCTTGCCAGGTGCCCTTGACCTGGATTGCCCACTGTTGGGGACAGGATGCTGGGCTCGATGACCTTTGGTCTTTTCCCAGAATGGCATTACTTATGTACTTGTGTAAGAATGTCTAATTTCTCAAAAAATTATGAAACGGTTGCTATTTTACACATAAATATGACTATCTTTTCTACTATTTTTTTTTGGGGGGGGGTATTTAAAATTTTTTTGTGGTATATTTCATTTTACTGATTTACTTGAAATTAAACGAACAAAATAGGCTTATGGTCCTTTCCTTATCAGACTTGTGACTGTGCCAAAATCTTTTTAAAAATCCCTCCACTGAGAATTCCTCAGGAAACTCTTCTTGGGTACGGAAGAGGTGAGGGGCTTTTCCTCGGGGTTACTAGAAGAGGAAGCCTGTGAAACAGTCAGAAGGGGCTGGGATAATGGAATGCTATGCCACTGGGGGTGGGGGGTGGACCATCGTATAAAGGGGGGAGGAGCTGGAATTGACTTCAGTAAGTATTGCTATGGCAATAGATGAGTGACAAACCAGTACAACTCCTTGTGACTCTGTGCAAGTCATTTATGGTATCTTTTATTAAAGGGCAGAAGGGGTAGCATGGGCTTGGTAGGCAGCAAATTAGGTCTACCACCGGGATCTCCCAGGAGCCTGGTGGTAGACCAGTCTTTGTCATGCTCCACTTCTGGCACTACAAAATACATTTTAATTTTCTAGCGCTGGGGGGTATGCCCAGCGGTAATCGGGCAACTCTGTGCGTTGCCCTGTGTGAGAGGTTTGGTGCCCAGAGGAAGCCAAGCGCTTTGATTGATAACCGAGAGAACACTTTCCCTTCCAAACTGTTAAACTACAAGTCCCAGAGTTCCATTGGTGCTAGGCTCCACCCCCTAGGGGGAAGGGATCGAGTGAGCAACCAGGGAAGGAGGGAGAAATATAACACCCAGAAGCCTCTGCAACAAAGGAGCGAACAGAAAGGGGAAAACTATAACTCCCAGCAGCAGGACGGGGGAAGGGGAGGATAGGGAGATGGAGTCTAATCAGGAGAATGAGGATCAGCTGGGATGTCAAGGGGAGTTAGAGTTAATGGACCCGGATAAAGGAGACACAATGCAGGAGGAGGAGGCAGCGAGAATGGAATTCTCGGCTCTGGCTCAAAGACAGTGAGGAATATAAGCACTGAAGAACGGAGGCAGTCCAATCCAGACCTAGGTGGGTGGTTGCCAGGAGTTTGTTATCTGGCAAGTGAGGGAGGTGGGTCCTTTCTTCTCCCCTTCAAGTTAGAGGGGGAGGGAAAGTTGGGGATGGGACTGTGACTATAAAAGGGTACAGTGAATGGTGACTGGCAAAAGGGAAATAAGTTTGCAGCACTGTGAAAGAATTGCCTTAAGGACAGAGTTCAGTGGAACGTGCAGCATGTGCCAAACCAAGACTACCGCCAGGCTAGTGCGCCTCCTGGTGGTAATTACGGATTTGGTGCATGTCCATACTGCCAGGACAAATCAATTATTTTTATTTCCTACCGCTCGTGTCGTTTCCAGCATTAATCGGCAGTTGGCAACGTGCCGACCAGTCACCATGCATGTAGCATGTGAGCCCTTACCGCTAGGTCAATGGGTGGCATTAAGGGCTCAGGCCGTGAGAAAAATCCATGACCTAACTAACTTTCGAAGATTACTGAAGATCAACCTGTTCAAAACGTCATACCACAATGGTACAGCTTAATTGCCAGTCAACAAAACTCAAGCCTGAACTAGATAAAACAAGAATAACAACAACTCAACAATAATTCCAGCATTCCTAGCTCCCCTCACACTGCTTGTCCCCTTAATTCCGCACGTCCAATCCCCTTCCCCCAACACCACCAATTCTTTCCTTCCCTGGCAGCCCGACCCTCCCACTTTGTTAAAATATACCCTTGACTCATGCTTCAGTGGCTTCAAAAGTGGGCTCAGCCATGTTACATGTCTTTAGCCCAGCCTCAAGTCACTCAGGGGCTCTTCTACTAATGCAGGCTGGCGTTTTTAGCATGCGATAAAAATAGGCAAGCGCTAATTGCTAAAAACGCCAATGTATTCCTATCTGTGTCTTTAGCATTTAGCGTGTGCCTATTTGAAATTTCCACCAAAAAGCCAGCATGACTAAGTAAAAGACCCCCTAGAACTTGCCTTCAAATGCCACCGTGGTGTAGCAAGGGTGGGGCGGTCCGCCCCGGCCGGGTGCATGCTGCTGGAGGGTGCAGAGAGCAGCCGCGCACCTGTCGGCTCCGCTGGTTCCCTGCTTCCTCTGCCCCGGAACAGGTTCCCCTCCAACAGCCAAGAATGCACCCGGGGAGGGGGGGTGTCATTGCGCCGGGGGGGGGGGGCTTGATGCACTGGGGAGGGGGGGTCATTGCGCCAGGGAGGGTGTCATGCTGCACCCTGGGGGCCGGATGCCGCTGCACCCGGGGAAAGGGGGGCAATCCGCCCCGGGTGGCAGCCGACCTTGCTACGCCATTGGATATAATGTATCTATATTTCTACCAGGCACCTGCTGAATTCTTAGGCTTATCATTAGCATAATGCTTATTAATAAGAGGGACCAGTAAATAAATTCTTCCTTTCTGGAAATGAAATTGAATAAAAAAAGAGACACAATTAGCTTTTAAATTAAAAAAAAAAAAATTAAGATCTTGGAAGCTCTTTTTTCTTTTTTTCTTACTGGTCAGCTATGGAAAAGGATATTCAAACAGAGAAATTTCTTGGGACAGACAATGAAAACTTGACTGGCAAGTTCCTGTCAATTCCACTGGCTTCAGCATTTCCAAAGAATAGTGAAGGAGACATCCTTCCTCTCAGACCTTGCCCTACAGCAGTTCTCAGGAAAGAGCCTGGCTCGGGCAATTGTCTAGGCCCAAGGATGGAGAGGTCAAAAAGTTCACGCTTTTGTTCAGCGATGTCCCCTCACAGTTCCTTACGCCCTTTGTCTGGTAACAGATAGCAAAAAGCTTTTCTCTGCCCGATAACAAAGAAGCACCATTCCAACACGAAAACAGATAAAAAGAAGGAGGCTTCTTGTCATCACAAAAGACTTTCTGTAACTGTTTGAGAAATTGCACTGCAGCTATTATGTTCTGACAGTTTGGGATCCAGAGCTTGATATGACAAATTAGCATTGTTGTAGCAATAAACTTGCAGTGCTTTTTACCTTGCTAATAATTCCTCTTCGACGTCTTTGTGAATCTGGAACAATAGAAACACGTGAAACATCTGAAAAGCCATCAGTCATACTATGCAAGTTCAGTATTCCTCTGGTGTCACAGTGCACGCTATCCAAATATTTCAGTACTAAATGGCAGATGTACTTACTTAACCCCAGCAAGACTGAATGGCCAAAGTCATTTGATAATGTCTTTATCATCTCATGGAATTATTGGAATGGGAAGTAGGGTGATTTCGTGGAAGAGCGCAATTTGTTACACATTGGATTGGCAGGGTTTAGGAGGGGGTCAGAAGTGGAATTCATGCTATCTGCATTGTTGGGCGAAGTTTGGTTTTGGTTGGATAAGGGAGAAAGGTGATATTGCTTTCTATTGATTTGAATTTGGCGTTTGATATTATCAACGTGGGGATTTTAATGTTGTGTTATGCTCAGATATGACGAGGTGGGAATAGGGTTTCAGTGGTCGCATTTTTTTTTGGAAGATCAGAGTTTGAGTGTGTTGATGCCCCTGTATAATTCGTTGGTGAGGCCCCACCTAGAGTATTGTGTTCAGTTTTGGAGGCCGTACCTTGCGAAGGATGTAAAAAGAATTGAAGCGGTGCAAAGAAAAGCTACGAGAATGGTAAGGGATTTGCGTTACAAGACGTATGAGGAGAGACTTGATGACCTGAACATGTATACTCTGGAAGAAAGGAGAAACAGGGGTGATATGATACAGACGTTCAAATATTTGAAAAGTATTAATCCGCAAACGAACCTTTTCCGGAGATGCGAAGGAGGTAGAACGAGAGGACATGAAATGAGATTGAAGGGGGGCAGACTCAAGAAAAATGTCAGGAAGTATTTTTTCACGGAGAGAGTAGTGGGTGCTTGGAATGCCCTCCTGCAGGAGGTGGTGGAAATGAAAATGGTAACAGAATTCAAGCACGCGTGGGATAAACATAAAGGAATCCTGTTCAGAAGGAATAGATCCTAAGGAGCGGGGATAGTGCTGGGCAGACTTACACGGTCTGTGCCCTGAAGAGGACAGGTACAAATCAAGGTAAGGTATACACAAAAAGTAGCACATATGAGTTTATCTTGTTGGGCAGACTAGATGGACCATGCAGGTCTTTTTCTGCCGTCATCTACTATGTTACTATGTTACTATGTTACTATGTTTGACTTTTTGGAGGTTGGTAGCAATAGAAGGATTTGGTGTGGGGAGGGGGCCCTTTTGTTATTTGACATTTATATGTCACCTTTGTATGGAATTGTGGATTATTGTTTTATGCATGCAGCTTTTGTTGATGATGGGATGGAGATGCAGGGGATATTGGTGGGTTGTGTGAAAAAGGTGGGGATATGCTTTAGGGCTAGTAGTATGTTTTGGGATGTTGCTAAATTAGCAGCCTTTTACTTTGGGAATGTCACTTGGTCATCTCTGAGGCTTAGGATATAGGTGGATGTGGAACTTTTGCCTATGGTAGGTTGTGTTAAGGATTGATAAGAAGAAGGGAAAATGGGACAGTGGTAGGTTTTGGCTTTATTACCTCAGTTTTATGGTAAGTTTATTTATTTGTTACATTTGTATCCCACCTTTTCCCACTTATTAGTAGGCTCAAAGTGGCTTACATAGTTCCGGAGAGGTGGTTACAGACTCCGGCGTGAACAAATACAGAATAGGGGTACTATTACAGTGACAAGTACAGTAAGGAAGTATCAGTAAATAGGCTGGGGTGATTTAGACGAAATGTTAGGGTGTGATCATGCGTCGGGATTGAGAACTGTCCGTTTCCTGATTAAAATGCCATATTTGATTATTCGGTGTTTATGTCAGATACTGTGAGGGTTTTTTTTTCGGAATTCTAGATGATTATTCGTAGATTTCAGGCGTTTTGGTAGAGAATTCCAGAGCTGTGTGCATATGGCAGCGTCGGTAGGGGGAGGCAAGGCTGGTGGTTGGGAGGCGGGGCTAGTGCTGGGCAGACTTCTACGGTCTGCGCCCTGAAAATGGCAGATACAAATCAAGGTAAGGTATACACAAAAAGTAGCACGTATGAATTTATCTTCTTGGGCAGACTGGATGGACCGTGCAGGTCTTTTTCTGCCGTCATCTACTATGTATGTAAGAGAAACCTGACGCATTGAATGTAGTGTGTAACTTGAAATCTTATTTGCAGGAGAGTTTGTTTCAGTCAGTAGTTCAGCAGGTGGTAGGGGACAGTGGCATAGCTAGGGGTGGGGTGCCGGGGCAGCAGTTGTTCCCCCAAACAGATTTTAGGAGAAAGTGGGGCCTATGCCACTACCTTTTCTTCCTGACTGATGCCTTCTATGGTCTGTGGCAGCCTGGAGGAACCACGAGCTTCCCTTCCCTTCCTCTCGCTGACTGCCTCGCTCTGCTGCCTTCCCGACTTGGCTCAGTTCATATTTTTTTTGTTACATAAAAAAAATATTGTTCCAGAACCGGTGTGGTTTCCTGAAGAAGCGGACACAAACGGGACTGTTGGGACCACACATAAGTTCAAATCAGCCAGCTGGGGTGTACAACGCTTCACATGAACTGCACAAGCGCCACTAAGATAAGTTTTTCACTATTAAAATTATGTGGCAGTGCGTAGGATGTGCCTGAATGACATTATATTAGATGAGATGGAAAGATTTTTATAGTGCAAGATAAAAAAAAAACATAAAAAAAACAAAAGAATAATAAAAAAACAATTTTGGGGGGATTTTGATCCATGATTACTTTTTGCACTGCGTGCAGAAGAATTTTCAATTAATTTCCACAGTTGTATGAGATCTTTTTTTCCTCCTTGAAATATATATTTTTCTTCACTGGTTGGGCTTGGATGTGCAACAAAATGAAGCCATGCGCTGGCCAAGCCACTGCCCTTTGCACACCACTGCCACCTCTGATGATTTCCCTCCTCCGCACCCCCGAGATGTAACTTCCTGTTAGGGAGGGAGCGGAGGAAGGAAAACGGCAGAGGTGCCAGTGGCATGCATAGGGCTATGGCCCCACGCATGGCTTAATTTTTGTTGCAGCCAAGTTGGGGAGGCAGCGACGCAAACTAGGAACTTGACATCAAAAACGTGAAGCCATTAGGCAGGTCTCCCTTTCTCCCTTCTCCGCACAGCCATTATCCTCGTTTACCAAAAACAAAGTAAACAAATCTGGGAGCTGCTCTATCCAGGTTGTCATTTTTTTAAAAAATTGTCGGTAGCTTTTTTATTTGATATCATATTTTTAAACATGCCAGCTTGTGCAGTATACAGATGTACACAGAGGAAGAATTAGAGTACTAATTTGTTCTACATTTTAAATCATTCTGGGGCCCTTTTACTATGCCGCGTAGGTGCCGCCGCATGCCCAATGAGCGCTAAATTGGAGTTACTGCCTGGTTACCACGTGACCCTTGTGGTAATTTCAATTTTGGCGCACATCCTCTATGCCCGTCTGAAAAATATTTTTTTTTTACGCGTGGCAGCTATGCGTGTCAAGTGGAATTTGACGCGTGTAGACCATTACCGCCCGGTTACTGCGTAAGACCTTACCGCTAGGTCAATGGCTTGCGTTAAGGTCTCAGACCAAAAATGGATGCACAGCATTTTTCATTTTGCCACATGTCCATTTTTGGCAAAAATATTTTGTAGGTGCACTAGAAAATAATTCTTCGCTTGCCCAAAACACGCGTCTACCCTACCGCAGGCCATTTTTCAGTGCACCTTAGTAAAAGGACCCCTGTGTTTTTTGGAGGGGCTGGTTACAGGGACTCCCTATAGTCGTGCAGAGATTTTTTTTTTTATCTAATAAAGAAGCACCAGATTCTCATAACATGATGTCTGTTTTGGTGGCCAGCAATCAGACTTACTATTTATAAGCACAACTTTAAAAAACAAACAAACATTTATTAGGTTGAAACCTGGAAGCATTTAACATCTTTTTTGTTTTCCCTGTGTACTACTACTACTACTACTATTAAACATTTCTACAGCGCTACTAGACTTACGCAGCGCTGTACAAATTAACATCAAACAAATTAACATCAAACGAAAAAGATGGCATGTGGCAACTTGCTCCTTTTGTTTTGTGGATTGCAGTGGTATATTATAAAAATGCACTTGTCTTTTTTAATTACTACTATTTCACAGAGAGCTATTGAATAACGAGGGAAGGGTTTCCTTTATGTAGAAGTTCTGTCCAGTTAGTCTAAATGTGCCACAAGTTCAGCACCCTATTAGTTTTGTTCAATTGAAAATAAATCTGTTAGCTCAGGCTGCTTTCTATGTGAGTATTCCTATCACTGTTTCAATATTGCTACCAAGTATTACATATTAAGGACATTTGCTTTAAACTTTCTTTTAATTCATTTATCCAGTCCTCCCATGCACATGGTTTTTGCATTTTAAACCCAAAGGCGAATCCTAAGGGTTATTCAATGATTAGGAATAAACTTTGTTGTTTCTGACTTTATTTGTTTTGGACTGCTTTGAATCCTGATGATCTGTACATCTGCTGTCTAGAATTTTAGAAGATAGAAATCAGAAAATTAAAATTAAATTTTGGATGTACTCTGTAGAAGTTGTTGTTTTCTTTTGCAATGTGTGGGTGCCTGTCTATACTTATGGCAATGATTTCTGAACATGCTGCATCATTAAAGGATAGACGTTTAAATGCCCAGTTGGGTATATATTTATTTATTTTATTGCATTTGTATCCCACATTTTCCCACCTCTTTGCAGGCTCAATGTGGTTTACAATACATCATGAATAGTGGAAATATATAAGAAAATAAACATTTAGTATTACATAAGGATCTTGGATAGCATGATAATGATAAAGCATGATAGTGGTTTAACAAGCAAATATCGTAAGGCAATTCTGGATATAGGTGTAAGAGTTCACATTTGTTGATCTTTGTGGTATGCCTTGTTAAAGAGATGGGTCTTCAGTAGTTTGCGGAAGTTAGTTAGTTCATAGATAGTTTTTAAGTTGCGCGGCAGCGCGTTCCAGAAGTGTGTGCTCAGGTAGGAAAAGGTTGACGCATGCGTTAGTTTGTATTTTAGACCTTTACAGTTGGGGAAGTGAAGATTGAGGAATGCTAATCTCAACTTTGTCAAATGTTTCAGACATATCAATGTACTTGCTCCCATGATATCACTGAATTCTATTATTTCAAATGTAAGCCACATTGAACCTGTGTTTGCTTGGGATAATGTGTGGTATAAATTAAAAAAAAAATCCTGTATTCTCCACATTTTTAAGACACTGCCTACCCAGCTGGATTGTGATGGCACAAGGAAAGCAAGTTTGGTTCAGTGAAATAATCTGTTCCTTAGTTGGGCTCTAGTAATACCATATGAAAAATATGGCCATACCATGCCTCTGTAGTTATGTTCTAATAAGTTAAATGACTAACTAGCTTTCTTGAAAGGATTATATAAATCTTATATGCATGACTAGGGCCACAAACATACACTTATTTATTCAGTATCACAATTCCTCATGTACAGCCACAAAACAACCTTTCAGGGCGGATAGTGTTCACAATCAGCTCCTTTTATTATTGACCAGATAAGGGAAAGGGAAATGGGACTTGATATATTGCCTTTCTGAGGTTTTTGCAACTACATTCAAAGCGGTTTACATATATTCAGGTACTTATTTTGTACCTGGGGCAATGGAGGGTTAAGTGACTTGCCCAGAGTCACAAGGAGCTGCAGTGGGAATCAAACTCAGTTTCCCAGGATCAAAGTCCAATGCACTAACCACTAGGCTACTCCTCCACTCATTCCACCAATAAGAGCCATCCTCATCAGTGATGTCACAATAGCTTGATTGCCCGATACCTGGCTCACTTCTGATATTGTGATGTCATAAGGGAAAGGGGGAAAAGGAAATGGGACTACAGTCAAAGCGCTTTACATAGTATATTCAGGTACTTATTTTGTACCAGGGGCAATGGGGAGTTAAGTGACTTGCCCAGAGTCACAAGGAGCTGCAGTGGGAACTGAACTCAGTTCCCCAGGATCAAAGTCTACTGCACTAACCACTAGGCTACTCCTCCACTAGCAACATTCCATATAGAAGCCTGCCCTTGCAGGTCAGCAATGCGGCCGCGCAGGACGTCAGACTCACAGAAACAGAAGCCTGGGCGGTCGCGTTGCTGATCTCCAAGGGAAGGCTTCTATATGGAATGTTGGTAGTGGAATAGCAACATTCCATATAGAATCTCAAATAGTAGCAACAGAATCTGAATAGTAGCAACATTCCATCTAGAATCTCCAATGGTAGCAGCATTCTCAAGCATGTGCAGGACGTCAGACTCACAGAAACAGAAGCCTATGCAACCGCATTGCTGATCTAGGACTTGACATGCCACCTTCCTGTGGTTTTGCAACCTACATTCAAAGCGTTTTACATATATTCAGGTACTTATTTTGTACCAGGGGCAATGGAGGGCTAAGTGACTTGCCCAGAGTCACAAGGAGCTGCAGCGGAAATCGAACTCAGTTCCCCAGGATCAAAGTCCGCTGCACTAACCACTAGGCTACTCCTCAGTTTTGGCACATTATAAGTCGTCACAAGAACACAATATAAGAAAAACAATGAACTGCATTAGGGGCTTAAAGCCCATTTAGTTATGTTTAAACAAAAGAGATCTGCATGAAACAAAATATTTTTTTTTTATTTTGACTTCTAAAACCAGTTGTCCCTGAAAGATGCCTCAAAACAGAATAATCCATTTATGTATCTAAAATGTAAACTTCGACAAAACTGATGTGATTCCATGCGCCCCAATGAAAGGAGAGTTGAATCTTATTTCCATTTAAATTCAATATATTCCATTTTTTATAACACCAGGCTTCCAGTCAGCTGTTCAGGAAAAAAAAATACAGAGGTCAGGACTCTACCTCTGCATAGGGTTACCATTTTTTGTCCTTAAAAAAAGAGGACACTTGCCCCGCCCATGCCCTGCCCCATTTTATGCCCTCGCCCCGCCCCTTTCAGACCCTCTCCCCGCCCCTTGTCACACCCTGTCCCGCCCCTTGTTGCACCTTGCCACGCCCCCTGTCACATTTTCCCCTCCCCCTGGTCACCCCCTCACCTCACCTCCCCTCCCCCCAGCCCCGACACCACCTCTCCCCTTACTCACTATCTTCCCTGGTGGTCTAGTGACTTCTTCGGGGCAGGAAAGAGCCCCCTCTTTCCTGCCCAGAGCGCTGCTCTGCATCCTGTATGCTTCCTGTGACGGTCTCAGCGAGATTCAAAATGGCCACCGAGAACTGAAGCGGCCTCGCAAGACTTCAATTCTCGGCGGCCATTTTGAATCTTGCCGAGACCGTCACAGACAGCATACAGGATGCAGAGCAGCGCGCTGGGCAGGAAAGAGGGGGCTCTTTCCTGCCCCGAAGAAGTCACTAGACCATCAGGGAAGATCGTGAGTAAGGGGAAGGGAGGTCCGCCGCCCGCACGTCAGCGTCACCCTGCCCATTTATCCAGAAATCCGGACAAATGGGCAGGCTGGCCAAAACCCGTCTGGACGCCCGGACATGTCCTCAAAAAGAGGACATGTCCGGGTAAATCCGGATGTATGGTAACCCTACCTCTGCATAGGATTTTGCCTAATATTGTCAAGAAAAAGGAGGTGTGAAAAATGAGAGCATTTAGGGTAAGAGCTGAGTTGAAATCAGGGACGGATTGAGAGTACTCTGGGCCCCCGGGCACTAAGACTACTTTGGGCCCCCAGGCAACAAGACTGCTTTGGGCCAACGGGCTCTAAGACTACTCTGCCCCGGCGCCATGCTAGTGCTGCCCCCACCCCACCATGCTGCTTCTGCCCCCACCCCACCATGCTGCTTCTGCCTCCCCCCCGCCGTGCTGCTGCTTCCGCCACTAGTGCCCCCACCCCCACTGTGTTCACTCCCACCATGTTGCCGCTGTCCTCCCCTACCTTGAAGAGACCTGGTGGTCTAGTGGCTGTGGCTTCTTCAGGGGCAGGAAATAAATCCCCTCTTTCCTGCCCACCAGCTGCCTCTACTCTGCCCAGCGTGGCACCGTGTTTACAAAATGGCTGCTGAGAATTCCCAACTGTGGGAGTCTCGGCAGACATTTTATATACACAGCGGTGCAACTAGGGAGAATAGTGGCAGCAGCCACTAGACCACCAGGGGCTGTAGTGTGCAGCAGCAGGCAACCAGGCAGAAACTCTGGGTCCACTAGAGTTTCTGGGCCCTAAAGCACTGCCCGGTTGCCCGAATGGTCAGTCCGCCCCTGGTTGAAATAAGTTCCCTGATAAACTTGGGGATGGGGGAATCAGGTTTATAGTTTAGGAAAGCAGTGAAATCTTTGCTGTTTGCTTGCTGTTATATCAGTTTGGATGTTTTTAATGTTTTGTGATTGTATATATTTTTATTATAAATAAAAAGTGATGGGTATTATTAGATGCTATTTGGTCAATCCTTAGCTTGTGGCAGTTAGCATTTTTTTAATCACTGACCTCCATGATTAGAATTAGACCCCAATATTTAATGCTGGGCTATGTACGGGCACCAGCATTGAATACTGGTGGTTGATTGGATTGTCTAGGGCAGCATAAGTTCTGTGTCCATGACTCCCGAAAAGTAAGCAACCTCCCCCTCCCCCAGATAGAATAGCCCCCTCCAGCTTACCTGAATATCATGGTGGTCGCACGGAGCGCTGGAGTAACAGCAAACCCCATTCCCTCCTGCCCCTGGTGGATTCATATTAAAAATGGCCACCGTGACTTCAACCAGTAGCCTTGCGATATTAGGTAAATTCTTTTCTTCACCTGTCACCGGCAGCGCTGCCATTCATTCACACAGGCAGCTCCGCTCCCCTTTGCCGCGTCCATCCGGCCCTCTCTGACGCACTTCCTGTTTACGTAGGGCCAGATGGACGCGGCAGAGGGGAGCGGAGCTGCCTGTGCAAATGAATGGCAGCGCTGCCGGCGACGGGCGAAGAAAAGAATAATGCAGGGACCGAGGCAGCGATGGCGGGGAGGACATGCGAGGGGATTTTGGGTGGGCGGGCCTGGAGGGAAAGTGGCTGAGCCTGGGCCCCGTCCAGGCCGGCCCGTGACTACTCCCCTGCAGTAAGTGCTCACAAGCATTCACTAATGGCAACATTAGCACATGGCCTTTAATACAAAAAAAAAAAAAAAGGAAAATTGGCCATTTTGGTGCTGTGGTAAAAACGACCTTAGGGCATGGGAAAAACTCGCATAAAGGCCCGATAAGGCCATTTTGCACCACACCTTAGTCAAAGGACCTCAGATTTTGGAAGAATAATACCCAGTGAAAGTGGGATCATTTTCTCTTTTAAAGACAAATGGGATTTAAGGATATTTATTTTAATTGCCCTTTCAAATACATTTGAACTTTTCCCATTCCAGTGATTCCCACGGACAGCTGGCAGGGAGCTGCACACAGCTCGCAACGCTGGGATTTTTTCCAGGCATGAGTAACTTGTTAAAAACTCACTCTTTCCCTAACACTAACAGTAAACAGAGTTCACATCCGCATTAAAATCCTCTGTGACCCACAGGAAAAAAAAAAGTTTTACATTATTTAACATTTTTCAAATTGAAATCAGTTCGTTCCTGTATTCAGGAGGCACTCAGCTCCCTGTCAGACTGCTTATGCTTCACTTCTTAGAATAAATACACAGAGTGTTTGCCAGGACAGGTTAAAAGGCTGTGTATCCCTTTCCCCCTTGCCAGCGCTTTGCCAATGATCTCGTGATGGATGTAATTTAAAGCAGCTGGCTAGTTTGCATGCAAGCTTTTTCTTGCCTATGTTTTGATTTCTATCGAGCACCTGGAAACACAGCTCAGAATATTTTACATCTACTAATAGTTTTCATCTCCAGAGTCTTCAGAAAATGAACTAGCGGGTCATTGTTCCTCGGCTTGCTTTTTTTTTTTCAAAGCTTCAAGTCATATGTATGTAACAGGTCATCTCGAACTCCTCTCTGTGTTCAGCATAAGGAAGAGTCTGGATTATTAAATTCCTAAATTGACCCTGGGTGTAGTGAAATAATAGAAATTGGGCCTGCCTGTCTACCATTTGCCAGGAGGTGTCTCCTGAATTTGGAGGGAATTTCATAAGGCCCTGCTTATATTCGATCTAGGGGGAGTTTCAGATAGGGTTACCATATGTCCGGATTTACCCGGATATGTCCTCTTTTTGAGGACATGTCCAGGCGGGTTTTGCCAATCTGGACAAACGGGCAGATTGCTAGCCTCCCCTTACTTACTTACTACTGCCCTGGTAGTCTAGTGACCTCTTCCGCCTTCGGGGCAGGAAAGAGCCCCCACTTTCCTGCCCGTAGCGCTGCCCTGCATGCATCCTTCCTGTTGCTGATCCTCGGCGCTGATTCAAAATGGCCGCCGAGAGTTGAAGTGACCTCGCGAGACTCCAACTCTTGGTGGCCATTTTGAATCGGCGCCGAGATCAGGAACAGGAAGGATGCAAAGGGGGGGCTCCTTCCTGCCCCGAAGAGGTCACTAGACCACCAGGGCAATAGTAAGGTAAGGGGAGGGGGTGACAGGGAGGGGGAGTGATGGGGTGTGTGACAGGGGGGAGGGGAAAATGTGACTTGGGGCGGAGCAAGTGCGTGAAAGGGGGCGGGGTGGGGTGTGAAAGGGGCCGTGGCGGGGTGTGTGGTGGGGCGGGGCATGTGTCCTCCTTTTTGGGGGACAAAATATGGTAACCCAAGTTTCAGAGCGTGAGAGAGTTGTAGACAGGGCCGTGCCAAGGGTCTGTGGCGCCCCCCTGCAGATGATCAGTTGGCGCCCCCCCATGAAGGTGATCGCTACCCTCCCGCTCCCTAGGCCATTCTTTGACATATGATACATATCTAATATCTAAATTTAATAAAAGGTATTAATTGTGACTTTTATTTTTATTTATTTATTCTGTGTGTTATCAGACAATTATGGATTTAAGCTCCACCCCTGGCCCACCCCTAATCCCGCCCCCTTTAGCCTCGCCAAACAGTTGGGCCACCGACCGCCTATGAAGCTGAGATTGTATGATTTTTCGAGGATTGTTCTGTGAGTGTGTCTTGTGGGATTGCCTGCAGGAGTCTAGGGAACTCAGTCTGGGACCCCGAAGAACCGTACAAGAGGGAGACTCACCAAGGCCCCAAAAGAAGAGTTTGAATACAGGAGCTGCTCAGGACATAAGACTTAAGACTTGCTTGATACTTTTCTTCATCTTTTTACTTTTTCTTTCACCCACGTTTTTGTTGTGAACACTTTGTTTTGGTGGCACAGACTCGTTTCTTGTTTTAGAGTACTTTGTGAGTTAGTCATCCATCGAAGGCCTTGGGGTATTTTGCTTCCTCTGTCCACTGGAACCCATCCTTTTATTTATGTTACACTGCTATTTTTCTTCCTTGTTTCTTTTATGGTCCCTGGGGCTACTTCATCTCCTTGGGGAGAAGCAAATACATGCACTCTATATAAACCTCATGGTGTGTCTGTATTTAACACCCTACATTTTTCTGTTCTGTGCTCTTTTAACTGATTTTGTCCACTTTCTGCTTTCATCTGTTCCTCCTCCCCTATTTCCCTCCTTCTCCTTCCCTTATTATATACATACAAAAAGCTCTTATATCCCGCAGTAGCCCAACAATCCCCTGTTTACTAAGCTATGCTAGTGGCTGCCACGTGGCAATGCCGATACAGCATATTCAAATTGATAGGATGTGTAAGCATTAGCGCATAGCAGCTCCTAGCGCAGTTTAGTAAACAGCAGGATAAGTACATAAGTATTGCCATACTGGAAAAGACCAAAGGTCCATCAAGCCCAGCATCCTGTTTCCAACAGTGGCCAATCCAGGTCACAAATACCTGGCAAGATCCTAAAAAAGTACAAAAAATTTTATACTGCTTATCCCAGAAATAGTGGATTTTCCCCAGGTCCATTTAGTAACGGTCTATGGACTTTTTCTTTAGGAAGCCATCCAAACCATTTTTTAAACTCTGCTAAGCTAACCGCCTTTTCCATATTCTCTGTGGTGTACAATAATAAAATAGGTATATCTAGGAGCAATAAAATAATAACAATAATTGGAAAATTTTCAGTAAGTGATTCTGTTTATAACATCTTCATCTCCTTAATCGCCTAACACAAAATGATTTCCTAAACTTTTTTATAACATGTCAGAGTCTTTAAAGTAGATGGCAAGGAATTCCACCAATACGTGGATTGATAGAATAAAAGTGCCTGACCAACTCAGTTTATAAACCACCTTCCTCAAATCTGGATAATGTAACAACCGGTACGATCGCTTATTAATGTCGCAATTTCTTAATGGTAGATTAATTTGAATGCACATATATCCTAGGGCTTCCCCATGAATAATTAAGAATGTAAATAACATAGTAACATAGTAACATAGTAGATGACGGCAGAGAAAGACCTGCACGGTCCATCCAGTTTGCCCAACAAGATAACTCATATGTGCTACTTTTTGTGTATACCTTACCTTGATTTCTACCTGTGGTCTTCAGGGCACAGACCGTATAAGTCTGCCCAGCACTATCCCCGCCTCTCAACCACCAGCCCCGCCTCCCAACCACCAGCCCCGCCTCCCAACCACTGGCTCTGGCACAGACCGTATAAGTCTTCCCAGCACTATCCCCGCCTCCCTACCACCAGCCCCGCCAATGTACAAACTTTAAAAATTGCATGAGCACAACCTACGACCATCTAAACTTCAGGAAATCACTAAAAACCTACCTATTCCAAAAAGGATACCTTACTGATATAACCTAAAAGCCTGAACCCTGATACATAACTAACTAAAGTTAGAATTGGACTCAACGTAACTTCTCCTCGCTATGATTCCGAAATATGTCTGTAACACAAGTATCTATTCTACCATAATACCACTTTGTATTTGTTCTTTAGCGGCTCGGCATACGCCTACGGTATTATGTAAGCCACCTTGAGCCTGCAAATAGGTGGGAAAATGTGGGATACAAATGTAACAAATAAATAAATAACATCATAAGCTTTTTCTTACTATACTGTTGATAAAGATCACCTAAAAAATGAGATTCCTCCCATTATCGTGATTCTTTGCACTATTAATTTCTTTCTTTTGATAAACATAAAAATTGACCAAAGACACTAGTGCATGAACTTTAGAATGTACAGGAACCCCTTCTCAAATTTCATACTGCAACTCAAAAATTCAGTCCTAAGTATTTAATAAAGTGGTTTTGGTATTGCTGAAGTTGTCTCTTCTTTGTGAGACCATGATTAAAAAGACCCTGAACATTAATTCATAAGACTGTTAATGTATTCATCTGTGTGCTCAATTTTGAATGAATTCTGATTAAAATAAATATACCATGTTTAATCTACCAGAAGAATTAAAGAAAAATATTTATTCAGACAAAATCTCATTTGCCTTGATAGATCCATGGTAGAACAGAATCTTTACACCTCAAAAACAAAATAAAAAGAAATCTGATGCATTTATCTAGTAGCAAATACAAAATATGTATAAACTCAATACTTCTTTCTGATTTCTCTCTTGTACTCTTCCAATTTATGCAAACTTCTAATAGCTGCATTGATTCTGAAAAACATTGGAGTCTGTAGGTTAACTTTTACTTTTCATTGGACCGACAGAAGAATTATGGTCTGTTCACGCTTTCCAAAAATACTAGGCATGCGATGGAACTACAGTGTAGCAAATTTAAAACAAATCGGAGAAAATTTTTCTTCACCCAGCGCATAATTAAACTCTGGAATTCGTTGCCGGAGAACGTGGTGAAGGCGGTTAGCTTGGCAGAGTTTAAAAAAGGGTTAGACGGTTTCCTAAAGGACAAGTCCATAAACCACTACTAAATGGACTTGGGAAAAATCCACATTTCCAGGAATAACATGTATAGAATATTTGTACGTTTGGGAAGCTTGCCAGGTGCCCTTGGCCTGGATTGGCCGCTGTCGTGGACAGGATGCTGGGCTCGATGGACCCTTGGTCTTTTCCCAGTGTGGCATTACTTATGTACTTATGTAGATGAGATTTGAATAACACTAGGGGGACAGTTCACTGCCTTTCATACTAAAAACTATTTTGCATCAGGACACTAACCCCCCCCCCCCCCCCCCACACACACACACACACATTTACTAAGCTGCTAATTCTATAAAGGTCACCAAAAATTGCACACACAAATTTGGGTGTGTGTCTAATTTAGACATGCAATAATGAGACAACTGACACCAATAATTGGCTTTTTAACAAGCACTAATTAGATTTCATTGACATTTATGCACGTAAATTTAGGTGCAATCTGAAAAAGGGGATGTGGAAATGGGAGGGTAATGGGCATAATAGGGGCTTTCCTAAAATGAATGTGCATTCTTATAGAATAACAGGAATATGTACCTAATGTAGAGTCATAAATTTGTACCACATTTCAGTTTATGCAAATGGACATGCCTAACGTTAGGCATGATTCCTGGGCATAAACTGTGCCTAACTTTAAGCCTGGCTTATAGAATAGCACATTTTTGTGCCAATTTGTTTTGGCACCATATACTGAATCTAACCCTAAGGGGCTCTTTTTCTAAAGTGCACTAGGCACTTAATACATGGTTAATGCCTGGAAACAGGCTATAGCATGACTGCCTTATTATTTTTTTTAACCTTTTCAAAAGAGTATACCATGTTCTCAAACAATATGCACTATTCATGAAGTGTGCACTATTTTATAAAATAAATTGTGCACCTCAATTATCCACCCTCTTTTGAAAGAGTGTCCCGTGTTCTCAAACAATATACACTATTCATGAAGAGTGTGCACCTCAATTGTGCACTCTCTTTCACAAGAGTAAACCATGCTTTCAAACAATATGCACTATTAATGAAGAGTGAGCAATATTTTATAAAAGAAACTGTGCACCTCAATTATCCACCCTCTTTTGAAAGAGTGTACCGTGTTCTCAAACAATATGCACTATTCATGAAGAGTGCACACTATTTGGTAACAGAAAAAGAAATTGTGCACCTCAATTGTGCACTCTCTTTCACAAGAGTATACCATGCTTTCAAACAATATGCACTATTCATGAAGAGTGCACACTATTTGGTGAAGGAAATAGTGCACTGTTTTCTTATAGTGTGTGCACGCACAAACCGTCATGTAAGTTCAAATAGTGCATATATGCACACTACCTGGAAAGATTGTGCACTGGTTGCAAATAGCACATGATCTTCATAGATAAAGGAGTGTTAGGCTCTACGCGTGTACAGCGTGCACCCAAACGAGACTACCACCAGGCTACCATGTCCCATTAAAAAAAAGTCCTTTTTTTGCAGACGTGGTAAAAAGTGGCCTGGCATGTGCCCAAAACACACACACCTACACTACCGCAGGCCACGTTTTACTGTGGCTTAGTAATAGGACCCCAGAGGGCATTATTTCAAAAGAGTTCAAGCTCTTGGCTTACAACATTGCTCTTGTGAGTACAAAATGAAGAAAAAAAAAAGAAGAAAGAAAAAAATATTTTTTCAAGCTGCACTAGGGGTCACTTTGAATGGACTTCATCGGCATTGCCACGTGGCTTGATAACAGAGGCCCAGAGAAAAAAAAAATTCCCAGAAACGAGACAGGAAGTGACACAACATAAAAACTTTCTGGCTACTCATCCTTAGTGATTGACATGTAAAGCAAATGCTAACTGCGGTGCTTGAATATTGGTAAATGTGAAATCTTTTCGAAAATACCTAGAAGGATGCAGGAAATACACATGTGGGTTGTAACACATGAGTGGAAACAGCCATTTTAAAAAGAAACACATTTTTAAAAATGCAGCATCATTCGGAGTTTTGGACACGCAAGTGTCTGTACTTTTGGCAATCTGATAGCAGCAGGATTGTTGTCGTCTGAAAAAATGAAACCATCTTTTCATGTTTGAATGGCGAGACACAACTCCTGAAGAAACTGTTTGAGTGAAACGAGTCTGGCTGCCGTCGGGTGTCAAGTGCTCGACTTTCCTTGTTACCTACAAATTATTTATAGAATCATAAGGAACAAGAATGTAGCTGAATTACTGCGGCTTTGAGAAACGGGTGTCACTTTTGAATAGAAATTTGAAACATTTCAAACCTAAGGGGTCCTTTTACAAAGATGCACTGAAAAATGGTCTGCAGTAGTGTAGGCGTGTGTTTTCGGTGCGCACAGAATACAATTTTGCAGCGCACCTGCAAAAACTGCCTTTCTAAAATTTTTGCCAAAAATGGACATGCGGCAAAATGAAAATTGTCGCACATCCATTTTGGGTCTGAGAGCTTTCCACCAGCCATTGACCTAGCGGTAAAGTCTCACATGGTAACCGGGCGGTAGTGACCTATGCGCGTCAAATGCCACTTGGCATGTGTCTGATACGCGCATCCGAAAAGAAAAGTTATTTTTCAGATGCACATATCGGACACGCGCCAAAAATGAAATTACCGCAAAAGCGATGCTGTAGCCAGGCGGTAACTCCATTTTGGCATGCATTGGGCACACGTAAACGCTTACGCAGCTTAGTAAAAGGGCCCCCCAATTTTTTTTGAATAAAAAGATTGAAAATGAATACAATTATAAATGAAATTAAAATATCACAAGGTTTTTTTTAGACCAATGATGAATAACACAACCCCAGTGAAAGACACCAAAATTATAGTAAGCTTTTGGGTGTTTTGAGGTCTTTTTCCTCATGTTTTATTTCATTATTGTGACCATATATTTTTGTATTACCTGCTGGGTTCTTCATTATATTGTTAAGTCATTTTATAACCTACACATGTAAGTCTTAAACTGGACATCCAAGGGGAGCCAATTAAAAGCGAAGCTAGAAAATTCTAGATTTCAAGCTGGTTTTAAACACCAGAGATGTAAGCATGATTATCTTTTCAGTTCCTCATGCAAATCTCACGTCCAAGTAATCAAGTAATTGACATGTGCCACGGAGCAGGTGTAAATGCTGACTTTAAGGATTTATAACATTTCCAGGTATTGTCATTTCAAATGCAGGTATGTATGCATTCTTTTCAGGCCAGTCTAATACAACCACCCCCTTTCAAAACTGTACATGCCCCATGTAAATAGTAGGGATATGCATTCAATCCAAACATTTTCCTTATTGTTTCATAAGATGGCCTTGAGTAATTTTCTAAAGTTAAGATGATTTTGGGTAGTTTTGACAGCTTTTGGTAAAGCATTCCATAATTGGGTGCTGATAAAGGAAAAGGAGGTTGCGTAAGTAGTTTTATGGTATACTATTGTTAATATTGCTCCTGAAACTCAATGAACAATTTTCGCTTGCACACCCACTAATCAGTAGTGCCTTTCAAAGGGGTCCTTCTAGAAAGCTGCAGCAAGCACTAAAATGTGCATACTGAAGCAACAAAATGCCTGGGGGACATGCTCAGGCACTAGGGATGGGTCTGAGAGTGGACAGTGGGCGTGTTCTGCACTAGTGCGTTAGTGCAGCTATATTGTCGCTTGCTAATTGATTATCATATGCTTAGCATGTGAGCCCTTACTTTCTACATAATGGGTGGCGGAAGGGACTCACATGCTAATGGCCAAGAACTAATGGGAAAATTAACATGTGGCCATTAATCAGAAAAATAGAAAAAGTGGCCATTTTACCCCAACGGAAATGGACTTAGCGTGCAAGAATGACCCGTGTAAGGACATGCTTAAGGCCACTTTTTTACAGCTGTTTGGTAAAAGGGCCCCAAAATGTGTTATTCCAATACATAAGTTTAGTTTTGTTTAATACAGACTTAACATAAGAATAGCCATACTGTGTCAGACCAATGGTCCATCTGGCCCAGTATTTTGCTTCCTACAGTGGCCAATCCAGGTCACAAGTGTCTGGCAGAAACCCAAATAATAGCAACATTCCTCGCTACCATTCCCAGGACAAGCAGTAGCTTCCCCATGTCTGTCTCAAACCTTTTTTTAAACCCAGATATGCTGACCGCTGTTACCGCATCCTCTGGCAATGAGCTCTTCCGGCAAAGAGTTCCAGAGCTTAACTATTCTTTGAATGAAAAAATATGTTTCCATGTAATTCCATTGAGTGTCAGCTGGTATTTTGTACTTATTGAAAAGAGTAAAAAATCGACTTATTTCTATTCGTTCTACACCACTTAGGATTTTATAGACCTCAATCATATCTCCCCTCAGCCGTCTATTTTCCAAGCTGAAGAGCCCTAACCTCTTTAGCCTTTCCTCATATGAGAGGAGTTCCATCCCCTTTATCATTTTATTTTTGTTACATTTGTACCAGGTGCTTTCCCACTCATGGCAGGCTCAATGCGGCTTACATATACAGGTACTTATTTGTACCTGGGGCAATGGAGGGTTAAGTGACTTGCCCAGAGTCACAAGGAGCTGCCTGTGTCTGAAGTGATCACTCTTCTTTGAAACTTTTTTAATCTCGCTATATCTTTTTTTGAGATAGAACAACCAGAAATGAACGCAATACTCAAGGTGAGGTCGCACCATGCAGCGATACAGAGGCATTATAATATTACTGGTCTTGTTTTGCATCCCTTTCCTAATAAATCATAGCATTCTGTTTGCTTTTTTGGCCACCGCCGCACACTGGGCAGAAGATTTCAGCGTATTGTCTACAATTAAACGTAGATCTTTTTCTTGAGTGCTCTCTCTTAAGGTGGACCCTAGCATCAGGTAAGTATGGTTTGGATTATTCGTCCCAATATGCATCACTTTGTATCTGTCCACATTTTGTGTCATATGCAAATTTAATCACCTCACTTGTCGTTCTGATTTCCAAATTATTTATAAATATATAAAATAGCACCAGTCCCATTACAGGTCCCTGTGGCACTCCACTATTCACTCTCTTCCATCGAGAAAAATGGCCATTTAACCCTATCCTCTGTTTTCTGTCCAATAAACAATTCCTAATCCACAGAAAGACATTGCCTCCTCTCCCATGTCTTTTAAGTTTACTCAGGAGTCTCTTGTGAGGAACTTTGTCAAAAGCCTTTTCAAAATTTAGATACACTATCATATCAACCAGCTCATCTTTATCGACATGTTTATTCACTCCTTCGAAGAAATTAAACAAATTGGTGATGCGAGACTTCTTTTGGCTAAACCTATGCTGCCTTTGTCCCATTAAACCAAGTTTGTCTACATGTTCTATCATTTTATTCTTTATAATAGTTTACACTATTTTGCCCGGCACTGAAGTCAGGTTTGTAATTTCCAAGTGCACCACTGGAAACCTTTTTAAAAATTGGAATTACATTGGACACCCTCCAATGTTCAGGTACTATGGACGATTTTAACAGGTTACAGATCACAAATAGCAAATCAGCAATTTCATGTTTTAGTTTTTTCAGTACCCTGGGGTGTATAACGTCCGGTCCAGGTGATTTATCATTCTTTAACTTGTTGATGTGGCTCAGTATATCTTCCAGGTTCCTTCAGATTTCTTTCACTTCCTCTGTATCGTCACCCTAGAAAACCGTTTCCAGTATGGGTAGATCTCTTATATCTTCTTTCCGAAAGACCAAATCAAGGAATTAATTCAGTTTCTCTGCTATGGCCTTGTCCTCTCTGAGTGCCCCTTTTGCTCTTTCATGATCTAACGGTCCCATGGATTCCCTCACAGGCTTTCTGATATACCTTAAAAAGTGTTACTATGAGTTGTTGTCTTCGCTGCAAGCTTTTCATCATAACCTCTTTTAGTCTTCTTTCTCAACGCTTTGCGTCTAGTTTGACAGTGTTTATGTTGCTTCTTATTTCCTTCATTCTGTTCTTTCTTTCCATTCTTTGAAGGATGCTCTTTCGACTCTAATAGCCTCCTTCACTTTACCTTTTAAGCATGTTGGCTGTCATTTGCTCTTCTTTCCACCTTTGTTAATACGTGATATACAGCTGGTCTAGGCTTCCACAATGGTATTTCTAATCTATGTCCATGCTTGATTTAAAGTCTTAACCCTTAAGGCCGAGCCTTTTAGCTTCGTTTTAACCGATTTCCTTATTTTATCAAAATTGCCCTTTCGAAAATTAATTGCTGCTACAGTAGGTTTCCTTTGTGACTTCGTTCCAGAGAGTTCAAATTCAATCATGTTATGATCATTGCTTCCCAGTGGATCCGACACTGTTACTTCTTGAACCATGCCCTGCATTCCAATAAGGAGTAGATCTAAAATAGCTCCGCCTTTTGTTGGTCCCCAGTGCTCCCTGATGTAACATTTATACAGTCAATATTGGGGTAAATGAAATCACCTATAATAATAATAATAATGATAATAATTATTATTATTATTAGCCTTTGTATAGCGCTACCAGACGCACGCAGTGCTGAACACCTGATACAAAGAGACAGTCTCTGCTCAAAAGAGCTTACAATCTAAATAATACAGACAGACAAGACAGTTACGGGTGAGGGAAGTACTGGGTGAGAAGGAAGGAAGGGACAAGGGGAGGGGGCAATTGTGGCTAGGAGCTAAAAGCAGCAGTGGAAAGGTGGGTTTTCAGCATGGGTTTGAAAACAGGTAGAGACGGAGCTAGACGTATAGGTCCAGGAAGTCTATTCCAGGCATAAGGTGCCGCGAGAGAAAAGGAACGAAGCCTGGTGTTAGCAGTGGAGGAGAAGGGGGACGACTAGAAAGATTTGTCCAGTGAGCGAGCTCACGGGGAGGAATGTAGGGAGAGATGAGAGTGGAGAGGTAATGGGGGCTGCAGAGTGGATAATGTTGCCCAATTTGCCAGCTTTCCTAATTGCTGTAAACATTTCTTCCTTTGTCTGCTTGTTCTGTCCTGGTGGATGGTAGTACAATCCTGTAAGTATACACTTTCCCTTCGTACATTGAATTTCTATCCAGAAAGATTACACGCTCCTATATGTTTCATATGTTTAATTTGTTTGACTCAATTCCCTCTTTAACAACTAGGACACCCCCCTCCAATTTGATCCACTCTATCATTGTGATATGTGGAGGGGCATAATTGAACGAAAACGTCTATCTCCATGGGCGTTTATCTCCGAGAACAGGTCCGTGAAGGGGCGGACCGAACCGTATTTTCGAAAAAAATAGACGTCCATGTTTTATTCGACAATTTGTGAGCTGGGCGTTTTTGTTTTTCAGCGATAATGGAAAATGAAAGCGCCCAGCTCAAAAATGAATAAATCCAAGGCATTTGTTCGTGGAAGGGGCCAGGATTCGTAGTGCACTGGTCCCCCTCACATGCCAGGACACTAACCGGGCACCCTAGGGGGCACTTTTACAAAAACCAAAAAAAAAGGTAAAAGAGCTCCCAGGTGCATAGCACCCTTCCCTTGTGTGTTGAGCCCCCCAAATCCCCCTCAAAACCCACTGCCCACAAGTCTACACCATTAGTATAGCCCTAAGGGGTGAAGGGGGGCACCTACATGTGGGTACAGTGGGTTTGGGGGGGTTGGACGACTAAGCATTAAGCAGCACAATTGTAACAGGTAGGGGGGGATGGGCCTGGGTCCACCTGCCTGAAGTCCACTGCACCCCCTAACAACTGCTCCAGGGACCTGCATACTGCTGCCAGGGAGGTGGGTATGACATTTGAGGGTGAAAATAAAAAGTTGTGAAACATCATTTTTTTGTGGTGGGAGGGGGTTAGTGACCACTGGGGGAGTCAGGGGAGGTCATCCCCGATTCCCTCTGGTGGTAATCTGGTCATTTAGGGCACTTTTTGGGGCCTTATTCGTGAAAAAACAGGGTCCAGGAAAAGTGCCCTAAATCCTAGCTACAAACGTATACTTTTTTTCCATTATCGGCGAAAGGCGCCCATCTCTCCTCGGCCGATAACCACACCCCAGTTCCACCTTCGCCATGCCTCCGACACGCCCCGTCAACTTTGAACGCTTCCGCGATGGAGTGCAGTTGAAAACGTCCAAAATCGGCTTTCCATTATACCGATTTATTCATTTTTGTGAGATGAACGTCTATCTCCCGATTTGGGTCGAAATCTAGGCGTTTTTCTCTTTCAATTATAAGGTGGAATATGTACCCTGATAACACAGTGTCCCATTGATTGTCCTCCTTCCACCAGGCCTCTGAGATGCCTATTATATCTACCTCTTCATTTAGTGCTATATACTCTAACTTTCCCATCTTATTTTTTAGGCTTCTAGTATTTATTTTATTTTTATTTATTTTTGTTACATTTGTACCCTGCACTTTCCCACTCATGGCAGGCTCAATGCGGCTTACATGGGGCAATGGAGGGTTAAGTGACTTGCCCAGAGTCACAAGGAGCTGCCTGTGCCTGAAGTGGGAATCGAACTCAGTTCCCCAGGACCAAAATCCACCACCCTAACCACTAGGCCACTCCTCCACTGTTGCTACTATTTGAGATTCTACATGGAATGTTGCTGTTCTACTAGCAACATTCCATGTAGAAGTCGGCCCTTGCAGATCACCAATGTGGCTGCAAAGGCTTCTGCTTCTGTGAGTCTGACATCCTGCACGTAGGCTTCTGCTTCTGTGAGTCTGTACAGACGCCTGCGCAGCCTTCTACATGGAATGTTGATAGTGGAATAGCAACATTCCATGTAGAATCTCCAATAGTATCTATTTTATTTTTGTTACATTTGTACCCCGCACTTTCCCACTCATGGCAGGCTCAATGCGGCTTACATGAGGCAATGGAGGGTTAAGTGACTTGCCCAGAGTCACAAGGAGCTGCCTGTGCCTGAAGTGGGAATCAAACTCAGTTCCTCAGTTCCCCAGGACCAAAGTCCACCACCCTAACCACTAGGCCACTCCACTCATATATAGACACTTCAAATTGTGTTTTTCCTTGCATCTACAAGCTGCTTTGAAGTTGATGAGGATAATTTGCATCCTTTACTCTGTTCACCCATTAAACACTCCTGGCTTTCTTTCACCATTATTGAAACCTCTCTACTGGGATTCTCTAAAGATCCTGTTTCATTAGTATCCTTCAAGAATACTCCACACTGAACCATGTGCTCCTGGGCAACTGTCAGCTTTCTCCCCCCTTGATATACTGCCCTTCACAAAATATCAGAGCAGTTTACAATAATTCCAAGAGAGGGAAAGAAACTCCATCAGAACCAAGAGCAGAGGCGTGAGTATTCCAGGACCGAGGGCCAAGCATCATTGTGTGGCAGCCAAGCTAGAAAAGGCCAATGAGAAGAAATGGGCTTTCAAAACTGACCAAAAACATGGCACGGAGTACATAGGGAAGAGCATTCCAATGGGAGGGAACTAAGCAGAAAAAAATGCTGAGTGTCGAGTGGACTCAAGAATGGGCAGAAGCGAGAGAAAGGCGATTGGTGAGGGCTAAGCACAAGGCACGGGTTTGAGTATAGAGAGACCTCATGGTAGACAAATATGAAGGAAAACCATTTTACAATGCCCTATGGATGACAGTAAGAAGCTTAAACTGTAGGTAAAATGAACCAGGAAGCTAGTGAAGATGAGCCAGCAGGGGTGATACATGATCAACCTTATGAGCATGGGCAAGGAACTGGATAAAAGTGTTCTGGGCTGTCTGAAGGTGCTTAATGGAAACCTGAGGAAGTCCGGAATAAGTGACATTTCAGTAATCTATGGAAGAGAGAACCAAGGAACATAGGAAGGTAGCACAGGAGCAGTCATCCAGGTATGGGCAAAGGGAGAATGAAGGTAGCAGAAGGAGGTCCTCACAACAGAAGAAATATGTGAACTGAAGGACAACTGACAGTCAAGGGTAACCCCAAGGTATTTCATGGACTGATTCAGCTTAAGCAGAGCATTATGCAGAGAGGGGGTAATGAAGGGGGCAGTAATGCAACCAGAGACTCAGAGAGCAACAATTTATGAAGGGTTAGGGTTAACCAAGCATCAATTTTATCGAGACAGGTCTAAAGACAGGCAAGATCTATGTCAGAGGGACACTGAGGGGAAAAACAGTAAAATATTGTCTACATTTTGAATTGACTAAAGTAGAATGGATAGGTGACACCAAAGGACTCAGAAAAATGTTGAAGAGCACTGGACAGAGAGGTAAGAGCATTGGGGCACACCACACCAGAGAGGAAGGGGAAAGGAAGAAGACTGGGAAAGCTGGACAGCAAAGGGACGGTCCTTGAAGAAAGAAGAAAACCATCCTAGGACTGCCATGGAGATGCCCAAAGAGGCTAGGCAGCTAAGGAAAAGACAGAGGCTAACCAAGTCAAAGTCTGTGCTAAGGTCAAGGTCTGGTCAGGCTTGTGTGTTCTGGGTCCCGCATATTGCATTACGATATAGGATGGGCTGGAGAAGGCTTCAATAGAAACTCCAGTAATTTGTAATGTGAGGGCAGTGCTGGGCAGACTTTTATGATCTGTATCTCTCAAATTATATGACATATTCAGATAGGCTGGAGTGGGCTTTAACAGCAACTCCAGTAGTTGGAACATAAAGACAGAGCTGGGCAGACTTCTATGGTCTATGTCCCAGAAACACCAAAGAAAGACCATGATCAAGAATATAATAACACGTTCATTGTTTATTCAATCATAAAAAGATAATGAATGTGACATGTTCGACAGACTGGATGGACTGTTCAGATCTTTATCTGCTGTCACTTACTATGTTATTATGATACTATGAGATGAGAAAGAGTGAAACAATGACGGTCAAGAGCAGAGTGAAGGTCATTTAAGAGGGCAGTCAAAATTGTCTCAGTTGAGTGGCGAAAGTCTGCCTGCAAAGGGTGGAGTGAGCATGACGACTCCAGATGTTGGTTAAGTTGAGCGATAACTACTCATTCTGTCAGTTTAGAAAGGAAGGGAAAGTTAGAAATAGATCTGTAATTAGAAACTTGACTGTGAAGTGGGGGCCAGTGGAAGCCAAGTCAGAGACCAGGAGATAGAGCTCTCTTTAGGGTGATTGTAGAATGCTACTGTTGCCTGGCCATGCAGAGCTTTGGACAATAATAACGAAGGCTAGAAGAATAGGATGCACATCAAAGGGAAGTCTACTGCGCCTCCAGCAATGCTCAGAGTGGTGCAGTTGCCATTTAATGATCCAGAGATTCCCAGAATACCATGGCTTATGAGAGGGGAGAGAGGCCCTAGCAATGTACTACTACTTAACATTTCTAAAGCGCTGCCCGGGTTACGCAGCGCTGTACAATTTAACAAAGAAGGACAGTCCCTGCTCAAAGGAGCTTACAATCTAAAGGACAAAAAGTGCAGTCAATCAAATTGGGGGCAGTCTAGATTTCCTGGATAGAGGTACAATGGTTAGGTGCCAAAAGCGACATTGAAGAGGTGGGCTTTGAGCAAGGATTTGAAGATGGGTAGGGAGGGGGCTTGGCGTATGGGCTCAGGGAGTTTATTCCAAGCATAGGGAGAGGCGAGGCAGAAAGGGCGGAGCCTGGAGTTGGCGGTGGTGGAGAAGGGTACTGAGAGGAGAGATTTGTCCTGTGAGCGGAGGTTACAGGTAGGAGCATAAGGGGAGATGAGGATAGAGAGGTATTGAGGGGCTGCAGCTCGCGTGCGTTTGTAGGTTAGTAGGAGAAGCTTGAACTGTATGCGGTATCTGATCGGGAGCCAGTGAAGAGACTTGAGGAGAGGGGTGATATGCGAGGAACGCAAGCCTCGCAAAACGATTGAAGGCTTTGCTTGTGCAAATCCCGCTAATTGTACGTGCAAATGTTACACAAGTCTTCTCAAATGACCTCTTCTGCACTCTTCCATTGTATCACTGGTGTTTTAATGTGTGCTAAAAAAAAAAAAAAGAAATCCTTCTGTAATCAAAGATGTTTATTTAAAAATCTGTTGACTGTCAAACACCAAAAGGCTCTAGAACAGGTGAATAACAGCAACAGAAAGGTCTTATAGCAAACGAACCATCTAGGCATATGAAAAATGCAGTTCTGTTTCATTTTCTCCCTGGCCTCTCTGTGCTACTTATGTCAAACTGCATCAAGCTGAGTGTTAATATTGTGAAGCAAAACCTCTATGATCATTTCACTTGTGATTTAATCCAGATCTAGCCCCAGGGCTTTAAAGGTTTAAGGTCAATGAACCAATTTACTATGCCATGCAACTTCCCTATCTGTAACCATTGTTCTTATTATGCATGGCTCCATTACCTACCAGAGAATATTCATTTATCTTGCCTACAGTTGCAAGGTGTGTGTGCTTGTCTGTGGCCTGCATCTGATGAAAATGAATCTACCTCGAAACCAGGAGCAGTAGTGCAGAGATATTCCTAGGAAACATCTTGAGCGGAATGTACAGTGGACATTCTGGTTGGAATTTACCTCCAATTTTTGCACATATGAAACGTGTCAGCTCATAAATTGTGTGCCAGCATCAAGCAGGTACATTGTTCTGTGTCCTTCCAATTTGCTCAGAATAGGGAAAATAATATGAATTGATTTTCAGCGCACACTTCAAGTGGAAATTAGGGCATGTGTTTCTGAGCTGGAGCGATGTCAGGAGGGTCTGATTTCTTTATCACCTTGGAGGGATTCTTCAATTTGTGTACATTTTTTTGCAAAAGTATGGGTGCCTTGGGCACATCTCCTTAGCTGCCTAGCCTCTTTGGGCATCTCCATGGCAGTCCTAGGATGGTTTTCTTCTTTTCGCAAGGACCGTTCCATTGCTGTCCAGCTCTCCCAGTCTTCTTCCTTTCCCCTTCCTCTCTGGTGTGGTGTGCCCCAATGTGAATTTTTGTTCCAAGACAACTTCACAGAATTAAACCCGTACAAATAGGACATCATACTTTTAAATATTAAAGTACTTTTATCCATCGGGAGGGTGGGAAATTTCTAAATTGCCCATTTAGCTGGGTAAATAACTTTGAAATTTTATCCTAGAAATAATCAGAGAATTTTCCCTAAGTCTATCTTAATCATGGTTATGAACTTTTCTCTTAGGAAGCTAGCCAAAGCTTTTTTAAACCCCGCTAAGCTAACTGCTTTTACCACACTCTCTGGCAGTGAATTCCAGAGTCTAATTACACGTTCAGTGAAGAAACAGTTTCACTGATTTGTATTGTTTTCAGTATCAAACAGCCTCTTTTTTGCTCATTGATTCCTCCTCAATTCTTGTTGTCCAAGGGTGGGGGTGGGGGAAAATATTATAAAGGCATTTTGGTGTGTATTTGCCTATAGATGTTTTGTATAATGTGATTTAAAAAATTACTCTCCACTTCCATGCTGTAGCAAGAATACACATGCTTATATGAACTGGGCGGGGGCATTTTCAGGATGGATTTGGGACGGGGTATGATCTAAGCCATGTTTTGTAAACAGTCTTAATAAAATACACCTGTTTGTTCCAGGGGCGTAGCCAGACTTTGGTGGGAGGGGGGTCCAGAGCCCGAGGTGAGGGGGCACATTTTAGCCCCCCTGGCGTCGCCAAACCCCCCACCATTGCCGACACCTCCCGCCGCCATTGCCGACCCTGCCGACCCTGCCGACCCCGCCACCACCAACTTTGCCCTCCCCCCCCCGCCAATGACCCTCTCGACACCCCCTCCCACCACCAACCCGCCGTCGCCTAACTTTGCTGGTGGGGGACCCCAACTCCCACCAGCCGAGGTCCTCTTCTTCTCGCAAAAGGCTTCCTTCTGTTTCTGACGTGGACATCGGCTTCGTTCTGTGAGTCGTCAGAAACAGAAGGAAGTTTTTTACGAGAAGAAGAGAACCTCGGCTGGCGGGGGTTGGGGTCCCCCGCCAGTAAAGGCAGGTGACGGCGGGTTGGCGGCAGGAGGGGGGGGGTCGAGAGGGTCGTCGGCAGGGGGGTCCAGGGCCAAATCTATGGGGGCCCAGGCCCCCTGGCCCCACGTAGCTACGTCACTGGTTTGTTCGTACTCTCCAAGCTAGTATAAGTGCCCACAGCTTCATTATTGTCACAATTTCTGCATTTGTTTATGGGACAATTTTTGAAAGACAAGGAAAGTGGGCATGGAATTTCATACACTACCTTTCTGAGGTTACACTCAAAGCAGTTTGCATATTATATACAGGTACTTATTTTGCACTTGGGACAATGGAGGGTTAAGGGGTCCTTTTACAAAGGAGCAGTAGACTCCACACAAACACACATGCAGCATGCTCCAAAATGAGATTACCGCCAGGCTAGTGCTTTCCCCTTGGCGATAATTTCAGATTTGGCGCATACCCATACCACTGGGACAAATTATTTTTTAATTATGTACTGCGAGTGGTGTTTCTGGCGTTAATCGGCAGATGTGGTAAAAACTGGCTCAGCACACGTCAAAACCGGATCTTTGGGGTAGGCTTGCCCAAATAAGCAGGTCTTAAGCAATTTCCTAAAAGCCAGGTAATCCGGAACCATAGAGCTGTCAGAAATGTGTGCGCCTAAACTTAGGCGCATTGATTCCGGAATTACAGGCATACGTTTTCTAATAGAATTGCTTCACAGCCCTCAGAGATTTGGCGACCTGTTACAGAATCACCTCTTCAGAGCTTCGCCCCCAAAAGCAGCGTACTCTTAAGACCTTGCATTTTTTTTGTACAGCTTTTTGGGAAGGACCTTTCAGAAAAGGGCATGATAAATAATAGAGCCACAAAGAACTGAAAGAAGTGCCTTGACAGTAGAACAACATCCTCGCTGCCAAACGTACAAATGTTCACTAATAGAAGTCTCACGCATTCAGGCCCAAAGGAGTGCTTAATCATATCAGTTTGACCTTTTAATGACAGAGGGTTTCCCTGAAATCTGCCCATTGCTTAACTGTTCACAGTTCGGGTTTTTTTTTGTTTCAAATTCATGCCAGTTTTGGTCTCACAACCCAAAGTAGCTGGGCAAGTCCTGAAGCCCTGCTTTGTACAACACAATGGCAGGGTGGTTCACATCGCTGACCTTTTGTCATTGGCTGGATAGCTTGGACCTGACAGCTGGTGCTGCTGTTGGCCGCTGAAGGTCAAGATCCCTTCAAAGAGAACGAAAGAGTCAGACAGCTGGGAAAAGAGTGAAGACACAGAGAGGGAGGGAAGAACTTTCATGAGTACCATTCAAAGTACTGCTTTTAAGTAAGCTTTTTTCTTGTTTTGTTCTAGCAACCAGTTTTGAGAAAGTTTAGTACAGCAGCTAAATTGTTCAATTGTAATCAAGCATTTTTCTGGGAGTTCTTTTGTCAGGGCAGAATTGCTGGCATCTAGGCAAAGAAGCATGTTGGATCCCCCTTTTATTTATTTATTTATTTATTTATTTATTTATTTATTTATTTGTTAAATTTGTACCCTGCACTTTCCCACTCATAGCAGGTTCAATGTGACTCACATAGTGTTAGGATTACAAAGTATAGTACAGAGAAAGCAGGTTAAGCTTAACAGAGTAGTGGGGATGTGTAGATATGTAATGCTATAAGGGAGAGGGGGTAGAGGAGGTAGGAGGAGGTGCTAGTTTTAGGCTAGATTATTACTACTACTACTACTATTTAGCATTTCTATAGCGCTACAAGGCGTACGCAGCGCTGCACAAACATAGAAGAAAGACAGTCCCTGCTCAAAGAGCTTACAATCTAATAGACAAAAAATAAATAAAGTAAGCAAATCAAATCAATTAATGTGGACGGGAAGGAAGAGAGGAGGGTAGGTGGAGGCGAGTGGTTACGAGTCAAAAGCAATGTTAAAGAGGTGAGATAATCAGGGGATAGGGTCAGGGTAAGCATAGGGAAAAACTGGAGGGGGTGTGGTCTGAGTCATTTCCGTTGTCGCAGGATCAGTGATAAACAGATGGGTCCATAGGGTTAGGTCGTGGTGTTTGGATAAGCTTCCTTAAATAGATGGGTTTTCAGCGATTTTCTGAAGAGTGCGTAGTTTTTAATAGAGTGAATGGGTCTGGGTAGGGCATTCCAGAGTTGGCTGCCTTTGAAGGAAAAGTTGGAATCATATAAGGATTTATACTCGAGTCCTTTGCAGTTAGGGTAGTGCAGGTTGAGGTAATTTCGAGAGGATTCTGAAATGTTTCTGGTGGGTAGGGTTGATCAAGTTGGTCATGTAGCTCGGAAATTCTCCATGGATAATCTTGTGAATCAGTGTGTGTACCTTGAAGTTTATTTTGAAGATATACACATTTTAAAACTCCCACAAATGCTCCCACTTCCCCCCTGTGACTCAAACTACTGAAGTAAACCGGCAGACAAGGAAGCAGCAGAAAGGAAACGCTGCTTGGTGATCACCAATTCTTCTTGCCAACAGGAGGGCAATGTACAGGGTTTAGGGAGAATAGACAAGCCTCTGAGGGCAGTGGCGGCTCTTGCCTCCCCTCTCCAAGGTTCAAGGTTGAACTTTCAACTTTAATATATTGCAAATGAAGCATAAGAACATAAGAATAAGTATACTGCTTTTACTACATTCTCTGGCAAAGAGTTCCATAGTTTAATTACACATTGAGTGAAGAAATATTTTCTCCGATTCATTTTAAATTTACGACTTTGTAGCTTCATTTCGTGCCCCCTAGTCCTAGTATTTTTCGAAAGAGTAAACAAGTGATTCACATATACCACTTCCACTCCACTCATTTTTTTTATAGACCTTTATCATATCTCCCCTCAGCCGTCTTTTCTCCAAGCTGAAGAACCCTAGCCATTTTAGCTTTTCTCCATAGGGAAGTTGTCCCATCCCCTATATCATTTTTGTCGCCCTTCTCTGTACCTTTTCTAATTTCTCAACATCTTTTTTGAGATGTGGTGACCAGAACTGCACACAATATTTGAGGTGTGGTCGCACCATGGAGCAATACAAAGGCATTATAACATCCTCATGATTGTTTTCCATTCCTTTTCTAATAATACCTAACATTCTATTTGCTTTCTTAGCCACCACTGTACACTGAGATGATTGTTTCAACGTTTCATCAACGATGACACCTAGATGCCTTTCCCAGTCAGTGACTCCTAATGTGGAACCTTGCATTACGTAGCTATAGTTCGGGTTTCTCTTTCCCACATGCATCACTTTGCACTTGCTCTCATTAAACGTCATCTGCCATTTGGAAGCTCAGTCTCCCAGTCTCGTAAGACCCCTGGAGAACCCCACTATCTACCTTTCGCCATTGAGAATACTGACCATTTAACCCTACTCTCTGTTTTCTATCTTTTAACCAGTTTTAATCCAGAATAGAACACTACCTCCTATCCCATGACTCTCCAATTTCCTCTGGAGTCTTTCATGAGGTACTTTGTCAAATACCTTGCATTAACATTTATATTTTATTAATATATGCATGATTGACTTTAATTTTCTTTCTTTCTTTTTTAACAAAATGAACCAGGTTTGATTTAAAAAATAGATTACAAACTAATAATAATACATCTGCAATTTCATTTTAATGTTCTATCAGTACTCTTAGATGTATACCATCTAGTTCAGGTGATTTGCTACTCTTTAGCTTGTGAAATTAAATTGCCATATTACTTCTTTGAGGTTTACAGAGATTTGTTTCAGTTCCTCTGACTAATCATATATGTGGATAGTATATGCAAAAAGATGTGTAAGGATTCGGCAACAATCGTGGTCTTCTACTTGATGTTGGGATACAATCTTTCTGTGTCAGGCATCAAGAGTTTGCAATTATTTAAGTGCATATTATTTTACAAAGTGTACACTAAAACATGTTAGGTTTACTATTGGCCTAATGGCTTAAATTCATTAAAAAAAGACTCCTCTTGGGTTAAACAAAGTCACCCCAACACCCACCCTCCCATACCACTCCATCTATATGGTGAAATGGGGCAATAATGATTCTCAGTTGCATTTGCCAGCTTATTGCCATATTGAAAAACAGCGTCAACTGACTCAAGGTAGGTACCATTTAATAGAACACCCAAAATGATTCTGGCCTCAGGTTACCTGGTGCTTTTTTTTTAAATATGACACCATTTGCTTTTGGTCCATTTTGATCCATGGATGGGGTTAGATGCAAGAGGGGTGATTAAGAGATGCACTGACAATTCCATGAGAGGGGAGAAGTGGGAGAGGGGGTATTTGGTGAAAAGTGATAGAGGTCCTTTATGTAAATGAAATGAAACAAGAATGAACAAAATCGTGTTGAGATTCCTTATATCATTTTAAACTAAAATAATAACCCTGCCCTGCCATTCTGCTCTTATTACTTTCTGTTTATCAAGTTCAGTAATCATAGTAACATAGTAGATGTCGGCAGAAAAAGACCTGCACGGTCCATCCAGTCTGACCAACAAGGTAACTCATATGTGCTACTTTTTGTGTATACCCTACTTTGATTTGTACCTGTGCTCTTCAGGGCACAGACCGTATAAGTCTGCCCAGCACTATCCCCGCCTCCCAAACACCAGTCCCGCTTCCCACCACCGGCTCTGGCACAGACCGTATAAGTCTGCCCAGCACTATCCCTGCCTCCCAACCACCAGCCCCGCCTCCCGATCTTGACTAAGCTCCTGAGGATCCATTCCTTCGGCACAGGATTCCTTTATGCTTATCCCACGCATGTTTGAATTCCGTTACCATTTTCATTTCCACCACCTCCCGCGGGAAGGTTACCCTATTCATTCTGATGCTTTGCCATGGATTCTCATATACAACTACAACATATTGGAATTTCCTGCCAACATACCATGCTACATTATTCTTCTGAAAGAAGCCCACATAACTACATCATCTTTTACTGGTGTTCTTAATCTTAGGTTCTTCTTGCTGGACTTTCTGATCCTTCCCCGAGCACCCTCCCAGGCTGCAACTAAAAGCAATTACAGACATTATCTGTGATCTGATCTCTACTTTCATAACTTAGGAACTGCCTTACATATGATTAGAGCTCTACAAAGATATAATTAGTTTTATGTGTATTTAAGTTTTGCATGTTCCTTCTACTCCTGTGGGCAGTTTCCTTCTTTTGCTTACCCAGCCGCTGAGATGGACTTTAGTGGCTCTTTAAGGATCCAAGGATGCCGTATAGGTCACCACATACACTGATGTTCCGAAATAGCTAGGGGAGTACTTCTCAACCCAGTCCTTGAGGCATACCTAGCCTCACCAGGTTTTCAGGATACCCACAATGAATATGCGTACCAAGGAGGCAGTGCATGACCATCTAGCTCATGCATATTCATTGTGGTTATCCTGAAAGCCTGGTGGGACTAAATATTCCTCAAGGACTGGGTTAAGCTCTGAGTTAGGGCACTCAACCTCGTAGGCTGTGAAAGTGGCCTCCACAGCATCCTCAGAAATAGCCAGTCTAAGAAGAAGAAGTAGAAAGATGCGGATATCGAATACAAATCCCCCGCAGTTTTGCTCTCATAGTTGAATATCTCTAAACTATGAAAGATTTTAATCTGTTACTACTCTGGAATGCTTTTCAAAATGATAACAATTAAGTGAGAAAAAAAAAAAAGCTTGATGGAGACATGGAATTATTGTTTCTAGAAATCCAAATGGAACTTGACTGAAGAAGGTAAAGTTACGGCTTAGGTGATGATAATTACTAGAATCTGGCTACCTCTCAGTTTCATTCAGCTAATGTTTTTGCATCTGAGCAAATCTTTAGAACCAGACAGCTCCAAACCTTCTGTCGAGCCAGAAATAATTAGTCCTAGGAAAGAAAATGCAGTTGATATAAGCATACATTCCATTTTATTTGAATTTTTTTCATCGTCTGCCAACCACAGTACATTACACTGTACTTGGCAGTCAAAGCAGGAAGAGAGAGACAAGAAGATAAGACAGGGAATGCTCATCAAACACAATGCCTTATGCATGCAATTGCTTATTGGAGTGGTTGGGTACACAATGCAAGAAAAAGATTACCGGGTATCTGACTGAACCATCAAATTATGAAATTAAGGGTTCTGCTGAAATCGTAAACAATAATTACTGCTTCTTAATACTGCAGTTCAAGGTAGCCAAAAAAACAATGGGTTCTGTTGAGTTTCTCAGTGGTGGGTTTACAATGCTCTTACAAAACACTCTGAACCTTTTGGAAGGAAAAAAGAATTCCAAAAAATGATTAACTGCAATATTTTTTTCCATTTGGCACATAGAAGGATCTGGGCTCGCTCTTCCTTGTCAGCTGTCTAGCTTCACTATGGATACAAAGGATTTAAGAGTTGCTTTCTGATAGAATTTGATACTTTTCTGTCTGTGGTTCTTTTTTTTAAGAAACCAGGCAATAGCGAAATTGGATATTGAATTTGAATTTATTATTCTCCTTTTCTTAATGTGGCTTCAAAGTGAGTTAAATTCAGTGAAACAAGTCATAACAATACTTAGAGGGACAATGGGTTGGAGTGGCCAAACAAACCAATCTCTCACCTCATCACCAAGTTCTCTAGTTAGTGATGCTACGTTGGGCAAAATATCAGTAGGGCCATGGATCTTGTGGCCCACCTCATTCTGGTGCCCATGAATATTTATATATTTAGCATGAACTTTTAAGGACACAGAGGTCCCTCCTTCAGTCAAAATCTGATGGACAAATATAATCTCCAAAGTTCACATCTGACATTCCTATTTCTGTCCAATAGAATATACCCTAGCCTACAAATAATCTGATTTGCTTTAGCAGTGATATTGCTTTACCCCGATATTGACTGGGTAAATGTAACATCAGGGCATGTTAGGGAGGTAAAATTCCTTGATGAAATCAAGGACAGCTTTATGGAGCAGCTGGTACAGGAGCCGACGAGAGAAGGAAGAATTCTAGACCTAGTCCTTAGTGGAGCGCATGATCTGGTGCGGGAGGTAATGGTGCTGGGGCCGTTTGATAACAGTGATCATAATATGATCGGATTTGACATTATCTTTGAAGTAAGTATACATTGGAAATCAAATACGTTAGCGTTTAACTTTAAAAAAGGAGACTATGATAAAATGAGAAGAACGGTGAAAAAAAAACTTAGAGGAGCGGCAGCGAGGGTTAAAAATTTACAGCAGGCGTGGATGCTGTTCAAAAACAACATCCTGGAAGCCCAGACCAAATATATACCGCGTATTAAAAAAGAAGGCCGGAAGACCAAACGACAGCCGGCATGGTTAAAAAGTGAGGTGAAGGAAGCTATTACAGTTAAAAGAAAATCCTTCAGAAAATGGAAGAAGGAACCGACTGAAAATAATAAGAAACAGCATAAGGAATGTCAAGTCAAATGCAAAGCGCTGATAAGGAAGGCTAAGAGGGGCTTTGAAAAAAAGATTGCATTGGAGGCAAAAACAGAGTAAAATTTTTTTAAAGGTATATAAAAAGCAGGAAGCCGGCAAAAGAATTGATTGGACCGCTAGATGACCGAGGAGTAAAAGGGGTGATCAGGGAAGACAAAGCCGTAGCTGAGAGATTAAATTAATTCTTTGCTTCGGTCTTCACCGAGGAAGATTTGGGTGGGATACCGGTGCCGGAAATGGTATTTGAAGCTGATGAGTCAGAGAAACTTAATGAATTCTCTGTAAACCTGGAGGATGTAATGGGGCAGTTCTACAAATTGAAGAACAGCAAATCTCCTGGACTGGATGGTATTCATCCCAGAGTACTGATAGAACTAAAAAATGAACTTGCGGAGCTATTGTTAGTAATATGCAATTTATCTTTAAAATCGAGCGTGGTACCAGAAGATTGGAGGGTGGCCAATGTAACGCCGATTTTTAAAAAAGGTTCCAGAGGAGATCCGGGAAATTATAGACTGGTGAGTCTGATGTCGGTGCCGGGCAAAATGGTAGAGACTATTATTAAGAACAAAATTACAGAGCATATTCAAAAGCATGGATTAATGAGACAAACAGGCTCATTTTCAAAGCACTTAGCCTCCCAAAGTTCCATAGAAACCTATGGAACTTACTCCCAAAGTGCTTTGAAAATATGCCTCAAATTTGTGAGCATGGATTTAGTGAAGGGAAATCTTGCCTCAACAATCTACTACATTTCTTTGAAGGGGTGAACAAACATGTGGATAAAGGTAAGCCGGTTGATATTAAGGAGCATAATCGAATGCGAACGCCCATCTCCATGGGCATCTATCTCCGAGGATGGATATGTGAAGGGGCAGGACAGACTGTATTTTCGAAAAAGATGGGCGTCCATCTTTTGTTTTGATAATACGGTTGGTGCCTGGCAAATGCATCGGATTTGGGTGGATTTGAGCTGGGCGGAATCGTTTTTCAGCGATAATGGAAACCGAAGGCGCCCAGCTCAAAAACGAAAACTCCAAATGCATGAAGGAAATTGAATGCAAATGAGCTGCTCGCTGTTAGCTCATTTGCACACGATTTCCTTCCTAAGGAGGGTGCCTGAACTGCCCAGATGACCACCAGAGGGAATCGGGGATGACCTCCCCTGACTTCCCCAGTGGTGATTAACCACCTTCCACTCCAAAAAAACCAATGTTTCAAACTTTTGTTTTTTTTAGAGTATGTCCATTGCTATGCCTCGGGTCCCTGCGACTGTAGTTGAAGATGTCTTTCCCAGCAACGGTAGTTGAGAACATCCAAAATGCCTCCACCACTCTCTTTACTTATTTACCTGGACTGTGGATCACAAGTAGAAGCAGTAGGATTCAAACCAGCCACCTCTGGATTACCAGACTAGTGTTCTAACCACTCCTCCACTCCACTTGCTTTTGTCTGGGTGGATGACATCCAGATGCTTGGCATCCTTTGACTTCAGTAACCCACATGAAATTTCTGCCTTCAGTTTCAATTGAATATTATCATTGAATGGCTCAGTACCTACAGGCTGAAACTTAGCCTTTCAAAGTCAAAGGGTTTACTGCTTTTTCAGACATAGATTTCAGAACTGTCTTCACCTGTATGATTAACTAATTTAGGATGCTTCTAAAATAATTTGAAAAAGCTAAAAAAAAAAGTGACTACACATTTTCAGGGGTGTATTTACTGAAGTGCGCTAATGGACTTAGCTAATGATTACCGTGCGCTAAATGCCATTCAGCCAATAGGAATATAATGGGCAGCATGGCATTTTAGACTGGATTCTGTAAATGCTGCCCAAAGTTGGGAACTGAAAAAATTAGCGCTAAGCACAATTCTATAATTGACGTCCAAAGTTGGGCACTGTTTATAAAATAGTGCTTAGTGCCAGGATCTGCACCCAAATTTGGGTGTGATGATTTATACCAGCTGAAACCTGGTATGAATCCTTGTTCCTAAATTAGGTGCAGGTCTGTCATATTATGTAACAGTGAGCACAATTTTTAGGAATGCCCTGATCTGCCCATCGCCATGCCCCCTTTTCAGGTCTACATGGCAAATTTATGTGCATATTTTTCTAAAATCCCATTTAGGAAGAAGCGTGCATAAGTTTTAATTGTTGCCAATTAGCACCAATAATTAGCATCCAATTATTGCAAATTAGCTGTTCATTTGGCAATTGAGTTGTAGGGGCATTTATGGAATACACTCTATCAGGCATATTTTTGAAAGAAAAGGACGCCCATCTTTCAACACAAATCGAAAGATGGGCGTCCTTCTCACAGGGTCGCCCAAATCGGCATAATTGAAAGCCGATTTTGGGCGTCCCCAACTGCTTTCCGTCGCAGGGATGACCAAAGTTCACAGGGGCATGTCAGAAGTGTAGTGAAGGCGGGACTTGGGCATGCCTAACACATGGGCGTCCTCAACCCATAATGGGAAAAAAGGGTGTCCCTGACGAGCATTTGGATGACTTTACCTGGTCCTGTTTTTCTTACGACCAAGGCTCAAAAGGATGCCTGAACTGACCAGATGACCACAGGCAAGAATCAGGGATCACCTCCCCTTACTCCCCCAGTGGTCACTAACCCCCCTCCCACCCTCAAAAAACAACTTTAAAAATATTTTGTGCCAGCCTCTATGCCAGCCTCAAATGTCATACTCAGGTCCATCGCAGCAGTATGCAGGTTCCTGGAGCAGTTTTTAGTGGGTGCAGTGCACTTCAGGCAGGTGGACCCAGGCCCATCCCCCCTACCTTTTACACTTGTGGTGGTAAATGTGAGCCCTCCAAATCCCACCAGAAACCCACTGTACCCACATCTAGGTGCCCTCCCTTCACCCGTAAGAGCTATGGTAGTGGTGTACAGTTGTGGGTAGTGGGTTTTGGGGGGATCAGCACACACGGTAAGGGAGCTATGTACCTGGGAGCAATTTCTGAAGTCCACTGCAGTGCCCCCTAGGGTGCCCGGTTGGTGTCCTGGCATGTCAGTGGGACCAGTGCACTATGAATGTTGGCTCCTTCCACGACCAAAGGGCTTGCATTTGGTCATTTCTGAGATGGGTGTTCTCAGTTTCCATTATCGCCGAAAATCACAATGACCAAGTCTAGGGACGACCATCCCTAGGAATGACCTAAATGTCAAGATTTGGGCATCTCCGACCGTATTATCAAAATGAAAGGTGGATGCCCATCTTGTTTCGATAATACGGGTTTCCCGCCCCTTCGCCGGGACATTTTGCGAGGACATCCTCAGCAAAACTTGGGTGTCCCTTTCAATTTTGCCCCTCTGGGAAATTATAGACCGGTGAGTCTGAGGTCAGTGCCGGGGAAAATGGTAGAGGCTATTATTAAAAACAAAATTACAGAGCACATCCGAGGACATGGATTACTGAGACCAAGTCAGCATGGCTTTTGTGTGGGGAAATCTTGCCTGACCAATTTACTTCAATTATTTGAAGGAGTGAACAAACATGTGGACAAAGGGGAGTCGGTTCATATTGTGTATCTGGATTTTCAGAAGGCGTTTGACAAGGTACCTCATGAAAGGCTACAGAGGAAATTGGAGGGTCATGGGATAGGAGGAAATGTCCTATTGTGGATTAAAAACTGGTTGAAGGATAGGAAACAGAGAGTGGGGTTAAATGGGCAGTATTCACAATGGAGAAGGGTAGTTAGTGGGGTTCCTAAGGGGTCTGTGCTAGGACCGTTGCTTTTTAATATATTTATAAATGATTTAAAGATGGGAGTAACCAGCGAGGTAATTAAATTTGCTGATGACACAAAGTTATTCAAAGTCGTTAACTCGCGACAGGATTGTGAAAAATTACAAGAGGACCTTACGAGACTGGGAGACTGGGTGGCTAAATGGCAGATGACGTTTAATGTGAGCAAGTGCAAGGTGATGCATGTGGGAAAAAAGAACCCGAATTATAGCTACGTCATGCAAGGTTCCACGTTAGGAGTTACGGACCAAGAAAGGGATCTGGGTGTCGTCGTCGATAATACACTGAAACCTTCTGCTCAGTGTGCTGCTGTGGCTAGGAAAGCGAATAGAATGTTGGGTATTATTAGGAAAGGTTTGGAAAACAGGTGTGAGGATGTTATAATGCCTTTGTATCGCTCCATGGTGCGACCGCACCTTGAGTATTGTGTTCAATTCTGGTCGCCGCATCTCAAGAAAGATATAGTAGAATTGGAAAAGGTGCAGCGAAGGGCGTCTAAAATGATAGCGGGGATGGGACGACTTCCGTATGAAGAAAGATTAAGGAGGCTAGGGCTATTCAGCTTGAAGAAGAGACGGCTGAGGGGAGACATGATAGAGGTATATAAAATAATGAGTGGAGTGGAACAGGTGGATGTGAAGCGTCTGTTCACGCTTTCCAAAAATATTAGGACTAGGGGGCATGCGATTAAACTACAGTGTAGTAAATTTAAAACAAATCGGAGAAAAATTTTCTTCACCCAACGTATAATTAAACTCTGGAATTCGTTGCCAGAGAAAGTGGTGAAGGCGGTTAGCTTAGCAGAGTTTAAAAAGGGATTGGACGGTTTCCTAAAGGTCAAATCCATAAACCGCTACTAAATGGACTTGGGAAAAATCCACAATTCCAGGAATAACATGTATAGAATGTTTGTACGTTTGGGAAGCTCGCCAGGTGCCCTTGGCCTGGATTGGCCGCTGTCGTGGACAGGATGCTGGGCTCGATGGACCCTTGGTCTTTTCCCAGTGTGGCATTACTTATGTACTTATGAATTTTGGGTATTATATATATAGAATCTGAGGGACGGTGCATGCTAATTGTTAGTGTGTGCTAAATCCGTTAGCATGCCTTAGGAGAAGGATCCCTAAATCAGGCATGGATGTTGTAAAAAAAATACCATCTTGGATGCTCAGACCAGATATATTCCATGCACTAAAAAAGGCAGAAGGCCAAACAACAGTCACCATGGTTAAAACGTGAGACTGAAAGAGGCTATTTGAGGCAAAAGAACATCTGCCAAAAAATTGGAGGAAAGAAAGATCGAAAAGAAGCACTGGCAAGTTAGATGCAAAGCACTGATAAGAAAATTTAACATGAAAATTTGAAAAGAAGCTTCTTGTAGATAAAAAAAAACTTTATCAGGTACATTAGAAGCAGAAAACCTGTGGAGACAGTTGGATCATTAAATCATCAAGAAATAAAAGGGAGGAGAAGGTTAGAGCACAGAGGCTACATGCATTTTTTTTTTTGTTCTTTACTGAGAAAGTTGAAGGGAGATATCTTTGTCAGAAATGGTACTTACAAGTGATGACCTAGAAAAACTGAAACTAATATAAGTGAAGTTGGAATCCATAAAAGTCAAAATCTATGCACTAAAGAACGGCAAATCACCTGAACCAGATAGTATACACCTTAAAGTAATGAAAGAAATCAAAAAATGAAATTATAGATTTCCATATTAGTTATCTGAAACCTATCATGAAAATTGTCACCTAAAGACTGGGAAATGGTCAAAGTAATGGCAATTTTTAAAAAGGGTTCCAAAGGGAATTTGTACATCTACAAACTAGTGAGCTTGATGGCAGTGCAGAGCAAAATAGTAGAGACTATGGTACTGAAAAGCCGATTTGGGCAACCCTGGGAGAAGGATACCCATCTTCTGATTTGTGTCCAAAGGTGGGCGCCCTTCTCTTTCGAAAATAAGCCTGAAAGTAGTAATTATATTCTAATAATATCATTGGAGTGTTCTTTCTGAGAGCCAATACAGACTGTTTGATGTTGTTCATAGTATATTCGCCCTTTCCTCTCTGAGCACACCACCCGAACTCTCATCCACTTTCTCATTACCTCTCGCCTTGACTACTGTCTGCAACCTACTCCTCACTGGCCTCCCACTTAGCCATTACTGAACACATAAACAAGCAAGGTCAAAATCCGTTCTTTTTTTTTTGAAGGTGTAAAAAACATGGATGAAGGTGAACAAATTGATGTTGTATTTCTGGATTTTCAGAAAGCGTTTGTCCCTTATGAGAGACTTCTGGGGAAATTAAAAAGTTATAGGGTAGGAGACTAATGCTTTGCTGTGGATTAGGGACTGGTTAAGAGAGAGAAAACAGAAAGTAGGGTTAAATTCAGAATTCTCTTAATAGAGGAAGGTAAATAATGGAGTGCCACAATGATCTATACTGGGACCAATGTTTTATTCTTTTTTTTTAACATACTCATATTTATAAATGATCAGGAAATGAGAATGACAAGTGAAGTGATTAATTGCAACAGACAAAATTATTCAGACTTGTTAAATCACTTTCAGTCTGTGAGAAATTGTGGGAGGCTCCAAATAGCAAATTAAATGTAATGTGGACAAGAGCAAAGTAACAACTCAGGGGGGATATGATAGAGGTCTACAAAATCCTGAGTGGAATTGAAGAGGTAAATTTTAATCAATCATTTACTCGTTCAAAAAGTACAAAGGCTAGGGAACACTCAAGGAAGATATATGAAATTACTTTTAAATGAATAGGAAGAAATATTTCTTTACTCAATGGGTAGTTAAGCACTGGAACACATTGATGAAGGATGTGTTAACAGTGGTTAATGTATATGGGTTTTAAAAAAAAGTTTGGACAAGTTCCTGGTGGAAAAGATCACAATCTGCTATTTAGATAGATGCAAGAAAAGCCCTGGAATCAGTAGCATGAAATCTTACTACTCTTTGGGATTCAGCCAGGTGACCTGGATTGGCCACTGTTGGAAGCGGGATACTGGGCTTGATGGACCATCCACCGGATTAGTATAGCTTGATATAGTTAGCATTCTGCTACAGATCGAACACTGCGTGCATGGAGTCCTCTAATATTCTCCTCACATTTCTCTCTTCGAGATACATCTGATGGACATAATATTTCTTTAAAGTTTTGGCCTCTATTAAAAGCCTCCCTTAATTTAGCAATTGAAAAAGTAGACGTGGAGGGACGTAATTGAAAGGGGCACCCAAGTTTTCCTGAGGACGTCCTCGCAGGACGTCCTGGCGAAGGGGCGGGGAAACCCGTATTATCGAAACAAGATAGGCGTCCATCTTTTATTTCAATAATACAGTTGGGGACACCCAAATCGCAAACTTTAGGTCGACCTTAGAGATGGTCGTCCTCGATTTTCAGCGATAATGGAAACCGAGGACGCCCATCTCAGAAAGGGAGGAGCCAGCATTCGTAGTGCACTGGTCCCCCTGACATGCCAAAACACCAACTGGGCACCCTAGGGGGCACTGCAGTGGACTTCATAAATTGCTCCCAGGTGCATAGCTCCCTTACCTTGGGTGCTGAGCCCCCCAACCCCCCCTCAAAACCCACTACCCACAACTGTACAACACTACCATAGCCCTAAGGGGTGAAGGGGGGCACCTACATGTAGGTACAGTGGGTTTCTGGTGGGTTTAGAAGGGCTCACATTTACCAGCACAAGTGTAACAGGTAGGGGGGGATGGGCCTGGGTCTGCCTGCCTGAAGTGCACTGCACCCACTAAAACTGCTCCAGGGACCTGCATACTGCTGTCATGGAGCTGGGTATGATATTTGAGGCTGGCATAGAAGCTGGCAAAAAATATTTAAAAAGGTTTTTTTTAGGATGGGAGGGGGTTGGTGACCACTGGGGGAGTAAGGGGATGTCATCCCCGATTCCCTCCGGTGGTCATCTGGTCAGTTGGGGCACCTTTTTGAGGCTTGGTCATAAGAAAAAATGGGCCAAGTAAAGTCGCCCATGTGCTCGTCAGGGATGCCCTTCTTTTTTCCATTATCGGTCGAGGACGCCCACGTGTTAGGCACGCTCCAGTCCCGCCTTCGCTATGCTTCCGACACGCTTCCATGAACTTTGGTCGTCCCCGCAATGGAAAGCAGTTGAGGACGCCCAAAATGGGCTTTCGATTATGCCGATTTGGGCAACCCTGGGAGAAGGACACCCATCTTCTGATTTGTGTCAAAAGGTGGGCGCCCTTCTCTTTCGAAAATAAGCCTGAACGTAGTAATTATATTCTAATAATATCATTGGAGTGTTCTTTCTGAGAGCCAATACAGACTGTTTGATGTTGTTCATAGTATATTCGCCCTTTCCTCTCTGAGCACACCACCCGAACTCTCATCCACTTTCTCATTACCTCTCGCCTTGACTACTGTCTGCAACCTACTCCTCACTGGCCTCCCACTTAGCCATCTATCCCCCTTCAGTCCGTTCAGAACTCTGCTGCACGTCTTAACTTCTGCCTGGACCGATATACTCATATCACCCCTCTCCTCAAGTCATTTCACTGGCTTCCGATCAGGTACCGCATACAGTTCAAGCTTCTCCTACTAACCTACAAATGCACTCGATCTACAGCCCCTCCTTACCTCTCTACCCTCATCTCCCCTTACGTTCCTACCTGTAACCTCCGCTCTCAAAACAAATCCCTCCTTTCAGTACCCTTCTCCACCACCGCCAACTCTAGGCTCCGCCCTTTCTGCCTCGCCTCACCCCATGCTTGGAATAAACTCCCTGAGCCCATATGCTAGGCCCCCTCCTTGCCCATCTTGAAATCCTTACTCAAAGCCCACCTCTTCAATGTCAGCTTCGGCACCTAACCACTATACCTCTCTTCAGGAAATCTAGACTGCCCCAACTTGACATTTCGTCCTTTAGATTGTAAGCTCCTTTGAGCAGGGACTGTCCTTCCTTGTTAAACTGTACAGCGCTGCGTAACCCTAGTAGCGCTCTAGAAATGTTAAGTAGTAGTAGTAGTAGTATATTGTATTTGCTGTCCTTGCAATAAGCTATATATTGGTCAAACCACAAGGTCTATGAAATTACATTTATTGGAGCATAAGAGTGCAATTCATACTCATAAAAAGACCGCTCCCAAGGCAGCACATTGTGTGAAATTTGATCAAGACTTTGCTTTGTTAAAGTGTTTTGTACTGGAATGGATTCCTATAAGAAAACGATATGGATACAGATGGTGCCTGTTACTATAAGCAGAACAAAAATGGATTTTTCATTTAAAAACCCTTGAGCCTGGGGCTTTAAATATTCAAATAGAGTGGCATCTATTTTTTGTGAGCTCCTGTATTTGTTAAGTTTTTGTCTTTTTGCTTATTTTGTTTGAATTTTCCACTCATTCAATGACTGGATGAGAGTTGGTGGAAATTTTATCCACAATTGGTCCTCTGATAATGACGTAAGCAGTATAGAAACTAAGATGCTGTTAGCGGGGATTTACAAATGCAGAAAAAAGTGGGATGTTTTGACCATGGGAATACAAATCCTGAAGACAAATATCGTAAAAAGCTGCTTTATTGGTGAAAAGACTCGACACAACTGTTGTGTTTCGGCCTACCGGCCTGCATCAGGAGTCTGCCCCAATGGCATGATGTGTGCGAATCTTAAATGCCAGTAACGCAATTTGGTCCGTGTCCCGAACCAAGCGAATTGCGATCAACTCTATAAAAAAATGGTTTTGAAAAAGACCTTGCGTAGTAAACTTGTTCCTGATGCAGGGCGGTAGGCTGAAACACAACAGTTGTGTCGAGTCTTTTCATCAATAAAGCCGCTTTTTACGATATTTGTCTCCAGGATTTGTATTCCCGTGGCCAAAACATCCCACTTTTTTCTGCATTTGTGTTTTCCCATGGGGCGTTCAAGTTCTCTGCTTGATTGCGGATTTTTCTGTTAGCGGGGATTTGCCAGGTTAATGAGAGCAGGGGAGTAAGCAGTGCTCTCCGAATTTGTAAAATACGAGGAATATGATATTTTGTTTAATGGATACTTTTACTAATGTATTTTTGATATGAGTGTTTGATGTTTTTTTTAGATTGGCCCATATGCAGTATTTACCGCAAGTCCTTGAAGTAAATAATGAAACGCTGTCCACCTTCAGACAAGAAGCGGTGATTTAAGGGCTAAGCTAAGTATGGTTATACTATTTTTAGAGATTCTTTATAGATCAGTTGATTAAATTAAAGGTGATTACACAGGAGGTTTTTTTATGCCGATGATAGACATTGGAGACCCATTTGAAGACCTGAAAGAAGTAAGGGCTCCTTTATTCTAAGCGGCGGTAAGCCTAACACGGGCTTACTGCTTGCTATACAGGAAGTACCATCGGGCTTCCGCAGCAGACCGGCGGTACTTTCCACCCCTAGCATGCCATCATTTTTGTAGCGCCAGAGTGTACCTGGCAGTAATCGGGCAGTGTTGTGCACTGCCCAGTTACCGTTGGGTTAACGTGGGAGCCCTTATCGCCACCTCAATGGGTGGCGGTAAGAGCTCCCCCCCAAAATGGCCGCGTGGCAAGTGTTTACTTGCTGCCTGACCATTTCCTGTAGGAAAGCGAGACTTCCCTTTTACCAACTGCGGAAAAAGGGGACCTCGGCGTGCATGTAAAACACACACCGACACCAGCGTTGGCCCCCGTTTGCCACAGCTTGGTAAAAGGGGCCGTACGTTTGGTCTGTGTCAACTGAGGCTTTTTCCTCCTTGTGTATTTTTTTGTTTGTTTGTTTCCTCTATGTTGTATTTAAGTGTGAGGATTGTTTTTGAATATTTTTACTCTTATGTTCTTACCCAGATTGGATAGAATAACCAAAATTATAGCTACAAGCTTGTTTCTACATTAGGAGTCACCAGCTAGCCCAAGGATTCAGGCGCTATCATGGACAATATGTTGAAATCTTCTGTTCAGTTTGTGACAGCAGCCAAAAAAGAAAACAGAATGTTAAGAATTATTGGTTATCAATAGAAATCAAACAAAATAAAACATGGAAAAGAAAATAAGATGATACCTTTTTTATTGGACATAACTTAATACATTTCTTGATTAGCTTTCGAAGGTTGCCCTTCTTCGTCAGATCGGAAATAAGCAAATGTGTTAGTTGATAGTATATAGAAGTGAAGCTTCAAAGCATTTCAATGACAGTCTGGCAAGGTGGGGGTGGGTAGGCGGTATGCATGGGTACATCAAAGCATTTAATTTCATTGATAGTCTAACAGGATGGGTGTGGGTAGTTGAGAGGACCCCACAGTCAGTCACAAAGGAAAAACATTCAACATAAAGGAATCTTTCACATGCTCATCTTCCAATGTGGTATATATCATTCAGTGTAAAAAAATGTAACGAAGGATGCTATATTGGAGAAACAGGCCAGATGCTTAAGACAAGATTCAATTTACATAGACACAACATGAAGAAAGCTGGTGCCAGTCAGATTCCCACCCCTGTGGGCCAACACTTTACAGGACCAGGACACTGCACCAGTGATTTCACAGTAAGAATCCTGAAAGGTAACTTTAAAACAATACAGGAACGTAAGACCTTTGAAGTCAGAATGATTGAATATTTTGACACCCAACATACAGGACTTAACAAGGATCTGGGTTTTCTAGCCCATTATAAACCATAAAGTTGTATTTCTCTGTTTATCACTCTCCTCTCAACTACCCACACCCATCCTGTTAGACTATCAATGAAATTAAATGCTTTGATGTACCCATGCATACCTCCTACCCACCCCCACCTTGCTAGACTGTCATTGAAATGCTTTGATGCTTCACTTATATATACTATCAACTAACACATTTGCTTATTTCCGATCTGACGAAGAAGGGCAACCTTCGAAAGCTAATCAAGAAATGTATTAAGTTATGTCCAATAAAAAAGGTATCATCTTATTTTCTTTTCCATGTTTTATTTTGTTTGATTTCTATTGATTACCTTTAAGAGTGGACTAACACAGCTACCACACCTCTCTACTTAAGAATTATTGGGAAAGGGATATCGAATAATGCAGAGAAAATGATAATGTCTTTGCATCTCTCCATGGTAAAACTTCACCTTGAGCACTGTGTGCAATTTTGGTTACCGCATCTAAAAAAAAAAAAAAAAAAAAGGCACAGACAAAGGAGACCAAAATGATTAAGGGGCTGAAACAACTCACATATATGGTAAGGCTAAAGAGGTTAGGGCTTTTTCCAAAGCAGAAGCAAATTTATGCAACAGCCTTTGTCCACTATTGGGGGCTAGCCAAGGAGCCTACATATATTTCTAATCAAACACGTGTGACCTTCTTACTAAGCTGCATTAGGCGATAACACATGTCTAACAGCAGAAAAGCCCAATGTGGGATGCGCTAATTCAGTCCATGTTACTTTTAACTGCACACTAATTCGTTTTTTTAATTACTTTAAAGGGAGCATGTCAGGAGCGGAGAATTGACGTTTCTATGCTATCCAGTTAGCACATCTACATTACCGTACATTAACTGGTTAGTGCATGATTAACACAGGAGCCCTTGTCGCCTCTTTAACAGTTGGTGGTATGTGATCTTATGGTAGTTTATAAAAATAAAATCTGCATACATATACTCTAACCCTACTACTATTGTGGTATATATATGGGAGGAAAAAGCCTCAAATACGGACAGATACTCCTTTGTTGGAATTCAAACTTAAGGGAGTTCTATCTAATCATCACGGGCTGAAAAAACCTCCCAGGCTTTAATAACGTGATACCTAACACTCTAAATAGTTAATGTGCAGGAATCACATATTTTGCAGCTGTTCAATCGATATATTTATCATCCACGGCCCGAGTTTCGACTCCTGCTTCAGGGTACCGCTGTATCTTGTAATCGATATATTACGTGCTGGGACTTCTAAGTGGTCCGACTCCGGCCGAGTTTCAACTCCTGCTTCAGGGTACCGTGGTATCTTATAATCGATATATTACGTGGTGGGACTTCTAGCCTGCCTAATCAATATATTACGTGCTGGGACTTCTAGGAAGTCCCAGCACGTAATATATCGATTACAAGATACCACGGTACCCTGAAGCAGGAGTCGAAACTCGGCCGGAGTCGGGCCGTGGATGATAAATATATCGATTGAACAGCTGCAAAATAAGTGATTCCTGCACATTTACTATTTAGAGTGTTAGGTATCTTATAATCGATATATTACGTGGTGGGACTTCTAGCCTGCCTAATCAATATATTACGTGCTGGGACTTCTAGGAAGTCCCAGCACGTAATATATCGATTACAAGATACCACGGTACCCTGAAGCAGGAGTCGAAACTCGGCTGGAGTCGGGCCGTGGATGGTAAATAAGTCAATTAAACAGCTGCAAGATAAGTGATTCCTGCACATTTACTATTCAGAGTGTTAGGTATCACGTTATTAAAGCCTGGGAGGTTTTTTCAGCCCGTGATGATTAGATAGAACTCCCTTAAGTTTGGATTCCACCAAAGGAGTATCTGTCCGTATTTGAGGCTTTTTCCTCCTATATATATATACCACAATAGTAGTAGGGTTAGAGTATATGTATGCAGATTTGATTGCTGGATTGTAATACTCTGAGCTCTAATTTATACGTATATTTTATAAAAATAGCCAAGCGCTAATGGTAACATTAGCGCATGGTCATAAATGAAATAAATAGAAAACAGGGATTTTTCACAGTCGCTGTAAAAATGGCCTCAGTGCACGGGAATGAATCGCACTGCAGCTTAGTAAGATGACCCCATGTATCTCTTGAAATATTAATTTTTTTAAAAAAAGGAAGAAGCCTAGTGGTGGCAGTTTGTATAAAAAGCACAGATTAAAACCAAGCCGTGCATCTGCCACGAAAGATCACACTGCGAAATGTAATGGATAACGGTCTTCTGGGTACGGCAAAGGGAAAAAAAAAAATCAATGCTCCTGTCCCTCTAACTGCTGCAGTTCAAATATAATGATGTGGTAGTGTGGGAAATAGCTGAAGTAGCTTGGAAGTGCTTTGTTTATTCTCAACATTCCTTTCAATGTTGTCTCAGGCTTTTTTACTTTGAGCCATTACTTCTTTTGGCAAAGAAACCAAAGTTTTATTGCTGACCTTTCAAGAAAAATAATTATTCATTGCTTATAGAATTTCCACTTTTAGATGACAGAAGAGAGGCTTAAAAGGAAATGTTCTTGACAATGAATAGCTCTAACTTCCATTGGATGAACTAATGAGTGCGTACGTTGAAACTCGTATTTGCATGGAAATTCATTTACTTTGCCAATTTATCTCCCATAACTGAGCAACTTAGATTCTCCTGCACTGGAAGAGGCAAGTGTCACATTGCTCACTTAACGTTAATATTTTGTTTAGGATATAAATTGAGCGAAGTAGTACTACAGGAGCAGAGAGTGACAGGAGAAGAACGGATCACTGCATAGAGGTCAGCCTCAGTCAAAGGAATAAGACGTCCTGATCTAAGCCGCGTTTTTAATTGAAACAATTGGTTTCATTCCACATAATCTGCAGAGTTTACTTTTCTATTAAACACCTCATAACATGCTAGTCTGTTTATCAGCTTTACTGGAAGTGAACTGTGGAAGTTTAATGGTGAACGCTAAAGAAGTAGGGTGTGAGTGGTATAGCGACAGGTTTCCCTGAGAACGTTTCCTCACTGGTGTGGAAGATAAACCACTTTCCCCCGGAACTCTATATAGGGGCGCCTAGCATTTTGCATTGAAATCCAAGCGTATTCTATAACGCCGCACATAACTTAATTGTCTTAACAAGCCAATCAGCGTTGTTAACAACAGGCTTCGCCACTGTTGGAAACAAGATACTGGGCCAGATGGACCATTGGTCTGACCCAGTACGGCTACTCTTATATTCTTATAATAATGAGCATTAATTGGCAATAATTAGAATTTACGTGCACAACGCCTTATGATTATTCTGTAACGCATTTCGCCTAACTTTAAGTGCATGCAGACAAAAAGGGGTGTGGATTTTAGGTACAACAATAGGCATGTCATGGGCATTCCAAAATTTACACCACATTTACGGGATTTACACCACATTTTCATTGGTATAAATAAAGGAGCACTAGGATACCAACTAAGCATATTCTATCCCATATATACATCTAGGTGCCACTTATAGAATACACCAGTGGCGTAGCCAGTATGGGGCCACGGGGCCTGGGCCCCATAGATTTGCCCCTGGACCCCCCTGTCTACAACCCTCTTGACCCCCCTCCCACCGCCAACCCGCCGTCGCCTACCTTTGCTGGTGGGGGACCCCAACCCCCACCAGCCGAGCCGAGGTTCTCTTCTTCCCGATCCCGCGCAAGGCTTCGTTCTAGTCTGATGGGAGGGGGAGTAAAGAGGGTCATTGGCAGGGGGGGATCAAAGTTGGTGGCGGGAGGGTTCGGCAATGGTGGAGGGGGTCAAAGTTGGTGGTGGTGGGGGTTCGGCAATGGCAGGAAGGGTCAAAGTTGGCGGCGGGGGGTTCAGCAATGGTGGGGGGGTCGGCGGCGCTAGGGGGGGGCTAAAATGTGCCCCCTCACCTCGGGCTCTGGACCCCCCTCCTGCCGGAATCTGGCTATGTCCCTGGAATACACTTAGGTGGAAATGTTTTCCACACGGATTTTTCAGGCTCCATGTATGCAATCTGGCCCTTTACGGCAAGTAGTGCTAACCTGCTGAGTGAGAGGGTCTGTGCCAAGGCAGGGAGGTGGTTAAATGCCCTGGGGAAGAACAGATCAGAGAGGCTCCAAAGGGTGAGGTCCCCAGAAGGTAGATCCCAAGGGAAGAATTCTCCAGGAGAGAGGCCCTGAGTGAACAATTCCTCCCAGTGTGTTCCCATTGGCTGCAGTACCAATGGGGACAGCCTACAGAAGAGGAGTGGCTCTCGACAGAGATTGCTACCCTGTGTTTGCCAGAAGCAGAGGTTTCAGTGAGTTAGGACAAGTTTTCTTAGAACCTTAAGGGAGTGGTGTCAACCAAACCCATGAAGCTGTGTCAGAGGCAGACTACAGGAATTTTAGAGTTAAAAGAAGTGACTGTGTACTGAACTTGTGGAAGCCATGTCTGGGACAGGCTGCAGGGACCCTGAAATACATTGAATTATGGAGCCTGTCAGGCACAGGGCTCAAATGAACTATAGAAAAGCTCTAAGTGATTGTTTGCTTAGAGTGTCCACACTAGAGAGAGAACAGACTTGGAAAATCCTTACTTTGTATTTAATAAAGCTATCGTTGTATTTAAAACCCTTTTATGTGGTTGTATTCCTGAGAATTCCAACCCTGGCTGTGAAGCTACACTGCCACATGGGGAAAACATGCAGAGCATGGCTTGTGGAATATTTTCCAACCACTCTGCCTATATGTGTGTATGTATGTATCTTCTGTTTGTGCGTCTCTATATCTGTGATTTGTATATTTATCCATATATATGGCACTTTGAGATACGCATGCAAATTGGCACCTGTAGCTGATTTGCACACGTAACTTAATTAAATAATGAGCCAATCAGCAGTGATAATTGTAATGGTAACAAGCTATTATCAGCACTAATTAACAATAATTAGAATTTAAACGCTCTACTCGCTAAGCATATTCTATAACTATAGGCCACGTAAATTCTACCATGTTTATCCGAAAAGTGGCTATGGGAGGAGCATGGGCGGGTCATAGACATTCCAAAATATATGCAGTGGGAATCAAACCCATTTCTCCTGGTTTTCAGGATACTGCAGTAATCATTAGGCAGGATTTATTTATGCATGAAGTATGCGTGTGTGTGTTCAAGAAAACCCACATGTCGGAATGTGAAGGGTGGAGTTTGAGCAGATCATGAAGAAAGTCACAATTGCCATACATTTTTTTATAAAATTCAAATGTACACATCCTCCTCACTCCCCAAAAGACCCCCACACCATTGTCCAGTGTCTATGGACCCTGCTGCTGGGTGCTCCTGCCTTAGGAATTTTGGGACCACTAGAAGGCCCCAGAGGGTCCTTTGGGGGTTGGGGATATATCTAATCTAATCTGGTTCTTGTTATCCGCCAATTCCTACAAACGTCCATAATACATAATAAATATTATATTCATTAATCTGAAAGAGGAAACAAGTATTCATTAAACAAAACAATCTTAAGATTTTACGAAATGAAGCATAAGACTTTTCCAGTCTTAAATCAATTGGCAAAGAAGTCCAATAAAAATAGTATGACCATTTATAAATTCTTTTAGACATTAAGGGCCAGATTTTCTATAAGGCTGTTATGGAATATGATTAGATTTCAGCGCAGAATGCTAGGCACGCTATAAAAAAAATCCAGTAGTGAACGATGAATCAGAGGATAAAGAAGAATATTATTGCTCTTAAGTGATAAGGTGGTGGGGCATTCTGTTTACATTCCCCTAGATTCTATACAGGGGGCTCAAATTTTGGCACAGATTCTACTACTACTACTAACAAACATTTCTAAAGCGCTACTAGGGTTACGCAGCACTGTACAATTCAAACATAGAAGGACAGTCCCTGCTCAAAGAGCTTACAATCTAAAAGACAAGAGAACAATCTAAAGACAGGTGAACAATCTAGAGGACGAGTGAACAGTTAGTCTGATAGGGTGGATAGATTGGAGCATTCTATATTTCTCGAGCGGTTAGGCGCCGAAGGCAGCATTGAAGAGGTGAGTTTTAAGCAGAGATTTGAAGATGGGTAGGGAGGGGGCATGGCGTATGGGTAAAGGAAGATTATTCCAGGCATAGGGTGAGGCAAGGCAGAATGAGCGGAGCCTGGAGTTGGCAGTGGTGGAGAAGGGTACTGAGAGAAGGGCTTTGTCCTGTGAGCGGAGGTTGCGGGCGGGAACATAGGGGGAGATGAGGGTGGAGAGATAGTGAGGAGCCGCAGACTGAGTGCATTTGTAGGTAAGGAGGAGGAGCTTGAATTGTATGCGATATCTGATCGGAAGCCAATGAAGTGATTTAAGGAGAGGGGTGATATGAGTATATCGGTTTTGGCAGAATATAAGACGTGCAGCAGCGTTCTGAACGGATTGAAGGGGGGATAGATGGCCGAGTGGGAGGCCGGTGAGGAGTAAGTTGCAGTAATCAAGGCGAGAGGTAATGAGAGCATGGACGAGAGTTCTGGTGGTATGCTCAGAGAGGAAAGGGCGAATTTTGCTGATGTTGAAAAGGAAGAAGCGACAGGTCTTGGCAGTCTGTTGGATATGCGCAGAGAAGGAGAGGGAGGAGTCGAAGATGACTCCGAGGTTGCGGGCAGATGGGACGGGGAGGATGAGGGTGTTATCAACAGAGATAGAGAGTGGAGGAAGAGGAGAAGTGGGTTTAGGAGGAAAGACAAGGAGCTCGGTCTTGGACATGTTCAGCTTCAGTTGGCGGTTGAACATCCATGCCGCAATGTCGGATAAACAGGCCGATACCTTGGCCTGAGTCTCCATGGTGATGTCAGGTGTGGAGAGGTATAGCTGGGTGTCATCAGCATAAAGATGATACTGAAAACCATGAGACGAGATCAGCGAGCCCAGGGAAGAGGTATAGATTGAGAAGAGAAGGGGTCCAAGGACAGATCCCTGGGGAACTCCAACAGATAGTGGGATGGGAGTGGAGGAATATCCATGGGAGTGTACCCTGAAGGTGCGGTGGGAACCAGGAGAGGACAGGGCCTTGGAACCCAAAAGAGGACAGCGTGGCAAGAAGTAAATCATGATTGACAGTGTCAAACGCGGCGGAAAGATCGAGGAGGATGAGGATGGAGTAGTGACCTCTGGATTTGGCCAGGAGCAGGTCATTGCAAACTTTAGAGAGTGCCGTTTCAGTCGAGTGCAGAGGGCGAAAACCGGATTGAAGTGGATCGAGGATGGCATGAGAGGAGAGAAAATCAAGGCAGCGGCTATGAACGGCATGCTCAAGTAGTTTGGAAAGGAAGGGTAAAAGAGAGATGGGGCGGTAGTTGGAGGGGCAGGTAGGGTCAAGTGAAGGTTTTTTGAGGAGAGGTGTGACAACGGCGTGCTTGAAGGTGTCAGGGACAGTTGCAGTGGAGAGAGAGAGGTTGAGGATGCGACAGATGGCGGGGGTGACAGTATGGGAGATGGTGCTGAGTAGGTTGGTGGGGATGGGATCAGAGGAGCAGGTGGTGCATTTCGAGGAGGAAAGAAGGCGGGAAGTTTCATCCTCGGTGATCTCAGGAAAAGAGGAGAAAGAGACCTGGGTAGGTTGGATGAGGGAGAGGGTTAAAGGGTGAAGAGGAGGTGGTGGCTTGGTCGTGAACTCAAGGTTGATCTTTTGCACTTTGTCACGGAAATAGTCGGCCAGTGATTGAGGAGAGAGAGAAGGGGGAGTAGGAGCGGGGGGGGCACTTTTAGGAGGGAGTTAAGGGTGGTGAAGAGACGACGAGGGTTGGAGCTGAGAGAATTGGTTAAATGGGTGTAGTAGTCCTGTTTTGCACGGAATAGGGAGGAGTGGAGGGAGGATAGCATCAATTTGTAGTGGAGGAAGTCTGAAAGGGTACGAGATTTCCTCCAGAGGCGCTCAGCGGATCGGGTGCAGGAGCGAAGGTAACGGATGCAAGGAGTCAGCCAGGGCTAGGGATTGGTGCATTTTGTGGGACGGGAGATCGATGGTGCGAGGGTATCGAAAGCAGAGGAGAGAGCGGTATTGTAAGAGGAGACCGCTTTGTCGACAGTTGAGGAGGACGTGATGGAGGGGAGGAGATTAGAGATAGTAGATGATAAGGTGGAGGGGTCAATAGCCTGGAGGTTCCTGGAGGTGGTGGTTAAAGTTGGATGGGGTGGAGGGGGGGTGAAGAAGTGTGAATGTGATCAGGTGATGGTCGGAGAGAGGAAGAGCTGAGACGTGGAAATTGGAGGGTGAGCCGGAGGAGGAGAGGACGAGGTCAAGACAATGGCCGTCACGCTGAGTAGGGGTGGTGGAGCACAGCTGGAGGTTGAAGGAGGATGTTAGGGTGAGGAACTTAGAAGCACGGGGGTCGGATAGGTCATCAGCATGTAAGTTAAAGTCTCCGAGAATGAGGGACGGAGATGAGGGGTCAAGAAAGACAGAGAGCCAAGCATCAAAGTCGGTTAGGAAGGAAGGGAAGGATTTATCAGGGGGGCGGTAAATGACTGCCACTCTGAGTGGTAGCGGGTAGAATAGCCGGATGGAATGGGCTTCAAAGGATGAGAAGCAGTGAGACTGCGGAAGGTGGAGGGGTTGGAAACTACAGGAGGGTGAGGGTAGTAGCCCAACGCCTCTGCCGTGGCCAACTGGGTGGGGCATGTGGGAGAAGAGATAGTCTCCATGGCAGAGGGCTGCAACTGAGGCAGAGTCTTCCGGGGAGATCCAGGTTTCGGTTAGGGCGAGCAGTTGAAGGGAGCGAGAGATAAAGAGATCGTGGGTGAGAGACAGTTTGTTGCAGACTGAGTGGGCATTCCACAAAGCGCATGAGAAGGGGAGGGAGGAGAGGGGAAGGAGGGGAATAGAGACGAGATTGGAGACGTCCCGGGATCGTTCACAGGGATAGAACGGGGACAGGTGAGGGGGACCTGGATTAGGGTTAATGTCTCCCGCGGATAGCAGGAGGAGGAGCAAGAGAGTGCGGAGGAGGGTGGGGGAGGTCGGGCGACGAAGGCGACAAAGACGGGGGGGACTTAGGAGGAAAGGGGATGGGTTAATGGCAGGAAGGAAGTGCCGAAGGTTGAGAGCTAGGAAGGAGGAGGGGGACAAGAGGGATGGTGAGGTGAGGGATGGAGGTGAATAGGGTATTGCGGTGGCGGGCAGGGTGGGAGGACAGCGGGTAGTTCTAATGGTAGACAGTGGGAGTGGGGGGGAAAGAAGATTAGGAAGGGACAGGGCAAGGAAGAGAGCATGGACAGAGGCCATAGGTGGTGACTGAGGTGTAACAGGTGACTGTATAGTGAATGAGGTGTTAAGCAGTTAACAGGTGTTAATGGGTGCCTATGTAATGATTGAGGTGTTAAGCAGATAGATAGGGCTTGACGCTAGGTTTTGGGTTGGCGATTAGGTAAGTCAATGGCTGATAAGCTAGCAGGCAGGTAGGTAAGTCAATGGCTGAGAGGCTCGCAAGCAGGCAGGCAGGTTGCTCGATTTGTTAACAGGCAGATGGATTGGAGCAATCCGGAACAAGCTGAAGCAAGCAGGAACAAGCCGGAACAGGCAGGAACAGATGGACAGGCTGGAACAAGCAGGAACAGATGAACTGTGTCAGGATGAGCAGACGGACAAGCTGGGATCAGGAAGACTGGAACGAGCTGCGATCAGGAAGACTGGAACGAGCTGGAGCAGAAGAATCGGAGTAAGCAAGGAGAGGCTGGGTCAGGCAGGCTGGAACACACTGGAGCCGATGGACAGCAGGGGGAAGGCTGGATCGGCGGCTGGAACTAGCTGGACACGCTGGATCCGGTGGACTGGGGCAAGCCGGAAGAAGCTGAATCAGGAGGACTGGAACAAACTGGAACATGCTGGAGTCGATGGACTGGAACACGCTGGATCTGCGGACTGGAGCACACTGGAGTCGATGGACTGGAACACACTGGATCTACGGGCTGGAACACACTGGAGTCGATGGACTGGAACACGCAGGGCGAAAGCTGGATCTGCGGACTGGACAGCAGGGGGAAGGCTGGGTCTGTGGACTCCAGTCGCGCGGGCTCCTTGTCTAAAACGCAGCTCGTGCGAGCCACGCCACCTCTGTATGCAGGGCTCAGGGAGGCAGGCAACACGTGCCAGGCAGCCCCCCCCCAATCCTGGGATGAACGTATGCCAGACGGATAGATTCAAGATGTGTCCACAATTAAATTAGTAAGCAAGCCATTAACTATAAATTAATCAGCCTTAACAATCAATTATTGCAATTAATTGGCACTAATTTTAATTGTATGTTCATCTGCCCATTCTATAACAGCAGGGGGGGGGGGGGATTCTGGCTTTTACATAGTAATGAGCTGTTTTACATGTATTTGCACATTTTGCATCTCATTACTACTTAACCCACAGTAACCTAAATATCACTATGTTGGAGCAAGACAATCTACATTAGAGCCCTTTAAGTTTTGTTAACATAGTAACATAGTAGATGACGGCAGGAAAAGACCTGCACGGTCCATCTAGTCTGCCTAACAAGAAAGGGTTAATAAAGCAGATTATTGCCCTAACACAGCTTGATAACTTCTCCTCTTTTACTATATAACAGCTGTACATTTTTCCTGCATTAATAATCGGCATTTTCAGAGGCACGTTGAGATCATAGGGAAAAAACTCACTTGTGTATATTGGATTTCCAAATAAACTTTCATAGTTTTTCCTGTGAAACTTGTTGCATAGAAATAGACACCCTAAGCCTACATGTGTACTTGATAACAACGTCATCTTTAGGTTTTCCAACAAAAACTGCCTAAGGTTATACCACAGTCTGTGTATGACACTCTAAAGCAACTCGCTCAGATTTTATCTGAAAAGTTATTGGGAAATAAGAAATACTTGGTCTACCCAAAATCTGATACAGGTTTTATTTGGCCTGCAGTCTTTTCCTATTCCCCCTCATCAATGTCCCTTTGTGTCTCTAGAGGACAATTTCTTCAAATGGGTTTATTTATTTATTTTATTTTATTTGTTGCATTTGTATCCCACATTTTCCCACCTATTTGCAGGCTCAATGTGGCTTACAATGCTCCGTTATGGCATTCGCCATTCCAGAGTGAGAAGAATACAAATTGGTGTTACATTAAGAACATAGAAAAAAAAAGAAAGAAAAAACTTAATAGAATTATACTGTTATGCAACCAAATCTTGGAAGAAATCAGTTTAGAATATAAGGTACAGAAGCGATATGTTACGATTATAATTGTTGCTCATTGTGGTATGCCTTGTTGAAGAGGTAGGTCTTCAGGGATATACGAAAGTTAGTTAATTCGTAAATTGTTTTTAGGTTAAGTGGCAATACATTCCACATCTGCGTGCCTAGGTAGGAAAAGCTGGACGCATGTGTTAGTTTGTATTTTATTCCTTTACAGTTGGGGAAGTGATGATTGGGTTACTTTTGTGCATACCATGACAGGAATGAACCTCACTCCTAAGCCAGGCTAAGTTGAGGATGATCTCAGCGTCTCAAATTTACTGCTAACACTTGCTTTAATACTTGCATTGTGTCAATACGAACTTTTTTTCTAGAGTTCATAAGATGTAACATATATAGAGGGGCATTTTCAAAAGAGACGTCTAAATCAGAATTTGGATGTTTTACAAAGACGTCCAAATTCCGAACAGGAAAGAAGGTCATTTTCGAAAAAGATGGATATCTTTTGTGTTCAAAAATACTATGGATGTCCTGCGATTTGGACTTTTTGGAATTTGGACATCCTTTTTTGGGGTCCATTTTCGAACAAAAGATTCCAAATGCAAGACATCCAAAACAGAGGAGGCGTGGCTTGAAGGTTAGTGCAACAAGGCTTTGATCCTGGCAACATGGGTTCAATTCCCACTGTTGCTACTTGTGACTTTGGGCAAGTCAAATGTTCAAGGGGAATTTTTGAATATGACATCTAAGTCTGAATTTGGACATTTTTTGTAAAACGTGCAAAATCAGAACAGGAAAGGTCATTTTCTAAAAAAAAAGTCTCGCTTTTCCTTTTAAAAATGCAAAATACACAAGAAAATCCACAATAAAGTGAAACCATTCACATGTTTTAAGTGTGGTAAAAGCTTTGGTTGTAACGTAAGTCTCAATGTGCATCAGAAAGTCCACACGGGAGAGAAACCATTTGCATGTATAGAGTCTGATAAAAGCTTTGGTCAGAAGGTAAACCTCACAGTGCACCAGAGAATACACACAGGGGTGAAACCATTTACATGTCCTGAGTGTGGTAAACATTTTGCTTGGCAAGGAAGCCTCACATGGCATCAGAGAATCCACACAGGGATGAAACCATTTACATGCACTGAGGAGGTAAAAGCTTCAGTTGCATTGGGACAGGTAATCAGGGAATGTACACTCTTGCTATGAAGTATGGAAAAATAGCACTCTGGTATTTAGATATGTGTAATGAGACCTCCTTTTCATCTATAGATCTGAATTCAAAGCCCAAATCTAATGATAAACAATAGACACAAGGCTCAGGTGTTATAAAAAAAAAAATAAAGCTTGGCATCAGGTAGAATAGTGGAAAAGTGACATCCCAGGAAAGCAATAGGGCATCCTTGGGGGCACTGCAGTGGACTTTATAAAATGCTCCCAGGTACACATCTCACCATTGCTCCCTTACCTTGTCTGCTGAGCCCTCCAAACCCAACCCAAAACCTACTACCCCCCTAACTATACACCACTACCATAGCCTTTACATGTGAAGGGAGCACCAATATGTGGGTAAAGTGGGTTTCTGGTGGGTTTTGGAGGGCTCACAGTTTCCTCCACAAGTGTAACAAGTAGGGAGAGGTAGAGACCTGGGTCCACCTGTCTGCAGTGCACTGCACCACTACTAGACTACTCCAGGGACCTGCATGCTATTCTAATTGACCTGAGTTTAACATCTGAGGCTGGCATAGAGGTTGGCAAGTAATATTTTTAATCACATTTTTTTTGGGTGGGAGGGAGATAGTGACCACTGGGGGAGCAAGGGGAGGTGATCCCTGATTCCCTCCAGTGGTCATTTGGTCACTTGGGGCACCCCTTATGTGGAGTAGAGGAGCAGCCTAGTAGTTAGTGCAGCAGACCTTGATCCTGGGTAAGTAGGCTCATTTCCCATTGCAGCTATCTACTATAATAAAAAGCACCCTCAACGTTCTGAAGCTGATTCCGTGGCTTCAGTGAAGGGTTTGTAAGTTCATAAAGGTGTAACCATCCAACTCACCATCTCTCCCTGCCCCGCCCTCACGTCAAAACATGATGACGTCGAGGGCGGAGCAGTGAGAGTGAAGGGGTACGCCAACGTCACGTCACACGCATGACGGACAGACACTACACCAGGAGGTGAAGTTTATCCTGGTGAGTGCCCATGGCTGCGTAAGCCCCCCACCATTGCCTGTCAGCTGGTGGATGGGAGAAGCAGTGTGTCGTTAGGTTGACAGCGATTAGCACCTACCCCCAGCACCTCAGCAGAGACCTGTCTGAATTTTAAAATTCGTACGGAGGGGGTGTGGAACTGGAAGGGAGGGAAGACGACCGTGGAACTGGGAGGGAGGGGGGACCCTAGAACTGGGTGGGAGGAAGAGAGGGAGGAGGGGGGACCCTGGAAGGGGGGGGCCCTGGAACTGGGTGGGAGGGAGGGGGGACCTGAAACTCGGAGGGAGGGAGGGGACGACCCTGGAACTCAGAGGGAGAGGGGGGGACAACCCTGGAACTCAGAGGGAGGGAGAGGGATGACCCTGGAACTCAGAGGGAGGGAGGAACGACCCTGTCACTCGGACAGAGGGGGGAAACCCTGGCACACACTCTCATTCTCACACACACACTCTCTCTCTCTCTCTCACAGACACAGTCGCACCCAGTCTCACTCTCTCTCTCTGTCACACACACACACACACTCACTCACACATTCACTCTCTCTCACACAGTCACTCTCACACACACTCTCTCAAACATACACACTCCAAGGAAAACCTTGCTAGCGCCCGTTTCATTTCTTCGAGAAACGGGCCTTTTTTACTAGTTTGCTATAAAACCAGGTCTAGTTCAAAACATCTTAGAAGTCTTCATTTTGTTTCATTATTGCTGAAAGACGTCCATGTCTTAGGAATGTCCAAGTCCCGCCTTAAACACGCCCCTGGCATGCCCCCTTGAGATTTGGACGTCCTTCTGACGGACTTCAGAGAAAGACGTCCAAAAAGAGGTTTCGATAATACTGACTTGGACGTTTCTGTGAGATAAACGTCCGAATACTGACATGTCACTTTTTGGACATCTCTCTCTCTTGAAAATGAGCCTTATAGCAACTTGTCCAAGTGCACATGGAAGTTCTTTTTGATAAAGCCTGTGGCACCTAAAATGAAGGGGAATATTTCTGTATCTTTCTGACACATTTTCTTGGTCTTGAACTGCATTTCTTGAGATCTTCCCTCTCTCAAAGTGATTAACCAAGTAATTGCTCGGGACCCACACCTCTATAATCAATGCTATTCTGTTGTTTTTCTCTTTTACCACTATATCCGATTTTCTGGCATCCAGCTTTTTATCAGCTGGGATAGGGATGTCCCAGGTGATCATAACCTCTTCATTTTCCACAGTTCTCTCAGGGTCATGATCCCAATGTTTTTCCAGGTGTGACAAGCAGAAGAAAGGGGGTGTTGATGCCCCTGTATAAGTCGTTGGTGAGGCCTCACCTGCAGCATTGTGTTCAGTTTTGGAGGCCATACCTTGCGAAGGATGTAAAAAGAATTGAAGCGGTGCAAAGAAAAGCTACGAGAATGGTAAGGGAATTCTGTTACAAGACGTATGAGAGAGACTTGATGACCTGAACATGTATACTCTGGAAGAAAGGAGAAACAGGGGTGATATGATACAGACGTTCAAATATTTGAAAATTATTAATCCGCAAACGAACCTTTTCCGGAGATGCAAGGGAGGTAGAACGAGAGGACATGAAATGAGATTGAAGGGGGGCAGACTCAAGAAAAATGTCAGGAAGTATTTTTTCACGGAGAGAGTAGTGGATGCTTGGAATGCCCTCCCGCGGGAGGTGGTGGAAATGAAAACGGTAACAGAATTCAAGCACACGTGGGATAAACATAAAGGAATCCTGTTCAGAATGAATAGATCCTAAGGAGCTTAGTCGAGATTGGGTGTCACAGCCGGTGGCGGGAGGCGGGGATAGTGCTGGACAGACTTATACGGTCAGTGCCAGAGCTGGTGGTGGGAGGCGGGGCTAGTGGTTGGGAGGCGGGGATAGTGCTGGGCAGACTTACACGGTCTGTGCCCTGAAAAGGACAGGTACAAATCAAGGTAAGGTATAAACAAAAAGTAGCACATATGAGTTTATCTTGTTGGGCAAACTGGATGGACCATGCAGGTCTTTTTCTGCCGTCATCTACTATGTTATTACATTACTATGTTGAAATGCTTACAGAATTTCCAATGAATAAGATGCACCACCTTGTTGTCTCTCATATTAACTAGTATCTGGTCTATATTAATTAATTACATAAAAATTACACACTTTTACAGGAGGTTTAATCTCGTAGGTGTGGTCATGGCCCCCACTGTTTCCTGTCCCCAGAGGAGTTGAATAGCAAAGCACATAATTCCCTTGTTCCACAACACCTCTGTCTCAGTCAGGAGACAAGAAAGGTTTGCATTGGGTCTGAGCCCAAAAGAGACCTAATCAGAAACTAATGACAGAACTGAAGCACCTGTACGTGGCTTTTCCTAGAAAAGATGTTACCCATAAAAAACTCCAGTCCCTAACAATAGTTTCCCTTCTGTGCGTGTAAAATAAATAAATTTCTATGCACAAATCCTTTCCCTACCATTATATTGTACATTTCCTAGCAGTGCTTCTCTCAGAAAATGGTATTCCATGACACTATAACCTTTTTTCCTCTCGAAAATCCACCTGTTATGAATAAAACATAAATGACCTTTCAAACTTAGCCATTGTACTATAAGATTGCATATTAACAAGCTCTTTGAAGAAATAGGACAGGAACTATACATTTCAGTTAAGACTGGATAAGATACTGTTCTAGTAATGTATTATTGCAGACATCATGAAGATTGTAAAAATGGTTCTGCAAACATTCAATTAAATTTATGCTTAACTGTACATGTGTGCATCTATAGTACTGTTCAATTAGGTGGGGGGAAGAAAAGCTTTGGCAGAACATTTACAGAATGCAATCATAAGGTTCCTTTCAGTGCTCTTACTTGCTTGCTATGTGCCTGAATCCAGGACCATACCAACCTTGTGTAGAGTGGAGGTATATTCTATTCTGCGTGGAAAAAAGATGGCTGAGGGGAGATATGATTGAGGTCTACAAAATCCTGAATGGTGTAGAACAGGTAAAATTGCATTGATTTTTTACTCTTTCAAAAAGTACAAAGACTAGGAGACACTCATTGAATTAGGAGGAAATATATTTTTGCTCAACGAATACACTCTAGAATTCATTGCCAGAGGATGTGATAGCTGCAGTTAGCATATCTGGATAAAAAAAAAAAATTTGCACATGTTCCTGGAGGAAAATTCCATAGTCTGCTATTCAGGTAGACATGGGGAAGCCACTGCTTGCCCTGGGATTGGTAGCGTGAACTGTTGCTATTATTTGGGTTTCTGACAGGTGCTTGTGACCTGGATTAGTTACTGCTGGAAAAAAAGATGGGCCATTGATCTGACCCACTATGAGGGGGATAATCGAACGGGGGCGACCATCTCTAAGGGTGCCCATCTCTGAGGACGTCCCCGCAAGGGGGCGGAGCATCCTGTATTATCGAAACATGATGGGCGTCCATCTTTCATTTCGATAATACGGTCGGGGACGCCCAAATCTCAACATTTAGGTCGACCTTAGAGATGGTCGACCTAAATGTTGAGATCGTCGACCTCAGAGATGGGCGACCTCGGTTTTCGGCGATAATGGAAACCGAGGACGCCCATCTCAAAAATGACCAAATCCAAGCCCTTTGGTCATGGGAGGAGCCAGCATTCATAGTGCACTGGTCCCCCTGACATGCCAGGACACCAACCGGGCACCCTAGGGGGCACTGCAGTGGACTTTACAAATTGCTGCCAGGTGCATAGCTCCCTTACCTTGGGTGCTGAGCCCCCCCAACTCCCCCCCAAAACCCACTCCCCAAACTGTACAACACTACCATAGCCCTTAGGGATGAAGGGGGCACCTAGATGTGCGTACAGTGGGTTTGTGGTGGGTTTTGGAGGGCTCACATTTACCACCACAAGTGTAACAGGTAGGGGGGGCTGGGCCTTGGTCCGCCTGCCTGAAGTGCACTGCACCCACTAGAAACTGCTCCAGGGACCTGCATACTGCTGTGATGGAGCTGGGTATGACATTTGAGGCTGGCATAGAGGCTGGAAAAAATGTTTTTTAATTTTTTTGGGGGTGGGAGGGGGTTGGTGACCACTGGGGGAGTAAGGGGAGGTCATCCCCTATTCCCTCCGGTGGTCATCTGGTCAGTTCGGGCAACTTTTCGAGACTTGGTCGTGGAAAAAGGGACCAAGTAAAGTCGCCCAAATACTCATCAGGGACGCCCTTCTTTTTCCCATTATCGACCGGGGATGCCCATCTTTTAAGCACGTCCCTGTCCCGCCTTCGGTACGCTGCTGACACTCCCCTGGGAACTTTGGTCATCCCCGCAGCAGAAAGAAGTTGAGGACGCCCAAAATTGGCTTTCGATTATGCCGATTTGGGCGACCTTGAGAGAAGGACGCCCATCTCCCAATTTGTGGCGAAAGTAGGGCACCCTTCTCTTTCGAAAATGCCACTGTATGGCTATTCTTATGTATATCAAACAAGAAAAGAGCAGGTTTATATGAATGGGAACCCTGTTCAAAAACAGTGATAAGGAAAAGTGGAAAGGACCTCAGATAAGTGACATACAGCAATAATGCTGAACAAATTGTGCTCTACATGAGCGTCACTACAAATCAATCACTGGTCAATTTCTCACCATCCTCCTATGTGCTCAAATTTTGTAACAAACAAATCAAATATTAAATATCAAATATTAAATATCAAAAGCTACATTGCCCATAATGTTAAGCATCACTTAGCTGCAAAGTGGTCGCCATCGGGCTTCCCTGCCCAACGGTCCCGTTTCACCACCACAGGGCTTCTTCAGGGGCAAACGGGGGGACCCTCAGCATGACCATACTTTGACAACTGGACAATCTTGCAGACTACCTTCCAGACTACTAACTCTGTGTGTGGAAGCAAAAAAATAGCAATGGCTACAATGGTCTTACCTATATAAGCCAGAGATTGCTTGAGACTGTGTGGTGGATTTCTGTGGCTATGAGTACATGTTTAAGGCTCAGCCTTTGGCCCTGTATAGTTTATGCCTACAGTGAAGTCTCCCTTCAGTTTTAACTTAGTGTCTTGTGTGACGTGCATGTGCAAGTCAGATGTTTTACCCACCCCTCTGCCTGACAGCTGAAGCAAGAAGTGAATCAGAGGTCTTTAATCACAAGCCGGGAGAGAGACAGAGAGACCAGGAGCTACATAGGAAAAGGAACTGTGGTCAAGATTTATTTTTTGAGAGTTTCTGTAGAAGATCCCTGAAATAAGAGATTATGAAGCTTTGTGTAGAAGGGAATAGGTTTGCCCAGCAATGCAGAAACCCTAACCTTCCAAGAGATTAGTATTTACTGACAGGGATCACAAACTCAAGTAAAAGATGTGAAATATATGCTCTACATTGTTTATCCAGTGCTTAACATTGACATTCGCACATCATCCAGTCCTCATCTTACAATCTATTAATTTATAAATAATAATACCACAACTCATCATTGGAATTAAATTTTGGCCGCAGCTTTATTAACCATATATAAATATATAACTCAATTCTATAACTTAACCTTTACCCAATGCATTAAATTCTTCCATACCAATGTTAGCATTCCCAGAGCGGTTTAACGGTTCAGAGCCATTCGGTAACGAAACTGGCTCTCTGACTTGTCCAAAATTACCCCCTTTATTCTATGTGACTCATGGTGCCATCAAGCCACATCTCACTCGTGGCTGTTCCGCCCACAAGTTACCTTTTCCATCAAAATATCTTTTAACCAATATCCACTTAACTGCAACTGGTGCCTCTTTATGTCCACATATCCGACGGACTCAAAAGCTGCTACCGACCTCCCATTCCCCACCCAAACTCACATACCCACCATAACCATCCCACCAAAATCATTATACAATAAACCCGCAACATGTCACCAACCATCCATTGTAATTAAAGACACAGGGTGGGTTGGGAAGGGCACAAAATTCTAACCCCTCATCCACTCTCACCCGCTCCTGTCCACACAAATAATGATTTTAAACCGCCAAAACCCCTTCTGTTTACCCACAACCGTGCCTATGACAACCACCAATCCTCACCTCCCCTTATCATATTTATATATTATATTATATTTATTGCATTTGTATCCCACATTTTCCCACCTATTTGCGGGTTCAGTGTGGCTTACAATACATTGTATTGATGGAAATACAATTTATTACAACTCGATTATGGGTTACATTGTGAGGAGTTAGGTTAGGACAAAGTCAAAGTATCATTAAGGGAATAAACAAGGAAAAGAACGGTGGAACAGTGGAAGAACAACGGATGCTGATAAGGCAACAGAACAATAGCAAGAGAACATTCGGGTATAACATTTTATCTGTAAATTGAGGTTTAAATGTGATAAAATTACTGGGGATGAGAATATAGAAGAGAGTGTATTGATGCATTGCTAACTGTGTGTGTATAATTCATTTGTTTTGATCCTTTCAATAGATTTTTTCAAAGAGATGAGTCTTTAATAGTTTGCGGAAGTCAGTTAGTTCGTAGATCGTTTTCAGGTTGCGTGGTAGTTTATTCCAGAATTGCGTGCTCATGTAGGAAAAGGTTGATGCGTGCAGCACTTTGTATTTTATGCCTTTGCAGTTTGGGAAGTGGAGGTTGAGGAAGGTTCAGGATGATCTTTTGGCGTTTCTGGGTGGTAGGTCTATTAAGTCAGACATGTAGGCTGGGGCTTCACCATGGATGATTTTGTGGACTAGTGTGCATACTTTGAAGGTGATGCGTACCTTGAGTGGGAGCCAGTGTAGCTTCTCTTGTAAGGGTTTCGCACTTTCGTATTTTGGTTTCCCGAAGATGAGTCTGGCTGCTGTGTTTTGGGCTGTTTGAAGTTTTCTCAGTATTTGTTCTTTGCATCCTGCGTATAGTGAGTTGCAGTAATCCAGATGGCTGAGTACGAGTGATTGCACTAGGCTGCGGAAGACGGATCTTGGGAAGAATGGTCTTATTCTTTTCAGTTTCCACATGCAGTAGAACATCTTTTTGGTTGTGTTGTTTGCGTGAGTTTCAAGTGTAAGGTGGCGGTTGATAGTGACTCCAAGGATTTTTAAAGTTTCTGAGATTGGAAGATTTAGTGTTGGTGTGTTTATAGTGGTAAATTCATTCGTGTTGTATTGGGAGGTAAGTATCAGGCATTGAGTTTTTTCTGCGTTCAGTTTCAATCGAAATGCATCTGCCCAGGTGTTCATGATCTAATCACCCTTCCTCTCCTGTTACTACCCTACCCACACTTCAACATTAACCCTCTCAACTCCTTCTTTCAAACCATTCTATCTTATCCCTACCCTCACCTCTATTAACTATTTATCTCCCTTCCTTCTGGCTCAGTCAATGTTATTGCCCCAACAGTCTAAACTGTAGGGTCTCCATACAATCACAGGACACAGACTACCTCAAAGTTGTATAGTAAAGTCAGTTGGAGCACCTTGAATCTGTCCCTGAGTATTTGTGGTGATGAGGGAAGCATACAACTGGGCCATAAAGGGAAATCCCTCCTCCCGGAGAGAACCTGTCCCCTTGGAGAAGAGCGTGCATGCACTGAGTGAAAAGAAAATTGGGATACATTTTCTATGGGGCTCTGTGGTGTGATACCATATATGGACTACCCCAAACTAAAGGAACCCCCTTATAAAAGGAAACACTTATGTGTTCATTAGTGCCAACATGGGCACACATTTATCATTTCAAAACATTTAAGAAGACCAAAGAACTCTGTTTTCTTTTATGAAGGACCTCTGGGTTCCCTGAAAGAAATGCAGAGAATGAAGAAGACATGACCACCTGAAGTACCCCATTTTAAGAGATACAAAGTTTAACATTGGACACTATGATAATAATGAACACCTTTTTACAAAGGCGGGATATGGACAATAATTGATCAATGATTACAGTAGTCACCATTAAGATCTCTGTTTGACCTGATGTGAATAAACAGGGTGAATTGGTCTGGTGATATCTGAGACCTTTTCCTCCTATCCAACATTCTGGTGGTGAAATTTAGGGTCCACTGTTTTGTTCTCCTACATGTGAGATGCACATTGATTTGTGACGTTCTGACTAGGACATCTATATTCTGAGTTGGACGTCCTTTCTAAAATACCCCTCTACAGCACTTAGGCACTACTGCCGAGAGACTGAGCCAAGCCCGGGCAGGGTTGCCCCCTGGGCCCTCACCGCCCCCCCCCCCCCGGGGCTGCCACCGCAGCAGTCCCCAGTCTCCGCCCGCCCGCCCCCGGCCCCATTGACAGCCCCCTCCGTCCACCACCGGGCCCCCTGCATTCAAATCGGCAGCACCTCACCTCCATGTGAAAGTGGCAGATCACCTCCCTTTGGGCCCTCTCTCACTGTGCCCCACCCTCACGGAAACAGGAAGTTACATCAGACGAGGGTGGGACACAGTGAGGGAAGACCCGAAGGGAGGCGATCTGCTGCTTTCACACGGAAGTGAGACGCTGCTCATTTGAATGCAGGGGGCCCAGTGGAGGATGGAAGGGGACTATTGATGGGGTCAAGGGCGGGCAGGTGAGAGCAGAGACTGCAGCGCCAGTGGCCTGGGAGCAGGAGAAGGAGAGAGACCTCGGCGCCTGGGCCCCCTTGGAGGCTGCAGAATTAAGATGGGGAAGGGTGGGGTAACAAGCCTACCCAAACGAACCAACATAATTTACGAACCTAATCCACACCACGAACACTACATATACCTCAACCCTACCCCCACATCTCTTCCTCTTGTCCTACTCTATACAAGTGTGTTATCTCTGTGATACTTTGTACTCTACATTGTAAGCCACACTGAACCTGCTACCGAGCAGGAAAGAGTGGGGTATAAATGCTACAAATAAATAAAGAAATAAAAATAAATAAATAAATAAGACGAGTGTGCAGGAGAAAGAAGGGAAAACAGAACAAAAGGAAGGGCTAAAGAGCTGGCAAGGAATATAAACTAGAAAAGAGTAGGACAGAAGAACAGAACAAGAAAAAGAGACAGTCAAAGAGAAGTGTCAAAATGTAAAGAGCACGTGATAAAGAAAAAAAGTTAAGAGGGTCTTATACTAAAACGCGACAGCATTTTTACTTCGTGGTAGAAATCAGCTGGCAGTAAACGCCGAGACACCGTGCATCTCGGCGTTTACTGCCAGTTGATTTCTACTGTGAGCTAAAAACATTCCGGTGGCTTAGTAAAAGACCCCCTTAGAGACGAGAGAGGGAGAAGACAAAGAAAGCAAACAACCACGGAACAAAATAAATGAACCGGAGGTGCACAATATACAGCAGTTTGGAAAGTTCAGGAATAAAAACCATCACCACACAAGCTGATTTTTCTTTTTCGTCTCTAGGCGTGAACCGCAACTGTTATAAACACAACTTAAGTTTCATCAAAAATTATGGCAATAAAGTTTATAACTTTTTTTTCTTTTACTGTTTATTGTACAATCTCGGTTACAATTGCCTTTAGGTGGTTTGATGCTGCTTTAACCTTTTGCTGTTTCTTTGCCTCTTCAGAGAATTGGAGAAATATCCAAGCCATAGAAAGACAAAATCACTAACATTTGTCATTGAAGCATCTTAGACTCATTGAGGTCTTTTCCAGACTTCTTGAGACATTAGGTACCTGGGATCAAACGGAGGGTAATGTTTAACTTTCCCTAATCTACCTAGTTATGGGGCAGTGGTTGTTTCTTTGAGTTAATGAGTAGAGGGATGAGTATATTGTATTAGGCCAACCTGCTGCATTGTCTCATTTGCATCATTAAGGTGTTTCACACTGTCTTAAGAGCATAGGAACATAAGTGTTGCCATAGTGGAACAGACTGAAGATCCATCAAGCCCAGTATCCTGTTTCTAACAGTGGTAATTCCAGGTCATAAATACATGGCAAGTTCCCAAAACAGTAAAACAGATTTTATGCTGCTTATCCTAGAAATAAGCAGTGGATTTTCCTCAAGTCCATCTTAATAATAGATTGTGGACTTTTCTTTTAGGAAATTATCCAAACCTTTTTAAAGCCCTGCTAAGCTGACTGCTTTTAACATATTATCTGGCAACAGAGTTCAATTACATGTTGAGTGAATAAATATTTTCTCTGTTTTGTTTTAAAATTTACTAATTAGTAGCTTCACTACTTGCCCCTTAGTCCTAGTATTTTTCGAAAGAGTAAACAAGGAATTCAATTACCTGCTGCACCAGATCATGCGCTCCAGTAAAGATTTGGTCTAGAATTGTTGATTTTATCAAGAAATTTTATCTCCCTAGCATGCCCTGATATTATATTTACCCAGTCAATATTGGGGTATTTGAAATTACCCATTATTATTGTGTTCCCCAGTTTGTTAGCCTTCCTAATTTCTGATAACATTTTTACATCCGTCTGCTCATCCTGGCCAGGTGGACAGTAGTACACTCCTGTCACTATCCTTTTCCCCTTTACACATGGAATTTCAATCTATAGGGATTATAAGATGTGTTTTGTGTGAAGCAGAATTTTTAGTCTATGCATTTCAAGGTCCTCCTTAACATATAAAGCTAGACCTCCACCAATTCAATCCACCCTATCACTGTGATATAATTTGTACCCTGGTATGACAGCATCCCATTGCCTATCTTCTTTCCACCAGGTCTCAGAGATGCCTATTATATTTATCTTATCATTTAGGGACTCTTTTACAAAGGACTTGCTGCATGCCAATTTGGAACTACTGCCAGTCTACCGCAAGAGCCAGCAGTATTTCCCACCCCCAGCATGTGACATTTCTGGTGCTACAAAAACAATATTGCATTTTTGTAGCACTGGAGATTACATGGTGGTGATTGGCACTGCCCAGTTACTGCCAGGTTATTATTTTTATTTGTTACATTTGTACCCCACATTTTCCCAGCTCAATGTGGCTTACATAGTACCGTAAAGGCGTTCGCCATCTCCGATAGTGAAACAAATACAAAGTGATGTTATGGTCAAATAAGGCTCATGGCTCATATGTTATAGACACATTGGGGGAATTGTATAGAGGAAGAGTTACACTCACACCTTTTTCAGGTAGTAGCTCAAGGTAAATTACATTCAGGTATTCTGGATATTTTCTCTCACAATCTAAGTTTGTACCTGAGGCAATGGAGGGTTAAGTGACTTGCTCAAGATCACAAGGAGCAGCAGTGGGATTTGAACTGGCCACTTCTGGATTGTAAGACCAGTGCTCTAACCACTAGGCTACTCCTCCACTATAGCAACATTCCATGTAGAATCTCAAATAGTAACAACAGAATTTCAAATAGTAGCAACATTCCATGTAAAATCTCAAATAGTAGCAACAGAGTCTCAAATAATTTATTTGGATTTTGCTCACACCTTTTTCAGTAGTAGCTCAAGGTGAATTACATTCAGGTACTCTGGATATTTCTCTGTCCCAGGAGGGCTCGTGATCTAAGTTTGTACCTGAGGCAATGGAGGGTTAAGTGACTTGCCCAAGATCACAAGGAGCAGCAGTGGAATTTGAATCAGCCACTTCTGGATTGCAAGACCAGTGGTCTAACCACTAGGCCACTCTCCACTATAGCAATATTCCATGTAGAATCTCAAACATTTATTTAGATTTTGCTCACACCTTTTTCAGTAGTAGCTCAAGGTGAGTTACATTCAGGTATTCTGGATATTTCTCTGTCCCAGTAGGGCTCACAATCTAAGTTTGTACCTGAGGTAATGGAGAGTTAAGTGACTTGCCCAAGATCACAAGGAGCAGCAGTGGGATTTGAACTGGCCACCTCTGGATTACAAGACCAGTGCTCTAACCACTAGGTTATGCCTCCACTCTTGAATGCAGGAGCCCTTACCATCACATAAATAGGTAGCGGTAAGAGCTCCCCCCCCCCCCCCTTAGAAATGACCATGCATCAATCCCTGTGATTAGCACAGGGCCATTTCCTTAAAATAAACCCAGCCTTCTACCCACTGTGGTAAAAGGGGGCCTCGGCATGCGTCAAAAACACAAGCCGATGCTACCACAGGCCTCCTTTTACCGCAGCTTGGTAAAAGGGGCCCTTAGTGCAATATATTCATATTCTCCTATCTTATTTCATAGGTTTCTGACATTTGCATGCAGACATTTCAAATGTCCCCTCCCCCCTTTACAAAGCCGCAGGAAATCATTAAAGACCTACCTGTTCAAAAAAGCATACCCCACCGACCCAACATAAATGCCTGCACTCTGCAACACAACAAAACCAAAGCTTGTACTGGACACTAAATAATCTTTCCTCTCCTTGATTCCCATTGTAACTGAAACATATGTTCCTTACTCAACCACAATTCCACCTGTATTTGTTTCTTTACCGGATTGGCGAATGCCTCTACGGTACTATGTAAGCCACATTGAGCCTGCAAATCAGTGGCATAGCTATGTGGGGCCTGAGGGGGCCTTGGCCCCCGTAGATTTGGCCCTGGACCCCCTGCCGATGATCCCCTTGAACCCCCCTCCCGCCACCAAACCTCCCCCACCGTTGCCGCCGCCGCATCAGATACCTTGTTTGCTGGCGGGGGTCCCCGAACCCCGCCAACTGAATAGAGTCTTCTTCAGCGCCGGATTAGCGCCTTCATTCAACGAAGTTCCTGGTGTGATCATCTGTTTCTGATGCCTTACGTCCTGCATGGGGCTACATGCACGGTGTAGGACGTAAGGCGTCAGAAACAGCTGATCGCACCAGGAACTTCGTTGAACGAAGGCGCTACTCCGGCGCTGAAGAAGACTCTCTTCAGCTGGCGGGGTTCGGGGACCCCTGCCAGCAAACAAGGTATCTGATTTGGCAGCGGGGTGGGCGGCGACGGCGAGGGAGGGCTGGTGGCGGGAGGGGGGGTTCAAGGGGGTCGGTGGCAGGGGGGGGTCCAATGTGGCGGCGGTGGCTGGGTGGGGCGGCGAAACAGTGCCCCCCACCTCGAGCTCTGGCCCCCCCCTCCCGGCGAGGTCTGGCTACGCCCCTGCTGCAAATAGGTGGGAAAATGTGGGATACACATGTAACAAATAAATAAATAAAAATGGCAACACAGTCCATTGTTGGGATAAAAATGTTAACAATAGTTGCATTCACTGTAGTTACTGTACTTGTACTTTATATTCAAAGAGTGTCATGGGGTCCTTTTATTAAGGCACGCTGAAAAATGGCGTGCGCTAGTGTAGGCATGTGTTTTGGACATGCGCAGATCCATTCTTCAGTGTGCCTGTAAAAAAAATGGCTTTTTAAAATTTTGGCCGAAAATGGCCGCGCGGCAAAATGAAAACTGCTGCGAGTCCATTTTTGGGTCTGAGACCTTACCGCCACCCCTTGATTTAGCGGTAAGGTCTCACGCGTTAACCGGGCAGTAACGGTCTACACGCGTAGAATGCCTTTTACTGCCCGCTTAGCGCCATGCGCCGGAAAATGCAAATTATTTTCTGGCACGCAAAGTGGATGCACATAAAAAAAAATGATATTACTGCCCGGGCCACACAGTAGCTGGGTGATAATTGCAAATTGATGTGCATTGGGCGTGCATAGGCGCCAACGTGGCTTAGTAAATGGCCCCTATATTTTTTACTTTCACTTAAGAACATTTTTAATGTGTTCGTTGTACTTTTACTTTTACTTAAGTATTAAAATACACATTTATTTGTACTTTTACTTAAGTACTTTGACCTAGTACTTTAAACTGCACTGGCTCTATCTAGACCGTTGCCACAAGACATGGACGGGGCTGGGAAGTAAATATTTTCAATGGAGACCACTGAATTTTTCAAATTGCTACCTTTTATTGCAAAATAAACACAAACAACAAAAAATAATCTCTCTCCTTCTGCATTCAGAAACAACAATATAAAAATGCCCATTTTTCAAATTGTTTGTTTTATGCAGCTTTAAACGTTTTGAAGAAGCTAACATTTATACCAGTAGTTCTTCTGTATTTTGTTTACCTGCTGTTCTTTGCTCTGGGAATACTTCCATGTTTATCACATAAAAGCAGGGCTTTTTTTGAGGGGGTACTTGGGGGTACTGAGTACCGGCACCTTTTCCATTGTCTGCTAAAATTGACCCATGGTCCCCAAGTTTTAATGAAAGAGCTCAGGCTCTACACACCAATTCTGCCTTGTCATAGATTCTGTGACTGGTTGCAGGGGGCCTGGCTATTGTGGGGTGGGTCCCTCAGTGATCACCCCACCCCTGAAGGGTGGCCTGGCATTTGAGTACTGACACCTTTTCCAATGTCTGCTAAAATTGACCCATGGACCCCAAGTTTTAATGAAAGAGCTCAGGCCCTACACACCAATTCTGCCTTGTCATAGATTATGGGACTGGTTGCAGGGGGCCTGGCTGTTGTGGGGTGGGTCCCTTAGTGATCACCCCACCCCCTGAAGGGTAGCTTGGCATTTGAGTACCGGCACCTTTTTCGTTAGAAAAAACGCACTGCATAAAAGTAAGAGCTATGAGGCCAATATTCAAGTGATTTAGGGGTAAGTGCGCTGAAAAAAAATGGCCTGCGGTAGTGTAGACGCATGTTTTGGGCGTGCGTAGAATTATTGTTTAGTGCACCTGTAAAAAATGCCTTTTTAAAATTTTGCCCGAAAACGGACGTGCGGCAAAATGAAAATTGTCGCGCATTCATTTGGGGTCTGAGACCTTACCACCAGCTATTGACCTAGTGGTAACGTCTCGTGCGGTAACCGGGCAGTAATGACCTAGTGCATCAAATGCCACTTGGCGCATGTCCGACATGTGCATCTTAAAATAAAAATTATTTTTTGGGATGAGCGTATCGGACACGTGCCAAAAATGAAATTACCGCAAGAGCCACGCGGTAGCCAGGCGATAACTCCATTTTGGCGCCCATTGGGTGCGTGTAGATGCAAAAAGGCCCCTTAAATACCCAGGAAAGGTTAACTATAGATATCAGTAACACTTACCGCCACCTCAATGGGTGCTTCACTTGCTACACGGCCATTTCTTGGAAAAAAAACCCCAAAAGACCTGCCTTTTACCCGTTGTGGTAAAAGGGGGCCTCGGCACGCATCAAAAACACACGTTGATGTCAGTGCAGGCCCGCTTTTTCCGCAGCTTCGTAAAAAGACCCCAGTGTTAGGTCCACATGACAACAGAAATCATAACATAACCAAATTTGAGCTAACAGCCAGAGTGAAGGCTCTTTGGAAATGTACTGTTAGCATCTAATTTTCAAAACAGTAACTTTGATAATATGAGGAAAATCGTATATAATAAAACACACCTCCAACATTCTGAAGCTGACTGCATGGCTGAGGCATTCCTGCTCTCTGTATCCATCTCCTGAATTGACATCACGTACTTCTGGGTTCGTCACCAGCAGAAGTGACCAACCACACGAGGTTTCTCGGCTTCAGAATGTTGGAGGTGCATTCTATTAAACAGGATTGGTCAGTTCCTTGAAGCACAGCCAGAGTTCAGCGTCCTGCACAGTAACGCTCAGACACTAGAGAGAGAGGGGGGGGGGAACGGATGGGAGGGCAGGGCACAGGACAATCGCAGGACATGGAGGGGAGGACAGAATCGTGGGACATCGAGGTGAGGGCAGGGGAGAATCGATGGACATGGATGGGATAGGAGGAGAGGAGAGAATCGCGGGACACGGATGGGAGGGCAGGGCAGAGGAGAATCGCTGCACATGGAGGGGAGGTCAGAATCACGGGACACGGAGGGGAGGGAAGAATCGCTGGACATGGAGGGGAAGGCAGGGGAGAGAGGAGAAATCGCTTCGATGAGAGCCTTAAAAACATAATCACCATTACAAGATAGCCTTGCTAGCGCCCGTTTCATTTTTTTTGAGAAACTGGCCTTTTTTACTAGTATTCCATAAACCACGCAGAAATTAAGGATTATTCTATAAAGTACGCCTGAAAAAAAGTATCAAATAAGCACAAAAGGGTTTTAACAGTATGAAAGATAAAGCTGGAAACCAGATAGGATCAAGCAGTCTTGCAACAGGAAGGGGAAATGGACACGTTAGAAAAGCCGTGCCGTCTTTGCCCGCCATAACGTTTCACATTTTGACGCACCGCCAAACCCATTTTTATACTGACTGTTGTAACTAGATCAAAGCTCTTTGCTATTAAAATCAAAGCTGTGCTACAGACCCCATCATTTATTCTATACATCAATAGAAATCAAACAAAATAAAACATGGAAAAGAAAATAAGATGATACCTTTTTTATTGGACATAACTTAATACATTTCTTGATTAGCTTTCGAAGGTTGCCCTTCTTCGTCAGATCGGAAATAAGCAAATGTGTTAGCAGATAGTATATATAAGAGAAACATCAAAGCATTACTTTGACAGTCAGACAGAGTGGGAGGGCGGGGGTATGCATGGGGACATCAAAGCATTTCATTGATATTCTAACAGGATGGGTGTTGGTAGGTGAGAGGAGGGTAATAAACAGAGAAATACAGCTTTATGTTTTATAATGAGTTAGAGGAGTGTGGTAGCCGTGTTAGTCCACTCTTAAGGTTATCAATAGAAATCAAACAAAATAAAACATGGAAAAGAAAATAAGATGATACCTTTTTTATTGGACATAACTTAATACATTTCTTGATTAGCTTTCGAAGGTTGCCCTTCTTCGTCAGATCGGAAATAAGCAAATGTGCTAGCTGACAGTGTATATAAGTGAAAACATTCAAGCATTACTATGACAGTAAAATAGATACCATTGGAGATTCTACATGGAATGTTGCTACTATTGGAGATTCTACATGGAATGTTGCTATTCCACTAGCAACATTCCATGTAGAAGGCTGCGCAGGCTTCTGTTTCTGTGAGTCTGACGTCCTGCACGTACGTGCAGGACGTCAGACTCACAGAAGCAGAAGCCTGCGCGGCCACATTGGTGATCTGCAAGGGCTGACTTATACATGGAATGTTGCTAGTGGAATAGCAACATTCCATGTAGAATCTATAGAAATCAAACCAAATAAAACATGGAAAAGAAAATAAGATGATACCTTTTTTATTGGACAGAACTTAATTCATTTCTTGATTAGCTTTCGAAGGTTGCCCTTCTTCCTCAGATCGGAAATAAGCAAATGTGCTAGCTGACAGTGTATATAAGTGAAAACATTCAAGCATTACTATGACAGTCTGACAGGGTGGGAGGAGGGGGGTGGGTAGGAAGTATGCATGGGGACATCAAAGCATATCATTGATATTCTAACAGGATGGGTGTGGATAGGTGAGGGGTGGGGTGATCAACAGAGACATACAGCTTTATGGTTTATAATGGGCTAGGAACCCCAGATCCTTGTTAAGTCCTTTCTGTTGGGTGTTAAAATATTCAATCATTCTGACTTCAAAGGTCTTACGTTCTTGTATGGTTTTAAAGTTACCTTTCAGGATTCTCACTGTGAAATCACTGGTACAGTGTCCTGGTCCTGTAAAATGTTGACCTTAAGAGTGGACTAACACGGCTACCACACTCCTCTTCTATACATCACAAACTTTCTTTGCAGTTCTCTACACCTTTCCTCGGGATCTATGGTACACTTTCCCCAAAGACCCCATTCTTTCTCCTTTTCTTGTCAGCAGACTCTGTCTTTTCCCTGTACTTCCTAACACTTCTCCCAAGAACCCAATTTCCCTGCTAAAAGCACTTAACTGATCTAGTGCTTTCTGCAGCCGAATAGCACATCAATAAACTAAAGGTTTATTGTGCTTTGTCAGGTTTTGAATTGTATAACATTATGGGAAATACTTCACTGCTCTGGATGAGTGCATAAACTCTTATGGCTTGACAATTAACAGAGCTAGTAATAGAAAATGCAATGCAATTTACCTCAGTACAAGAAATTTGTGTTTACAAAAATTAAACTATTGAACTTTCCTTTTTGCAATAAAGGGATTTCTTTTAATTTCATTGTTTTTTTCTTTCTTTTAACAACAAATTCTAATGGCCAATGAGCGTTGAAGAGAACTGCTAATGATGGATTCGTATAGAAAGCATAACTGAGAAATTTGTCAGTTCTGTCTTTCTTAGAAGACAAAAGAAACATAGAGGAAGGAATACTTTTCAAATTTATGTTAGAGCAATAGGAATATTTTTGCTTATTATATAGAAATGTATACTGTATTGTTTCTAAAAATAACCCAACTCCCTGTTTTAGCATCGAAAAACCCTGTAACCTTCATCTTAAAAGCCAAATTTAAGGCCCCTTCTACTAAGCTGCGTAGGCGCCTACGCGCGCTGAACGCGCGCCAAATTGGAGTTACCATTCGGTTACCCCATGGCCCTTGCGGTAATTTCAATTTTGACGCAAGTCTGCTACGCGCGTCTGAAAAATATTTTTTATTTTCTGGCACGCGTGACGGACACACACCAAGTGGCGTTTGACACGTGTAGGTCATTACCACCCAGATTCTTTACTGCTAGGTCTATGGCTGGCGGTAAGGTCTCAGACCCAAAATGGGCGCGCAGTAATTCTGATTCTGCCGCACATCTAGTTTTTGCAAATATAAAAAGAGTTCTTTTTTACAGGCGCTCTAAAAAATGGATTGGCGCATGCCCAAAACCCGTGCCTACACTGCCACAAGCCATTATTCAACGTGCCTTTGTAAAAGGACCCGTTAGATTTCTCCACTAATAGCATGTTCACCCTCCCAGAATTCATAGTAACTGTCATTGCTCTCCTCCACCATCCACTCCCCTGTGATGACCAGATCTCTCTTCTTATCTTTTCTCAACGTTCTAGTGCTGGGTTGGTGTGGGGCCTTGTTCATGCACAGATACTCAAGGCTTTGAGCATGCACGAGTGCTCAAGGTCCTGCACCATCCAAGTGCCATAACCCTGAGAAGAAATAAGAAGAGAGATCTGGTCATCATGGTCGGGAGGGGGGGGAGGGAGGCAGAGGGTTGGACAGTAGAGGTGAAGAATTCTGGTTACCATAGGGGAGCAGGGCGGAGGAAAGAAATGGTGTCTCCATTAATAGCCCACCCTAGACTTCAAACAAGTCAATGTTTTTAGTACTAGCCCAGGCTATTACTACATGCACGTTATGCACTGGCGTTAAAAATAGGCACGCGCTAAACACTAAAGATGCCCATAGGAATACATTGGCGTCTTTAACGTTTAGCACGCACCTATTTTTTGAACATGCTAAAAATGCCAGCACGCCTTAGTAAATGACCCCCTAAACTGGGTGATCTCAAAGAATTTTCTAATCTGTCTCAGTTTCCGTAATATACAAAAAGAACTCTTCATCAAAGACAAAATATGAGTATCCAATGTTAGAGACTGATCTATGTAAACTCCTGATAGTTTAGTAACCATTTGTAGAGGATAAGAAATGCTAACAATCAAAATATGGGTCTCCAAGGGATTAGGTTTATAATCCAACAATAAGAATTTAGTTTTCTCTGCATTAAGCTTCAATTTATATCTCATCATCCAGGAACTAATGAGCTCTAAGCAATTATGGACCAGCAGTGAAACCTGGTAAGATATGTAAGGCTTTTTTGTCATTCTTCTTATATAGCCAACGCTTTATCCAACACTGAGGTCCACAATCCACAAAACAACCAAAATCACAAGGCCATTATCCAAAGAAAGGCTGGGCAACCTCAGTCCTTGAGGAACGCAACCCAGTTGGGTTTTCAGGATTTCCCTGATGAATATGCATGAGATTTATCTAAACAACTGTATAACAACCCAATGCTTATAATACTGACCAACTAATTTAAGCATCAGTCCTCTGAGTCATTAGTAGTGACTCATTTCACATGAGAACTTGGCTCATGACTCGCCTTACTCTTGATCGGCTCAACTATTACAACTAAGTCAGTTGGATTTATTGAGATCTATTTGCAAACACGGTTTCCATTGAATGCAAATAGATCTCATGCATATTTTTCGTAAACTCAACTAGGTTGCGGCCCTCGAGGTCAGAGGTTGCCCACCCCAGGTCTAAAGCATCCAGCTTCCTCATTGTCTGGGGAACATACAATCAATTCAATTGCTAAAAGAAAACTATTGAAATCTCAATTTAGATATTTCTCAAACAACCAAGATTTCAGTAATTTTCTAAATAGAGGTAGACTATCAATAGAATGAACAATTGTGGGAAGATTGCTCCAAAACTTAATTCCTATAATAGGGAACAATGACTGAAATAATCTTTTATACCTGACTGATCTAGCAGATGGACGATGTAGAGTCAATGTATTTTGCAACAAGGAAAAACAAGTAATGACAACAAATATTCAGGCAACAAAGAAAAAGCACAAAAGGGGCCTCCAAAACTGGAACGATGGTACAGTCTTTATTGAAAGTGACCCGACACGGGCTGTGTTTCGGCGCTCACCAGTGCCTGCCTCAGGGGTCGAGATGAATATATCTTATAATTCTTACAGTTCCAAACTGATTGTACCAACTGCTTTGTGTTGAGGTTCCAAAGAACCGTTCTACAATCCAAGGTGAACAGTGCTGGACACCGCTGAAAAATCGCACAGAACCTCATCGCGATTTTTCAGAGGCATCTAGCACTGTTCACCGTGGATTGTAGAACAGTTCTTTTGAACCTCAACATGAAGCATCAGCGTCAGCGTGCACAGGAGGAGCAAGAAGAAAGAAGAGCAGGGAGCAGGCTGCGAACGCGGCTGTGCTGGAGACCACGCTGAAGAAAGGTTCGGCTGGCGGGGGTTGGGGACCCCCGCCAGCCAAACCAGGGGCCCAGATGAAATTTGCAGGGGCCCAGGCCCCTGTGGCCCCCGTAGCTATGCCCCTGAAGTGTGTTAAGTGTAGACACGCTAAAAACACTAACGCAACAGGGTTCTGAGCTTCTAAGGTCTTCCTTCCTCCAGTTTGATACCTTCAAGTATGTATAGACTTAGTAGTGTTTAATATAGCTTTGACAGGTTGGAGAGTGACCACTTACATACATAAATGACCTCTAATGGAGGTTGATGGAATGTGCTTTACCAAGGGTCGTGCTGATGGGCAGAGCAAGGCAGAACAGACAAGTATGTATGTGAATTATAGAATTCTATTCTACCCATGGTAATGGCTTTGAAAATTAGCCTCTACGGGGCTATCGTCCAAAGAATTTTCTCTAACAGTATTCTACATCCAGAGTCTCTGTTACACACAAATAGTTCTAAATTGACCTTAATAAAGATAATTTTAGATCGCAGGGGAAACTCGAGACTCTTCTCATTGGTATCTTACAGACTGTGCAGGTACAGAGGCTGCCTTTCAGAACTTGGAAATAATTAGAGCTATTTCGCTGCCCTGCTTGATATAAATTAATACATATTTATCTAATGGAAATAATAATAGAAACAATTACTGTCTGACTCACTTGCTGCTTTAGTAGGCAAGACACCGACATTGCTTGATTGGCTCCACAAAAGATAGCTACGGTGAGAGACAACCATTTATACCTGAAAATAAAAGTCTAATTGTTGCTAATTTTCTTACGGGGGAAACACTTGAGTTACTGAAACATTTTATTATAATAGTGAGAAGTTGTTTTAAGTGGCATATAATGCAACACCGCTCATGGCCTGCAGTATTTAAAAAAAGGGGGGGATGCAGCACATTCATTGAAAATGCCAGGGATAATTCTGTCGATCAGGAATCAAGGATAAGAACTGCCATTTTCGAATCAGAGTTTAGCAGTGTGTTTTATCTAGCAAAAAAGGTGCTGGTACTCAAATGCCAGGCCACCCTTCAGAGTTGGGGTGATCACTGATGGACCCATCCCACAATAACTAGGCCACCTGCATCCAGTCACAGAATCTATGACAAGGCAGAATTGGTGTGTAGGGTTCAATAAAACTTGGGGACCATGAGCCAATTTTAGCAGACAATGAAAAAGGTGCCGGTACTCAGTACCCCCAAGTACCCCATCAAAAAAAGCCCTGGATTTTAGCCAGACCTTATTCTGCATACCTAGCAGCATGTAGAGGCCCTTTTACCAAGTGGCAGTAAAAGATGGCCCACAGTGATGCCATTGCGTGGGATTGAATAATCAAGATAACAACAGGGTTTTCATTCAATATGGCACCAATGTGTGTGTGTGGGGGAGAAAGCCTCAAGAAAACTCCTCTTGTATACAAATTGATACTTTAGTTGGAATTGGACTTCCTCATCATTGGCTAAAAATACCTCCAGGTGTTTAATATTAAATAGTAAACTTTCAAACTTAACTTTAATGTCCTTCAGTATTCTTGGTCTTCACGTCTTGCTATGAACGTTGGCTGTGATCTACGGTGGCCAGCGTTTCGAATTCCTTCTGCATCAGGATCACAGACCCAGTACTCTGAGAGTCAAACGTGACATCATATTAGTAAGCAGCATCGATTTTGCTCCTCAGCATGTGGGATTACATAGTAGATGACGGCAGAAAAAAACCTGCATGGTCCATCCAGTCTGCCCAACAAGATAAACTCATATGTGTATACCTTACCTTGATTTGTACCTGCCTTTTTCAGGGCACAGACCGTACAAGTCTGCCCAGTAGTATTTCCCGCCTCCCAACCACCAGTCCTGCCTCCCATCACCGGTTCTGGTACAGACCGTATAAGTCTGCCCTCCACTATCCTCGCCTCCCAACCACCAACCTCTCTTCCCCCATCTGCTCTGCCAACCAATTTTGGCTAAGCTTCTGAGGATCCATTCCTACTGCACAGGATTCCTTTATGCATATCCCACGCATGTTTGAATTCCGTTACCGTTTTCATCTCCACCACCTCCCTCGGGAGGGCATTCCAAGCATCCACCACCCTCTCCGTGAAAAAATACTTCCTGACATCTTTTTTGAGTCTGCTCCCCTTCAATCTTATTTCATGTCCTCTCGTTCTACCGCCTTCCCATCTCCGGAAAAGATTTTTTTGCGGATTAATACCTTTCAAGTATTTGAACATCTGTATCATATCACCCCTGTTCCTCCTTTCCTCCAGGGTATACATGTTCAGGTCAGCAAGTCTCTGCTCATACGTGTTGGAACGCAAATCCCATTCCATTCTCGTAGCTTTTCTTTGCACCGCTTCCATTTTTTTTAACATCCTTCGCAAGGTACGGCCTCCAAAACTGAACACAATACTCCAGGTGGGGCCTCACCAACGACTTAAACAGGGGCATCAACAGTTCCTTTCTTCTGCTGATCACACCTCTCCCTATACAGCCTAGCAACCTTCTCGCTACGGCCACCGCCTTGTCACACTGTTTCGTCGCCTTCAGATCCTCGGATACTATCACCCCAAGATCACTCTCCCCTCAGTATCTATCAGACTCTCCCCGCCTAACACATAAGTCTCTCGTGGGTTTCTACTCCCTAAATGCATCACTTTGCATTTCTTCGCATTGAATTTTAATTGCCAAATCTTAGACCATTCTTCTAGCTTCCTGAGACCACCGTTAAAAGACATTTTCTTTAAAGGACCGGTAAATGGCCAAGCAGTTTTTCTAGGTGGAGATAGGCAGCCAAGTGACTGGCCATTCATTTGACAGCGTCTGACGTCATAACCGTCATATAAAAGAGGGAGCATTGAGCTAATCAGATGTCGATGGAAGCGTGGCTACCCGAAGTAAAGTGAAACTGGTTGTTAAGCTTCACGAGTCTCAAATTAAGGACTGGTAATGTTATTACAAATGTGGTTGACATCTCTGTCTTTCTGTTATGTTCGTAGGACAAACTCCGCCACCAAGAACCCCTGAAGCAGTAGCCCGAACGTTGGCCACCGTCGGCTTGGAGGAAGAAAAGGAGAAAAGGGCACCACACAGCAGAAGAATACAAAGCGCTGTTATGACAGATGAAAGTAGTCGACCAGTGATTAAGACACAGAAAAGATACATGTTTCAACATACTACTAGTACTCTAAGGAAGCTGTTATGGTTTAACATTTTTTATTGGTGAGATGGCATAAATTACAAATTTTGCAGTCTGATGATAAATATATAAAACTTCTGTACTAAGAATGTAGCTCACAATTACAACTCACTGCCAAACATCACCAATCTTTTAACTTTAAACCCCAGCCTACCTCTTTTCCCTTGTATTCCAACCTTCTTATCGAGACCGATATCAAGCTGTCTACATATCAGCATGTACATACAGAGCCCAACAAGCAAAATCTTCTCCATCCCCTCGACCCTCCCCCCCCAGGAAGCTGTTAAAGTATATCAGCGTACCTGCTAAGAATTGAGTCTTAAATACAAAAAGAAAAAGAGAAACAAATAAAATAAGAACATTTCAAGAACATACATAGTAACATAGTAGATGACGGCAGAAAAAGACCTTCACGGTCCATCCAGTCTGCCCAACAAGATAAACTCATATGTGCTACTTTTTGTGTATACCTTACCTTGATTTGTATCTGTCATTTTCAGGGCACAGACCGTAGAAGTCTGCCCAGCACTATCCCCGCCTCCCAACCACCGGCTCTGGCACAGATCGTATAAGTCTGCCCAGCACTATCCCCGCCTCCCAACCACCGGCTCTGGCACAGACAGTATAAGTCTGCCCAGCACTATCCCCACCTCCCAACCACCAGTCCCACCTCCCACCACCGGCTCTGGCACAGACCGTATAAGTCTGCCCAGCATTATCCCCGCCTCCCACCACCGGCTCTGGCACAGACCGTATAAGTCTGCCCAGCACTATCCCCGCCTCCCAACCACCAGCCCCGCCTCCCACCACTGATGAAGATGTAATTACATATGCCCCAATGAAAGGAGAGTTTAATTCTTCTTCCATTTAATTTCAATATATTTCATCATCTTTATAATAGTTTCATTTTTTGAACATTATAACATTTGGAAGGTTTTTTTTCAGGCCAATGATGAAGAGAGAATTAAATGGATCCGCTAAGCTCTGCTAAGAATGGTACATTAGAGAGCTCTTTGAGGCCTTTTTCCTTCCAGTATAACATAATTTATTGAAAAGTCTTAGTAGGTCTGTAACCGATAGTGGGATAAAATCTGATTTATGTTATCTAGCGATATTGTCCCCCACTCCCCATTAAATACGTTTAGGTAATTACAAAATTGCCACATGGCTACTTACTGCCTCCCATTTAGGAGGTGCTGTGGTCTTTGGCGGTAATCGGACAGTGCCAGAAATGGTGTGCAGGTGACCCAGAACTACCGCCAGCGAGCCTGGCGGTAGGGCCAAATCACCGCATGCCAAGCCGGCACTACCACCCTTTGATAAAAGGCCCCCTTAGAGAGTTATAAACTAGATATGCTTTAAAACTTAAAATCTAAAGATTTCATGTTTCTATAGTAGAGAAGTGTGGTAGCCGTGTTAGTCCACTTTTAAAGGTAATCAATAGAAATAAAACAAAATAAAACATGGAAAAGAAAATAAGATGATACCTTTTTTATTGGACATAACTTAATACATATCTTGATTAGCTTTCCAAAGTTGCCCTTCTTCGTCAGATCGGAAATAAGCAAATGTTGGTAGATGACAGTATATACTGTATAAGTGAAACCAGTGGCGTTCCTAGGGGGGCTGACACCCGGAGCAGATCGCCGATGCGTCCCCCCCCCCCCCCCCGGTGCAGTGTGACCCCCTCGGCGAAAGAACCCCCCCTGGGTGCACGGCACTGGGGGGGGGGTGCCGCGCGCCTGTCCGCTTCGTTTGTTTCCATGCTACCTCTGCCCCGGAACAGGAAGTAACTTGTTCCGGGGCAGAGGGAGCACAGAACGAACGTAGTGGACAGGCACACGGCACCCCCCCAGCGGTGTGCACCCGGGGCGGACCGCACCCACCGCCCCTCCCCCTTGGTATGCCACTGAGTGAAACATCAAAGCATTTCAGTGACAGTCTAACAGGATGGGGGTGGATAGGTGAGACTCAGGGACACAGGAGAGCAATACAGTTTACAAAGCAATACAATTTTATGCTTTGTAATGGGCTAGAAAACCCAGATCTTTGTTAAGTCCTGTCTGGTGGGTGTCAAAATATTTAATCATTTTGACTTCAAAGGTCTTACGTTCCTGTATTTTTTTAAAGGGCAACCTTCAAAATCTAATCAAGAAATGTATTAAGTTATGTCCAATAAAAAAGGTATCATCTTATTTTCTCCGTGTTTTATTTTGTTTTATTTCTATTGATGTTTCTATAATAAACAATGAGATACATTGAGCGGTCTTCTTAGCCTCATTTTGGCTAAGATCAAATGTAAGGACTAACGTACTTGGTGGGAGGTGGAGTCTGTGATGGGATGTCACGTCTGAGCTGGGTCCACTTTTCTACTGTTATACCAACCGGGCTCTAATCTTACCTGCAAAAGATGGATTAAAGGAAGTACAGATTGAGGACTTTCCATTGAGTCTCAGACTCTGCAGGGAGCGAACAGTACTTTTCTCCAGCACTCAGGATCAATGGTTCTGGGAGCTTCTTTGTGTAGGCTGCACTAGCATGGGTTCAAGATTCTTCCTTTCTGAAGCTACAAGAACCACCTTGCTTGAAAGATTTGATGAAGGTGATCAGTATGCAGTAGCAAACCCTTATTTCCAAACTGGTATCTCAGAGAGTGCGGAACGCGCAGGACATGATGGGAGATTTGACCAGAGGAAGGGTATTGCTGGGCCGAAGTGTCAAGAAAGCATCAGTGATTCATGTTTTCATTTGGTAGTGAGAAGACACCCCTTGAAGGTTGTGGTGAGGTACCAGCAGTGGCTATGCAAGAAGGTAGTGTATAATTGTTCAGACTGGAACCTCAAAATAACATCGAAATAAATTCTAGATATCCAGTAAATCTTTCATTAGTACTTAGATAGAAAATTCTTAACAAGAGAAAGTTCTTTACACTTTTTCACTTTTAACTTATCAACTCATATCTCAATTCTTCCCATGAACCTCAGTGATGTTAATCGCCAACCATTTCAAAGTTTTAGCGATCTATCAAACATCAAACTCTTCCCTGGTTCATCTATAAATATCAATTTCTCTTATTTTCATTCAATTTTAAATTTTTTTATGAACTTATCTTATATCTTTAATCTTGCCGGACCAGGGGTTCACCGCCCGACATGCACGTTTCGCCCTAAAACGGGCTGTCTCAAAGACATCCCCCCATAGTCTTTTCAGCGTCAGCTTAGCTTATGCAAGAAGGTATGCAGTACCCGTCAATGTCACAGTGTGATAGAGGAGTTCAAACTCTGCTGGTGCCCATTCCTTGGATCGTTGCACTGAAGGAAATTAGGAAAGAAGTCACAAAGTTGGAATCTGGTTGTTTCTGGTTGTATACATTTGTTAGATAAAACCAGGGGTGTGCTGGTAAATTTTTAACAATGGGCTCTCTCTCCGGGCATAGCCGGCCCTGACATTTAGAGTATGTGTGTGTGTGTGGGAGGGGGGAATACATGTCTCTCTCTCCCCTCCCTTGTGCGGGCACGCTAGGCATACCTTTGCCGAGCCCCACCAGCCAATAAATGGACTGCCACCATTCTCTGCTGCTTGTTTCTGGCTCTGAGCAGCATGATGGAACCTTCTTGCGCTTGCATGAAAAGTCCCAGCCTGATGCTCAGAGTCAGAAACAAGGAGCAGGGAGCAGCAGCAGTCTGTTTACTTGGCTAGCGGGGTCAGCATCACTGCCAGCAAAGTAAAAGAGAATTCAGGAGGGGGCCCAAGCCCACATTTTGGGAGTCAGTTGTTAAAGTAGCCATGGGGAGGCCTACTTTAACAACCGGCTCCCAAAATTCTTAAAAACTTAACAAACGGCTCTCGCGAGCCTGTGAGAGCCCGCTCCAGCACACCACTGGATAAAACTATAGTTAAATTAGCCTTAAGTGAAGTCTCAGTGAGACATATTGCACAAAGTTTTTGTTTGAGTGAATGTCTTAGAATCCAACAAGGGATATATCATGTGGAAAGTTTCAATTAAACTTTTTAAAACTTCTTACATTGCTCTTTAGAGGAAGGTAGAAACCCCAGAAAACAAGTTTAGGATCATTAATTTTAAATTTATTACCTTCCCTCACAAATCTGGGATAGCTCCCTCAGGAATAGACAAGCTCTATTTTCATGAGATCCTGAAGATACTCAAGGAGATGTATCTACCTATTATCTACACACATTATTATACAGGACCCAAGGAAGATGAAGAATTTCACTGTTATCTCATTTTAAATCATGGTTATGTTTTAGGTGAGGTTTTGACTTTTCCAGTGTTACCTCAGGAATTATACTTGTGTAATAGTTCCCTTTCTACATTCACGCATATTAGTATGCGATCACCTTTGATTGTGTTCAACGTGGAACATTTTTCACTTGCACAAGTATTCAATGTGACAGTCACAAAAGCCCATTTTTAGATATTTTATCTAGGTAACTGTTCTTATATAGTACAAGCTTCAGAACCAGTAAATATAGTGTGGAAAGACAATGCAATTATTTGCATGTTTCAGTATTTGTCACCTAACATTGGGTCAGGGCCACCGAGAGACAGAGCTGGGCCTGGGGCAAGACCACTGTTGCCACCGCATCCCCCCTCAATTTGGGATGCAGCTGCCACCCCTCACTCAGACAGCCACAACCCTGTGTCAGTGAGTCTGCTCCTCTCCGGCCTCCACGGGGGGCCCGGCATTGGGGGGGGGGGGGGGGTCTTCCTCTCTCCTGCTCCTGTGTGCTGGGACCGGGTTATTGTGTTAACACAATCACCTGGGTTCCGGCAGAAGCAGAAGAGAGACAACTCTGGCGCCAGGCCCCCTTTGGAGGCTGGGCCTGGGGAATTTTGCCTCCCCTCTCATTGGCAGGGCTGTGCCTAGGGTCTCTGGCGCCCCCCTGCAGACTATCAGTTGGCGCCCCCCCCCTGCAGACTATCAGTTGGCGGCGCCCCCCCCCCCCCCCCCCCCCCGTGAAAATGATCGCTCACCACTTGCCACACTGACAGGAATTGCCAGCAATATTCTTAGAAACAAATTGCTATACATTGCAAAATAAGATAGCAGATGTAAATTCTCAAAGTGGACATATTCCAAACACTAAAATGAAAATAAAATGATTTTTTTTCTACCTTTCTTGTCTGGTGACTTTCTTTTTCTGATCATGCTGGCCCAGTATCTGATTCTGCTGCTATCTGTCCTCTTAACTCCGTTTCCAGGGCTTCCTTTCCATTTATTTCTTTCCTTTCCTCCTTTCTTCTTCATTTCCGGTCCTCAGCTTCTGCCTATTTTCTTCATCTATGTGCAGTTTTTCTCCTCTCTTCCTTTTCCCTCATTTCATCTCCTTCATCTCTCTTCCCTCCCCTCTATGTCCAGCAATTTCTCCTCTCTCCCTGAGCCCTGCCCTCCCATCCATGCTCCTCTGTCCCCTGCCCCCTCCATTCATCCTTTTCCAGCAATTCCCCTCTCTCCCTTCCATGACCCCCCCTCGCATCCATGCTCTCGTCTCTCCCCTGCCCTCCCGCTCCCATTGTTCAACTGCCCGCCCTCTTCTCTCCCCCCAACATCCCTTTTCTTTTTAAATGTACCTCCGTGGCGGTTCCGGCAGCGCAGCGTCAGTGAAGGAGGCGGCGCTCCCGACGTCGCTAGCCTTCCCTTCGCTGTGTTCCGCCTTCTTCTGACGTCAAGGATGACGTCAGAAGAAGGCGGAACACAGCGAAGGGAAGGCTAGCGACGTCGGGAGCGCCGCCTCCTTCACTGACGCTGCGCTGCCGGAACCGCTACGGAGGTACATTTAAAAAGAAAAAAAAAGAAAAGGGATGTTGGAGGGAGGGCGAGCAAGGTGAGCATGGTGCGGCGGCGCCCCCCAGAGGGAAGCGCCCCCCTGCCATGCTTACCTCGCTTACCGTGTTGGCACGGACCTGCTCATTGGTCCTGTTTTGGGTGTGAATTACTGAATCCGGATCTTGATGCAGGGTTAAAGCATAGGAACAAGCTACTGCACATCCGCAGTAAGTGATTTTGTGGTAGTTTTCCTGTTTTTATGCACACTGAGCAAAGGGTTTCAACGTATCATCAACGATGACACCCAGATCCCTTTCCTGGTTGGTGACTCCTAATGTGGAACCTTGCGTTATGTAGCTATAGTTCAGGTTCTTCTTTCCCACATGCATCACTTTGCACTTGCTCACATTAAACGTCATCTGACAATTGGACGCCCAGTCTCCCAGGCTCGTAAGGTCCTCTTGTAATTTTTCACAATCCTGTTGCGATTTAACAACATTGAATAATTTTGTGTCATCAGGAAGTTTAATTACCTCACTAGTTACTCCCATCTCTACATCACTTAATTAATATACTACCTGCAATAGTTATATATGGGCTAACTCATTTCAACTGAAACTGAATACGGAGAAGACTTACTGCCTCGTCCTATCTTCTCAGCATAATAAATATAAACCTATCACTTTAGATATCCCCAACTACTCCCTCCCCATTTCGGACAGCTTAAAACTACTCGGAGTCACAATTGACCGGAATCTGACCCTGGAAACCCAAGTAAATTGCACCACAGAGAAAATGTTCTACTCGATGTGGAAACTTAAATGTATAAAACCTTTCTTTCCTCAAGATGTTTTTCGTAAATTAACACAATCTATGGTATTAAGCCATTTAGATTACTGCAATGGAATCTATGCAGGATTCAAAGAACATCTAATCAAGAAACTTCAGACCGCCCAGAACACAGCAGCGAGGCTGATCTTTGGAAAATCAAAATTCGAATCTGCCAAGCCCTTTCGTGAAAAATGACACTGGCTTCCCATTAAGGAACGTATCGCCTTTAAGGTCTGTACCTTGATTCATAGGATTATTTACGGAAAAGTTCCTGAATACATGCTACATCTGGTTGATTTGCCACCCAGAAACAGTTCCAGTTTCTCCCCATCCTACCTAAATTTACATTATCCAGACAGCAGCGGCCTAAAATACAAATCTACCTATGCATCCAACTTCTCCTTCATAGGCACACAACTTTGGACTGCACTATCCAAAATCTTAAAATCAACTCAGAATCATCTAAATTTCAGAAAATTATTGAAGACCACCTTGTTCAAGAAGGCTTATCTTCCAGACTCAACCTAAATTATCTCTTCTTGGTTTCAACAAAATTTTCATTGACCCTTTTATCTTGTATTATCTTATTATCTTTGCTGTTTTATATGATACCTATTTGATTACTATCTTACTATTACATTGTTTAATTGTACTTTTCTGAACTGTAGCCTACCTACGGTTCTGTGTAAGCCACATTGAGCCTACAGCTAGTGGGAAAACGTGGGGTATAAATGTGTTAAATCAATCAATCAATCAATCAATAAATATGCAACAAAATGAAATGCAATTGATATTTCTTCAGCATTTTGTTTCATTTTTAGAAAAGATCGGAGCTGTTTGGGGTCTTTGGCAGACCCATCCAGAGGTTGAAGAGAAGGGAAGTTGGTTAGGGTGTAGAATGATATGAGTTTAATTGTCAGAGTTATTGATTTTGCTGGATCAGATACACATGTATATGTATAAAATATGCAGCTGCAAAGACTAATTGGAACAGAATCAGATAAACTGGTCTGGCTTTCACCTTCCCCTTCTCCCTGGAAACTACTGATAACAAAATCTAGCTGGGTGGATATCTAAGCCCCCCCATCAACATATCTCCAAAGAACAAAACTCTGAAGGTGGACAGTAATCACAGAGACTGGAGTTAACCAAAGAAAGTGAAACTCCACCTATTCTCAGACAACGACTCAGAGACTGAAAGGCCCATCTACCTAATCTAATCTAACAAAAGATAGGCTGAAGAGGACTTTGATGTAAACTCTAGTAATTTGGAATGTGATGACAGTGCCATGCTGACTTTTACGGTCTGTGTCCAGAAAATGACAAGATGGATTTGGATAGGCTGGAGTGGGCTTCAACGGCAACTTCAGTAGTTGGAACCTAAGGAGATGGCAGGACAGACTTCTACAGTCTATGCCCCAGAAATGCCAAAGAAAAACCATGCTCAAGTATCTTATATCACGTTCATCGTTGGTTTCATCAAGACTTGATAATCGGTGTGACTATTGCGCAGACTGGATGGACCATTCAGGTCTATATCTACCGTCATTTACTATGGGACCCTGTTACCAAACGGCGGTAAAAGGGGCCCTGCAGTCGCGTTGGCACATGGTTTTGCCATGCGCCGATGCCTCATTTTACCGCCACCAGTAAAAGGCTTTTTTTTAATTTAAAAAAGGAAACGGCTTTGCAGTAAATTAACACTTGCCGCACATTCATTACCTGGGGGATCCAATTTCCTAGGTGCTCTGGCAGTAGTCGGGTGGTAACCGGGCAGTGTGCGGTGCTGCCCAATTACCAATGGGCATGCCATCAGCACTAGAAAATTACAAATATTTTCTAACTCCAAAATTGGCAAACAGCGGGAGTGATAACTACCATTGGGCTCCCACGGTAGCCCAGACGTAGGGCCAAATCATCACGTGCTAACACCGACAAAGCCCATTCACTTTGAATGTGCTGTGACAGCATTACAACGCGGCTTAGTAAGCAGGGGGAGGGTACGTTACTATAGCGTGGGGTGTACGCTCATTTCTATTCATTTTAGCATGCTGTCTTTTAGCCACATATATTTGGGTTGAATGCACGTAAGTTGATTTTGTCCCTGTATAAAGTGAATTTGTGCACCTACAATGTCTGTGCCTATTGAAATTAAAAGCACACTAAAAGAAAATATTCTAAAATACAGGACAAAAAGAAATGATCGATACAACTGGAGTTGCACCCTCCCCTTCCCCAGATTCACTCCCTAGTGCACAAATCAGCACGTACAGTTAGAAAAACCGTCTTCCTGGTGGTTTGTGTGTTTTGTTTTTTAAATATCAGTAATTTCTTTCAATTTAATTCAGGCTTAAAGTATGCGTAACTCTGATGGGAGCTATGTATTCTCATAATCTAATTCAAAACCATATCTCTCGTTAATTCTTTAGGGATCTGCTGTTGCTTCATTTGTAAACAAAGTGAAAGAAAAAAAAAAAACATTCCAAATTTTAAACACTTTTCATTCTGTTTCATTTACAGCATTCTCCCTGCTGAGAGGAGCATTTTCAAGCTCATTTCTACATGTGAAGCCTTATTTTATGCACAGAGTTCATATTTTGGAAAATTGCCGCTCTGATATGTTGGAAAGTTTATGTGTTCACTGCCCAGTGGCGTACCAAGGGGGGGGGGGGCGGTGGGGGCGGTCCACCCCGGGTGCACGCCGCTGGGGGGGTGCCGTGCACCTGTCGGCTCTTCGTTTTCATGCTCCCTCTGCCCCGGAACAGGTTACTTCCTGTTTCGAGGCAGAGGGAGCATGGAAACGAAGAGCCGACAGGCGCGCGGCACCCCCCCCCCCCCCAGCGGTGTGCACCCTGGGGGGGTTCTTTCACTGGGGGGTCGTGCTGCACCCGGTGGGTTATTTCGCTGGGGGGGGTCGCGCTGTTCCGGGGGGGGGGGGGGGCACTGCACCCGGGGGGCGGGGCGCATCAGCGATCTGCCCCGGGTGTCAGCGCCCCTAGGAACGCCACTGTCACTGCCTACCTGTGTATAGATTTACCCAGACAAAGTGGAAGTGTTGTTAGGGGCAGATTTAGAAGAGGGGTTAACATTTATTTACAGATTTATGAAAATACGTACAAATGTGTCTAAACTAACCTGACAAATGTATGCAGGGGGCTTGTGTAAGCATCAGATCATAAAATCCCCCGGGACAATTTTCAAACTAGAAATTTGCTCATACTTTTGTTTTGAAAATGTAACATTGCCTCCACTGATGTTCTCTCTAAGCCAGGGATTTTCAATCCAGTCCTCAGGGCACAGCCATCCAGTCAGGGTTTTCAGGATATTCATAGTAACATAGTAACATAGTAGATGACGGCAGAAAAAGACCTGCACGGTCCATCCAGTCTGCCCAACAAGATAACTCATATTTGCTGCTTTTTGTGTATACCCTACTTTGATTTGTGCCTGTGCTCTTCAGGGCACAGACCGTATAAGTCTGCCCCGCACTATCCCCGCCTCCCAACCACCAGCCCCACCTCCCAACCACCGGCTCTGGCACAGGCACAGACCGTATAGGTCTGCCCAGCACTATCCTCACCTCCCCACCACCAGCCCTGCCTCCCAACCACCGGCTCTGGCACAAACCGTACAAGTCTGCCCAGCACTATCCCCGCCTCCCAACCACCTCCCGATCTTGACTAAGCTCCTGAGGATCCATTCCTTCGGCACAGGATTCCTTTATGCTTATCCCACGCATGTTTGAATTCCGTTACCGTTTTCATTTCCACCACCTCCCGCGGGAGGGCATTCAATGGGGATATCCTGAAAACCCCGACTGGCTGAGTGTGCCCCCAGGACTGAGTTGAAAACCTCTGCTGTAAGTTGTGTAGGATTCCTCCAGCTGCATTGCTGCCATTGGGGGTGGGGGTGGGGGGTGGTAGGGACAGGCTGTTCCTCTGGAGTCCTGCAGAACTTGCCTGTCCCTTATTAATTTATTTATTTATTTATTTATTTATTTATTTAAAAAGCTTATTGCCCATACTATCCCTGTATCTAGGCAGAAGTACAATAAAACTTTCATATAATCACGAATAAAAAAACGTAACACTGCTTCTCTTTAACCGGTACTCGTTCACAACAGCTCCTCCGGTGGGTTTCATGGGGATAGCCATATTTTTAGAGATAAGCTCTATTTTGAAGTCTTGGCTTTCCTCTTCGGGTCCCTCTTTGCAGTGTGTAGAAATATACTGTCACTTGCTCTCAGTAAAATACAGGCCAATGGCTCAGGCTAAGAGCTAGGCCTCTTAAAATCAAAAATCATCTCTAATACAAAATATATTTGCCATGACATCCCCACCTTACCCACTATCAGTATTGTATCCTACCCATATCTAATGCCTAACTTTCGATTATGACATCCTCTATGTAAAACTAACTGTTTCTCCCAACCTACTATCTACCAATAACGATACATTGTAAGCCACATTGAGCCTGCAAATAGGCGGGAAAATGTGGGATACAAATGCAATAAATATTTCCGTATTCGTCTGAAGTTATGCAGTTGGAAGAAACAAGACTTGATTGTCCTATTCACCTGTGTTTCCCAGGATACGTTTTGGATGTCTAGGATTTTGAGGGAGGGTTCTAGTTTCTATGGTAAACCATTCACCATGAAGGAACTGTTTTGTTCTATGGTTGTGTGCATAGCCTGTCAGTAAGAATTTTGTTTTATCACATTTTAGTTTTCATCGGTTCATTGCCATCCAGTTTGTGATTAGGGTGACGCAGTCCTCTGTTGTTTTATTGAGTGAACGTTGTCATTTGTTGAAATTAGTATGGTGATATCATCTGCATATTTACAAGACCAGAACACTGCATCAGTGATTTCATAGTAAGAATCATGAAAGGTAACTTTAAAACAGTACAGGAACGTATGACCTTTGAAGTCAGAATGATTGAATATTTTGATACCCAACAAACAGGACTTAACAAGGATCTGGGTTTTCTAGCCCATTATAGACCATAAAGTTGTATTTCTCTGTTTATCACCCTCCTCTCACCTACCCACACCCATCCTGTTAGAATATCAATGAAGTGCTTTGATGTCCCCATTCATACCTCCTACCCACCCTCACCCTCCCACCCTGTCAGACTGTCAAAGTAATGCTTGGATGTCTCACTTATATATACTATCTGCTACCACATTTGCTTATTTCCGATCTGACAAAGAAGGGCAAGCTTCGAAAGCTAATCAAGAAATGTATTAAGTTATGTCCAATAAAAAAGGTATCATCTTATTTTCTTTTCCATGTTTTATTTTGTTTGCTTTCTATTGATAATCTGCATATATAAATGCTCTTAAGCCTGCTGTTTTGAGGGTGTATCCCAGGGAGGCCAAAAGGACGTTGAATAGAATGAGAGAGAATCGCAAGCACTGGGAGATGCTCCTATCTGTGAGCCATCTTTCTGAGTATGTTCCATTCATCCTAACTAGGTAAGATCTGCTGCAAAACCAGTTTAGTACGTGACCTGTTATGCCAACTTTGTTTAGGATCGTTAGGAGTAATTTGTGATCGAGGGCGTTTGAGAGATCGAATTGCATGATGAGTGCTTTCTTCCCCTTGGCCCAAAGGGTGTCCACGTCATATATCAGAGCGCATAGATTGTTCTTGATGCTGAAATTTGCTCAGAATCCTGATTATGAGCTTCGTAGCATATTGAATCTCTCCAGGTATTCAGTTAGTTGTATGGTGACTATTCCTTCCATTAGCTTTATCAGGACTGGTGTGGATGCTGCAGGTCGGTAGTTGTTCACATTGGCCTTTGATTCTTGTTTGTTTTACAGTATGGGATTGAGGATAATATTTCCCATTGATGGTGGAAAGGAATGCCTGGACATGGAGTTGATCAGCCACTTGTAGATAATGGATTTGAACTTTAGAGAGGCGCAGCTCAGAGGTTTGTTGGGCATATGTTTGTTACATTTGTACCCCGCGCTTTCCCACTCATGGCAGGCTCAATGCGGCTTACATGGGGCAATGGAGGGTTAAGTGACTTGCCCAGAGTCACAAGGAGCTGCCTGTGCCTGAAGTGGGAATCAAACTCAGTTCCTCAGTTCCCCAGGACCAAAGTCCACCACCCTAACCACTAGGCCACTCCTCCACTGTTGCTACTATTTGAGATTCTACATGGAATGTTGCTGCTATTCCACTAACAACATTCCATGTAGAAGTCGGCCCTTGCAGATCACCAATGTGGCCGCGCAGGCTTCTGTTTCTGTGAGTCTGACGCTAAAATGTGCCCCCTTACCTCGGGCTCTGGACCCCCCTCCCACAGAAGTCTGGCTATGCCCCTGGCTGTAAGGGAAATATTTTCAAAGGCACGCTAGCATTTTTAGTGTACACCAAACACTAGAGATGCCCCTATATTCCTATGGGCGTCTCTAGCGTTTAGTGCATGCTAATCATTAGAGTGCACTAAAAACGCTACCACGCCTTTGTAAAAGACCCCCTAAGACTTATTCAGGCTGGCCTCTCACTCGTATTGTCTCAGCCCTCTCCGTGCTAGGACCAAATAACTTCAGTGCCTCAGACACTAGCAGTGAGTTAGTTCAGAACTGTTGACCCATAAGATGGTGACTCTTCATACAGACTACATTGTAAGAGCACAGCTGCTGTGGCTATGGTCATGGGTTGCAATGTATTTCGGAATGTATGCATTACTATTAGAGAGTGGCCTATGCTGTACTGCTGTTATGCAGTATGAAATTTCCAACGATTCTCCCATTGAATCATCCCTAACGATCCGACGTAACCTTATAAACCCACCCACATGTCTCCTCTCCTGCGAAGAATTATATCCTAAACCATGTCTTCCTATCCCCTTCATGCTTATCCCCTTATCTTTCTTCCCCATCTTCCCTACACCACACCCCTCCCTATCTCTTTTCCTTCAGCTTACCCTCTCTTTGTTACATCTTTCCATGCTAAATTTACATATTATCAAGGCCTTTTTATTACTATGTTTTCTACAGTTGTAAAATTCTCCTTATAAAACTTTGTAATTCTAGTTACTATGTAAGCCGCATTGAACCTGCTATGTGTGGGAAAGCGCGGGGTACAAATGTAATTAATAATAATAATCTGTTCAGCTATGGCCGACCAAGGGGTCCTTTTACTAAGCCATGGTAAGCATTAGCGCAGCTTAAAAGGGCTTACCGTGGGACACACTCAGGCATCTTGCAGTAAGATTCCAATCTGCATGCTAAAGAAATATTGTAATTTTTCCCTAGTAATCTACATAACACCTGTAGCTTTAAAATAAATGAATGAGCGCTGCCTTAATATTTATCTATTTATTTATTTGTTACATTTGTAGCCCACATTTTCCCACCTATTTGAAGGCTCAATGTGGCTTACATAGTACCGTAAAAGCATTTGCCAAGTCCGGTAGGGACAAGTACAGAAGAAGTTATGGTGGAATAGGGAAGATAAGATTCAGGTATGTGGGTTGGAGGTAAGGAGGGTTAGATAATGTCCAAAACGATATTTGGTAGTAGAGTGTTGCAGAGTTGAGGCATTTAAGTTGGGTCAGTCGGGTATGCCTTTCCGAATAGATGAGTCTTTAATGATTTTCTGAATTTTAGGTGATCGTAGATTCTTTTCATAGCTCGTGGCAGTGCGTTCCACAGTCGTGTGCCCACGTAAGAGAAGTTGGACACATGGGTTGTCTTGTATTTAATTTAATATGAGACTTTACAGATGGTGACTATTAGCAGTTAGCTGGCTTAAGGCTATGTAACTAGCCAGTAGTCGTCTGCATAGGTTCTGGGTGCCAGCTAAGCTCTCGGGTTTCGTCCATTAGATTGTAAGCTCCTTTGAGCAAGGACTGTCCTTCTTGTTAAATTGTACAGCGCTGCGTAACCCTAGTAGCGCTTTAGAAATGTTAAGTAGTAGTAGTAGTACTCAAACCGGGGCCGCAAACTAAAATTATGTTATTATAAGGGGGACCAGAGTTACATTAGGAAACATCTGTTTAAAACAAACACAAGCCAATTTTGGGTTTTGATCATGCATATCCCTACTGACTCTGTGGAAATGTCCAGAATTCTTTTAGGGATGAGAGCAATGGGGGGGGGGGGGGGGGAGTGACTATTGTGAAGAGGAGGACAAGAGGGTTGAGCAGATAGAAGTGGATGGGGGAGAAGGGAAGAGGCTCAAGAGCAGAAGGAGACAGAGCAGAGCCTTGCCTTTACTCCTTCCCCAGAAAGAAAGAGAGAGAAGAGAAAGGTTAGTGCCCCCTGAAAAATGGAGGAGAGAAAAAAAACTACACTACCCAGCAGCCCCGGTGCAAGTCCTGGTACAGGGATTATCTTCCCCAGCAAGCCCCAGGTGAGAAATCTGACAAGGCTAGGGAGGGGCCCCTGGAAGATAATCAAGTACACGAGGAACAGCTGAAAAGGGGGTGGGACAAAGAGTCTATGGAGTGGCAGGATGCTGGGGAGAGAGAAAAAGAGGAGAGCCCTGAGGAATCCATGGACCTCACAGCCTGGGCTCATTCCTTAGGAAGAAAACTGAAAAAAACAGGTGAACTCGTGGTGTGCCAGCTAGGCTATCAGAGGAAAGAGAAAGGGTCATGTGGGAGACGGGTAAGTGCATTGATAGGGTGACCCAGAAAGGGTGGGATCTTTTCCTTTCCCCAACAAGAGTTCAGTCTGTGTTTGAACTGTGTGTACAGGAGTGCTAGTGTGTGGAGGAGGGGAGTGTTCCCTCCCCCGAAGTGACCTGCTCCCAGACTAGAGGAAACTGGGGTCTTTGAACTGTGTGCTAAGGCATGAAGAAGTGTTTGTTTGAACTGTTTTCCAAAGCCGGAAGGGAGCAAGTTGCAGAGTTTTGTTTTTTTTTGCTGCTGTGGACTGCGACCAACGCTCACCTCCCTCCAAAAAGGGGGGGGGGGGGGGGAGGTGGGGAGCAGGAGAGCCGGGCTGTTGGGACTGTTTAAGGTGGCTCCCCCTGGTTCTAAAACAGCGGGGATTGAGTTGTTTCCTTTTTGCTTTTTACCCCTGCTGTGCGTGTGCCCTGAGAGGAAAACAGGAGGAGAAGACTGTTTTGAAGGGCTGCTGTATTTCTTTTGAACTTGTTGGACTGTGAATCCCTGAAAATAAAAGGAACTTGTTGATTTTTACTTTTTTAAAGTTTGATTTCTTTAAGCCTGCCCTGAGGACTCCCGTGGACTACAAGGTTGGGACAGGAATCCTGTGGGCGTAACCGCAGGTCCCAGGCAGGCAAGATCCTCCGGATCCCGAGAGGCCGGTGGGATCTTTTACACTATATCAAACCATTCCCCCTTTTTCAAGGAATACATGTATTTAGGCATGAGACAAAAGAGCCAGGCAAACCAAAAGTTGAAGGCCACTAAAGGCAGTTTATCTCCTTTTCATGTAGGCTGTTTCCTTTTGAAATCAAGTCTACAACATATCCCCATCCTCTTTCTCCACCCTAACCCACCCCAAGTTCTTTCATTGTATGTAACAATTTATTATGATTAATATATATGAGAAGATGATACACATAGCAATAATGCAACTTAAATATTGTATTCTTGTTTCTATTATTATTATTCATGTTCCACATTTCTGAGGTCCTTGGTGTTCATCATTTCTTTTTTTATCAGCCTGAGATGGACACATGTTGGTTACGCTGCTGTTATACTAAGCACCGATTTTGTTTTTCCAACAAGTGAGGAAAAATGCTCTCCTAAGAGATACAATTTTCATTAAAGATTCATTACCAAAAAAAAAACTGATCTGAAGCAGATGAGTATGAAATATCTGGAGATTTATTCTGGTAATAATAATCATATAGCAATTAGGGTTTATTTATATTAAAAAAAGCATTGATAACTGCCTTTGTAGTTCAGCTGTCAGAACACTATACTCAATCTTAGAAACCCTAGATCAGAGATTTTCAACCCTTTTTGTCTCATAGCACATTTACACAGCAGTAAAATTGTCAAGGCACACACCCACACATGGTCCAGCATTTTACCTTCTACTCCACACCCACACATGGTCCAGCATTTTACCTTCTACTCCACACCCACACATGGTCCAGCATTTTACCTTCTACTCCACACCCACACATGGTCCAGCATTTTACCTTCTACTCCACACCCACACATGGTCCAGCATTTTACCTTCTACTCCACACCCACACATGGTCCAGCATTTTACCTTCTACTCCACACCCACACATGGTCCAGTATTTTACCTTCTACTCCACACCCACACATGGTCCAGCATTTTACCTTCTACTCCACACCCACACATGGTCCAGTATTTTACCTTCTACTCCACATCAACACATGGTCCAGTATTTTACCTTCTACACCACACCCACACATGGTCCAGCATTTTACCTTCTACTCCACACCCACACATGGTCCAGCATTTTACCTTCTACTCCACACCCACACATGGTCCAGCATTTTACCTTCTACTCCACACCCACACATGGTCCAGCATTTTACCTTCTACTCCACACCCACACATGGTCCAGTATTTTACCTTCTACTCCACACCCACACATGGTCCAGCATTTTACCTTCTACTCCACACCCACACATGGTCCAGCATTTTACCTTCTACTCCACACCCACACATGGTCCAGCATTTTACCTTCTACTCCACACCCACACATGGTCCAGTATTTTACCTTCTACTCCACACCCACACATGGTCCAGCATTTTACCTTCTACTCCACATCCACACATGGTCCAGTATTTTACCTTCTACTCCACACCCACACATGGTCCAGTATTTTACCTTCTCTTCCAACCCGCACCCTCACAAATAATCCAGAATGTACCTTCTCTTCCAACCCCACCCTCATGAATAGTCCAGCATTTACCTTCATTTCCCCCTACCTCCACCGCCACAGAAATACTCCTGCATCTTTCCCACCTGTCCCCTCTCCAGCTGGCAACCAGGCATCTCCCCTTGTCTGTCTTGAGCCCTCCCCCCCCCCCCCCCCCGGTACCTTTTAAAAGTGTTCTTGTCTGTAAAGCCTGCTTGCGCCAACCCTGGAGCCGTCTATTTGATGCTTCCTGCCTATGTGGAAGCAAGAAGTTATGTCAGAGAGAAGGATCCGTGGTTGGTGCGAGCAGGTTGTATGCATCCCTGCTCCCTGTCGCCAACTGCTGGAGACAAGAGGTCTTACTCCATTCTGGCACAAATTAAGCTGGTCCAACTCCCATGGCACACCTGGGGATCAGACATGGCACACCAATGTGCCATGGCACACTGGTTGAAAAACGCTGCCATAGATAACATGAAAACAAAATAAACACATAGATACAAAATAACAAATAAGTGGGCCATGCATGACTATCTGACTTTCCTCTGTCTGACTAGCCACATGCAAACCTCTCATGTTATGTTTATTGAGGGTTTGATATTTATTTATTTATTTGTTACATTTATATCCCACATTTTCCCACCTATTTGTAGGCTCAATGTGGCTTACATAGTACCAGAGAGACCTTTGCAGGCTCCAGTGTGAACAAATACAGGGTGATGTTGTGGTAAGATCAAGTTCATGTGGCACAGCCACATTAGTGAATCGGAGAACGGAAGAGTTGTGTTATGTCCATTACATTCTTTAGTTTTGTTGTGTTGCAGAGATCAGGCATTTAAGTTGGATCTGCGTGGTTTGCCTTTTTAAACAGGTTAGTTTTTAGTGTTTTCCAGAAGTTTAGGTGGTCGTTCGTAGTTTTCAAGATTTTTGTTAATGCGTTCCACAATTATGTGCTTATATAGGAAAAACTGGATGCATAAGTTGATTTGTAGTTGATTCAAAAATGAAGAAATCCAAGGCATTTGGTCGTGGGAGAGGCCAGGATTCGTAGTGCACTGGTCCCCCTCACATGCCAGGACACCAACCGGACACCCTAGGGGGTACTTGTAACAATTTTTTAAAAAGTTAAATACCTCCCAAGTCCATAGCTCCCTTCCCTTGGGTGCTGAGCCCCTCAAATCCCCCCCCCCAAAACCCACTGCCCACAACTCTACACCATTACCATAGCACTTATGGCTGAAGGGGGGCACCTACATGTGGGTACAGTGGGTTTTGGGGGCGGTTTGGAGCGCTTCCATTTACCACCACAAGTGTAACAGGTAGGGGGGGATGGGTCTGGGTCCACCTGGGTGAAGTCCACTGCACCCACTAACAACTGCTCCAGGGACCTGCATACTGCTGTGATGGAGCTGGGTATGGCATTTGAGGCTGGCATACAGGCTAGAAAAAAAAGTTTTTAAAGTTGTCTTTTTTTTGGGTGGGAGGGGGTTAGTGACCACTGGGGGAGTCAGTGGTGGTCATCCACGATTCCCTCCGGTGGTCATCTGGTCATTTAGGGTACTTTTTTGTGACTTGTTCGTGAAAAAAGGGTCCAAAAAAAGTGACCCAAATTCGCGGTAAAAACGCCTTTCTTTTTTCGATTATCGGCCGAGGACGCCCATCTCTCCTCGGCCAATAAACACGCCCCAGTCCCTCCTTCACCACGCCTCCGACACTCCCCCGTCAACTTTGCCCGTTTCCACGACAGATTGCAGTTGAAGATGCCCAAAATTGGCTTTCAATTAAACCGATTTGGGCACCTTTGCGAGATGGGCGCCCATCTCCCGATTTGGGTTGAAATAAGGGCGCCCATCACTTTCGAAAATAAGGCTGTAGGGATCCCATCCCTCTGCTAACCCTTTCCACGTCTCTCTACCCAACTCTCATTAAAATTACCTTAGCTGGCAAGAAAATCCCCAAGCCCAACCAGCTGTAGAAATTTAGAGCCCACCCAGATCACGAAAAATGTGGTTCTCAGCAGCTCACAGTGCTCATGCATAAACTCATCTTTCAAAATCCCCAAATTCATCATACTACAATCAATGAAAACAAGCAAAAATGGTACAGCTGGGAAAAGACAACAGTGCATTCATTTCTGATGGATTTTGTGGAAGATCCATGGTGAGGGCACAGCTTCACAGGTGACATTGAACAGGTTAGAATAACGCCACTTACAGATGTGAGTGGAGGAGTGGCCTAGTGGTTAGGGTGGTGGACTTTGGTCCTGGGGAACTGAGGAACTGAGTTTGATTCCCGGCACAGGCAGCTCCTTGTGACTCTGGGCAAGTCACTTAACCCTCCATTGCCCCATGTAAGCCACATTGAGCCTGCCATGAGTGGGAAAGCGCAGGGTACAAAAATAAAACAGATACTATTGGAGATTCTACATGGAAGCTCCTTGTGACGCTGGGCAAGTCACTTAACCCTCCATTGCCTGCCGCATTGAGCCTGCCATGAGTGGGAAAGCGTGGGGTACAAATGTAAATAAAATGAACATGTTAACATGTCATTAATGTTATTCTGGTGTATCTCCCACCCCCTTCAGCAGTTCACAGACAATAAAACATCAAACATCCCTGAAGACTGGTAAAATGCTGACATGATTAAAGAGGAAGACTCTGATAAGCAGATAAAAATCTCAGAAACAGAGTCTAGAAAACCTTGAGTCTGAGCTTCTTGCCAGTGTAAACAAAACCCCTCCCAAGCAAAACAAAAGGAGCCTTAATCTCAAGGACATTCCACTTACAAATCATCTGAAGGAGAGAGTTAAAGCCATGACCCCATCAGGCAGAAGTTATGAACCTAGCAACAAGATAATATTTGACATGGTTAAAGAAATAAAATCAGTTCCAGCATTTAAAATAAATAAATAAAAAATATATATATAAAAAAACAACAACATCGTACAGTGGATGCACGTAATCATTAATAGGTTTACAAAGACTGGCTCATTGCTTTGCTTGGGTCTTCGGGTCTTTGGGTCAACTGTGGCTGGGGATGTTGTGGAGGGAATGTTCACAGCTGCAGGGATAAGGAGTCAAGGATATTGCTCAAGGGTGGCTCCTAGTGGCTGGATTTTGCACCCATGACTGCGGGGTTCTGAAAAGAGTCCCGGCTTAGGGAGTACTCAACAACAAAAAGTGAAGGCTCAACAACACTCTTTTTTTTTTTTAGTGTAAGGAGGAAAAGGATCTCATCATACTGTGGCAATAAGAACACAAAATTCGTCTTCTAATGACTTTGAAGCACACAGTATCAGAGATCACAAAAAAACTCCTAAAAAGTGTTAAAAAAAATATATATCTTGCAAAACAGTTTTTTGGTATTTGCTAGTGTGTGTTTTAACTTTGCACGCTCATTCAAAAGCCCATCAAATACAGTCCCGCAACAAAAATAGAGAAAAAACCGGGGCCTTATCTGGATAATGCAGTGTCCGTGTGAACAGCCCCAGTTTCCAAGCTCAGAACAGTGTGGTCCCAACGGACCCGTTTCGCGGTAGCTTCTACAGGAAACCCACTAGTAATGGCTGAGCTGCTGCTGGAATGGTCACTCTCCTGCTAGCAAAATCCACGCCGAACTAAGCATATTCTATACCATTGAGGCACGGTGTATAGAATACGCCTAGTCGTTACCGTAGCACCTAAATCTATGCGCATCCATTTAGGCCAATAAAAACCTGGCATAAATCCGTGTGCGTAAATTTAGAAGCACTGGCCCGTATTCTGTGATTATGTGTGGAAATTTTGGAATGCCCATGAAACCCCCATAAACATGTCCCTCCAGCTCCGGGGCCGGCTCCGTAAATGGGTGGAGCCAACCGTATTTTCGAAAAAGATGGCCGTCCATCTTTTTCTTCACTAATACGGTTGGGGCCCAGCCAAATGTCAGAGATGGCCAGGTTTGAGATGGCCGGCATCGATTTTCGGCGATAATGGAAACTAATGCCAGCGATCTCAAACCCGGCCAAATCCAAGGCATTTGGTCGTGGGAGGAGCCAGCATTTGAAATGCACTTGCCCCCCTCACATGCCAGGACACCAACCGGGCACCCTAGGGGGCACTTCTAAAAAAAAAAAAAAAATACAAATAGCTCCCAGATGCATACCTTCCTTACCTTGGGGCTTCTCCTCTCTCCCTCCTCTCTTCCAGTGTATACATGTTGAGGTTCATAAGCCTGTCCCTATAACTTTTGCATTCAAGACCGCTTACTAATTTTGTAGCCGCTCTCTGGACCGACTCCATCCTGTTTATATCTTTTCGTAGGTGCGGTCTCCAGAACTGCACGCAGTACTCCAAATGGGGCCTCACCAGAGACTTATACAACGGCACTATCACCTCCTTTTTCCTGCTGATCATGCCTCTCTTTATGCACCCAAGCATCCTTCTGGCTTTGACTGTCGCTATTTCTACCTGTTTGGAAGCTTTAAGGTCATCAGATACAATCACCCCCCAAGTCTCGCTCTTCCTTCGTACACTGAAGCACTTCACCCCCTATACTGTACCGTTCCCTTGGATTTTTGCGACCCAAGTGCAGGACCCTGCATTTTTTGGGATTAAACCTTAGTTGCCAAATATCGGTGCATTCCTCCAGCTTCGCTAGGTCCTTCCTCATGTCATTCACACCCTCCAGGGGTGGTATGGTACAGACATTCAAATATTTGAAAGATACTGATCTACAAACAAACCTTTTCCAGAGACGGGGGAAAGCAGTAGAACAAGGTGACATGAATTGAAGCTGCAGGGGGGTGACTCAGGAATAACATCAGGAAATACTTTTTTCATGGAGAGGACGGTAGATACCTGGATTTCCCTCCTGTAGGAGGCGGTTGAGGTAAAAAATGGTAACGGAATTAAAAAATGCATGGGAGGTGAGGCGAAGCGAGGTGTGGCGGTTTGGGGAGGTGGTGGCGGCGGGGCGGCACTCAAAATGTACCCCCAACCTCGGGCTCTGGCCCCCTCCCACCATAAGGTCTGGCTACGCCCCTGACCTCTGGTTGCCACGTTGGGCCGGCAATAGTCCAAGAAGAGTGTTGGGCTTACCGCTCCTCTGTAAAAGGGCCCCCCTACAGTGCAACTTAGTAAACAGACCCCTTAGTGCACAGTTAGTTTGTGTATATTCAAAAATGACCATACGATGCTGTAGCACATCCCACAAAAGTCTATTTGTTTCTGAATTAGGTATCGTCTAATGCAGATTAGTAAACGTGCCCCAGAGTAACCTATTCACCCATTATTTTCCTTTACCTGAGCAGAGATACTCCTGGGGATGGATAGGGGTTCATGACGTTCATGACGAAAATGATAAAGGGGATGGGACGACTTCCCTATGAGGAAAGGCTAAAGCAGTTAGAGCTCTTCAACTTGAAGAAGAGACAGTTGAGGGGAGATATGATAGAAGTCTTTAAAATAATGAGTGGAATGGAATGAGTAGACGTGAATCGCTTGTTTATTCTTTCCAAAAATACTAGGACTAGGGGGCACCAGTGGCATAGGAAGGGGCACGGTGGGGCGGTCCGCCCTGGGTGCACGCACTGGTGGGGTGTCGGCGCCGCTGGTTACCTGCTCTTTCTGCCCCGGAACAGGTTACTTCCTGTTCCGGGGCAGAGAAAGCAGGGAACCAACGGAGCCGACGCAGCTCCCAGAGACGACGTGCACTCGGCGGGGCGGAGCGCCAGCGGTAATGATGCACTCCGGGGGGGAGGGTTGCGCTTGCCGAGGGGGGGGTGCGCAGTGCTGCACCCAGGGGGGGTGCGCAGCGGTGACCCGCCCTGGGTGTCAGCCGGCCTCGCTACACCGCTTGGGGGCACACAAAGAAGCTACTAAGTAGTAAATTTAAAACAAAACGGAGAAAATATTTCTTCACTCAACTTGTAATTAAACTCTGGAATTTGTTGCCAGACATGTAGTAAAAGTAGTTAGCTTAGCGGGGTTTTAAAAAATGTTTGGATAGCTTCCTAAAAGAAAAGTCCATAAGCCATTATTAAGATGGACCTGGGGAAAATCCACTGCTTATTTCTGGGAGAAGCAGCATAAAATGTATTGTACTGGTTTAGGATCTTGCCAGGTACTTCTAACCTGGATTGGCCACTGTTGGAAACAGGATGCTAGGCTTGATGGTCCTTCGGTCTGTCCCAGTATGGCAATACTTATGCACTATTTTTCAGAATACATGCATGTTTGCACAAATTAATCCAGAAATTTTGTGCAAGCCAAAGAACATGTGTTCATATACTTGAATTCCTCAGGGTAATTTTCAAAACAGAGTATGTGCTTACAATTGTTTTGAAAATTCAAGGTCCCATAGAAGGCAAAAGGTGCACATATATTTCCACATCTCTATATATAAAAGGCACCACCAACGTTCTAAATGAAGCCTCCAGCCGGAAGTGTGAAGGGGGAGAGATATCCGGTTTCCCCGTGAGTGTCTGCCCCGCCCTCGCTCTCTCTGTAACACAAACAGTGAAGGAAAACACAGCAAAGCACGAAATCAAATCGCTCTCTCTGTAACAGTGAAGAACTCAGAGGGGGGAGGGGAGAGAGGGCAGAAGCCCTCACTATCTCTGTAACACAAACACAGCACAGCAGGAAACTTAACACTGAAGAACTCGACTCCGAGGGGGGAGGGGACAGACAGCACAGGGGAAGGGAGAGAGGGCAGAGAGCAGGGACACACACACTCCCACATGCACACAGAAGAAAACCTTGCTAACCCCCCCGTTTCATTTGCATCAGAAACGGGGCTTTTTTACTAGTCAATTATAAAATGATTACTAAATGCTGCTTTCTTTCTTCTAGGTCTCTCCTGCAGTTTCCCTTTTTAAAGAGAGTAAAGAGAATGTTAGAGACTCAGCAATGCCCTTTCTTTTAGGACGCCAGTTTCTGTAGAGTCAGCTCGGAATCTCTGTACCTGCAGGGTATGGCATCAATTTGTTTTCATTATGTCGATTCAAAGCATTTGGACTCTTGTTTGAAACTGGATTACGCCCACCTGGATGGAGCTTGTGCCTCCAAAAACCCATGCTTGTTGGTATTGTGCTTTATGACATTTTCTGCCCTGGCATGCAATGACTCTGGGGCTGTAAAGGGTTGTTTTGCTGCTAAATGTCATCAAATGCCACGAATCATAAACAACGCTAGATTCTTAATCAGACACTCGGAATATTCACGCCAGTTTTCTCGGCCTGGATTGCTCAAAGACTCAGGAGCTTCAGTTGAATTTGGTGTTAGCACTCACCATTTATTCTGCCCGGTGTTTTGCACTGCACGCTTTAGCTGTTTGGGATACAGATATTCAAGAATGTATAGAAATTCAAAATTGATTTATCAATTCTCTTAAGAAAAGGAAGATCTACTGGAAGTCAAGGTTAAGGATTGCATAATTAAATAAAACCATCCAATTTTCTTATAAGGTTTATTGCAGTAAAATTCTAAAAAAACACAATATATGTTAAATGCTGGCTTTTATAATTTTTTGGTTGTTTTTTTAATGGGGGGAGGGTAGGGGTATGAGGATAATCTCTATTATGTTAAATACAAGTAGAATCATATAGATAGGAGGTCCAGGATAGTATAGTATAGTGCCCCAACTTGACATTTCGTCCTTTAGATTGTAAGCTCCTTTGAGCAGGGACTGTCCTTCTTTGTTAAACTGTACAGCGCTGCGTAACCCTAGTAGCGCTCTAGAAATGTTAAGTAGTAGTAGTAGTAGTAGTAGTAGTAGTAGTGGAGGATTAGCAGCCTAGTGGTTAGTGCAGTGGAACATGGAATGTTGCTATTACTTGAGATTCTACATGGAATGTTGCTTCTATTTGACATTCTACATGGAATGTTGCTATTCCACTAGCAACATTCCATATTTAGATTGTAAGCTCCTTCGAGCAGGGACTGTCCTTCTTTGTTAAACTGTACAGCGCTGCGTAACCCTAGTAGCGCTCTAGAAATGTTAAGTAGTAGTAGTAGTAGTAGTAGTAGTAGTAGTAGTAGTAGTGGAGGATTAGCAGCCTAGTGGTTAGTGCAGTGGAACATGGAATGTTGCTATTACTTGAGATTCTACATGGAATGTTGCTTCTATTTGACATTCTACATGGAATGTTGCTATTCCACTAGCAACATTCCATATTTAGATTGTAAGCTCCTTCGAGCAGGGACTGTCCTTCTTTGTTAAACTGTACAGCGCTGCGTAACCCTAGTAGCGCTCTAGAAATGTTAAGTAGTAGTAGTATTAACGGAATAAGATGCTTTACCAGATCTCTACAGTAGAGATGTGCAGCCAGGAAATTTTCATTTTGTGTCGGATCCCTTGTCATTCACAGGGATGTTTTATTTTATTCATGGTTTTAAAGGCATTTTTTTTCCCATTATGGGAGGACTGTTGTTAAAAGTGTGCTTTCTTTTGGGAAAATGACAAAACGGTCTATTGAGGGGGTAGCCCACTCTTGAAAGATCTTGCAGGAATCCCATGCTAACTGCTTCTGGTGGGTTTTACTGATGCTTGATGTTGAAAATTATCGAGACACTACTGATGATACATCCCACTATCCAATGCAGCATGGAGACCAATGCTGACGTCAATAGATCGGTCTTATTACTGAAAAAGCTGCTCTCGCTGCTTTTCTCTGCCACAAATCCATCTCTTTTGTCATGTGAACAGAGAATACAATGAGAGGGATCATGGTCAGGTCACAGGCATTGCAGGTACCAGGAATGGGCATCTTTAATGGTAATGATCCTGTGGCATCAGGAATTCCTTTTGAAGCCATTGGGAGTTTTCTTTTGAGACCTATCTTCTAGAAAAAAATAACAAAATCAAATGACTCAGTGGTGACAAAAGTTCCTCAGCTGGAAGCTTCAGGTCTATAGGTGGCTTGAAGTGAACTATTACAACAACAAAAAAAGGAATAATGATAATAATAACAACTCAACAAAAAATCCTAACTAATGAAACTACCAAGGAACAGTAGGGCCACTACTGGGGATTTGTAGTTTGTTATTTGAATTATTAGGAAGTATGAGTCGTGCTTTGTTGAATGTGCTTTCCTATAATCTTTGTAGTTCTTTTCCATTGTTTTTAAATTGATTTTACTCTGTAAACCGCTGTGCTCTTGACAAAGCCGATCAATATATAAAGTGAAATAAACTATGGACTACAAATTATAAGCACTTGAAGCCAAGTCTCAATTTACAGACAAAAAACCCAGCAATCTGACTGATCCAACACTAGTTGCACCACTTCCTTGCACCCTTACCAACACAATATAATGAGGACACGTCTTATGGTGGCAAAACAACGGCTGAAGATTAATTAAAGCTATGTCATCGACATGTTAAAATGAAATGGGAAAACACAAACACTGTTAAATAAGGACTGTCTGGTAAGGTTTGTCTCTTTGTGGAGTATACCAAACTCTATAACAGGGTGGACACCCTCGAGGGTGTGGATGGTATGAAGAAGGATGTAGCAAAGCTTGAAGAATGGTCCATAATTAGAAATGAATTTTAACGCTAAGTCATGCACTTGGGGTACAAGAATCCAAGGGAATGGTACATTATAGGGGGTGAAGTGCTTCTGTGTACGAAAGAAGAGTGGGACTTGGGGGTGGTTGTGTCTGATGATCTTAAGGTGGCCAAACAGGTAGAAAAGGTGATGGTCAAAGCCAGAAAGATGATTGGGCGCATAAGGAGAGGGATTACCAGCAGGAAAGAAAGAGGTGACAGTGCCCTTAAGTCTCTGGTGAGGTCCCATTTGGAGTATTGCATGCAATTCTGGAGACTGCGCACCTACAGAAAGATATAAACAGGATGGAATCGGTACAGGAGGTGGTGACAAATTAGTACGCGGTTTCTGCCGTAAAACACATAGGGACAGGAACCTCAACATGTACATGCTGGAAGAGAGATGGGAGAGAGGGGCTATGACAGAGACGTTAATGTACAGGAGGCAAACCATTTTCAAATGAAGGAAAATACTGGAATGAGGGAGCATATGATGAAGTTAAGAGGAAATAGACTTAAGAGGAATCTAAGAAAATACTCTTTCACCGAAAGGGTGGTGGATGCATGGAATGGCATCCCGGTGGAGGTTGTGGAGACAAGGACTGCGTCGGAATTTAAGAAATCATGGGACAGGCATGTGGGATCCCTTAGGAAGGAAGAGTTAGTGGTTACTGAAGATGGGCAGACTGGGTGGGCCATTTTGCCCTTATCTGCCATAGTAACATAGTAGATGACGGCAGAAAAAGACCTGCACGGTCCATCCAGTCTGCCCAAGAAGATAAATTCATATGTGCTACTTTTTTATTTGTACTGTCCTCTTCAGGGCACAGACCGTATAAGTCTGGCCAGCCCAATCCCCGCCTCCCAACCCCCACCCCCGCCTCCCACCACCAGCTCTGGCACAGACTGTATAAGTCTGCCCAGCACTATCCTCGCCTCCCAACTACCAGTCCTGCCTCCCAGCACCAGCTCTGGCACAGACCGTATAAGTCTGCCCAGCAGTATCCCCGCCGCCCAACCACCAGCCCCGGCACAGACCGTATAAGTCTGCCCAGCACTAGTCCCGCCTCTCAACCACCAGCTCTGCCACCCATTCTAGGCTAAGCTCCTGCCATCATGTTTCTATGTAAAGATGGAAGTAGCTGGTCCCAGCCAATAACTTTGAATGCCTAACACCATTGGCGGCGACTCCGTGGGTGTTCGAGTACCCCCAATATTTCCCCGCCAGAACCGGAAGTTCCCCAGGAACCATCCCGCTGCCCGATCTCTTCTCCCACTCCCACAACAGTCCTTTGCCTGCCCCTCACCTTCCTGCATGCCGCCCATAACTTAAAAGTCATCTTACCGTGGTCCCGGCAGCAGCAGTAGTGAAAGGCGAGCACGAGCAGGCTCAGCGAGTCAGCGCTTCAGCCTGCCTTCCTTTCTTGTTGCTCTCAGCTTTGCCTCTGGTCCCGCCCTTGCTGAAACAGGAAATGAGGGTGGGACCAGAGGCAAAGCTGAGAGCAACGAGAAGGGAAATCAGGCTGAACTTAGCGGTGACTCGCTGAGCCTGCTTGTGCTCGCCTTTCACTACTGCTGCTGCCTGGACCACGGTAAGATGACTTTTAAGTTATGGGTGGCATGCAGGAAGGTGAGGGGCAGGCAAAGGACTGTTGTGGGAGTGGGAGAAGAGGTCGGGCAGCGGGCTGGCTCCTGGGGAACTTCCGGTTCCGGAGGGGAAATATTGGGGGTACTCGAGCACCCACGGAGTCACCGCCAATGGTGTTAGGCATTCAAAGTTATTGGCTGGGACCAGCTACTTCCATCTTTACATAGAAACATGATGGCAGATAAGGGCAAAATGGCCCACCCAGTCTGCCCATCTTCAGACCCCGGGACTCCAGTAAGATGACTTTTAAGTTATGGGCGGCATGCAGGAAGGCGAGGGGCAGGCAAAAGACTGTTGTGGGAGTGCGAGAAGAGGTCGGGCTGGAACTCGAGTTGGAGGGAGGGAGAGGGTCTGGAGCTCAGAGAGAGGGAGGGAGGGGGTCTGGAGCTCAGAGGGGGGGTCTGGTACTTGGAGGGAGGGAGGAAGGGAGGTCTGGAACTCTGAGGAGAGGGGGGTCTGGAACTCTGAGGAGAGGGGGGTCTGGAACTCTGAGGAGAGGGAGGGGGGCCTGGAACTCTGAGGAGAGGGGGAGAGGGGGGCGAGGGGAGAGGGGAGGGGGGATAGGGGGCAGCTGGCGAGGGGAGGGGGACAAATGCATCACCTGTAAAAAATAAATAAATAAGCACCCCCAATCATTTTGAAAAGTTGGCTCCTATGCCTAACACAGTCATTCCCAGATGCAGGCCCCATCAAGACTCCATTGCATTCTTTCAAAACCAGAATATGAAGAAATGACTGCATATCCAAGCACAAATTTCCAGTGGCAGGTCTCCATTAACCGACAACAAAACCCAAATACAACATGTAAGATTAGACTATTTCCCCAACCATGTCAATGCCCTAAACATTTGATACACGCAGAGAAAGCCCCATTAGCAGCAGCAAAACAGTCTGCACTGATACAAAATGAATGTGTCCCATATTCTCAAGGGTCAAAACCTGCATATGCTAAATAAAACCCAACAATTGGTCTGAATCGCCTACAAACCCTTGCACAATACCTGGGACAAGTTAACGGCTGGATTCAGCAAATAGCGCCGACAGTTAGGCACTGGAATGGAAAGATCCAAGCTGAAATCGAGTTCCATAAAGGGAACTCTGCGCGATGGAGGAGTAGGCCTAGTGGTTAGTGCAGCATAGTTCTGGTTTCACGTATTTGGTGATCATGAGTGAAAAATTGACATCCGTGTTAGAAAACTCCTAAAATAATAATCTAGAGCTCGTAGTGGTGCTAATAGGATATTCTCTTACAGATACAACAGTCACGAATCAGTCAAGATAATCCCACTGACCCTGATGCAGGAGGCGAAACTTGGGCCGAAGTCAGGCCGTGGACAGGGTTAAGAAGACTGCGACTGTATATTTTTTTTTATTTTTGTTACATTTGTACCCAGCGCTTTCCCACTCATGGCAGGCTCAATGCGGCTTACATGGGGCAATGGAGGGTTAAGTGACTTGCCCAAAGTCACAAGGAGCTGCCTGTGCCTGAAGTGGGAATTGAACTCAGTTCCTCAGTCCACCACCCTAACCACTAGGCCACTCCTCCACTGTTGCTACTATTTGAGATTCTACATGGAATGTTGCTATTCCACTAACATTCCATGTGGAAGTCGGCCCCCTTGCAAATCACCAATGTGGCCGCGCTGGCTTCTGCTTCTGTGAGTCTGACGTCCTGCACGTAGTCAGACTCACAGAAACAGAAGCCTGCTACATGGAATGTTGCTAGTGGAATAGCAACATTCCATGTAGAATCTCCAATAGTATCTATTTTATTTTTGTTACATTTGTAGCCTGCACTTTCCCACTCATGGCAGGCTCAATGCAGCTTACATGGGGCAATGGAGGGTTAAATGACTTGCCCAGAGTCACAAGGAGCTGCCTGTGCCTGAAGTGGGAATCGAACTCAGTTCCTCAGTTCCCCAGGACCAAAGTCCACCACCCTAACCACTAGGCTACTCCTCCACTCCAAGTAACACCCCTTAGTTGAATCTTTCCTGGAAGCCAGCAAGATACGGAAGACATTCTCAGGCAATATCAGGGATTCAAGTTCTATACTCTGAACATCCAAGCCATGAGGGCCAGGGATTGGAAATTGGGATGCAGAAGAGAACTCTAATTCTGTGTGATGAGGGTCTGAAAACAGTCCAATCTGCACGGATCTTCAGAGGAGAACTCAAGAAGAGCAGGGAACCAGATCTGCCGTGGTCGGTAAGGAGCAATCAGAACCATGATACCATGATCTTGCCCGAGTTTCAGTTGGAAAAAAATAGTCAAAGACATGGATAATTTGCAGTCGGCAATGATAAAAGATATCACCAACTTAAGGAGGAAAACAGAGACATATGAAAAGTATATGAGAAATAATATAAGACTTAAAAATTTTCCTAAAATTAAAATGGTAAAGCCGACAGATATGATTAAGAGATACCTCCAGGAAATTTTAATCTAATTTACCTCCATTTAACTATGTTCCTCAAAAGGATTTACCTCAAGAAAATAAAAACTCTTTGGACTAAACAGCATTTCTGGAGACTTCTGAAGCAGAACAGGTACAACCTGCAACATTAATAGCAACAGTTGCTTTAACGCCGGATAAACGGTGGCGTTTCCGTTTGTTTTTGAAGAACAGAGATAAATTATTTCTGGGACTGAGAATGAATATGTTTCCTGATGTTGCAAAAGAAACCCAGAAGCGCCGGAAACAGTTTTTGTTACTAAAACCTGCCGTTCTCGTATACGAGACTGCACAGTCGTTTAACGGCAGTAAGATAAGTAACCCTCATACTTTATTATCAATCTTTGAAGGTTTTTTGAGGGTTGCAGTATAGAGGAGAAGAGGTTTTTCAGCCAGCGATGATCAGGCAGTGCTCCCTAAAGTTGGATTCAACAAAAGGAGTATGTGCCTGGGTTTAAAGCTTCTCCTCTTCAATAAAACACCTAATTAGACAAGTACTACTACTACTTAACATTTCTAGAGCGCTACTAGGGTTACGCAGCGCTGTACAGTTTAACAAAGAAGGACAGTCCCTGCTCGAAGGAGCTTACAATCTAAATATGGAATGTTGCTAGTGGAATAGCAACATTCCATGTAGAATGTCAAATAGTAGCAACATTCCATGTAGAATCTCAAGTAATAGCAACATTCCATGTTCCACTGCACTAACCACTACTACTACTACTACTACTACTTAACATTTCTAGAGCGCTACTAGGGTTACGCAGCGCTGTACAATTTAACAAAGAGAGACAGTCCCTGCTCAAAGAGCTTACAATCTAATAGACAAGTGAACGGTCGGTCCGATAGGGGCAGTCAAATTGGGGCAGTCTGGATTCACTGAACGGTAAGGGTTAGGTGCCGAACGCAGCATTGAAGAGGTGGGCTTTAAGCAAAGACTTGAAGATGGGCAGGGAGGGGGCTTGGCGTAAGGGTTCAGGAAGGTTGTTCCAAGCATAGGCTGCTACTCCTCCACTACTACTACTACTACTACTTAACATTTCTAGAGCGCTACTAGGGTTACGCAGCGCTGTACAGTTTAACAAAGAAGGACAGGCCCTGCTCGAAGGAGCTTACAATCTAAAGGACGAAATGTCAAGTTGGGGCAGTCTAGATTTCCTGAATAGAGGTGTAGTGGTTAGGTGCCGAAGGCGACATTGAAGAGGTGGGCTTTGAGCAAGGATTTGAAGATGGGCAGGGAGGGGGCCTGGCCTATGGGCTCAGGGAGTTTATTCCAAGCATGGGGTGAGGCGAGGCAGAAAGGGTGGAGCCTGGAGTTGGCGGTGGTGGAGAAGGGTACTGAAAGTAGAGGTCACTATATTTAGATTCGGGTTTTGTGAAAAAATTGACATGCCAGCTATCTGTATAGAGTTTAGGTACTGAGTTTGGCTTAGAATGAGTGGTGCAGTTTTGACATTATCTTCTTATCTCTGAGTTTTATATTATCATGGAGATTATTTCCTATAGGTTAGGCTAGTTTAGTATTTTAACATTTATTATTATTATTATTATTATTATTATTATTATTATTATTATTATTATTATTATTATTATTATTATTATACTCCACTCTGATGGAAGAGTGGCCTAGTGGTTAGGGTGGTGGACTTTGGTCCTGAGAAACTGAGTCCCATTCCTACTTCAGGCACAGGCAGCTCCTTGTGACTCTGGGCAAGTCACTTAACCCTCCATTGCCCCATGTAAGCCGCATTGAGCCTGCCATGAGTGGGAAAGCGCGGGGTACAAATGTAACAAAAATAAAATAGATACTACTGGAGATTTTACATGGAATGTTGCTACCATTGGAGATTCTATATGGAATGTTTCTATTCCACTAGCAACATTCCAACATTCCATGACGTCCTGCACGTACGTGCAGGACGTGAGACTCACAGAAGCAGAAGCTTGTGTGGCCACATTGGTGATCTGCAAGGGCCGACTTCTACATGGAATGTTGCTACTATTGGAGATTCTACATGGAATGTTGCTATTCCACTAGCAACATTCCATGTAGAAGCCTGCGCGGCCATATTGGTGATCTGCAAGGGCCGACTTCTACATGGAATGTTGCTAGTGGAATAGCAACATTCCATGTAGAATCTCAAATAGTAGCAACAGTGGAGGAGTGGCCTAGTGGTTAGGGTGGTGGACTCAGTTCCTGGAACTGAGTCCAATTCCCACTTCAGGCACAGGCAGCTCCTCGTGACTCTGGGCAAGTCACTTAACCCTCCATTGCCCCATGTAAGCCGCATTGAGCCTGCCATAAGTGGGAAAACGCGGGGTACAAATGTAACAACAAAAAAGCAAATAGCAAGCATTCAAATAGTTTTTATAATTAAATAAATGTTTGTGGTTCATAATAAATAATAATTGTATGTAAAAATTTAAATTATGGATTTTAAGATGATGCGCGTGTCATTTTCTGCAGCCAACGTATGCACGTAAAAATATAACACCTCATAATCCCAACACCTTCCTTAAACTTCTATTAGGAGCCTAGCATGAAGTCAGTCAGTTATTGCACACAAATCACCTTCTGGCTGAAGTTTTTGGTGGCAGCCAAGAGAGAAGAAGGAAAAAAAAAAATTAGAAAAATTTCAATTTCAGGACCATTATTATTTTCATTAATCATAAGAAGCGCTGTCACCCCTGTCCTTATTCTTTAGAGAGAGATCTATTATATGGTCCATTTAGCCTAAGCCATATTACCTCATATGTTTTCCTGGCTGACCAAGTAAGACTTAAGAGATAAAACAATTTACTGTTCATTATGATCCGTGTCACTGGAATCAATCTATTAACCTACGTTAACTGGATATGTGGTGATATCTCACATACACGCTTTCTAGATTAAAAAAAAAAAATAAGAGGAAGGGGGAAAAAAAATAAAAGGAATCGGAGCCCATAAAAATGGAGCAGACGTATAATTTGCTGAGTGAATACAGCTTCATTTTACCCATGGCCACTGCTGCTGAGCCCTCCGTGCGTTCGTGCAGTCCCTGACCTGTGAAGAATTCTAACAAATTGACTTCTATTGTGGTACCAAAAGGTTCCATCAATGAAGGGATGGTTCGCTGGTCCTGAAGTATGATGGGAAATAGTAAGCTAGGCTAGAGAGCTCCATTTTTTATCATCTTAACCCATTAGGGTTGGGGCAGAGCCAGACTTTGACTAGTTCTGTCGGTAGAAGGGAGCTGCCATTTTCTCCCATTCAACCTGGGGAGTGTCCTTCCCAAAAAAAGGTACGCTAGGGGCAAACCCCCCCCCCCCCCCCCCCGCAGCCTTCTCTACAGGCAAGGGAATGCTTCTTGCTGCGATACAAGGCTGTCTTTCTTTGCCTGATGGATCATAAGCATCTTGAGAAAGGAAACTGAATCAGTGGGTGGTCTTGATGCTCTTGCACAGCAAAATAACTTTTGAGTACTTCGTAGATAAAGGGAATAACACACATGAGCTGAAGCATTCCATTTATTGTATCTCTTATTTAACAGTCACTCTGGAAAACGCTTCTGTTAAAAAAATCTTTTATTTATGTTTAGAAATAAGCCCTGATCTGGCTGAGATCTAAGGTAATATCCTGTAGTGAAAACTAGTTAGAGTTGGATTTATGGGCAATGTATAAGATTATAAACATCCTCAGAGCAATTTTTTGGGACCTTATCACTATAAAACCATTGGCCTGGCATTCAGAATCACTTATCTGTGTAGCAGCAGGCCACTCTCTGTGCCCTATCTTTGAATTTTCAGCACTGCTACCTGGATAGTGCAATGGAACCTCTCATAGGGCCCTTTTACTAAGGTGCGCCGAAAAATGGGCTGCGCTAGTGTAGGCGTGTGTTTTGGACACGTTCAGATCCATTTTTCAGCTCGCCTGTAAAAAAAAGGCCTTTTAAAAAAATGTTTGCCGAAAATGGACGTGGGGCAAAATAAAAATTGATGCGCGTCCATTTTGGGTCTGAGACCTTACCGCCAGTCATTGACTTAGGGGTAAGGTTTCACGCATTAACCGTGCGGTAATAATCTATGCACGCAGAATGACGATTACCGCTCGGTTTCTGCCGGGGGCAGAAAATGCCGGAAAATAAAAATTATTTTCCGGCGAACGTAGCGGGTGCGCGTCAAAAATAAAATTACTGCAAGGGCCACAGGGTAGTCGGGCAGTAACTCGAAATTGACACACGTTGGGTGCACATAGGTGCCTACATTGGTGGTAGGGAGGCGGGGATAGTGCTTGGAAGACTTATACTGTCTGTGCCAGAGCCGGTGGTTGGGAGGCGGGAATAGTGCTGGGCAGACTTATACGGTCTGTGCCAGAGCTGGTGGTGGGAGGCGGGACTGGTGGTTGGGAGGCGGGGATGGTGCTGGGCAGACTTATACGGTCTGTGCCCTGAAGAGCACAGGTACAAATCAAGGTAAGGTATACACAAAAAGTAGCACATATGAGTTTATCTTGTTGGGCAGACTGGATGGACCGTGCAGGTCTTTTTCTGCCGTCATCTACTATGTTATGTTACTATGTTACATGGCTTAGTAAAAGAGCTCAACCGACTGTGGCAGGAATCACAATCGTTCATTGCTCACAGTGAAAAGTCATCGTAGACTAAAAAAAAAACCTTTCTTCATCTATCGAGTCTGTTTGCTATTATTTCGTATTGTTTTTTTAATTGTTTTGTTTTTTCAGGAATTGAGCGTCCTCATACATTAACCGCACGTGAATTATTATATAAGCTGGAGTCTTCAATATCAAGATAAGTTCATTTAAAGTTATCTTTTTTTTATTTATTTAAAAAGACTTGGAAAGACTTAATGTATGAGGACGCTCAATTCCTGAAAAAAAAAAAAAAACAATACGAAATAATAGATAGCAAAGAGACTCAATAGACGAAGAAAGGGTTTTTTTTAGTCTACATAGTAACATAGTAACATAGTAGATGACGGCAGAAAAAGACCTGCACGGTCCATCCAGTCTGCCCAAGAAGATAAATTCATATGTGCTACTTTTTTTATTTGTACTGTCCTCTTCAGTGCACAGACCGTATAAGTCTGGCCAGCCCTATCCCCGCCTCCCAACCACCAACCCCGCCTCCCAACCACCAGCTCTGGCACAGACCGTATAACTCTGCCCAGCACTATCCCTGCCACCCACCACCGGCTCTGGCACAGACCGTATAAGTCTGCCCAGCACTATCCCCGCCTCCCAACCACCAGCTCTGGCACAGACAGTATAAGTCTGCCCAGCACTATCCCTGCCACCCACCACCGGCTCTGGCACAGACCGTATAAGTCTGCCCAGCACTATCCCCGCTGCCCAACCACCAGCCCCGGCACAGACCGTATAAGTCTGCCCAGCACTAGTCCCCCCTCCCAACCACCAGCCCCAGCACAGACCGTATAAGTCTGCCCAGCACTATCCCTGCCACCCACCACCGGCTCTGGCACAGACCGTATAAGTCTGCCCAGCACTATTTCCCGCCTCCCAACCACCAGTCCCGCCTCCCACCACCGGATCTGGCACAGACCGTATAAGTCTGCCCACCACTATCTTCGCCTCCCAACCACCAACCCCTCTTCCCCCCACCGGCTCCACCACCCAATTTCAGCTAAGCTTCTGTGGATCCATTCCTTCTGCACAGGATTCCTTTATGTATATCCCACGTATGTTTGAATTCCGTTACCGTTTTCCTCTCCACCACCTCCCGCGGGAGGGCATTCCAAGCATCCACCACTCTCTCTGTGAAAAAATACTTCCTGACATCTTTTTTCAGTCTGCCCCCCTTCAATCTCATTCCATGTCCTCTCGTTCTACCACCTTCCCATCTCCGGAAAAGATTTGTTTGCGGATTAATACCTTTCAAATATTTGAACGTCTGTATCATATCACCCCTGTTCCTCCTTTCCTCCAGGGTATACATGTTCAGGTCAGCAAGTCTGTCCTCATACGTCTTGGAACGCAAATCCCATACCATACTCGTAGCTTTTCTTTGCACCGCTTCAATTCTTTTTACATCCTTAACAAGATACGGCCTCCAAAACTGATCACAATACTCCAGGTGGGGCCTCACCAATGACTTATACAGGGGCATCAACACTTCCTTTCTTCTGCTGGTCACACCTCTCTCTATACAGCCTAGCAACCTTCTCGCTACGGCCACCGCCTTGTCACACTGTTTTGTTGCCTTCAGATCCTCGGATACTATCGCACCAAGATCCCTCTCCCCCTCAGTACATATCAGACTCTCACCGCCTAACACATAAGTCTCTCGTGGGTTTCTACTCCCTAGGTGTATCACTTTGCATTTATTCGCATTGAGTTTTAATTGCCAAACCTTAGACCATTCTTCTAGGTTCCGCAGATCTTTTTTCATGTTTTCCACTCCCTCCCGGGTGTCCACTCTGTTACAAATCTTAGTATCATCCGCAAATAGGCAAACTTTACTTTCTAACCCTTTGGCAATGTCACTCACAAATATATTGAACAGAATCGGCCCCAGCACCGATCCCTGAGGCACTCCACTACTCACCTTTCCCTCCTCCGAGCGAACTCCATTTACCACCACTCTCTGTCGTCTGTCCGTCAACTAGCTCCTAATCCAGTTCACCACTTCGGGACCTATCTTCAGCCCATTGAGTTTATTTAAGAGCCTCCTGTGGGGCACCATGTCAAAAGCTTTGCTAAAATCTAAGTAGATTACGTCTATAGCATGTCGATGATTCAATTCTGCAGTTACCCAATCAAAGAATTCAATGAAATTCGTTTGGCACGATTTCCCTTTGGTAAAACCATGTTGTCTCAGATCTTGCAACTTATTGGTTTCCAGAAAATTCACTATCCTTTCCTTCAGCATCGCTTCCATTACTTTCCCAATAACCGAGGTGAGGCTTACCGGCCTGTAGTTTCCAGCTTCTTCCCTATCGCCACTTTTGTGAAGAGGGACCACATCCGCCGTTTTCACGGTCTTTGGCAGTGCATTCCACAATTGTGTGCCTATGTAGGAGAAGTTGGATGCATAGGTTAATTTCTGTCTGAGTCCTTTGCAGCTTGGATAGTGGAGATTCAAGTAGGTACGTGATTCTCTGGTTCTATTTCTGGTTGGGAGATCGATCAGGTCGACCATATATCCTGGGACTTCACCGTAGATAATCTTGTGGACCAAGGTGCATATCTAAATGCCAAGTGTTAGTGCATAAATAAAACTGAAAACATTTCCCTGAATCCGTTCTGCTTTCTTTCTTTCTTTCTTTCTTTCTTTCTTAGCAGGGGCTAAGTCGCTGGCGCTACAGGCATCATGAATTTATTTATTTATTTATTGCATTTGTATCCCACATTTTCCCACTATTTGCGGGTTCAGTGTGGCTTACAATACATTGTATTGATGGAAGTACAGTTTGTTACAACTCGATTATGGTTACATTGTGAGGAGTAAAGTGAAAACAAAGTCTATGTATCGCAAGGGGAATAGGACAATGGAACAGAACAATGGAATAGTGGAAGAACAATGGATACTGATAGGATTACAGAACAATAGCTAAAGAACGTTTGGTTGTTACATTTTTACCTGTAGATTAAGGTTTGAGTGTGTTAGAATTTCGGGGAATAAGAGTATAAATGAGTATGTATTGGTGCAGTATTAACAATATGCAGTACTGTGTTGCTATGATGTTGTCTTTATCTCTCTAACCTCTCCTATCCTAATGGAATTCCTTTTGATATTTCTTTTTTTGATTGATATGTAAGTGTAAACCGCTCAGATACACTGATGGGCGGTATTGCAAATATTAAAGAAACTTGAAACTTGAATAATCAAGGTAAGAATGATGGCAAACCTGTGCTACGAGTATTATGACCTATGGTTAAAATCTTGAATGGTGATGAAATGATTAAATACGCAGATGACACAGAACTATTCCAAGTTGTTAAAACGCATGTGAATCCTGGAAAAAACTGCAGGAAGACTGGGCATCCAGATGGCAGATGAGATGTAATGTGGGCAAGTGCAAAGTGATGCATATTAGGAAGAATAATACCAGTGCATTTTCTCTAGTGAAAAAGGTGCCGGTACTCAAATGCCAGGCCACCCTTCAGGGATGGGGTGATCACTGAGGGACCCACCCCACAATAGCCAGGCCCCCTGCAACCAGTCACAGAATCTATGACAAATCAGAATTAGTGTGTAGGGCCTGAGCTCTTTCATTAAAACTTGGGGTCCATGGGTCAATTTTAGCAGACAATGGAAAAGGTGCCGGTACTCAGTACCCCCAAGTACCCCCTCCAAAAAAAGCCCTGAATAATACCCAAGAAAAAGATCTAGCCAGCAGATATTTAAAATTATTTAACCAGTCAGAAATGGCTCCATTCCTGTTAAATAGCCTTAAACCGGTTAAGCACTAATATTCAGTGTTAGATAGCTGGGTATCTTGACTGAATATGATCACTAAGTGGCTAGCCCAGTCACTGGCTATGCCACACTACGTAGCTGGTTAGCACCAATATTCTTTGACTGACCAGCTAAGTTTAGTCGCCAGATAAACCCACATAAATAGCAGGTCTGTCTTTGGCTGCTATAACTTAACTGAAAAGCCGATGAGTATCAGCTTAACCAGTTATTTATGTATTTACTTATTTATTTATTATTACATTTGTATCCCGCGCTTTCCCACTCAAAGCAGGTTCAATGCGACTTACATAGTAAAAGGAATACAGAATATTGTTAGAGAGGGTAAAAGTTAATTATACCAGAATAATAGACGAGATGAGTAGGTAGAAAAAGGCAATGGAGAGGGGAGTAAGGTGGGAGATGAAGTCTGGGTCAATCTCGTTATCATGGGGGTATGTGTTAGGTAGATGGTTCATAAGATTAATCTGGATCGTTTGGATAGGCTTGCTTGAATAAATGGGTTTTTAGTGCTTTCCGGAAGGGTATGTTCTTAGTGGCCAGAAATTCAATGCTGGTCACCAGATTTAGCCCCAACATTGAATTTCTGGGGTTGTCTCTGACCACGGGAGTTAGTGGGAATCCCTCCCACGGTCTAAATATCACCCCCTAGGTGTCATCGTGGTTGAAATCTTCTACCCGGTTTGTGGTGGCAGCTCAAAATGCCCGCAAATAGGTGGGAAAATGTGGGATACAAATGCAAACAAAATGCTAGGAATTATGAGGAAAGTATTAAATGTGCCACCTCAGGAGCCAAAGTGGAAAAGCCCAATACACAAACCATTTGATCCATTTGTTCTTTCTGCTTATCTAATAATAGTAACGGGCGTTGGGCTTGTTGTATACACTTTTGAGAATACCCTCTTGCTTGCAATTTCAACGTAAGGATAGAAGCTTGAACTTTGAATGCTTCATCGGTGGAACAAATCCTACGAAGACGTAAGAACTGTCCCGCCGGAAGAGACCATTTTAATTTATATGGATGATGGCTATTCCATAAAAGAAGAGTATTGTGATCAGTGGGTTTATGATACACCGTTACCTGCAGTTAACCATGTGCCTTATATATCCAAGTATCTAAAAATGAGATATTAGTGTTGTTACTAGTCATTGTAAATTTTAAGTTACTATCAATGTTATTCAACCATTGCAAAAATGATTTTAATTGGTCCTCCGCCCCATGCCTTAAGAAGAATACATCATCAATAAAACGATGCCAATTCGTAATACACAAGCATTGGCAGGTGCTTACATTTCATCCAGTTTTTCGCCAACATCCCTGCATTGCTTACACTCGGGGTAGGAATCTCAAGGATCAATTGGTACATACAAACTTTCCCCCGATATCTAGATTGAGAGATCAAGGATGCCATCAACCATGTGGTCAATGTCAGTTTTGCACACAAACTATGACATTGTTCCAATGGACTCATGCAGGCACTCGATGTACATATAAGATGGAACATCGTACCACATATCTTTCATCGTATGTTGTGTATATTATATTTTGTCCTTGTTCTCTATACTATGTGGGGCATGCAATTAGAACCATGAGGATACGTCTGGTGGAGCACAAAAGTCGTCTTACAACAAAGACTTTGACTGCCCCATTAGTCTCTCATTGTTTACAATACCATCATGTTTTTTCAGATCTCCGATGGTTTATTATAGAGCAGGTATTAGAGTCACATGGAGGTCGGGACCGGACTTCAAGTTTAATCAGGAGAGAGCAGTGGTGGATACACAAGTTACAAACTATTAGCCCACAGGGATTGAATGAAACTGTGGAATGGAACTCTATGATCTGATCTGAGTCTCTTTCAATGAACATTTATCCAATAGGATTAATATCATTAATATCATTCTTTTTTTTAATATTGAGATGTAATTATTTCTCCAGTGGGGTCAAGATGTTCATACGGTAGTAAGGACATTATTCATTGTGTTTGGTTGGACTATATTATTGGCTCAAGATCTTTTGTTTTCACAGTGACGTCATGACGAAGCGACAGCTGTTGGTAGCCTTTAAATAGCGCCATCAAAGAACTTGCGAGAGCAGCATAAGCATTCAGCGTCGATGTCTCAGCTTACAGGTCATTGTGGACCTGTTGAGGGCAATTAACCCGAGTCCCTGAGGAAAGCATTGAAACCCACTAAAAGGAGCATGCCCGATGTGAGGGGAAGAGAGAACAGGGCAGGCAAAGCGGTGGCGCTGCCACAGACCAGCACTGGATGAAGTCTTTAGTTGGCAGGGGTTGCAGACCACTGCCAGCCAACCAGGGACCCAGACCAAATTTGAGGGGCCCAGGCCCCCTTGCCCCCACCTAGCTACACCACTGGTGCGCACTATTGGAAGAGTGTACACTGTTCACAAAGGGTGCACCCTATTCAGTCTCTAGTAATCAGAGCTAATATTGTGATGTCATAATGCCTCATTCCACCAATGCCTGAGAGCCAACCTCATCAGTGATGTCACAATAGCTTGATTGCCCTATACTTGGCTCACATTTATTACATAGTGCGGTGATTTTGATTTCTAGAGATGTTTCTTTTTCTTTAATTAAGGAGGGAAGTTATCAATGTGGACTACTGTTAAGATGGTTTATTTTACTATTAACCTCAATTATTAGTAACTAGGTCTCATTGCATAAAATGGGACCTGTGCTAAAATAACCCATCTTAATGGTAGCCCATGTTGAGAACTTCCCCCCTTAATAATTTGAATGTGAACAAAATTGATTTAATGTGTGTTAGCCCATCAATTAATGCACATGAAAATGATTCCTACAGATGTAAAGGTTCCACTGCAGGTTAAGAAAAATGTATGTGCTATCAGGGTCCATCTCTCCATGCATCACAGACTACAATCTGTTGTCCACCTCTCTGGACATCTGGAGTCTTTCTACAAGTCTCAGACAAACGTCTAGTTGACCTGTAGCACTAATCTATCTCTGCAAGGTATCTTTATCATCTTAAAGGGCAATTATCTAATAGAGCACCTTCAATGAAGTGCCTGGAGGGCATGTGGTAGGACCATGTTCTATAAAGGGAAAGGGGAAATGGGACTTGATATACTGCCTTTCTGTGGTTTTTGCAACTACATTCAAAGTGGATTACATTGTATATACAGATACTTATTAGTACCTGGGGCAATGGAGGGTTAAGTGACTTGTCCAGAGTCACAAGGAGCTGCAGTGGGAATTGAGCCCAGTTCCCCAGGATCAAAGTCTGCTGCACTAACCACTAGGCTACTGGCTAGGTATTTATATGCATACCCGAACAACCCAACTTGAATGCTTCAACTCTGCAACAAAACAAAACCAAAACTCGATTGGACATAAATTACCTCTTTCTCCTTATGATTCCTAAATCTGACTGTCATGCACGAACTTTACTCTATCACAACTTCACTTTGTATTTGTTCATACCGATATTGGCGATTGCCTCTATGGTACTATGTAAGGCACATTGAGCCTGCAAATAGGTGGGAAAATGTGGGATACAAGTGTTATAAATAAATATATGCTTAGGTATGAGCACTTATGACAGTCATAGAGCTGGTGTATTAGTGCCTAAGAACTGCAGATGCCCTCATAGCTTACAGTATTATGTAAGTTGCACGCCTAAGTTTGAGCCCCACCCATGTGAACACCTCCCTTGCAAATACGCACTCTAGGGAATTCTATAAATTGCACCTAAAAGTTAGGTGCTAATTCTGCACCCAACTTTCAATGTGGAAACACATTCTAATGGATGCAAGGCACCAAAATGGGGCTGAAACAGCCAATCAGCATAGACATACACTTCCACACCCATTATATAATAGTATACATAAGTACATAAGTAATGCCACACTGGGAAAAGACCAAGGCTCCATCGAGCCCAGCATCCTGTCCACGACAGCGGCCAATCCAGGCCAAGGGCACCTGGCAAGCTTCCCAAACGTACAAACATTCTATACATGTTATTCCTGGAATTGTGGATTTTTCCCAAGTCCATTTAGTAGTGGTTTATGGACTTATCCTTTAGGAAACCGTCTAACCCCTTTTAAAACTCTGCTAAGCTAACCACCTTCACCAAGTTCTCCGGCAACGAATTCCAGAGTTTAATTATGCGTTGGGTGAAGAAAAATTTTCTCTGATTTGTTTTAAGTATATCTGTGCTTAAGTATATCTGCATGCAGCTGCAAAGGGGGCGTTCCCATGGGAGGGGCATGGACAGGTCAGGAGCATTCTGGAAAATTGCACACATTATTATAGAATACAATGGATGCATGCCCCAACTTGTGCGTGTTTAAAGTTGGGTGTGGAATTCAGCACCCAATGCTATTCTAAAAAGCATGCTCATCCAAGAGTGCCCTTTATAGAATAGCGCTAGGTACCTTTTTTTTGGGGGGGGGGGGGGCATATTTTTGGGTGACATTTACTGAATCTGGCCCACTTTCTACTGTACATACTCGACTTTAAGCTGAGATTTCTGTCCCCCTCCCCCCCCCAAAAAGGACCAAAAATGGGGATCTCAACTTATAGTTGAGTCAGCACAAATTTCTCTCCTTGCCCCTCCCCCTGCAGTGACAGGCACTTCTCTCTCTCTCTCTCTCTCCTCTTCTCCCACCCCCTGGTAAAGTAAGGGGGTATTTACAGAACAGCTCCGAGGCAGAATTTTCTCAGCTATGCACATATGTGCAAACATACATGTGCAAATACTATTATTCTAAATATTTGCATGCAAAGTAGGCATGCACATTTTATTCCCCCCCCCCCCCCAGCCATCATATTACAGTTATATTTCTTATGGCGGTGTTAACAACGAAGCGACTGAGGTTGAAATTGCTGTCTTTGTACATCAATCTATAAAGATGTGAAAGAGACAGAGAAACTTCAGACCTATTATTACAGTCTTTATTCTCGTTTCTATTTAATATCCCTGTCAGTTTTTTTTTAATCTTTCTTATTTTTTTTCTTGCTCGCTGTGTTCCTCTGCGCCGGCAGCCAGCACAGAACTGAAAGACCAATAAGCCTTTTGGAACCAAGCCAGTAGTTTTATCCCGAGAGAGGAGAAAAGACAAAAAAAAAAATCTTGCTGGCTTGTTCAGTGCCATTCCGCTTCCCACCTTGCCTTGCTGACTCCTGCTGTAGACAACAAGATAATTGCAAGTATGTGTTTATACGGGGGATTTTTCTGCTCTGGAATGAACATTTTTTTGCTTATCTGTGACACTGAGCATGCTCATTAGAGTGGCTAGACTAATACATGAACAGCTGCAGGAATTTGGTCTCTTGCCCTGTACTTAAAGATATAGTGGAACTGAGTAAGCTCATAGCATAGGAGTAATTTATAGACCACCTACTGTGAACTGTTTTTACACTCAGCATAGAAAGAGGGGGGGGGGGGGGGGGGCTGCCGGGTCTCCACTGAAGGAGTGAGCCAGCATTTCACAGTAGCTGGGGCCTTACTGCTTTCAGTGTGTGTTCAAGAATGGCTGAGATAATTCGCTTGGAAGATTAAATAACATAGCAAGTTCGGCTGGCACAAAGCCGGAAATCCAGTAGCTATCTGGTTCCTCACTTGTCATCATGATAGGCTGCCAACTCCATGCCAATAAGCTCACATAATACTGTTTTTTTTTTCAGATTGAAATATATGATCAGTAAATGCATTTTGGATACTTATACTAATTATATATTATTTCTACTATAACTGGGGAAACAAAGTAAATGAACTGGGAGGAGTGGCCTAGTGGTTGGAGCACCAGTTTTACAATCCAGAGGTGGCCGGTTCAAATCCCACTGCAGCCCCCTGGGCAAGTCATTTAACCCTCCAATGCCTCAGGTACCAACTTAGATTGTGAGCCCTCCTGAGACAGAGAAATACTCCGAGTACCTGAATGTAACTCATTGAGCTACTACTGAAAAAGGGGTGCGCAAAATCTAAATACATATTTTACATTCTACATGGAATGTTGCTACTATTTAAGATTCTATATGGAATGTTGGTCTACATGGAATGTTGCTACTGTTTGAAATTCTGTTGCTACTATTTGAGATTCTACATGGAACGTTGCCATAGTGGAGGAGTGGCCTAGTGGTTAGAGCACTGGTTTTGCAATCCAGAGGTGGCCAGTTTAAATTCCACTGCTGCTCCTTGTGATCTTGGGCAAGTCACTTAACCCTCCATTGCTTAAGGTACAAACCAAGATTATGAGCCCTCCTGGGACAGAGAAATATCCAGAGTACCTGAATATAACTCACCTTGAGCTACTCCTGAAAAAGGTGTGAGCAAAAATCTAAAATAAATAATTGCAGTTATAATTGGTTTATAGTCAATCTACTAAGGTTGAAGTTGGTGTCCATGTGCTATCGAAAGTAGTTATCCAGACAGTAAAATGAGAAACTTTTTAGCAAAAAGAGGCGTCTCAAAATGGGCTGCTTCCTCCCTCACCTTTACATCACATCTCCAAGGGTTGGGGCAAGTAAACAGAGGTTATGGCTCCTTGTGATCATGTGCAAGTCACTTAACCCTCCATTGCCCCAGGTGCAAAAGCTTAGATTGTGAGCCCACTAGGGGCAGAGAAAGTACCTGAATATAATGTTTGAACTGTTTTGATTGTACTACAGAAAGGTGGTATATCAAATTCATGACCCTAGAATTTAAGTGAATCAACGAGTCACTGGTAATAGACAAGCATCCAAGGAGCTGAGGAGACAGCTCTCCAGGCCCAGGGAGGTGAGAGCAGCCAAGGGCTGCACCTTCTGGTTCCTACTGAAGAAGTGAGATATTCAAATTCACTATCTGAGAAAGGCTAAAGGATTCCTGAGGAAGGGTACAGGCATAGGCGGTCGGTGGCCCAACTGTTTGGGGAGGCTAAAGGGGGTGGGGTTAGGGGTGGGGCCAGGGTTGGAGCTTAAATCCATAATTGTCTGATAACACACAGAAAAAATAAATAAATAAAAATAAGTCACAATTAATACCTTTTATTAAATATAGATATTAGATATGTATCATATGTCAAAGAATAAAGTGGTTGCTCAAAGCATATACTAACCACAATCGCTCAACTGCAAAACACTATGCACAATTTTGTGCAAAAACACACTCAGAACCTTACTGTACCATACATATTACACTGGGCAGAACCTAATACACCAATATACCGATACGGAAAATGCAGACCGTCAACAATATGAAACAAGGGATCATAATATCATAATTCTCATGTAGAGCCACAAAACATCCTAATTCATGTTTAATGTGGGATAAAATGCCATAAATAAGTAAATAAATATAAACTTTTAATGTTGAGCACCTGATGCTCAAAGTGCACATATTCCAAACACTATAATGAAAATAAAATGATTTTTTTTTCTACCTTTGTTGTCTGGTGACTGTTTTTCTGATCATGCTGGCCCAGTATCCGATTCTGCTGCTATCTGTCCTCTTAACTCCGTTTCCAGGGCTTCCTTTCCATTTCTTTCCTTTCCTCCTTTCTTCTTCATTTCTGGTCCTCAGCTTCTGCCTATTTTCTTCATCCATGTGCAGTTTTTCTCCTCTCATCTCCTTCCTCACTCTTCCCTCCCCTCCCCTCTATCCATGTCCAACTTTTCTTCTCTCTCCACCCATGTCCAGTGACCCTTCTCTCCCCCTGCCCTGCAAGCACCCATACACAGCAACCCTCCTCTCTCCTGCCCTCCATACACCCATGTCCAGTAGTGATCCTCCTCTCCCCTGCCCTGCATGCACCCATACCTGGTAACCCTCCTCTCCCCTGCCCTGCATGAACCCATTATACCCAGCGACCCTTCTCTCCCCTCCATCCACAAATGCCCTGCGACTCCCTTCTCTCCCCTGCCAACCCCTCCCGAGTTCTACGGTGAATTCGCCCTCTCTCCCTCCCTCCGGATCCGGTCCCTCACGTTACCGACCTGACTCTTCGGAGCTCAGCTGTCAGCGCTAACTCTCCCCCGCTGGCGCTGCCGGCATTCGCGCTTCAAAATGGCCACCAAGACTTACAGGGCGGCCTCCAAGACTTCAGAAGTCTCGCGAGGCCACCTCTGGAAGTCTCGGCGGCCATTTTTAAAGCGCGAACGCCGGCAGCGCCAGTGGGGGAGAGTTAGCACTGACAGCTGAGCTCCGAAGAGTCAGGTCGGTAACGTGAGGGACGGGACTGGGACCGGGACCGGATCCGGAGGGAGGGGGAGCCTCTGTGGATCCATTCCTTAGGCATAAAGGAATCCTGTGCAGAAGTAATGGATCCACAGAAGCTTAGCTGAAATTGGGTGGCGGGGGGAAGAGGGGTTGGTGGTTGAGAGGCTAGGATGGGGGAGGGCAGACTTATACGGGGTCTGTGCCGGAGCCGGTGATGGGAGGCGGGACTGGTGGTTGGGAGGTGGGAAATACTGCTGGACAGACTTATACGGTCTGTGCCCTGAAAAAGACAGGTACAAATCAAGGTAAGGTATACACATATGAGTTTATCGTGGGCAGACTAGATGGACCGTGCTGGTCTTTTTTTGCCGTCATCTACTATGTTACTATGTTACTATTGTACTCCAATATTTGTAATAAATGTTGTAAGCCACATTGAGCCTGCCAGTGGTGGGAAATTGTGGGATATAAAAGCTGTAAAATAAATAAATTTGTCTTGAACCACCGGGATGATCTCTGTCTGGAGATGAAGGACACTACTAATATTTTCTATGGATGAATATTCAAGGCCTTAGGAGAAGGATGCACATGGGAAATCCCCAGAGTCTTGGCATTCCTGCAGTTTACTCATCATTGAATCTTTAAGAACACTGGCTGAGTGAAGCCTACAGTTTGTTCTCTGCTCTGGACCTTTTGCATTGTAGAGCATTGAAGTAAGGAAACCTTCCTACTGGTGCTTTCAGATGTTATTACATGTGAGTAGTGAAGGAGGTTTGCTCAGATGTTTCCTGCTTTGGCCAATGGCGGTCCTGGAGGTAGGGAGGGAATTATGGAGTATTACTTAAAAACCCCACAGTGCCAATTTAAGGATCACTACTACTACTACTACTACTTAACATTTCTAGAGCGCTACTAGGGTTAAGCAGCGCTGTACAAATTAATGAATAAGGACGGTCCCTGCTCAGAAGAGCTTACAATTTAAGGATCAAAGTCCCACAGCACTTTGGAGGTAATTCTATAAGGATTCATCTAAATTTAGTGGCATATACCTGCGGAAATGCCGATATTGTAGTCATGTATGCACATATGGGAATATATACCTATGTTAGTACACTGATCTCACTACGCACTATTCAGTAATTCCTATCACATATTCTACAGGTGGGCATTCACATGGAAAATGTCTGGGCAAAGCTTTGGCACTGTGCACACTAAAGCACATAAGGGCCACGGGAGGGAGCCCAGCTAACTCCCATGGTCAGCGTCAAACCTAGAAATTCAATGCCAGGCTGAATCAATTTCCGGGGTTTTTTTGGCCACTATGAACATAGCCGGTTAAGCCAATATTCATCAGTCGACTGGCTAAGTTATAGCAGCCATAGAGAGACCTGCTATTTACGCTCAGGGCCGCCGAGAGACTGGGCCGCTCCCCCCCTCCGTCCGCCACATGGCCGGGCCCCCTGCATTGAAATCGCAGTCTCACCTCCATGAAAGCAGCGCTGCAGGCAGCAGAATGCCTCCCTTCGGCCCTCCTTCCCTCCTTGTGTCCCCCCCTCGCGGAAGTTACATCAGACGAGGGCGGGACATAGGGAGGGAAGGAGGGCCGAAGGGAGGCATTCTGCTGCCTGCAGCGCTGCTTTCACGGAGGTAAGACTGCGATTTCAATGCAGGGGGCAGACGGTCAACGACGGAGGGCAGGTGGGACTGCGGCGCTGGGCCCCCCTTGGAGGCCCGGGCCCGGGAAATTTTGTCCCCCCTCTCCCCCCCCTCCTCGGTGGCTATGTTTAAGCTGCTTTATCTGGCTGCTAAACTTAGCCGATCAGCCGATGAATATTGGCGCTATTTAGTTATGTCACATGACATAGCCAGTGAGCAGGTTAAGCACTAATATTCAGCCGAGATAGCCAGTTAAATAACACTGAATATTGGTGGATAAATACATAAATACTGTGGGTCCCACCGTCCCTTTTACTAAAGCCTGTTAAGCTCTAACATGAGCAAAGTGCACCGAAAAAGGCTTGCCACAGGACATGCTAAAGCATGGTGCGGTAATTTCTCTGCATGCACTAATTGCACGTTATTTCTTTTTAGGAATTATTTTGGGGGAATGGGCCATGCCATGGAGGAGCTAACCAGCTAGCGCGTTGACACTGGTGTACGCCAACTGCTTGGCGCAGGGTTGATGCAGGAGTATTTACCGCCTCAACTGCTGCCACGTTAATGTTTTTGCTCATTCATAGTAACATAGTAACATAGTAGATGACGGCAGAAAAAGACCTGCACGGTCCATCCAGTCTGCCCAAGAAGATAAATTCATATGTGCTACTTTTTATTATTTGTACTGTCCTCTTCAGTGCACAGACCGTATAAGTCTGGCCAGCCCTATCCCCGCCTCCCAACCACCAGCTCTGGCACAGACCATATAAGTCTGCCCAGCACTATCCCCGCCTCCCACCACCGGCTCTGGCACAGACCGTATAAGTCTGCCCAGCACTATCCCTGCCTCACACCACCGGCTCTGGCACAGACCGTATAAGTCTGCCCAGCACTATCCCCGCCGCCCAACTACCAGCCCTAGCACAAACCGTATAAGTCTGCCCAGCACTAGTCCCGCCTCCCACCACCAGCTCTGGCACAGACCGTATAAGTCTGCCCAGCACTATCCCCGCCCCCCACCACCGGCTCTGGCACAGACCGTATAAGTCTGCCCAGCACTATCCCTGCCTCCCACCACCGGCTCTGGCACAGACCGTATAAGTCTGCCCAGCACTATCCCTGCCTCCCACCACCGGCTCTGGCACAGACCGTATAAGTCTGCCCAGCACTATCCCCGCCTCCCACCACCGGCTCTGCACAGACCGTATAAGTCTGCCCAGCACTATCCCTGCCTCACACCACCGGCTCTGGCACAGACCGTATAAGTCTGCCCAGCACTATCCCTGCCTCCCACCACCGGCTCTGGCACAGACCGTATAAGTCTGCCCAGCACTATCCCCGCCGCCCAACTACCAGCCCTAGCACAAACCGTATAAGTCTGCCCAGCACTAGTCCCGCCTCCCACCACCAGCTCTGGCACAGACCGTATAAGTCTGCCCAGCACTATCCCTGCCTCCCACCACCGGCTCTGGCACAGACCGTATAAGTCCATCCAGTCTGCCCAAGAAGATAAATTCATATGTGCTACTTTTTATTATTTGTACTGTCCTCTTCAGTGCACAGACCGTATAAGTCTGGCCAGCCCTATCCCCGCCTCCCAACCACCAGCTCTGGCACAGACCATATAAGTCTGCCCAGCACTATCCCCGCCTCCCACCACCGGCTCTGGCACAGACCGTATAAGTCTGCCCAGCACTATCCCCGCCACCCAACTACCAGCCCTAGCACAAACCGTATAAGTCTGCCCAGCACTAGTCCCGCCTCCCACCACCAGCTCTGGCACAGACCGTATAAGTCTGCCCAGCACTATCCCTGCCTCCCACCACCGGCTCTGGCACAGACCGTATAAGTCTGCCCAGCACTATCCCTGCCTCCCACCACCGGCTCTGGCACAGACCGTATAAGTCTGCCCAGCACTATCCCTGCCTCCCACCACCGGCTCTGGCACAGACCGTATAAGTCTGCCCAGCACTATCCCTGCCTCCCACCACCGGCTCTGGCACAGACCGTATAAGTCTGCCCAGCACTATCCCCGCCTACCAACCACCAACCCCGCCTCCCAACCACCAGCTCTGGCACATTCCACGAACTAAAGGAACAAGAGAAAGGCCTATTGTATTACTGTGGTAAAATTTAATTTAATTTAGTTTAATTTAATTCTGGCATTTATAATCTGCTTAATCATCCAGTTAAAGGCAGAAAACAAGCATGCATTATGAGCAGGCAGTTTCTCTCTCCCTAGAGGGCTCAGAATCTAAGTTTTTGGACCTGAGGCAATGGAGGGTTAAGGGCCCCCATTTACTAAGCTGTGCTAGAGGCGCGTTAGTGCTTTTAGCGTGCGCTAACCATTAGCGCACGCTAACTGTGTAGGTGCCCGCAATATTATATAAATACACAAGCATTGCCATGCTGGGACAGACCAAGGGTCCATCGAGCCCAGCACCCTGTCACCGACAGCGGCCAAAAGAACAAGCAATTTGTCCCGCCCATCCTAAAGTATCAAATACAACAAACGGGAACGCTCCACTATAATTTGTCAACGCAACAAAACTACAAGAGCGGGTCTAACCTCACAGAGTGTGGAGAGTGAAATAATATGTGGAAGGAGGGAAGAGACCCCAGACGGATGAAATTCCAGCAACAGCCGTTGGCTGTACTCGTATAAGAGTTGTCACCGTAAATCAATCATTGGTCTCAAACTTTGAATTTGAAGTCGGTCGGGTTAGATGATTACTGCATTGCCGACTCAGCAGTGCAGCTAAACGATTGGGTGTTCGCTTTCCCCTGAAGAAGCCCCTCCGGCGAAAAGGGTCCGTTGGGCGGGGAACCCCATTATCGAAGTTGCAATGAGCTAAGTGTTTTTTTTTTTTTTTTAGCATTTTTAAGTTGTGTGATTCACAATTGACACAGCATACTTTGTTAAAAAATTACTCTTAAAAAAAAAAAACACATGTCCATTTGAAGGGAGGAGGTGGGTTTGAGACCAATGATTGATTTACGGTGACAACCCTAATAGGAGTACAGCCAGCAGCTGTGCTGGAATTTCACCCCTCTGAGGTCTCTTCCCTCCTTCCACATATTATTTCACTCTCCGCACTCCGTGAGGCTGGACCCGCTATTGTAGCTTTGTTGCCCCGCCCATCCTAGAAATACTGTATTATTCCCTCGGAGGCTAGGGCTATACAGCTTGGAGAAGAGACGGCTGAGGGGAGACATGATAGAGGTATATAAAATAATGAGTGGAGTGGAACAGGTGGATGTGAAGCGTCTGTTCACGCTTTCCAAAAATACTAGGACTAGGGGGCATGCGATGAAACTACAGTGCAGTAAATTTAAAACAAATCGGAGAAAAGTTTTCTTCACCCAACGTGTAATTAAACTCTGGAATTCATTGCCGGAAAATGTGGTGAAGGCGGTCAGCTTAGCAGAGTTTAAAAAGGGGTTGGACGGTTTCCTAAAGGACAAGTCCATAAACCGCTACTAAACGGACTCGGAAAAATCCAAAATCCCAGGAATAGCATGTATAGAATGTTTGTACGTTTGGGAAGCTCGCCAGGTGCCCTTGGCCTGGATTGGCCGCTGTCGTGGACAAGATGCTGGGCTCGATGGACCCTTGGTCTTTTCCCAGTGTGGCATTACTTATGTACTTATTCAATTACATTCTATGGCTTTTTCCTCCAGGAACCCGTCCAGCCCTTTCTTGAAGTCCGCTAAGTTAACCGCCTTAACCACCTTTTCCGGCAGCGAACTCCAGAGTTTAACTACGCGTTGAGTGAAGAAAAATGTCCTCCGATTCACTTTAAATTTACCACACTCAACTTCCTATGGGAGCCTACGCAGCGTGTGCTAATTTTGTGCACGTGCTAAAAACACTAGCGCACCTTAGTAAACTGGGCCCTAAGTAACTTGCTCAAGGTCACAAGGAGCTGCAGTGGGAATCAAACCCAAATAGGCTTAGCGGGCGGAATAGTCCTACGTTAGGGAGTGTTAAGCTGTTTCTATTGTTGTACTATACCTTAGTGAAAGGACACCTAAAAGTTGCATGTGTATCTAAAACTAATTTATTCCTATGGGCATCTCTAGCATTTAGCATGCGTTAATCACTAAAAATGATAATGCGCCTTGTAAAGGACCCCATAGTAACGTGGTATATGACAACAGATAAGGACAGTCCATCCAGCCTGCCCAAGAAGATAAGCTCTTTACATAAGGTGTGATGTGATACTTCATATGTATACTGTGCAGATGTTTTTTCTGTGCAAACGTATAATTCCTCCCAGAAAGCTGGGCAATGAAGTCCTCCTTTAAAAATTGTCTTGTAGAGTTTTGCCCTGTGATTTTTTTTTTCCTGGAACTTAAAACTTAACCTATATCCCTTGGATTCTATATCTATATGGCACTCAAAATTCTGAGCACAATTTAAATGAGTAACGAGTCAATTATTGTCAATACATGGGCGCTAACAGTTATTGACATTAATTGGCAACAATTTGGATTTACCCACTTGTCTTGCTAAGCGCTATTCTATAAAGATGTGTGAGGATCCTGCTTATTTTCGAAAGAGAAGGGTGCCCATCGTCCGACACAAATTGGGAGATGGGCGCCCTTCTCTCAAGTGCAGCCAAATCGGCATAATCGAAAGCCAATTTTGGCCGCCTTCAACTGCAGTCCGTTGCAGGGCCAGCCAAAGTTTAAGGGAGCATGTCGGCAGTGTACCAAAGGTGGGACGGGGGCATGGTTAACAAGCAAGCCGTAAGACAAAATCGAGCCGGGGAAAGCCGACCCTTGAATCAGCAAGGACTTGTATAGCGGAAGTCGAAGAGAAGACATCACCTTCAGCCGCTGCATATTCGCGTATCAAGAGCGTGAAGGCCAATCTGGGAGCACCAGAATCACTGGCTTCCCAAGTTTCTCTATCTTTTGAAGGAAACGACCTAATAGAGGCTACGGAGGAAGCACGTAAAGAAATTCGGAGGAACTTTGAGTTGAGTCTGTAAGCAAACAGATGTAAAACTGGAGTGCACCAATGACGTACTAGCAACTAAAAACGCATCGATTGCTGAGAGCGCATTCGCCTGGATCGAGCGTGCGACGACTGGGGAAGTCCGCTTGAATATTGGTCAACTCCTGCTACATGCGAGGCTGATATGGCCGTGAGATGAGCTTCTGCCCATACCAGGAAACACTCCGCCTCTTACCGGCACCCTGTTACTCTCTGCCGATTGATATAGGCTACTGCCGAGGCGTTGTCAAGAACTACCAGCCTTATAACCGGCAGAAAGGCAAAAGAGCAGGATACTATGCCAGTAAAGAAGATGCACTTGAAGAAAGAAAGAAAGAGGACATGGAAATAGTCAATCTGCAGTTGCCTGGCAGACTATGCAAAATGGGGGAAACAATACTTGTCCCTTCCCAAAACCAAATTGATATTGTCTTGTAACAAGGTCCTATCCATTGTGAAATTATTAGTCTAATCTTCCCAGGCCACCAAGCCACTGGGTGCCTTCAGCCGATAATGGAAAAAAGAAGGCCGGCCCTGATGAGCATTTGGCTGACTTTACTTGGTCCATTTATTTTCAGGACCAAGCCTCAAAAAGATGCCCAAACTGACCAGATGACCACCGCAGGGAATCGGGGATGACCTCCCCGTACTCCCCCAGTAGTCACCAACCCCCTACCACCCAAAAAAAAAAGTCAAACTATTTTTTGCCAGCCTCTATGCCAGCCTGAAATGTCATACCCAGCTCCATGACAGCAGTATGCAGGTTCCTGGAGCAGTTTTAGTGGGTGCAGTGCACTTCAGGAAGGCGGACCCAGGCCCACCCCCCCACCTGTTACACTTGTGGTGGTAAATGGGAGCCCTCCAAAACCCACCCGAAACCCACTGTACCCACATGTAGGTGTCCCCCTTCACCCATAAGGGCTATGGTAGTGGTGTACAGTTGTGGGTAGTGGGTTTGGGGGGGATTTGGGGGGCTCAGCACCCAAGGGAAGGGAGCTATGTACCTGGGAGCAATTAATGAAGTCCACTGCAGTGCCCCCTAGGGTGCCTGGTTGGTGTCCTGGCATGTGAGGGGGACCGGTACAAATGCTGGCTCCTCCCATGACCAAAGGGCTTGCATTTGTCCGGATTTTAGATGGCCGGCCTCGGTTTCCATTATCGGCGAAAACCGAGATCAGCCATCTCTAAGTCTGGTGATCTCAACATTTAGGTTGACCATCTCTAAGGTTGACCTAAATGTTGAGATTTGGCCGGCCCCGACCGTATTATCGAAACGAAAGATGGTCGCCCATCTTGTTCGATAATACGGTTGACTCCGCCCCTTCCCGGGGCTGTCCCCGGAGATGGCCGCCCTTAGAGATGGGCGCCCCCATTCAATTATGGCCCTCTATATTTCTTAGTGTGCAACTGACAAGGAGGCATGGCGATGGAAGGGCCAGGGGTGGGTTGGGGCATTCATGAAAGGTATATTCATTATTATAGAGTTCAGAGGATCTGGATTCACACCAGGTTTCAGTTGATGTAACTCTTCATACCCAAAGTTGAGCGGGGATTCCGACACTACATGCTATTCTATAAGCTTGGAGTGCCTTCTATGGAACAGCACTCAGTGCTCATTTTTTCGAAGCCCAAAATTGGGTGCCATTTACAGAATCTTGTCCTATATTTTTGGTCCATGTTCCCTAACCATAGTCTGAACCATAAATTTTGTAACTGAAGTAATTCAATTTTCTCCATCGTACTTGATCTCAATTGCTACATTCAGGGACCCTTTTACAAAGGCATGCTGAAAAATGGCCTGCGATCGTGTAGATGCATGTTTTGGGCACGTGCAGAATCATGTTTCAGCACGCCTATAAAAAAATGCATTTAAAATTTTTTTTTGCCGAAAATGGACGTGTGGCAAAATGAAAATTGTAGCGTGTCCATTTTGGGTCTGAGACCTTACCGTCAGCCATTGACCTAGCGGTAAGGTCTCACGCAGTAACTGGGCGCACGTAAAATGCCGATTGCTGCCAAATTGCCACCCGCGCACCAGAAAATAAAAATATTTTCCGGCGCATGTAGCAGACGCACCTCAAAAATGAAATTACCGTATGGGCCACACAGTAGCCAGGCAGTAAGTCAAAACTGACGCATGTTGGGTGCTCGTAGGCACCTACGTGGGTTAGTGAAAGGGTCCTTCGGACCACATTGAAGGGGTCCCAGTATTCTCATGTGTGTGCGCATTTGGGGAAAGGTTTAGAGGTAGAAACACAGTAGAAGAAGGGAACAAAATTATTATGCAAATCATACCTAAGGATAAATGAACTAACACACAGGGTGTTGGTGGTGGGCTCGGGAATCTAGCAGAAATTGCATGCGAGCACATGACATACAAAGGCAAAAGCCTACTGAATTCTAGTATTGGAATTTTGCATAAATAAGGCAATTTTCTCCTAACCATGAATAGTTAACATTTATCTAGCTAGTTCGGCAATCATCACTATCAACACAGAATAGGGTCTAATAATCAGAGTGCCATCACTTTAACCAAAGCCCGTGTCGTAAACCTTGTAATTTGCTGCTGTCATGCTCAGCCACTTTCAACACATTTAAATTAGAAAGGACTATGCTAATTTTGCTTCAGAGCTGGGGTAATTGTTGTAAGACATAATTATCTTTTCTTTCTTTTTTTTTTTTAAGAATCGTTTTGTGTTCCTGAGTTGTTTAAATTCAGTCTCAGTTACTGCTGATTCTTTCATCCCCATACTGAACGTCTACCTCCTACAGTAGACATGTTCCTTCCATCTTTCAAATATCTAAAACAGTGAATTATATAAATCACGCCTAAAAAATCGGTGCCAAAAAAAAAAACCTGCTTAAGTGCTAGAATCGCACTTAAGTGCAGGGGTTGTGAATAAATGTAGGCATGCCCGTTTGCACCAATGAAAATGTGGAGCAAATGCCCCTGCTTAAATTTGCATGTGGAACCCTCTTATTCTATAACTGCATGCGTAACTGGAATCCACTCCCACACTCTGATCCAAAAAAGCCCATAACCCTCCCATTCCCACACTCCCTTTTCTGGAATGTGCGGAAAATGTAGGCATGAATCAAGCATCTAAATTTATGTGCATAGATGTTAATTGATATCAATTAGCACCAATAACTGCTTGTTAAAAAAACAATTATTGGCACTAATTGACTCGTCATTCAATTAAATTACAGATGCAAAGTGGACGTGCTCCCAAATTTGCGTGCACAATTTGTGGTGACTTTTATAGAACTCTCAAACAAAACTCCACTCCACTATATCACCCACACTACAATCCCCTCAACACATCTCTTACCATTGTCCCACTCAATGTAATTATCCCACTCTATGAAATTATGCCATCCCTGCGACACTTTGTTCCATACTTTGTATCATTTCTGTGACACATCGTACCATACTGAACCTAATCTAAGTAATTATGTCATCTCTTTGATACGTTGTTTCCATCCCTGTATTATCTCTGTGATACTTTGTGCCATACTATGTAAGCCGCATTGAACCTGCTATTGAGCGGGAAAGAGCGGGGTATAAATGCCACAAATAAATAAATAAATAAATAAATAAATTAGGTGAAACTGGCTAAACAACATCCTTTTTAATAATCATTTACTTTTCAGTTGATGTTCTTTCTTAGTCCTAGTTGTTCCCACATGAAATAAGTTGCAGTGTCCATTGGCAGGGCCTTGCCAACACGGTAAGCGAGGTAAGCATAGCAGGAGGGCGCCATCCTCTGGGGGGCACCCCGCCGCACCATGCTTACCTCGCCCTCTTCTCCCCAGATCCTTTTCCTTTTTTTTTTTGTTTAAATTTACCTCTGTCCGGCGGCAGCGTAGCGTTAATGAGAAGGAGGCAGCGCTCCCCCGCCCCGACGTGTCAGTCTTCCCTTCGCTCAGTTCCGCCTTCTTCTGACATCAGAAATGACATCAGAAGAAGGCGGGACACTGAGCGAAGGGAAGACTGACACGTCGGGGCGGGGGAGCGCCGCCTCCTTCTCACTAACGCTACGCTGCCGCCGTACAGAGGTAAATTTAAACAAAAAGAAAAGGATCTGGGGAGAAGAGGGCGGGTAGTGTAGCGATCGTTTTCGGGGGGCGGGCGCGGGGCCAACTGCAGGGGGGCGCCGGAGACCCTAGGAACGGCCCTGTCCATTGGCTTAGAAGGACTAAAGATGATTTACATCACAGTTATTTTTTCCTGCAAAAAATTTTTACTAATATTATATTCTTAATGCTACTTCTATAGCAAATATAACAGTGCTTTAGTACTGCCTGCTATTCTATGATGATGGCACATAACACAAAGATTTGGCTGGTATCACTGGAGAATTAAATTTTCACCTGGATACTTAGGAATTATCATCGCAAAATAACAACTGTTTCTGAAAGTCCACTTTCATTGAATCTGAATTGTGTTCAATTCTGGTCGCCGCATCTCAAAAAAGGATATAGTGGGATTAGAAAAGGTGCAGAGAAGGGCGACGAAAATGATAAAGGGGATGGGACGACTTCCCTATGAGGAAAGGCTAAAGCGGCTAGGGCTCTTCAGCTTGGAGAAAAGGCGGCTGAGGAACAGTCCTCGACTCCACCACCTCCACCAGGAGGCCATTACACACCTCCACCACCCTTTCTGTGAAATAATACTTCCTTAGGTAACTCTTAAGCCTATTCCCTCTTAACTTTGTCATATGGCCCCTCATTCCAGAGCTCTCCTTCATTTGAAAAAGGCTCTCTTCCTGTACATAAATGCCCTTAAGATAATTAAACGTTTCTATCATGTCTCCTCTCTCCCTCCTCTCTTCCAGAATATACATGTTGAGGTTCATAAGACTGTCCCTATAATTTTTGCATTCAAGACCGCTTGCTAATTTCGTAGCCGCCCTCTAGACCGACTCCATCCTGTTTATATCTTTCCGTAGGTGCGGTCTCCAGAACTGCACGCAGTACTCCAAATGAGGCCTCACCAGAGACTTATCTGTTCCCTTCTCCACTATTGCCAACTCCAGACTTCGCACCTTCTGTCTCGCTGCACCCTACGCCTGGAATAAACTTCCTGAGCCCCTACATCTTGCCCCATCCTTGGCCACCTTTAAATCTAGACTGAAAGCCCACCTCTTTAACATTGCTTTTGACTCATAACCACTCGCCTCCACCTACCCTCCTCTCCTCCTTCCTGTACACATTAATTGATTTGATTTGCTTTATTTTTTGTCTATTAGATTGTAAGCTCTTTGAGCAGGGACTGTCTTTCTTCTATGTTTGTGCAGCACTGCGTACGCCTTGTAGCGCTATAAAAATGCTAAATAGTAGTAGTAGTTATACTTATACAACGGCACTATCACCTCCTTTTTCCTGCTGGTCATGCCTCTCTTTATGCACCCAAGCATCCTTCTGGCTTTGGCCGTCACTTTTTCTACCTGTTTGAAAGCTTTAAGGTCGTCAGACACAATCACCCCCAAGTCCCGCTCTTCCTTTGCACACTGAAGCACTACACCCCCTATACTGTATTTTCCCTCAAAGTTTTGCGATCCAAGTTCATGACCCTGCATTTTTGGGGATTAAACCTTAGTTGCCAAATATCGGTCCATTCCTCTAGCTTCGCTAGGTCCTTCCTCATGTCATTCTGCAGGAGCAGGACTTCTTCATCATCGGCAAAAACCTCTTAATAAACAACATCAGCAAATTAACTTTACTTTACCAAGCTTTTCAAAAAATAGTATATAAGATCTATCAATTAGCTGCGGAGTCTCTTCCTTCTATAGCAAAGTAGATCATGACCAGCAGTGGCTAGCGTTTCATAAAGTTGCATCAGGTCTCTCTTTAGTTCCGTCTGATTAAGAAAGGAGTTGAAATTCTTTTGACCATCTGACCCTGATGCAGCTTGATGAACGGCTGTCCAACAGACTCCCTATGCAGAGATCTGGAAAAGCTTGTGTTTTATTTTTGTCGACCTCTTTGAACTTTTGATTTTCTAAGAGGTATATTAAATGTGTTAATAAACATAAACGCAATCGTTCCATCAGACCCTGTTCCAGCTGTACCCAGCGCATAGATGAGAAGGTCGCCCACTCGAAATGTGTCGTAAGTTGAGCTTTTCGATAATAAGCCAAAAAGTCAGACATTCCCATTCCCACCAGCGCCAAGTCAGCATACATATGAGACTGGCGTACCCAGGGAGGCCTGCACCGCCAAGTATAAGTAAACACTTGCCTCTGAAGATTGACCATAAACTCTTTGGGAATGGGCAGGAGAAGACAAGCAAACAAATATAGAAAACAGGGAAGCACATTAATTTTCACCGCGCTAATTGTACCAACCCAAGATACCCACAAACCCTCCCAACAATCAAAATCAGCCAGCACCCGATTGAGCAAAGGGAGATAATTCAAAACAAACAAGCGGTCCAAGTCCACAGGAATGTGCAACCTTAGGTACCGAATACCCTGCAAGGCCCACTGAAAGGGGAATTACACTTTGAGAGCCGTGAGAAAAGGCTTTGACACTGTAAGATTCAAAAACACTGAAACATTCAAGATGAAACCGGACTGCCTGCCATACTAGAACATAAGATCCAGTACAGCCTGCAAAGACTGAAGCAGATCCGATAAAGCAAATAGAATACCATCTGCATAGAGTATAATTTTGCGATCCTGATCACCAACCCAGATCCCGCGAACCGCCGGATGCTCACAAATCGCCTGAGCTAATGGTTCCATTACCAGAACAAAAAGAAATGGGGGAAAAAAGGGCAACCCTGCTGGGTATCCTGACGCAACGGAAATACTACTACTACTACTTAACATTTCTAAAGCGCTACTAGGGTTACGCAGCGCTGTACAATTTAACATGGAAGGACAGTCCCTGCTCAAGGAGCTTACAATCTAAGAGACAAATGTAAAGTCAATCTGATAGGTCAGGCAGATTGGGGCAGTCTATATGTTCGAAAGGTTAGGTTCCGAAAGCAGCATTGAAGAGGTGAGCTTTAAGCAAGGATTTGGGTAGTGAGGGGGCTTGGCGTAGGGGTTCAGGAAGATTGTTCCAGGCATAGGGTGAGGCAAGGGAAAATGGGCGGAGCCTGGAGTTGGCAGTGGTGGAGAAGGGTACTGAGAGGAGGGATTTGTCATGTGAGCGGAGGTTACGGGCAGGAACGTAGGGGGAAATAAATCAGTGTAAGCAGCACCAATGATGTGAACTCAGAAAACAACAAGGCAGTCTGTCCGCCAAATCCAATGTGGAAAATAAAACAAAATGAGGCAGACCTTGTGAAAAAAACAAAGTCTTTATTAGTAGATTAAAAGCTCCCAGGTATTCAACGTAAAATGCCCGAAGTGGCCGTGTTTCACCAGTATAAAAATGGCTATGTCAGGGGCAATAGGTCACTATAAACAACATATAAAAGACATGATAATCAATCAATCAATCAATCAATAAATAAATATATATATAAATAATAGACTAAAAACATCCAAGGAACATTCAGAGGAACCCCAAGCTGAGAAGGCTCTGGGTACTTAGGTAATAAAACAATATATAACTGTGAGTAAAATATATCTTTAAAAGCCTAATTAAATAAATAAGCTTTAAGAACGCCAGAAACTCTTAAATAACAGTACCATGTTAAAACACTGGATATCTAGGTGCTAAAAACGATGTGCAATGATAAAAACAGTAAAACTAACCAATGGCATAGCTACGTGGAGCCACGGGGGACTGGGTCCCCGTAGAGTTGACCCTGGACCCCCCTGCCGGCAACCTTCTCGACCCCCCCCTCCCGCCGCCAAACCTCCCCCGCCGTCACTGTCGCCTTTGCTGATGGGGGACCCCCAACCCCCGCCAGCCGAGGTCCTCTTCTTCCTTCGTTCTGTTTCTGTGAGTCTGACGTCCTGCACGTACAACGTGCAGGACGTCAGACTCAGAAACAGAATGAAGGAAGAAGAAGATCTCAGCTGGCGGGGGTCCGTGCAGGACGTCAGACTCAGAAACCGAACGAAGGAAGAAGAAGATCTCGGCTGGCGGAAGTTGGGGTCCCCCGCCAGCAAAGGTAGGCGACGGCGGGGGAGGGCTGGCGGTGGGAGGGGGGTCGAGAGAGTCATCGGCAGGGGAGGGTCAAAGTTGGTGGTGGTGGTGGCGGGGGGTCAGCAATGGAGGGGGTTTGGCGGCGCCGGGGGGGGGGGGGCTAAAATGTGCCCCATCATCTCGGGCTCTGGACCACCCCTCCCGCCAAAGTCTGGCTACGCCCCTGAAACAAACAGAGAGGCTTTCCCAGCTGATAAAACCTTCAAAATAAACCAGGCTGTTGTGCTGTCGGTTCAAAACTCTGCTGCCCGTCTCATCTTCCGCCAGGGTCGCTTTACTCATACTACCCCTCTCCTCAAGACCCTTCACTGGCTCCCTATCCATTTTCGCATCCTGTTCAAACTTCTTCTACTAACCTATAAATGTACTCACTCTGCTGCTCCCCAGTATCTCTCCACACTCGTCCTTCCCTACACCCCTTCCCGTGCACTCCGCTCCATGGATAAATCCTTCTTATCTGTTCCCTTCTCCACTACTGCCAACTCCAGACTTCGCGCCTTCTGTCTCGCTGCACCCTACGCCTGGAATAAACTTCCTGAGCCCCTACGTCTTGCCCCATCCTTGGCCACCTTTAAATCTAGACTGAAAGCCTACCTCTTTAACATTGCTTTTGACTCGTAACCACTTGTAACCATTCGCCTCCACCTACCCTCCTCTCTTCCTTCCCGTTCACATTAATTGATTTCATTTGCTTACTTTATTTATTTTTTGTCTATTAGATTGTAAGCTCTTTGAGCATGGACTGTCTTTCTTCTATGTTTGTGCAGCGCTGCGTATGCCTTGTAGCGCTATAGAAGTGATAAGTAGTAGTAGTAGTCTCTTGTAATCAGAGCTAATAGTGTGATGTCATAATGCCTCAGTCCACCAATAAGAGCCAACCTCATCAGTGATGTCACAATGGCTTGATTGTCCTATACTTGGCTCACTTTTATTACATAGCTCTTTGAGCAGGGACTGTCTTTCTTCTATGTTTGTGCAGCGCTGCGTACGCCTTGTAGCGCTATAGAAATGCTAAATAGTAGTAGTAGTAGTCTCTTGTAACCAGAGCTAATATTGTGATGTCATAATGCCTCAGTCCACCAATAAGAGCCAACCTCATCAGTGATGTCACAATGGCTTGATTGTCCTATACTTGGCTCACTTTTATTACATAGCTCTTTGAGCAGGGACTGTCTTTCTTCTATGTTTGTGCAGCGCTGCGTACGCCTTGTAGCGCTATAGAAATGCTAAATAGTAGTAGTAGTAGTAATAAGAACACAGAAAGCTCTAAAACAGAAAAACAAACACCATAGATAATAAAAGTTGCCTAACAGGGCATAGGAATAAAATAAGTCCATAAAAAGTTCTCAATGTACTTACAGATACTGGGAACAGTCTCTCAAAAAATAAAAAGTGCTGTGGTTGCAGTGAAAACAAACTTGCTTTATCAACCAAGCTTGCATGTATGCTGAGATCATGCATATAAAATTAGTGTAAAAAGAAAAACTTAAAAATCAATTCAAAATAAGTCGTCTTAGCTTAAAAACTGGTTAAAATTGCAGTGTATCAGGTCCAGCAAAAAATGTTGAAGTCGGGCAGCCAGAATCCAGGTGAAAAGTTTGTAAACGATCCCCAATAAAGATATAGGGCGATATGAGCTGCAACTTTAAGGGTCTTTCCATGGCTTAAGCAACAGATCCACTCCCGCCTGCCGAACAGAAAAAGGTAACTGAGACTCTCTTAGCAACAAGTTGTAAAAATAGGTCAAAGGATCAGCTACAGCATGAACATATATTTCTGTAGAACAAATTCGAAAAGCCATCCAACCCAACAGCCATATTGGAAGGGAGACAAACAGTAATACCACAAACCTCCTCAGCTGTAATGGGGACAGCAAGCTGGGCAGGCACACTCACAGGCAACTGGGGAAGAGAAAGCCCAGACAAACAAGCCTCAACTTCGGTAGTAGAAATAATCTGACCATCAGGATAGAGTTGAGTGTAAAAGCGGACAAACGCCTGACCAATTACCCAATCACCCTGTAGCAATGCACCAGTCTGATCCTTAACTTGCATAATGAGGTTATGGGCCTGCTTCTTCCGAAGCTTGGCCACTGGCAGGTGCCCAGCCTTATCACCCCCCTCAAAAAACTCTTGACGTATCTTCTGAAGCATACATGAAATGTCCATGAAAGCTTGTGCTTGGTGTACCTTTGCCCGAATCACCGGCGTACCCTTTTTATGCACCACCACCATCTGCCCCCCCCCCCAGGACTGTCTCTATTTAAACCTGGTGTCAAATAAGAGACAGGTTAGAAAGGTAAGTGCTTGCTTCCTCCCCCACCCCCCAGGCTATCAGGTCCCCCTTCTGTAGCTACACATATAGGAGCTCCCTCAGCAATGTAAGCACTAACTGTAGTCTGCATTCACGGGTAATCAGTGATATGTGCACCTGCATATTCATTAATAGAATCTATGTACTAGAAAGGAAAACCATTCCCACATCCCTACAATATTGCATACAAACGGTACTCTCTGTCCTCATGTCCACCTCAATGACATCACCTGCACCAATGTAATGCCCCCCCCCCCCCCACCAATCAGTGTTGTGTGTCTCTCCAATTTGATTTCCAAATTAATTTGTGTGCTGAAGGCAAGAAGGGTCATCCCCTGACTCCTGGTGTACAAACTTATATCTTGCAGAAGATTTGGCATTCGGAGGGTCCTCGAGTCCCTCCGGCAGAGGTTCCGAAGAACCAAGAGAGAGAGAGCCCTGACATAATCAGGGCAGCGAGACAGCGCCTCAGGGCTTGACGTAAGTATTATAAACAGGGCACCTGTACTCATTTGTAAATGTATTTATTTAATAATGCAAATGTCGTGTACAATATCAGTTTCCATGTGGCTAATAGGCAATTAGTAAGTCATAACACCTCTGTCCCAGATCAAGGCCTGAGGTTGCAACTACCCTCCCAAGAGTCTGGCTGCAACTTTCAACTAACCTCCTCTGAGATGAATGAGATGACATGCCTCACTTCTGTATCCCCCCTTCTGGGGTGGATACTGTTTCATGGTATTCCTGCCTGAGGTCCTACTCTTAGTGGATGTCATTGCTTCAGGGAGTAGCCAGGTGGAGCGGGGTAGGGAGAGGGTTTCCAGCTATGTGTGTGTAGGTTACCACTGTTTCATAGCTTTGGGGGCCTTCCCCACTCCCTCTTCTTTTCCCATCACCAGACTGTGCATATCTCCTGCCCACACCTCTGTGCTGTAGCCACTGTGTCCTCTGCACTCCTTCCACAGTTCTATGTCTACCCACCTGCCTGTGTGGCTCTCTTGCACATCAGTCTCTGAAGTACACTGCGCTCCTCGTCTTCAGCTCTGTACCATGTACAATGATATCTGTGGCTTGCCTGCCAATCCTATTCCTCACCATCTCTTTGCTGGGTCTTTACGTGAGGGGCTATGTATATGAATGCTAGAAAACAAAAGTGGGTTATTTTGACCAACACACTTCCTCCCCTTTTGCTATGCAGGCGATGACAGCCAGTCAGAGGAAGAAGCTGGCCCTAGTGGCCACCAGCCCCAGCACACTGAACAGCGCACAGAGCAGCAAACTAGTGGGGACGCAGGACCAGTCACATGGGGTGGAACCACAGGACCCAGCAGCAGCAGCAGAGGGTCTCCCTCCACCACCCGCAGCCTTCGCTGATGGTGGCACAGAGGAAGAAGATGCAGAAGGGGGGGGGGGGGCACATCCTCATCAAAGGCCATCCAGCCAGAGGAGGCAGCTACTGCGCCTCGCGACACAATTGCTGGGCCACAATGTGCACCTGGAAGATTACCGACACCAGAAATTGGAGCTGCAACGGAAAGCGCTACAGGCCCAACGTGAAGCAGTACAGCAGTTCCAACTGCTGGAGCACAGCATCGAGGGCCTAGGTCATGACCCGAAAGCACCTAGTACAGCCCTGATGCAGCAACAAGTGGTGTCTACTTCCACCACTGCACAGCAACCACCAGCAAAGAAGAGGAGCTTGAGATCCTCAGCCCCCCCAGGCACTGGTCCAGCAGCCACCACACCAGCTCCCCTTCTGGGTCCTGTGCCCAGGTTGCAGGGCAAGCCACAGACCACAAGGTGGCCTGACTTCCACACGGCAGCCAAGGCAGCAGGCTGCCTTGTGGACACAGAGGAGGACAGTGGGAGCTCATCTGAGGAGGACTCTCAACAGAGTTCCCCTGCAGCAACAGCTGCAAAGGAACACAGTGGGAGGGGTAGGAGGGGACGGGGCCAGGGGAGGGGGCCAGGGGAGGGGGTCAGGAAAGTGATGGGACATGCTGGGAGGTGGGAGGAAGGAGTGTGAGGGTTGGAGGGAGGGGAATATGCACAAAGCGGGTGATGGAGGTGGGAGGGGTGGTGGTGGTGGTGGTGGTGGTGGTGGTGTGTAAGTAGTATGTGATAGAAATAAATGTCAACTTACTCTCACACAAAACTTGTCTCGATCAGTCTTGCTGGCTCTGACCCCCAGCTGGTGTGCACTCTGCTCTACTCTGTGGACGGGAGGTGGAGGGGGCTCCTCATCCTCTTCATCTGGGGCCTGCTACTGTGGTTGCTGTGGCTGTTCTGGTAGTTCCTGTCCTCTGCGCATTGCCAAATTATGTAGCATGCAGCAGGCCAGGAGTATCTTTGCCACCTTTTAGGGGCTGTGCAGGAGCTCCCCTCCAGAACGGTCCAGACATCGGAACCTGTTCTTTAGTTGTCCGAAGGTGCGCTCGATGATGCCATGTGTGGTCTGATATCTACTGTTGTAGTTCTTCTCCAACCATGTTTGTGGGTGCACTATGGGGGGGTCCAGACATCGGAACCTGTTCTTTAGTTGTCCGAAGGTGCGCTCGATGATGCCATGTGTGGTCTGATATCTACTGTTGTAGTTCTCCTCCAACCATGTTTGTGGGTGAACTATGGGGGTCATGAGCCAACTCCGCTATGGGTAGACTCTGTCACCTTTGGGGAGAAGCAGGATGAGAAAGATGAGTGTATATTGTTTGAAGTGGGTACCTTGTGGAGGTGGGGGGGGGGGATAGTGGATTGTGGAGTGAGCTGGAGGGAGACAGTGCTGAGGGTTGCTCGGTAGAGGAGGTATAGCTTGGGCAGATCCATGCTGCACTTACCTAGGAGCCATCCGCCTGTGATCTCCCCTCGGTCAACCCTGCGGAAGATTCCTGAGTACTGCAATACATGGGTGGAACCTGGGTATCGGGCACACATGTCTAGAATCTCCCCCGGGCGTCACACACAACTTGCATATTGAGTGAGTGGAATGCTTTCCTGTTCCTATAAGTGGCCTCTCATGCCCGGGGGGGGGGGGGGTCTAAGTGCGACATGTGTGCAGTCAATGGCGCCTATGACCGAGGGGAAGCGAGCTACGGCGTAGAAGTCAGCCATGTTGTTCTGCAGGGCCTGGGGGGTGGTATGGAAGGTGATGTACTCAGAGGTGTGGCTAAGGAAGGCATCAAGGAACTGGGTGAGGCAGTTAGAAATGGAAGCCTGGGTGAGACCCGTGTTCACAGATTGGATAGACTGGAAACTCCCAGTGGCCAGAAAAGATAGAGAAGCAGTGATCTTTATGTTGAAGGGTATTGGTGATAGTGGTGATCCTTGAGGTACTCTGCAGGCCGCTTTCCACGGTGGTGATATGTTTGAGTTTGACTTTACTTGGTAAGTTCTGGTGGTTAGAAGGCCCTTGATCCAACTGAGTACATTTCCACCAATCCCAAAGTGATCTAGGAGTCTTAGTAATATATTGTGGTTTACCATGTCGAATGCGCTCGACATGTCGAATTGGAGGAGAAACATGCTATTGCCTGTAGCTATTTCCTGCTTGAATTTGGCCAGGAGAGTAACAAGCACGGTTTCAGTACTATGGAGGGAGTGGAATCCTGACTGTGACTCATGCAGTATTGAGAACTTGTCCAAAGTTTGGTCACCAAGCTCTCCATCAGCTTGACTACTAGTGGGATAGATGCAACTGGGCGGTAGTTGGCAAGATTGTTTGTTTTTTTTCTTGGTATGTTTTGGTATTGGGGTGAGCAGGATGTTGCCATGTTCCTCGGGGAACAGACCTTGTTGGGGCATGTAGTTTATGTGGGATGTGAGGTCTGCTATGAAGCAATTGGGGGCGGATTTAAGTAAATGGCTAGGGCAAGTGTCCAGTTTGCAGTGGGTACTGTGTGACTGATTCGGTGGTGAGGTGGGCGAATTTTGACCAGATACGGTCTGCTGGGTATTCACCAAAGGTTGGATCTATTGGTGGCAAATAGTGATTCCCTACAGGTCTAAATTGAGAGGTGGAATGGTGGGCTTATTTGCACTTGGGGTTAATGTCCTGTATGTAAACCTTATCAGAATATGTAGCAAACCTTCTTTGAAAAGTGCAGTGATCTTATAATGGGTGGACAGTTCAGCTAGTATATCCAATCAGTGGCTTAATATCTAATGATGTCACTTCCTTGGGCTATACAAATGAGAGAACATAAGAGTAGCCATACTGGGTCATACTAATGGTCCATCTAGCCCCGTAGCCTGTTTTCCAGGTTTCTTTAATAAAGTATGGAGAGCTGATGAGTTAGGTACCTCCTGTTTTGCCTGAGACTGAAATGAAATGTTTGAAGCAAAATGATTTATCTAATTTTACTTAATTTATTTCCTTTGTAAGATAATGATGCAATGTATTTCTATTTTTAGAGACTTTCATTAAAAGTGCACAGTTAATTCATTTATTACGTGTTTCCTGAAGCAGCACCAGCAAAATATGGTCTACGTGGTACCTGGGACATCTACCAGATAAGTGAACTTTGGAACTATTCAATTCAGTATAACTGAGAATGTCATAAGGATGTGACATACAGTTTTATGAGTTTTATTGACAATTCAACGTTTTCACAAGTGATTCACAAATGGTGAGCAGTGATTAGAAATTTGAGATGCATCTCACATTGGATTTGTGTGATCTGTGCTGGGCTCTAATAGTTATGAGCACACTAAAAGAATCTTTTTATAGATTATGTTCACACTTTGTTAATTAAAAGTGGTATGTAGTGCAACAGCTGCAGATTGGCATTTTTTGGTATACATTTCCAAAAGCTGACATTTTCCAATTAATAAATTCAGAATATTTTTGTTTCTGTCTTTGTTGTCTGAGCATTTTATTTTTCTATTCACTTTGGTCCTGGTTTCTCTTTTCTGTTTTACTGGGAGGGTTTCCCCCGTCTTTGCATAGTCTCCTGTTCATTTGATATTTCTTCTCTTACCGTGTCCACCATCCTATCCATCCTGTCCAGCATTTCCCATCTGTGTTACTGTTGCTATTCTTCCCTCCCTCCACATTCGACATCTGCCCTTTCAGTGTCCATATCCTCCTCTGTGTCTCTATCTAGACCTGTCCTGTAGTTCTGCCCTATGCCCATACCCTTTCCCCTGTGATCATCCATGCCTCCCTATGTTACTTTGCTCCCCCTGTGTCCAACATTGCCCCAGTGTACCGATTACCTCCCTGTCCAACATTGCCTCTCTGCTTCCCTGTCCCTATGATCCCTCCATGCCTTGCATTTGTCTTTCTGTCACTCCTCTCTCTCTCTCTTCCCTTCCTCCCATACCCCCTACTCTTAGGCCAATATATCTTCTTCTTCTTTCTTACTTCCCCTCTGCATGGTCCAGTATCTCTCCCTCCTGAGTCCACTGTCTTTCTACAAGGGCAGGACACATCACAGAAAAGGCCGAAGCCCCAAGGTAGGCTGTTGTAATTGTTGTAGTGCCCTTACCTTCAGTGATCAAGTGAAGTTAGAGGGAATGTGAGGAGGGAGGGAGAGAGACAGATGCTGAAACTGAGAGGGTATGGAGAGAAAGAAAGGGTAGAGGGGCTGAACCTGTGAAATGGAAGGGGAAAGAGAAGTGCCAGACCCAGGAAGAGAGAGAGAGAGATGCAGGCACCTACAGCAGCCCTGATGCGGACAACCCGGTGCCTGGAGTGAGAATCAGGGGCTTGCGGCTGGAGAGGCTTAGCATCCCCAACCCTCTTATACCAAACACCTATGAACATGGGCAGGACCAATATCTGTGCACATAGCTTACAGAATACTGTAAGTGATGTGCTGAAGTGCCTCATTTAGGTGCCCACATTCACACCTGCTATTAACATGGCATAATTGGGTGTGCCTAAATGTAGGTGCGGAGATGCGGAGTTACACTAGTATTCCAGAATGGAATCTTGGTGCCCAGAATTAGTGCTAGCAAAATTGCATCTACTACTACTACTACTACTTATCATTTCTATAGTGCTACTAGATGTACACTTGAACATGAAGAGACAGTCCCTGCTCGACAGAGCTTACAATCTAATTAGGACAGACAAACAGGACAAATAAGGGATAAGGACAAAGAGTAGCAAGATTCCGGAATCCCAAAGAGTAGCAACATTCCGTGCAGAATCTCAAAGAGTAGCAAGATTCCGGAATCCCAAAGACTACTACTACTACTTATCATTTCTATAGCGCTACTAGACGTACGCAGCACCGTACACTTGAACATGAAGATACAGTCCCTGCTCAACAGAGCTTACAATCTAATTAGGACAGACAAACAGGACAAATAACAGATAAGGACAAAGAGTAACAAGATTCCGTGCAGAATCCCAACAGTAGCAAGATTCTGGAATCCCAAACACTACTACTACTACTTATCACTTCTAAAGCGCTACTAGACGTACGCAGCGCTGTACACTTGAACATGAAGAGAAAGTCCCTGCTCGACAGAGCTTACAATCTAATTAGGACAGACAAACAGGACAAATAAGAGATAAAGGAATATTAAAGTGAGGATGATAACATAAGGATACTGAACAAGTGAGTAATGGTTAGGAGTTAAAAGCAGCATCAAAATGTGGGTTTTTAGCTTAGATTTGAAGACAGCCAGAGATGGAGCTTGACGTACCGGCTCAGGAAGTCTATTCCAGGCACATGGTGCAGCAAAATAAAAGGAACAGAATCTGGAGTTAGAAGGGTGCAGATAAGAGAGATTTACCTAGTGAACGGAGTTCCCGGGGAGGAATGTAGGGAGAGATGAGAGTGGAGAGGTACTGAGGAGCTGCAGAGTGAATGCACTTATAGGTCAATAAGAGGAGTTTGAACTGCATGCGGAAATGGATAGGAAGCCAATGAAGTGACTTGAGGAGAGGGCTAATGTTAGCATAATGACACTGGCGGAATATTAGTCTAAGCACCTCACTTGTGGCACGCAGTTATAGAATTCTAGAAACGCCTCCCAAAGTTAGGTGCCGGGAACATCCACACCAAACACCAATTCTATAAAGGTCGCTAAACGCTAAGCAACTTTCCTAGTAAAATGCTTTGCACGGATTCCTACACCCAACTTCGGCTACGAGGACTTACACCTGATGAAACCTGATGTAAGTGCTGGCACGCAGCCAACGGCATTTGAGCGTTGAAATGATACAGCTCTGTAACACTGAATCTCAATTTTGGGAACACCCGTGACTCACCAATGCCCCTCCACTGGCCATGCCCCCTTTTGAGTTGCAAGCGAGACAATTTAGGCATAAGCAGATCCATGTGCAAATCCTAATTAGTGACAATTAACATCAATAATTGATTGTTAACGACTCATTAACTAATTAGTTTGCATGTTCACCCAAATTTGGGCGGCCTTTATAAAATCTGGGAGTTAATGCACAGTTAGTGCAAAACTTCATTGCACTTTAGTGAACAGAATCCTAAGTCACTATCAGGTAGGCATCAGTATAGGGTGGCACACATGTACAATTAGCAACATATGTAAAATGAAGACAAAAGAACAGCATTCTATAATGACCAGAAATGTGTTGCTCAGTGGTGATATCAATTCCCAAATTTGGCTATATATAATCCTTTATTATCTTAAGCTAAATGCTTCTCTTGAGGAAAATCAAGGCAGCAGAAAGCACATTGGCATTATTACAAGAATGCCCTATGTACATATTGAAAAGTTATTAACACTTGCTTCTTTTAGAATTCAGCAGTAGTTCACTTTCCAAGGGTTCATCCTTAGAAAGTTGTCACACAGGGAACAAGAGAGCTATTGGCTGGCAGCTGTAGGTTTTACCTCTCAATTATGGTCCTGTAACCTGTTTTTCAGTCTTTTAGACGAGTCTCAGAATACATTTCTCATGGTGTTATTCCTAAGCACAAGAGAGCCTTACATGCCCCGTTGTGAAAACACCATCATCTGATAGCCAGATGTTTTAAGCCTTTGGTGAAAATCTCACAGTGGTAGGACCTGGTCAAAGGAATTGAAGCAGAGATGGCAAATGAAAATGGCGGTGTGGTACTAGCATTGACTCTTAAGATATAAAGATGGTGTGAGAGCCAAGTTTCAGACAGTGTGAAGCATGGGGGGTCACATGAATCTTTCCCACTGGAGCGATGGTGTAAGAGCCAAGTTTCAGACAGTGTGAAGCACAGGGTCAGATGAATCCTTTCCCACAGGGCCTTCTGTATGAGTGAAATCTCCTCAGCTGAGCTGCCTGATCAGACATGATGATCATGGGTTACCACCCGTTAGCGCTGGAGCCCTTACCGCCATCTCAGTGGGTGGCAGTAAGTGTTCAGCCCCCTCGTATGGCCACGCAGTAAGAGCAACCTTACTGCATAGCCATGTCTTTTTTGGGGGGGCCTTTTTACCCGCTGCAGTTAAAAAGGCCTTAGTGTACAGCAAAAACAACCTCTGTCGTTAGCGCAGGGCCGTTTTTACCACAGCTCAGTAAAAGGATCCCAAAGTAATCGAATAAATAGGACCATATAAACTTCATTCCCATCTTTTTGTGGTTCACCTTATGAAGGTAAGTGCTGAGTATTGCACTTAATCACATAAGTGTTTGCTGATCACATGCTTAGATATTCAGTTCCAGTGTCCCTTTTATTTTATTTACTTTTCTGTGTCTTTTACAATAATTGTTGTTTTGTTCTGATCTCTTTTGTATCCCACATTTCCCCACCTATTTGTAGGCTCAATGTGGCTTACCTAGTACCGGAGAGGCATTTGCCGACTCTGGTGAGAACAAACACAAAGTGATGTTGTGGTAAGATAAAGTTCATGTGGCACAGCCACATTAGGGAATCGTACAACAGAAGAATTGTGTTATGTCCATTGCGTACTTTAGTTTTGTTGTGTTGCAGAGATCAGGCATTTATGTTGGATCGGTAGGGTATGCCTTTTTAAACAGGTTAGTTTTTAGTTTTTTCCGGAAGTTTAGGTGGTCGTACGTAGTTTTCAAGGCTTTTGGTAATGCGTTCCACAGTTGTGTGCTTATGTAGGAAAAACTGGATGCGTAAGTTGATTTGTATTTGAGTCCTTTGTAGCTTGGGTAGTGCACATTTAGGTACGTTCGTGTTGATTCGGATGTGTTTCTAGTTGGTAGGTCGATCAGGTCTGTCATGTATCCCGGGGCTTCACCGTAGATAATTTTGTGAACCAGAGTGCAGATTTTGATTGGGAGCCAGTGTAGTTTTTCGTGGATGGGTTTTGCGCTTTCAAATAATCGCGTTTTTCCAAAGATAAGTCTAGCTGCCGTGTTTTGAGCTGTCTGAAGTTTCTTTAATGTTTGTTCTTTGCATCCCGCATAAATTCCATTGCAGTAGTCTAAATGGCTTAGTACCATTGATTCTTTCAGGTTGCAAAATGTTTCCCTCGGGAAGAATTGTTTCACGCGTTTGAGTTTCCACATTGAGAGGAACATTTTCTTTGTTGTGGATGTCACTTGGCTCTCTAGTATTAGGTTGTGGTCCAATGTAATGCTGAGGATTTTCAAGCTGTCTGAGATAGGAAAGGTGTAATCTGGGGTGTTGATAATTGTGGGATTGTCCGTGCTGTGTTGGGATGAGAGGATAAGACATTGTGTTTTTTCTTTGTTGAGTTTCAGTTGAAATGCATTTGCTCAAGAGTCCATGATGTTCAAGCTGATCTTGATTTTGTTAGTGATTTCTGTCAGTTTAGATTTGTCAGGAATGTATATTGTGACATTGTCTGCAAAGATGAAGGGGTTAAGGCCTTAGTTGGATAAGGACTTGGCTAGTTGGGTCATCATTATGTTGAAGAGGATCGGTGATAGTGGTGATCCTTGTTGTACTCCACAGTCTACTTTCCATGGTGATGATATGTTTGAGTTTGATTTTACTTGGTTAGGAAACCCTTGATCCAGCTAAATATGTTTCCACCAATCCCGAACTTATCTAGTACTCTTATTAATATATTGTGGTTTACCATGTTGAATGCACTAGACATGTCGAATTGGAGGAGGAGGATATTTTTGCCTACTGCTATTTCCAGCTTGAATTTGGCTAGGAGAGTGAGTAGTATTGTTTCTTTGCTGTGGAAGGGGCGAAAACCTGACTGTGATTCGTGTAATATGTTTATATATTCTGTAAGTTGTTTGGCTACTATGCTTTCCATCAGTTTGACTGACAACGGGATGGATTCTACTGGATGGTAGTTAGTGATTTCATTTGTTTTTTTCTTGGTGTCTTTTGATATCGGGGTGAGTAGGGTATTGCCATTTTCCTTAGGGAAGAGACCTTGCTGTAACATGTAAATTAGGTGGGATGTGAGGTCTATTACGAAGCGGTCAGGGGCGGATTTCATTAGGTATTTGGGGCAGGTATCTAGTTTACAGCGAGTGTTGGAGAACCTGCTGATCACCCGTGCAACTGCATCGACGGTGAGAAGGGCAAAATTTAACCAGGTTCGGTCAGCCAGTATTTTCCAGTGGTTGGGTCCAACTCGTTAAGGAAGTTTTCAATGTCACTGTTGTCCTGAGGTAGTCTGTTGTGTAGGTTTACAATTTTTTCATTGAAATACTTAGCAAGTTCATCTGCAGATGGGATGTCTGTATTTTATGTAGTGACCAGGTTGGTGTCTAGAAGTTTGTTCACGAGTTGGTATAATTTCTTTGTGTCTTTGTAATCTGTCCCTATTTTAGTTTTATAGTATGATCTTTTGGTTTGTCTTATAGCGTGATTGTTTCCATGTGATGAGTGTGTGTTCATCTTTTGTTTTTTCCCATGCTCGCTCGAGTTTTCTGGATTGTGTTTTTAGCTTTTTCAGTTCATCGTTGAACCATGATATCGAGTTATGCTTACGTGAAGATCTTGTTCTTAAGGATGCTATTTCATCTAGTATGCATTTGCATCTTTTATCCCATTCCATGACGTAGTGTATGGAGTCTGTTTGTGCTGTCCATTCATTGTTATATATCTGTTGCCAGGATGTTTTTGTGTCTACTTGACCTCTTGTTCTGTAGGATGTGTGTTCTTGTATTTGGTGTACTCCCTTCTTCCACAAGTGTAGGGATAAGTTTAGTTTGTAGTGATCAGTCCAGGGTGTTTCTGTCCATTTAATAACTGTTATTATTAAGTTTTGGTCATTTGAAAGTTTATGTGAGATGAAATCAAGTGTGTGCCCTTTGACGTGGGTTGCTTGCATTTGTGGCCATTTGAGATCCCATAATTGGAGGAATTCCTTACATTCTCGTGCGTTGATTGAGTTTGGGTCTTCTAAGTGAAGGTTGATGTCTCCTATTAGTAGTACATTGGAATTGGTTACACATGTGTTTGAAATGAAGTCCGTGAAGTTAGTCTGGCCTTCTTTCCAATTACCTGGAGGTGTGTAAAACAGGACACAATTCAAATGATCGCGAAGGGTTTTGTTGTGGATTCTGATTGAGGCCATTTCAAGTTGAGGTGTCATGGACTCGGCAGTGGTTTCGGTGGTAAAGTGGGATCGATAGATTAGTGCTATGCCTCCGCCTTTCTTTTCCTTTCTGGTCCAGTGTGTGATTTTGTATCCTGGAGGGCATAGGTCTAGGATTATGGGGTCCTTTTGGTCATGGATCCAGGTTTCATTGATAAAGAGTAGGTCAAGGTCTTCTGCCATGATCCAGTCTGTTAGTATTGCTGTTTTGTTTACTGCGGATCTGGCGTTGGTGTAGCCCACTTGGATTGTTTTGAATGGGTCTTCTACGTTTGGTATTGTGTGGACTTTTATTAGTTGTCGTTTCTTTGTTGAGGTGAGTTTGTTTGGACCCTTCTTTGCTATCTGTGGTAGTTGTTCGCATGTTGGTGGTCTTCCTTTGTTTAAGTTGTTGTCAGTTTGTTGAGGTGTGGTGTATCTGATGAATCGTTGATGATTGTGTAGTAGGTGTATAATGTTACTTTCTGTAAGAGGGGTGGTTAGTGTTAAGTGGATCAGTGTTAAGGAGTAGATTATTAGGAGTAGTTTGAAGGTATTCATTTTGGTTTCTTTTCATTGTGGGCTACTGATCGTTGCTTCCCTCTCTTCACTAACTTAAGTTGCTTCCCTCTCTTCACTGACTTAGGAAGAGGGTCTACCTTTCAAGCTGTTGAGATCAGTACTAGATCAGGTTTCAGTGATAAGATATTGAGCAGAGGAGATGGGAGGGGGGAGAGTAGCTCTGAGTCAGGGTCCTCCCTCAATCAGTCTCTTAGCAACTAATTGCTTCCCACCCTCCTTGCTCAGAGGATCTTCAGGGCTCAGATTTCTGGCTTTGGCTGGAGCAAAAAAGGGAGGGGAACTTCTGGTCTTCAGAGCACCTTCAAGGTAATTAGCACAGAGGTGTGACAGATGCAACACAAAGAACTCAAGTTGGAAGATTCCGTCTCACTCTGATATCCTGCTTCAAAGTTTCTGATCAATTCTGCAACAGTCACTTTAACTACTACTACTTAACATTTCTAGAGCGCTACTAGGGTTACGCAGCGCTGTAAAAATTGACAAAGAAGGACGGTCCCTGCTCAAATGAGCTTACTTTAAGCTAATTTCATTTCTTAATCCTTCTTATGCTTTCTTAAAAATGTATGCCAATACAAAACAGTTTTCCTCCTGACTTCTCTGGCTGCCTTTGATTGCTGACAACCCAGAAGTGTGTGTGTGTGTGTGGGGGGGGGGGGGGGGGGGGGGGTTGCTCTTGAGCAGGGAAAGGTGCTTGAAAGACAAAAGGAAGGTACTTGACTTGAATGCTCTTAGGAATGTGTTCAGTGCTGGCACAGTCTCTCAAAGATTCTGTTTTTAAAACTTCCACAAATCTTTTGTTTTTTTAGAAGTTTAACTTTTCTGATAAATGCACTTAAACAGCCCTAAACATTTCTTTTCTTAGCTACAAGTTCGCTTGAATGCAGATCAGTTAACAAAGTCTTCCATCAAAAGCTTAAGTGCAAGGGTCTGAGACCAAAGAAATGCATGCAGTTAACCAGAGCGTGCACTTAACCGTTGCGACCCAAAGACGCTTGACATCTGATAAACATATGTACAGTACTGTTTATTATTATACATACAGTATACAGTCACAGTTAACTGACATTAGGCTTACTTGAAGTAATCAGTTATAGTCCTCTGTACACTCTTGGGTCTGTGAGTCCTATAGTCTATGTCTGCCAGACGGTAAAAACTGTCATAGCACTCACATCCAGTGGCCTCCAGATAGGCCCGCATGATGTTGACACTCTCCAGCGCTCTTGCAAAAGTGACAGGAGGAGGTTGTTGAATTTCATTAGCATGTGCCTTGCTGCTCATTTCTTCATCTGTTCCATCATCAGCCGTTGTTGCCTGCGTGTAGGAGCATATCTGGACATCAGTGCTGTCTTCAGCTGTTTGTAGATCGTAATCAACAGCTACATAGCGATGGAACTCCTCTTCAGTAAAACCGGCTGGGATGTCAATAACCTCTTCATCTGACGCGTTTGCAACAGCTGCACCTGTTTCGTTCCTCTCCACATCCCTAACAAAGCTTGCCCACTTGTAGCAGTTCACAATGGTTGCCTGTGTAACATGATTCCAGGCTTCTTTCTGCATACGTAGGGAATCCAACAGTGATAGATTACGAGCCAGTTTATCAGCACGTTTATCCTTCCCAGCCTGGTCATCATTACCTCTCGCCTCGACTACTGCAACTTACTCCTCACTGGCCTCCCACTCAGCCATCTATCCCCCCTTCAATCCGTTCAGAACTCTGCCGCACGTCTTATATTCTGCCAAAACCGTTATTCTCATATCACCCCTCTCCTCAGGTCACTTCACTGGCTTCCGATCAGATACCGCATACAATTCAAGCTTCTCCTCCTTACTTACAAATGCACTCAGTCTGCTGCTCCTCACTACCTCTCTACCCTCATCTCCCCCTACGTTCCTGCCCATAACCTCCGCTCACATGACAAATCCCTCCTCTCAGTACCCTTCTCCACCACTGCCAACTCCAGGCTCCACTCATTTTGCGTTGCCTCACCCTATGCCTGGAACAATCTTCCTGAATCCCTAGGCCAAGCCCCCTCCCTACCCATCTTCAAATCCTTGCTTAAAGCTCACCTCTTCAATGCTGCTTTCGGAACCTAACCTTTCGAACATATAGACTGCCCCAATCTGTCTGACCTATCAGATTGACTCTACATTTGTCTTTTAGATTGTAAGCTCCTTGAGCAGGGACTGTCCTTCCATGTTAAATTGTACAGCGCTGCGTAACCCTAGTAGCGCTTTAGAAATGTTAAGTAGTAGTAGTAGTAATGCTCATCAGACGACGTAGCACAAGAGCCCGATAATGTTGTTTGAAATTGGCTATTATGCCCTGATCCAGAGGTTGGATCAGAGAGGTAGTGTTTGGTGGCAGGAAGACCACCTTGACATTAGGCAGCCTGACATCATCCCTGTGTGCAGCACAATTATCACAAAGCAGCAAAATCTGACGCCTTTGTGCCCGCATTCTAGTGTCTAACTTCTTTAGCCACTGCTTCCAAATTTACCCAGTCATCCACGAATTTGCGTTAGTCTCATATGACACAGGAAGTTGCTTAACTTTCTTGAAGCAACGGGGCTGCTTGCTCTTTCCAATGACGAGGGGTTCCAACTTCTCACTCCCATCCATATTGCAGCAAAGGAGGATAGTCAGTTGGTCCTTCAATGTTTTACCTCCAGTAGTTTTGGCACGTTTGAATGCAAATGTTCCATCAGGAATCGCTCGCCACTAGAGATCATTTTCATCAGCATTGAAAATGTCATGAGGGGCAAACTCATTCAAGATGGTAGGAAGAACTGAAACAACTCAATCTTCAGCACCAAAGTCATCAGCGTCTTGTTTTTCACCATGCTGTTTCTTGAATTTTATGTTGTTCCTCTCCTTCCATTTTTCCAACCATCCAACAGTGGCTTTGAATTCAGTTAGTCCAAGACTTTCAGCTAGCTGGTTAGCTTTCTCCATAAGCAGTGGACCACTGACAGGAAACTGTCTGCTCCTGACTTGAGAAAACCACCGAAGAAGAGCATCTTCTACCTCCTCAGTTTTTCCCGCCCGTTTTCGTTTCCGGTGTGGATTTGTTCTGCCAGTCTTCCAGAAGCTGGTCTTTTTGCTTCAAGACATGTGAAATTTGACTGGGATTGACACCATATTCTTTAGCAATAGATGCTTGACTTCTTTGTTTTCTAATTTTTTAAGAACTTCTATTCATTCAGCCTGTGCTAAAGTCTTACAGTTCCGCCGCCGCGATGATGACGATGCGCCTGGTGCATGCTCCAACAACATTCTTTTCCCTAGTCTGCCTGGGGCAGTTAAAGAGGCGGTAAATTTGAAATCTCGGTTGTCACGCGCCAATCGGCTTCCATATTCCTTGTGCGCGCTTATGCAGAGTCTTTCCTGCACAGAAGCTGTCTTAAACCATGCATATAAGTGAATCTTGCACTTATCAGTGGTGTGCTAAACCGAAGTTTGTCCCCATAGAAATTGATGGTGCCAAAAATGGGACCGAAGTATGGCATGCAGTAAAACAGAGCATGTGCTTATCCGACGTGCACTTAAATGGAGTGCACTGTATATATATGTATATATATATATATATAGCAAATGATAGCAGATAAAGACCTGTACGGTTCATCCAGTCTGTCCAACAAGAGGAAACTCATTTTACATGGTATGTGATACTTTATATGTGTACCCGAGTGTACCTGACGGTAACCAGGTAACGAGTGGCACTGCCCGATTACCACTGGGTACATATTTTTGCAGCGCCAGAAATAGAGCATGCTGGGGGAAGGAACTACTGCCAGGGTGCTGCAGTTGTAAGAGATTGGATGGCGGAACCGGTAGTGGGGGGTGGGGCGGGAGGTTGGGAGGCGGGGCTAGTGCTGGGCAGACTTCTATGGTCTGTACCCTGAAAATGACAGATAGAAATCAAGGTAAGGTATACACAAAAAGTAGCACATATGAGTTTATCTTGTTGGGCAGACTGGATGGACCATGCAGGTCTTTCTCTGCCATCATCTATTATGTTACTTACTATGTTGCCCGGCGGTACTTCCTTTTTAGCGAGCGGCAAGCTCGCATTGGGCTTATTGCTGCTTCGTAAAAGGGCTCCTTATTGCACACTAAGCTTTAGAAGAAGCGCCCCTTAGTTTGGGGTGTTTTTTTCAAGCAATATTGTCTCCCAGTCTCTGCCAATGAGAAAAGCCTTTTTGCTTATTGAAAGGGTAAAAGGGAGAGTGGGGTGGGGGATGTGGAAACTATAGAGAACAACATTAGTTCCTATTTTACAAATAATCTTGTTCAGACAAAAGTGGAAAGTCAAAATCAACCAAAACATATATGAAAAAGATTCCGAACACCCAAGCCTCTATCAGGAGGCAGACGCTGAGGGTAAATGAAGTGAGCACAAGAAAAAAAAAGTGAGTTTTAGATGTTGAATATTTAATTTGTTGATAAAAGAGATTCTATTTCCTGCACAAGAGCTCTACAAATAAAAAAGGCACATCTTTAAAGGGAAGCAATGTGCACAAATTGACCTTTCTGTGAGCAGGCAGATGAGAGAAGGTATTTGGCTAATCCCAGCTGCCTCCGATTGGACAGAGAGAATCATGTTGAAAATGTCCCCATCTGGGCTAATCTGTTCTCAGCTGGATGAGTCAAGGTCTTCTGAGTTAACCTGACATTTAACAATAATTACCCTTCCGAATGACCCCAGTCCAATCTCTTTCTCTTTTAGAAATCTCTTTTTTTTTTTTCAGCACCCAAACCCCTTGACTCTTGTGTTAGCAGAAAAGAGATGATATGATAATAATATTTATATAAAAGAAAGCAGATGCTGAAGGAAACATGTGACATTTTTAATCTGTGCTATATGGTTTATCAGAGAGCAGGTGTCAAGTGGGATTGGCGATCTCAGGAAAGTAAAAAATAACAGATCTAATATAACCTACCCTGTTATGCGGTATTTGTCTATCGGTCCTTAATTAAAGTTCTAAAGTAGCCCCGTGCTGACTGAGTGTCCCTTATCTGTGCCAGGGAGAAATGGTGCATGAAAACAGGTTCAGAGAGAAAGATAGGGTTCAAAGGTCATGGAGGCTAACTGTAGATGAAATGTGGCTATTTCTTTTTACCTGAGGCTTGCTTTCTCTTTTCTCTGAAAGGTCATGGTGATGAAACAAAACACATCTCAGAGAAAATAATTGACCTGCATGAATCTGAGGTCAGATCTTCCTTTTCTCACTTACCTTGTGTCACGCTTGCTCTAATTTTTGGGTCCTAAAACAGCTCAGGGTTTACTGGCTGATGTAATGCAGAGCACGAAAACGCCCAAGGATGTGCCAGCCAAAAGAGATGTTCCGGCCAGAGGTTTTCCTTTTGTTTAGTTTCCAAAATCATTAATGAGATGTTTAATTGTATGTATTTATTTTCAAGTTGGGGACAATGCTGTTAATTGTGTCTATTTATTAATAACAGCACTATTTTCAATAGATCATGCTATCGAGAAATAGTGTACACTATTGATGATATGGGATAATGCCACTGAAAATCTTGACCGACCACCCCGGCAATATTTGGATAGTGTTTGGCAGTCCAGGGCCATGCGATGAAGCTACAATGTAGTAAATTTAAAACGAATCGGAGAAACTTTTTCTTCACTCAACGTGTAATTAAACTCTGGAATTCATTGCGAGAGAATGTGGTAAAGGCAGTTAGCTTAGCGGAGTTTAAAAAAGGTTTGGACGGCTTCCTAAAGGAAAAGTCCATAGACTGTTATTAAATGGACTTGGGGGGAAACCACTATTTCTGGGATAAGCAGTATAAAATGTTTTGTACATTTTTGGGATCTTGCCGGGTATTTGTGACCTGGATTGGCCACTGTTGGAAACAGGATGCTGGGCTTGATGGACCTTTGGTCTTTCCCGGTATGGCAATACTTATGTACTTAACTGGAAGTTATCTGGTTACAGCTGGTTTTCCAAAAAAGAGGAGTTAGGGAAAGGCCCTCAGAGTTCTCCGTTGGTGTAAATTGTGATGATACACTTCTGAGTGGAGGAGCAGCCTAATGGATAGTGCAGTGGACTTTGACCCTGGTGACCTACATTCAGTTCCCACTGCAGCTCTTTGTGAGCTCGGGCAAGTCACTTAACCCCCATTGCCCCAGGTACACAAACTTAGATTGTGAGCCCTCTAGGGACAGAAGAAGTACATGCATATAATGTGTACAACACTGTTTACATCTAGTAGAAACAATTAGTACATGTACTAGTCATAACCCATACGTTTTATGACGAGTGTTCAACTTAGCAGAAGCTCACTACACTGTACAAATGACATCTTCAGTTTCATTGCATGACTCATGACATAGGCATCTCTGCTGAAACACAGCCATATAAGCACATAAGTGTTGCTATACCGGGACAGACCGAAAATCCATCAAGTCCAGTATCCTGTTTCCAACAGTGACCAATCCAGGTCACAAGTACCTGGCAAAATCCCAGAACAGTACAATACATTTTATGCTGCTTATCCCGGAAATAAGCAGTGGATTTTCCCCAAGTCCATTTTAATAATGGCTTATGGACTTTTCTTTTAGGAAGTTATCCAAATCTTTTTTAATCCCCGCTAAGCCAACTGCCTTGACCACATTCTCCGGCAACAAATTCCAGAGTTTAATTACACGTTGAGTGAAGGAATATTTTCTCTGATTTCTTTTAAATTTACTACTTTGTAGCTTAATTGCATGCCCCCTAGTCCTAGTATTTTTGGAAAGAATAAACAAGCTATTCACGTCTACCTGTTCCACTCCACTCAGTATTTTATAGACCGCTATCATATCTCCCCTCAGTTGTGTTTTCTCCAAGCTGAAGAGCCAAAGCAGTTTCAGGCTTTCTATATAGGGAAATCATCCCATCCTTTTAATCACTGTCGTCACCCTTCTCTCCACTACATCTTTTTTGAGATGCGGCGACCAGAATTGCACACAGTATTCAAGGTGTGGTCGCACCAGGGAGCAATACAAATGCATTCTAACATCCTAGTTTTTATTTTCCATTCCTTTCCTAATAATACCTAACATTCTATTTGCTTTCTTTACCGCCACAGCACACTGAGCAGAGCGTTTCAAAGTATCATCAATGATGACTCCTAGATCCTTTTCCTGGTCGGTGATTCCTAAAGTGGAACCTCGCATCACCTAGCTATTGTTCAGGTTCCTCTTTCCCACATACATCACTTTGCACTTGATCCTTTTTCTACCACAGAATTCATAGCTTCGGGATATTTAGCTCTTTCGTGTTGGGACCATTCATTTTATCCATTTGAGTATTGGTTAGAGTTTTTGCGGATTTTTGACTCTATTGTTGTTGCTGTCGTTACAACTGGTAGCCCAGATAACTATGGCTGTCCTAACGTATCCCGATAGTTATCAGGGTATCAGCCCCAAATAACAGCAATACACGGGTAACTTCTGGTGACTCTTAAACTTGAATATTCAGTGCCGAATTCCAGGTACAGCCCAGCATTAAACATCTAGGTACAAATTTGAGTGCCGTGGTCAGCATTTGAAGTCAACACTGACTGAGGTATTTTAAATTTGGGGGGGGGGGGGGGGCGAGAATGTGAACCTTGTCCTGATGTTTTGGGTTTTAAATGATGTGAAATGACATGGGAAATGTTGGCATTTCAAATGAAAATATATTCCTACCAGCCAACAAATGAAATGTAGGATATCAACCATTTTGCAAGGCTTTTCTTACCTCAACTGATACTATATATTAGTTTTCAAAGAACCACTGAATAGTCTAATGAGGTCATTTTACTAACCTGCACTAGGTGCTAACGCATGCGTAACACAGAACAAATGACCTAAGGTGGGATGTGTGGTGTGGGATTTGCGTTGCAAACCGTACGAGGCAGGGGCGTAGCCAGACACCCAAGTTTGGGTGGGCCTGGACCCAAGGAGGGTGGGCAGAACTCCACCTTGTCCTACAAGTGATTTGGTTTCTCCCTCTCTTGCCTGCATGCCATATAGTCTTTCAAACATCCCCTCTCCCCCATATATCTTTTAAATAGCAGATTTTCACTGGCAGCAAACAGTTGGGAGTTTTTGGCTGGTGGGGCTTGGGGTCCCTGCCAGCCACATTATAGGTGTGCTGCTACTAGGTGGGCCTGAACCTACAGTGAGTGGGCCTGGGCCCACCCCAGCCCACCCTCACCCCAGCCCACCCTTGGCTACGCCACTGGTACGAGGAGAGACTTGCCAACTTGAACATGAATACCTTGGAGGAAAGGAGAAACAGGGGTGACAGAATACAGACGTTCAAATATTTGAAAGGTATTAATCCGCAAACAAATCTTTTCCGGAGATGGGAAGGCGGTAGAACTAGAGGACATGAATTGAGGTTGAAGGGGGGCAGACTCAGGAGTAATGTCTGGAAGTATTTTTTCATGGAATGGGCGGTGGATACGTGGAATGCCGTCCCGCGAGAGGTGGTGGAGATGAAAGTGGTAATGGAATTCAAATATGTGTGAGATAAACACAAAGGAATCCTGTTTAGAAGGAATGGATCTATGGAATCTTAGTGGAGATTGGGTGGCAACTCCAGTAATTGGGAAGCAAAACCAGTGCTGGGCAGACTTCTATGGTCTATGCCCTGATTGTGATTGAATAGATATGGATGGGCTGGAGTGTAAATTTTAAGGGGCTTCAACGTTAGTATCAGGACCTTTAGTACAAGAAGAGTGCTGGGTAGACTTCTACGGTCTGTGCCCTGAGAATGGCAAGGACAAATCAAACTCGGTTATACATATAAAGTATCACATACCATGTAAATGAGTTTATCTTGTTGGGCAGACTAGATGGGCCGTGCAGGTCTTTATCTGCTGTCATTTACTAGGTTACTATGATTAGCATGTTCTAAATGCCACACAGCCCATTCTATACCTATGGGCTGCAAGGCACTTAACACACAGTAATTTCATAGCATAGCATGCACTAAATCCATTAGTGCCCTTGGTAAGATGAGTCTTATATTAGCAGATCCTTTTCTAAAATATCACCGGAATTAAGCATGTCCCAACCTGGATGTCTCAGTTCCAACCTCTGCTTTCTGTGTAAGACAGGGCTCCACATGGGTACATGTGAATTATGCACACATATTGCACTGCTTCCCTTGCTTTGCCAAACTATACCCTTGGGAATGTCTAGGTCATCTAAATGTGGAATCTGTCTTTAGGTGTATGTATTTAGGGGTGTGAAGTCCAGACGTTCGTGTTTTCTTTCGTTTCCTGTGTCAGTTACAGGATTTTTTGTTTTATTTGGGGGAGGGTTAATTTTTGCTTTTGTTTTAAGGACAATTTAATCAGTAGTATGCACTACTGGAGTGCCCTAGTGGTTAGAGCACCGGTCTTGCAATCCAGAGGTGGCCGGCTCAAATCCCACTGCTGCTCCTTGTGATCTTGGGCAAGTCACTTAACCCTCCATTGCCACAGGTACAAACTTAGATTGTGAGCCCCCCTGGGACAGAGAAATATCCAGTGTACCTGAATGCAACTCACCTTGAGCTACTACTGAAAAAGGTGTGAGCAAAATCTAAAGGGACGGGTTGTCATTTGAAAGGAATGTGGTCTACCAATAATAGCTTGCCCTCTTCATAAAGGGTACAGATGCACGCACAACCAATGAGCCATTAACAAGTAATAATTAGTACTATTAATTGGAAGTTGCATCTGCCTAATGTAATTCTATAACACTGAGTGCCCAAATCCCATAGTGTGCAACCCAAAAGGGGGTGTGACTGTGGGAGGGGCATTCTTGTTATAGAATACTGGGGATATGCGCTCAACTTGGTTTCAGCTGGAATAAGTCCTCGTGCCGAAAGTTCCAAAGTTGGGCGTGGGAATCGGTATGACATGTGATTCTATAAAGAGTGCTCATCCCAGCGTGCCCTTTACAGAATAGCTGTGAGTGCCAACTGTCCCTATGTGCTCATGGGGTAAATTATAGATGGCACCTAAAAAAAATGGGCTCAGAAACACACGCTTAAGTGGTAGTCTAGAAGCTGCACCTAACGTTTGGCACGGTTTATAGAATACCCACTTAAGTGGAGAGTCGTGTGTAAATTTAGGCGTGGTAACATAGTAACATAGTAGATGACGGCAGAAAAAGACCTGCACGGTCCATCTAGTCTGCCCACGATAAACTCATATGTGTATACCTTACCTTGATTTGTACCTGTCTTTTTCAGGGCACAGACCGTATAAGTCTGTCCAGCAGTATTTCCCGCCTCCCAACCACCAGTCCCGCCTCCCATCACCGGCTCTGGCACAGACCCCGTACAAGTCTGCCCTCCCCTATCCTAGCCTCTCAACCACCAACCCCTCTTCACCCCGCCAATGAAAATGTGGCGCAAATGCCCACACCTAGATTTACACATGAGCACCCTTATTCTGTAATTACATATGCAACTCAAAGCCACGCCCCTATTCTGCCTCAAGACGCCCATGACCCTCCCATTTCCACACCCACTTTTTTGGAACATATATACACTTTAGGCGCAGATCCCGCATCTAATTTTACGTGCGTTGGTGCCAATTAAAGCTAATTAGTGCCAATAATTGCTTGTTAAAAAGGAATTGGCACTAATTGGCGTGTTATTCAGTTCAATTGGGAATGTCCCTACAGTTGTGCACATATTTTTGGCAACCTTTACAGTCAGGGGGATAGTGAACTCTCTTATTTATTTATTTATTTATTTATTTGTTTGTTTGTTTGTTTGTTTGTTACATTTGTATCCCAAATGTTCCCACCTTTTTGCAGGCTCAATGTGGCTTACATATTACCGTTAGGCGATCGCCAGTTCTGGTATGAACAAAATACAGAGTGAAGTTGTAATAGGGTAAAGTTCATGTGTGACAAAAACATTTGAGGATCGTAAAGAGGAGGAAGGGTTTAGTTATTTCCAGTATGGTTTTGGCTTCGTTGTGTTGCAGGGTTCAGGCATTTAGGTTGGATCGTTAGGGTATGCCTTTATGAACAGGTTAGTTTTTAGTGCTTTCCGGAAGTTTAAGTAGTCATAAGTTGTTTTCACGGCGCTTGGTAATGCGTTCCATAGTTGCGTGCTTTTTTTTTTTGTTACATTTGTACCCCGCGCTTTCCCACTCATGGCAGGCTCAATGCAGCTTACATGGGGCAATGGAGGGTTAAGTGACTTGCCCAGAGTCACAAGGAGCTGCCTGAAGTGGGAATTGAACTCAGTTCCCCAGGACCAAAGTCCACCACCATAACCACTAGGCCACTCCTCCTCTATAGGAAAAGCTGGATGCATAGGTTGTTTTATATTTTAGGCCTTTGCAACTTGGGTAGTGGAGATTTAGGTAAGTTCGTGATGATCTTGCAGTGTTTCTGGTTGGTAGGTCTATGAGTTCAGTCATGTATCCCGGTTCTTCACCGTAGATAATTTTATGTACCAGGGTGCAGATTTTGAATTGAATACGTTCTTTGATTGGGAGCCAATGCAATTTTTCTCGTAGGGGTTTGGCGCTGTCGAATCTCGTTTTGCCAAATATGAGCCTGGCTGCCGTGTTTTGAGCAGTTTGGAGTTTCTTTCTGATTTGTTCTTTGCATCCTGCATAGATTCCGTTGCAATAGTCTAGATGGCTTAGTACCATGGATTATCCATTATTACTCTAAGGCACAGGCATCAGCTATCACGCATGCGTGAAGCATTGCACACGTGCACCCTATTTGGAATAAGATCAATTAGAAACCATTTTGCATAAAATTGCAGTGAAGACTTTAAAAAAAATGTTTGCTTTTTTTTTTTAAATGTTGTGACCATATAGGGCTGATTATCAAACTTTCCCCCTTTGTGTCTGTTGCTGTGCTCAATGGTGTAATATAAGGATTAGATAACACTTGGTAGATTTTCAGTATACTACAGATGTACGAGACACTCAGCACTCCACAACCTTATAGGTAATGTTTGTTTAGAAAAAGAATGTCTCTTCCATATAAAATCATTTTAAACTGCGGCCCAGCATGCTTTACGTGCTTTCAGATGGTTTGGTTCTGTAATGTCATAGCCAACAAGCAGGAGAGAAAGGGAACCGATAATTGTGTTTTATGATGCTCTTTCATTATTATCTGATTCGATACATCTGTGTGGACACCATTCCATCACCTGCTGAGTGGCAGAGGTGGGAAAAATCAATGGCAATCAGACTGCCTTGTTAACAGAGAGGTTAAAGGGTCAGTGTGTTCAGTTCACAGTGCATCACCTTTCATTTAAAACATTTCTTTTTTTTTTATTATTTATCTTTATGATAATTTATGACTTAAAGCCTCCAGTCTTGCTGTTTCTATGGACTGCAGTTTTCTCCCTAACAGTCTAACGTGCGTCATTATTTTTTAATGATGCTAAATACTATAATCATATGGTATGGGCTGGACTTTAGCCTCGTGACAGCTTTATAATGTAACTAGTAAAAAAAGCCCGTTTCTGACACAAATGAAACGGGCGCTAGCAAGGTTTTCCTCAGAGTGTGCATGTTTGAGAGAGTGTATGTGAGAGTGACTCTGTGAGAGAGAGAGAGAGAGAGTGAATGTGCGAGTGTGTGTGTGTGAGAGAGAGAGTGAGTCTGGGTGCGAGTGTGTCTGTGAGAGAGAGAGTGTGTTTGTGAGAATCAGAGTGTGTGTGAGAGAGAGAGAGAGTGTGTTTCACACAGATACAGTGTGTGCGAGAGAGTGTGTGTGAGACACAGACTCTCTGTGAGACTGAGTGTATGAGACCAAGAGAGTGTGTGACTGTGTGACACATAGAGTGAATGTGATAGTGTGAGACATAGAGTGTGTGAGAAACAGTGTGTGAGAGTGAGAGAGAGAAAGACATTGACTGTGTGAGAGAGAGAGTGTGTGAGAGAGAGAGAGAGTGAGTCTGGGTGTGAGTGTGTCTGTGAGAGAGAGAGAGTGTGTTTGTGAGAATCAGAGTGTGTGCAAGTGCTTATGTGAGATACAGTGTGTGTGAGAGAGAGAGAGAGTGTGTTTCACACAGATACAGTGTGTGCGAGAGAGTGTGTGTGAGACACAGACTCTCTGTGAGACTGAGTGTATGAGACCAAGAGAGTGTGTGACTGTGTGACACATAGAGAGTGAATGTGATAGTGTGAGACATAGAGTGTGTGAGAAACAGTGTGTGAGAGTGAGAGAGAGAAAGACATTGACTGTGAGAGAGAGAGAGAGTGTGTGTGGCAGAGATACCTCCCCCCCTCTGGTGTCAGGCCCCCCCTCCCTCCCTCTCTCTGGTGTCAGCCCCCCCCCCCCCTCTCTCTGGTGTCTGAGCATTACTGTGCAGGACGCTGAGCTCTGGCTGTGCTTCAAGGAACTGACCAATCCTATTTCATAGAATGCACCTCCAACATTCTGAAGCCGAGAAACCTCGTGTGGTTGGTCACTTCTGCTTGTGACGAACCCGGAAGTACGTGATGTCAATTCAGGAGATGGATACAGAGAGCAGGAATGCCTCAGCCATGCAGTCAGCTTCAGAATGTTGGAGGTGCGTTTATTATATAGGATAGTTTGGCTACAAATCGCAGGCCTGGTTGAAGGTTCTTGGTGATGTTTCCGTGTTACTTTAACAGACTAATGGACAATTAATAGTCATACCAAAACTAACAAATCATTAAGAAACTCCAAACCGCTCAAAACACAGCAGCCAGACTCATATTCGGAAAAACGAAATACGAAAGCGCCAAACCCCTACGAGAAAAACTACACTGACTCCCACTTAAAGAACGCATTGCGTTCAAAGTCTGCACCCTGGCTCATAAAATTATCCACGGCGAAGACCCGATCTACATGACAGACCTCATAGACTTACCAACCAGGAACACAAAAAAGTCAGCATGAACATTCCTGAACCTCCACTACCCTAGGTCCCTACCCAAAGGACTAAAATATAAATTAACTTATGCATCCAGCTTCTCCTACATAAGCATGCAATTATGGAATGCACTTCCAAACGTCATAAAAACAATGCACGACCTAACAAACTTCTGAAAATCACTGTTTTTGGTTCTTGCTTTGTAATGCCCATTTTTGTTAAGTTTTTTAGGGATTTGCACACATGAGTCTGAAATATGATACAATTGTGTGTAATTGTGTACATATATGTATATGTATGCATTTTTATGTGTAGATGTAGATACTTGCAGATATACATGTGTAGATGTATGTATGAAAGTATGGTTTTTATATATGGTTTTTAAAGAAAATGTCTTTATATATATATATATATATATATATATATATATATATATATATATATATATATATATATGTACATGTATGGGTATAATAATTATGACATGTATATGTGTATGTATATAGGATTGTATTTGTATTTTAATTTTATTTTGATGTTGGTATTTTAATTTTATTTTGATGTTGGTCCTCCATTATTGTATTGTTTTTTTTAATAATTTTATATCTGACATATTTTTATGTATTTCTATGTTAGACCCCTGATGCAGGCGTTTGTACGCCGAAACACAGCCCGTGTCGGGTCTTCATCATAAATAAAGGATTACATTTTTCTCAATCCTGAAGGCCCAGTGTTTGCTTTGTTTGTTTGCTTGATATATTAAAATGAGACATAAATTTATTTATTTAGAGTTTGCTCACACCTTTTTCACTAATAGCTCAAGGTGAGTTACATTCAGGTACTCTGGGTATTTCTCTGTCCCAGGAGGGCTCCCAATCTAAGTTTGTACCTGAGGCAATGGAGGGTTAAGTGACTTGCCCAACATCACAAGGAGCAGCAGTGGGATCTGAACCAGCCACCCCCAGACCGCAAGACCCGCGCTCCAACCACCAGGCCACCCCTCCACATGCAAACGTATGCAAAACATATCATTATGCTTATGTTTAGTACAGCACTTCATTGAAAACACACAATAATCAAAGTAAAATTAAGAAATAGAAACAGAGAAAATGAAAAGGGAAAATGCACGGTTGGAGCGTCTGCCAAAGACCAGCACAGCCAGTGGAAAGGACACACTCAGCCCCTAAAACCTGAGAAAAATAATACGCCTTTAGATCTGCTTTAAACTTAGGCAGAGAACACTCATTCTGTAGAAATTTTGGAAGAGATTTCCAAAGCAATAGAGTTAGAACAGTAGCCTGTAGAATGACAAGTGATTTCACGGCGTGTTTGAACAGGGGGAGGAATGAACAGAAGATTGCCATCCTGGGAATGTAAAACATTAAAAAAGCTGCAGGCTAGCCAGTCTTCCTTGCTTTAAAGGTAAGTACAAGTAGTTTAAACTTAGCCTATAAGCAACCGGCAGCTGGTGGAATCTCTTTAAGAAAAGGGCAGAGTTGATCTGTCAATATAAGATTATGGAGCAGACAGCCAGTTTTTGTGTAAATTGAAGTTTCTTAAGAAAGGATTGTTGATTTCCATTTTAGAGAACATTACAATAGTCCAGGTGACAATGGACCAGAGCATAAAGTAAGGTAAGTAAAACATCTTTATGCACCAAAGGTCTCAAAGATCTGATTGGATGAAAGGTATAAAAATAGGCTTTGACAACAGATGAAATCTGCAAATCAAAGGCAAAATAGAATTGAAAATAACTTGTAAAATCCGAACAGAGGGTGTAAGGGTCAAAACTTGATGGTCTATACTAGATGCCGCAGCTGGTGTGAATCGCTGTTCATAATCCATGATATCACACGATTATCAGAATTAAGGTTACATCAATGTGTGTTAAGCCAAAGAGCAATTTGTGATAGGCAGTGATTCAAAAGCTGAAGATCAATAGCAAAGGACTCTACAAAATTGAATACTATAGCTTGTGTTGAACTTCTTAAACTGTGCTATTCATGGGAAAACAGTATCGTCTTTCAGCTGGCATTTTTTTTGTTGTTGTTGAAAAAAGTTTAAATGTGTTCATGAACTATAAGTAGGGTCAATTCTATAACTTGGTAAGTAGTAATTCTATAAGGGCTTCTGTGTATCAAGATGTTGTTATAAAATACTAATGCAAACCCAAATTGGCACATCTAAAATAAATGGACAAGTCAAAGTGCACTATGCAAAGTGTGTAACTTACATAGTAACATACTATAAATAAGCATATTTTCAAAGCACTTAGCCTTCCAAAGTTCCATAGAAACCTATGGAACTTTGGAAGGCTAAGTGCTTTGAAAATAAGCCAACTTTGTAACATAGTAGATGACGGCAGAAAAAGACCTGCACGGTCCATCCAGTCTGCCCAAGAAGATAAATTCATATGTGCTACTTTTTTAATTTGTACTGTCCTCTTCAGTGCACAGAATGTATAAGTCTGGCCAGCCCTATCCCTGCCTCCCAACCACCAGCCCCGCCTCCCAACCACCAGCTCTGGCACAGACTGTATAAGTCTGCCCAGCACTATCCCTGCCACCCACCACCGGCTCTGGCACAGACCGTATAAGTCTGCCCAGCACTATCCCCGCCGCCCAACCACCAGCCCCGGCACAGACCGTATAAGTCTGCCCAGCACTAGTCTCCTCTCCCAACCACCAGCCCCAGCACAGACCGTATATGTCTGCCCACACTAGCCCCGCCTCCCAACCACCAACCCCCCCTCCCAACCACCAGCTCTGGCACAGACCGTATAAGTCTGCCCAGCACTATCCCCGCCTCCCAACCACCAACCCCGCCTCCCAACCACCAGCTCTGGCATAGACCATATAAGTCTGCCCAGCACTATTCCTGCCACCCACCACCGGCTCTGGCACAGACCGTATAAGTCTGCCCAGCACTATCCCCGCCGCCCAACCACTAGCCCCGGCACAGACCGTATAAGTCTGCCCAGCACTAGTCCCGCCTCCCAACCACCAGCCCCAGCACAGACCGTATATGTCTGCCCACACTAGCCCCGCCTCCCAACCACCAGCTCTGCCACCCATTCTAGGCAAAGCTCCTGAGGATCCCTTTCTTCTGCACAGGATTCCTTTATGTTTATCCCACGCATGTTTGAATTCCGTTACTTATAGTAAGTATTAATAACATAAGAACTTAAGTGGTGCCTTACTGGGATAGAACAAAGGTCCATCAAGCCCAATATCCTGTTTCTAACAGTGGCGAATCCAGGTTACAAGTATTTGGCAAGATCCTAGAACAACAAAACAGATTTTGTGCTGCTTATCCTAGAATATGCAGTGGATTTTTCCAAGTCCGTTTTAATAATGGCTTGTGGACTTTTCTTTTAGCAAACTAGCCAAACATTTTTTTTTTAATCCTGCTAAGCTAACTGCTTTTGCCACATTCTCTGGCAACAAATTTCCAGAGTTTAATTACTTGTTGAGTGAAGAAATATTTTCTCTGATTCATTTTAAATTTACTACTTAGTCACTTCTTTACGTGCCCCCTAGTCCTAGTATTTTTGGGAAGAGTGAACAATGGATTCACATCTACCCGTTCCACTCCACATGCTTGAGAAGTCCCAGCCTGCTGCCCAGAGCTGGAAACAAGGAGCGGGGAGCAGCAATAGTCTATTTACTTGGCTGGAAGGGCTCAGCATCCCCACCAGCAAAGTAAAAGATAATTCAGCAGGGGACCCAAGCCCACATTTTGGGAGCCAGTTGTTAAAGTAGCCATGGAGGGCCCTACTTTAACAACCGGCTCCCAAAATTCTTAAAAACTTAACAACCGGCTCTTGCGAGCCTGTGAGAGCCTGCTCCAGCACACCACTGGTGCCAAGTTATAGATTTGCACTTGTCAAATGTGTAAGTGTAGATTTTTTTAAAATTTGCATGTATCACAATTTTGCTTCTGTTTTGTCCAAACGATGCCCCTGAAAACATAAAAATAGGCACACATTCTCCATGTGTATACTTTTTACATTTGTATGTGGTCACACAAGTTTATAAAAGCCATTTTTTATGTACAAAACATATTTGATTACCCCCTAAAAGAAAGCAGTATATTCCCCTTTTCAGATTCTCTCATTTCTATTCTGGACTTATTTTTTCTAACATTTTTGTCTACTCAATTTTAAATATCCCCAAAAGAATTTTCGATGGACCGGGACCATAGCTTGGACCTTTTTAACGTATTAAATTAGGGATAACCCTTTGCTATCAAAGTTGCAAATCTAAGTTAAACGATTTTTTTTTTAATTGAAGTGTTTAGAGTTCTATAAATGTATGAGAAAATTCCATACAGCCATCTGTTTATCAGCGATGATTAAACCCAAAAGCAGAAGTGTTTGACAGTAGATTGGCAGATTTATTATGATGTGTCATGGAACTAAATGTTAGCTGTAAAGTTACAGCTTCTATACCGAAAAAAAGTTACGTGGTTTCTAAGCTAGTCTATGTGGACAACTAACACAGAAGCTGTTATATGCAGGCTATTGTCACTAGCTCATTTTTGAACTGACTTAATGAAGGGAGTATGACTCATGAAACTAGTTGCAAATATAATTAGTCTAATTAAAAAAATTATCACTTACAACTTGCTCATTAAGGAGGCCATTTATTTACTAATTATATAACAATGACATTAACACATGGTCACTGTTGAGGTCCTAAAGCAGTGGAATAGTCACAGGTGTGCCTGATTGGGCCGGGGTCCACCCACTGTGGGTTTAGGTCCACCCAAAATGTGTTCTCCCTTGATATGGCTGGTGGGGATTCTCAAGCCCCGCCAGCTGAAGACCACCTCCCTGCCGAACCAACTTACATCTTGGGCAGTTGGCAGTGGCTGACAGCAGCAGCTCAGGGACAGTATGCTGGTTGCCCAAGATGTAAGTTTGTTTGGTGAGGATGTGGTCTTTGGCTGTTGGAGTTTGGGGATCCCCATCAGCACAGGCATTTCATTTACTTTGATGGAGGGAGGGAGATTACATTTTTGGCCCAGCCTACCCTAAATTGGCTATCTGGGTACACCCAGGGCCACCGAGAGACTAGGCCTGGCCCAGGGCAAGGCCGCCCCACCTCTGCCCCCCCCCCCGTCGCTGCTGCCCCCGTCACACCCCCGCCGCTGCAGTCCCCGGTCTCACCTGCCTGCCTCCACGGCTCCGGGCCTCCTGCATTCAAAGCGGCAGTCGCAGATTGCCTCTCTTCTGGCCTTCCCTCCCTGTGTCCCACCCTCGTCTGATGTAACTTCCAGTTTCTGCGAGGGTGGGACACAGGGAGGGAAGGCCCGAAGGGAGGCGATCTGTGACTGCCGCTTCAAATGCAGGGGGCCCGGAGCCAAGGAGGCAGGCAGGTGAGACCGGGAACTGCAGCGCCGGCGGCCTGACCCCGGCGCCGGGCCCCCCCCGGAGGCCTGGGACCAAGGAAATTTGCCCCCCCTGCCCCCCTCTCGGCGGCCCTGGGTACACCACTGCCCTAAAGGGGGAAATTTTATAACAGGACACCTATATGAAGTACAAAAAGTTTCCTATTTTTATGGCTGTTTTATAAAGGTACAACATAAAAAAATTTGTTGGAATTCCTCAACCATAAATTTCAAAAGATTTCTAATAAATGGATCATCAGAAGGTGTCTTTTGAAAACAGATCTATAAGATGATCCCTTGTGATATAGAAATTGACTCTCTTGCTTGACCATAATGAGTTTCACTTCATAAACTTCCACTGACACCAAGCTGCAGTAAACACTAATGCATACTTACCGCAGCAAAACTTGGCATACCGTGGGGCATGCTGAGGTGTCCTATGGTCAATTCAGTTATTCAAGTGCTACCCATGTGCTAAAAAATAAGTTATGTTTTGGCACAAGGAGTGTGTCTGGGGGAGGAGAGTGGGCGTGTTCTGCACTAATCGGTAAGCACAGTTACATTGCTGCATGCTAACTGATTAGGGTGAGCTTAGCAAATGAGCCCTTATTGCCTAGGTAATCGGAGGCTATTTTTTTTAATGACTATGCACTAATGGCGAACTTAGCGTGTGGCCGTTAATACAAAAACTAGGAAATTTACATAGTAAACATAGTAGATGACTGCAGAAAAAGACCTAGTCTGCCCACGATAAACTCATATGTGTATACCTTACCTTGATTTGTACCTGTCTTTTTCAGGGCGCAGATTGTATAAGTCTGTCCAGCAGTATTTCCCGCCTCCCAACCACCAGTCCCGCCTCTCATCACCGGCTCTGGCACAGACCCCGTATAAGTCTGCCCTCCCCTATCCTAGCCTCTCAACCACCAACCCCTCTTCCCCCCGCCACCCAATTTCAGCTAAGCTTCTGTGGATCCATTCCTTCTGCACAGGATTCCTTTATGCCTATCCGTTACCGTTTTCATGTCCACCACCTCCTGCGGGAGGGCATTCCAAGCATTCAACACCCTCTCCGTGAAGAAATACTTCCTGACATCTTTCCTGAGTCTGCCCCCCTTCAATCTCATTTCATGTCCTCTCGTTCTACCGCCTTCCCATCTCCGGAAAAGATTCGTTTGCGGATTAATACCTTTCAAATATTTGAACGTCTGTATCATATCACCCCTGTTCCTCCTTTCCTCCAGAGTATACATGTTCAGGTCAGCAAGTCTCTCTTCATACGTCTTGGAACGCAACTCCCATACCATCCTCGTAGCTTTTCTTTGCACCGCTTCCATTTTTTTAACATCCTTCGCAAGGTACGGCCTCCAAAACTGAACACAATACTCCAGGTGGGGCCTCACCAACGTCTTACACAGGGGCATTAAAACCTCCTTTCTTCTGCTGGTCACACCTCTCTCTATACAGCCTAGCAACCTTCTCGCTACGGCCACCGCCTTGTCGCACTGTTTCATCGCCTTCAGGTCCTCAAATACTATCACCCCAAGATCCCTCTCCCCTTCCGTGTCTATCAGGCTCTCCCCACCTAACACATACGCTATTTTACCCCATCGGTAAAAAGGGCTTAACATGTGGAAATACAGGGGCCCTTTTACTAAAACGCGTAAGGCTCTATACGCGCCCAACATGCAACAAAATGGAGTTACCGCCCAGCTACCGTGTGGCTCTTGCGGTAATTTCATTTTTGGTGCGCGACTGATATGTGCGGCAGAAAAAAAGGGTTTTATTTTCAGACACGCCTATCAGATGCACGCCAAGTGGCATTTGGCGCACGTAGATCATTACCACCCGGTTTACACCTAAGACTTTACCGCTAGGTCAAGGGCTGGCGGTAAGGTTGCAGACCCAAAATGGACACGCAGCAATTCTGATTTTGACGCACGTCCATTTTCGGCAAAAATATTAAAAAGGCCCTTTTTTTTTACAGGCGTACTGAAAAATGGATCAGAGGATGCCCAAAACCTGCGCCTACACTACCGCAAGCCACCTTTCAGCACGCCTTTGTAAAAGGACCTCACAGTCTAGGAGAATAGTGGAGTTCCCTGTGTTTGTTGAACTGGTTACTGGTGTCCAGTAACAGCAGAGATGAAGCTGAAGCAGGTTGTAATTCTTGGTGAACAGATACATGTCTATACCACTAAAAGACTGCTGTTCATCCCACGGAAAACATTGTCCACTGAATTGCTAGTCTTTAGATAGGAAGTCTGCTTGTCTGGCCTTAAGACTGAAGGGTTTCCACACATCTGACATTCGTGCATCAGTTCTCTAAGATATTCAAACAGAGTTTGGCATCAGACAAAAAATTATTAGAACAACAGACAATGATTCCAACTTTGCAAGAGCCTTCTCTGTAATTGGATAGCATGATGAGGATAATTTTTTATTACATTGGTACCCTGTGCTTTCCCACTCATGGCAGACTCAATGTGGCAACAGAGGGTTAAGTGACTTGCCCAGAGTCACAAGGAGCTGCCTGTGCCTGAAGTGGGAATCAAACTCAGTTCCTCAGGACCAAAGTCCACCACCCTAACCACTAGACCACTCCTCCACTGTTGCTACTATTTGAGATTCTACATGGAATATTGCTATTCCACTAGCAACATTCCATGTAGAAGTCGGCCCTTGCAGATCACCAATGTGGCCGCACAGGCTTCTGCTTCTGTGAGTCTGACATCTTGCACGTACGTGCAGGACGTCAGACTCACAGAAACAGAAGTCTGCGCAGCCTTCTACATGGAATGTTGCTAGTGGAATAGCAACATTCCATGTAGAATCTCCAATAGTATCTATTTTAGTTTTGTTACATTTGTACCCCATGCTTTCCCACTCATGGCAGGCTCAATGTGGCAACAGAGGGTTAAGTGACTTGCCCAGAGTCACAAGGAGCTGCCTGTGCCTGAAGTGGGGATTGAACTCAGTTCCTCAGTTCCCCAGGACCAAAGTCCACCACCCTGGCCACTCCTCCACTCAATGAAGAAGAAGATGCAAGTAATAAATTAGACAGCACTAGTTCTAATGCAGATAATGACTTCCATATAGCAAAGAATACGTATGACCGTCATTGTCAAATATTTCAGACAAGAGGTTCGATTGATCAGTACCTGTAGACCCTGTCAGAAGGCTTTTTATCAGACTGAACAATCCACTTTCTGCAAGTGCAGTCATTGAATACCTTTTAGCTGTGCTGGATTCATTACTCACATTACTAAAAGCAAAGTGGACTGAACTGTAGAGTCATAAAGCTGTTGGGATAAAAATGTTAACAATAGTTACATTCATTATAGTTGTGGTACTTTTACTTTTAGTCAACTATTTCACATTCACTTAAAAAAGTTTTTGTGTTCTTCACTGTAATTTTATTTTTTTACTTAAGTATTAAAATACAAATTTATTACTACTTTCACTTAAATACTTTGTCCTATTAATTTGTTTATTTGGATGATTTTCAAAACAGAAGTACGTGAATGCTTTAATTTGAAAATTCATTGGTACCCCCATAGGAAAAGAGTGTATATACTATTTTCATGCATGTACAGGTATGAAATTATCCCTGGTGGCTGAATCCATTCCACCTTTATCAATGGGTATATGATTGGGATTCCGGAATCTTGCTACTCTTTGGGATTCTGGACGGAATCTTGCTACTCTTTGGGATTCCGGAATCTTGCTTCTCTTTGTCCTTATCCCTTAATTGTCCTGTTTGTATGTCCTAATTAGATTGTAAGCTCTGTCGAGCAGGGACTGTCTCTTCATGTTCAAGTGTACAGCGCTGCGTACGCATAGACGGTCGGTAGCCCAACTGTTTGGGGAGGCTAAAGGGGGCGGAGCTTACCTCCATACGCTCCATGGCAGCGACGTCAATGAAGAAAAAGACTACAGGCTCGTCGCCAGCTTCTCCCTTCTCTCTGCACACAGTGTCCCGTGATGCATTTCCTGTTTCCGCGAGAGCAGAGAGAAGGGAGAAGCTGGCGGCGAGCCTGTAGTCTTTTTCTTCATTGACGTCGCTGCCACGGAAATAAAAGATGAAAATGCGTGGGGCGGGAGGGTGGGCTCCACAACAAGCTTAGCCTCCCCAAGCCTCTTATACGGGGCGCCTATGTGCGTACGTCTAGTAGCGCTTTAGAAATGATAAGTAGTAGTAGTATATTTGCCCAGAGCACAGGGTGGAGATTTTCAGGAGAAAGAGAGGGATGTGCAAGAGGTTCGGGGCATTGATAAAGTGGACTGAGCTTCAGATGTTTATTTTAAGTTAATCTCCTCCTCTGTTTGTTAACCACTTCTATAGTGATAAAGAGCATACACGCTATATGGCAGATAATCTGAATGTCAAGGATAAGATTGTATGTAAGTGCATGGATATTACCTGTATCCATAATTATTTTCTTTACACCAAAATTAAAGTACAGCAAACTGTATAATAAAATACCTAGTGAATGTACTGTAGAAAAGGTGATCCCTTCTGGATAGCTCATGGGGACAGAACTCAGAAGTAAACTCATTTACCTTAAATGATCATGAAAATGGTATAATAAGTTCATGCTTTCTTCAGAAGTTCACATGAGAAGCTTCCCATACACTAAAAATATAGGGGACTCCTATGTGTATCGCGTCCAACTTGAGATATTCTTGATAGAGGAAAAAGCCTCAATCTGGACATACGCTCCTTTTGTTATACAACTATAGGGAGCACTGTCCGATCATCACTGGCTTAAAAAAAAAACCTCTACTAAATGACCTATTCATTCTTAAATTTTATTAAGTTTTATTTAGAATATAGTGTTACTTACTACTACTACTACTTAACATTTCTAGAGCGCTACTAGGGTTACGCAGCGCTGTACAATTTAACAAAGAGAGACAGTCCCTGCTCAAAGAGCTTACAATCTAATAGATAAGAGTGAGACAAATATAGGACAATCAAGCCATTGTGACATCACTGATGAGGTTGGCTCTTAGGCATTGGTGGAATGAGGCATTATGACATCACAATCTCAGCTCTGGTTAAATCACTGCTATATGTAATACTACTACTTAACATTTCTAGAGCGCTACTAGGGTTACGCAGCGCTGTACAATTTAACAAAGAGAGATAGTCCCTGCTCAGAGAGCTTACAATCTAATAGACAAGTGAACGGTCGGTCCGATAGGGGCAGTCAAATTGGGGCAGTCTGGATTCACTGAACTTAGCTGAGTGTTGAAAATTTTTTTTTCTATGCAGTCCCATCACAAAATACAGTCGCTTGTGACCCATCCACGGCCCGACTTCGGCCCAAGTTTCGCCACCTTCTTCAGGGTCCGTGGGTTCTCCGGCTGTATCTATTTAAAAAATATTACATATATTGACGCTCTTATATCGTAATTAGTTTATCATACCACCAACCTTGACTTCAAGCTCCTTACTTCAAACAAGGCTATGTTCGCTTCAATGTGAACCTTACAAAATGGCGTCGGTACTTAACCTTTACTGACGTCAGACGCGCATCAGTGGGCTCCTCGTACATGTCAGCTGAGTGTGACGTAACTTATCTGGTTACCATCTTGTATCTAAAGACTAATCAGTAAATAATTCAAGCTTCCCGTACACCCACTTATATAGCCACCTGCGCCACTTAATTCAAAGCGCTTTCTTTATACCATAATGATAGAAGGAACCTGTTAAGGTGTTTTAATAAATGAATAGCAGGTATGATTTATTTGATGATTTGTGATGACCGTTATATTAGTTTTTGTTTTTAATTTATACGTTTTGTTATATGTGGTTTTTTTTTTTGTAAACCACCTAGGTGATAGATGGTGTATAATTTTTAAAAATAAATAATTACTAGACCCTCTTTGTTCCTATAGTTTCAGATTCACAGTTTGTGGCTCTGACAGCACACTGATTTTACGAACAACCAATGGCCCTATCTTAGTTGCCGTTCCCAGCTTGCTTGTCTCCAAGCACAATACAAAACGCATTGACAAAGAACCAGCAGAACTCAGTTACGGCTCTCAGCTTGCTTATCTTTAAGCACTATAAATGTCAAACCTTATTTCCCATTATCTTCAACAACAAACTTGCAGGTAACTTCTTCAAGTACATTTTTTCTGATAGACAATAACATTTCTATTATACCTTTCTTCTCTCTAGCTTATCTTAGGCTACGTGCCTTTTCTTGCAAGCTCCGAGCCGCGATATTTATAATAAATAGATTACTTCAGCTGTGCCCCTGGTCAGCAACACCCAACTCTCACAGCTCTCTAGTAGTGCAGAAAGCAGGGTGAATTTCCAGTGATACTAAAAGCACCTCTTTCAGCCTAAGGGGACAAGTTATCAATGTGGGCTACTGTTGATATATTCTCCCCAATGCCCTAATTCTATAAAAGTACCAATTTGTATGTGCAATTGAATTGAATAATGAGCTAATTAGTGCCAATACTTGGCTTTTTAACAAGCAATTATTGGTACTAATTAGAATTAATTGGCATGTACATGCATAAATTTAGGTGCGGGATCCATGCCTAAAATGATGCATATCTGGAAAAGGTGGGGGAATGTGCGAGTCTTGAGCATGGGGGGGGGGGGGGGGTGTCATCCCTAACATTTACATACATTATTATAGAATAATGAGGATAAACACATAATTTAGATGTGTAACTTCACACCACATTTTAGCTGGTGCAAATTAGGCGCGATTCCCAGGTATAAATGCTATTCTATAAACCGTGTCAAACTTTAGGCCCAGCTTATAGAATAGCGCTTTTTTCAGCACCAATGTTTTTGATGCCATATTTATTTATTTATTTGTTACATTTGTATCCCACATTTTCCCACATATTTGTAGACTCAATGTGGCTTACATAGAACCGAGAGGCGTTTGCCGGCTCCGGTGAGAACAAACACAAAGTGATGTTGTGGTAGGATAAAGATCATGGGGCACAGTCACAATTAGGGAATCGTACAATGGAAGAGTTGAGTTATGTCCATTACGTACTTTACTTTTGTTGTGTCGCAGAGATCAGGCATTTAGGTTGGATCGGCAGGGTATGCCTTTTTGAATAGCTTAGTTTTTAGTGATTTCCGGAAGTTTAGGTGGTCGTGCGTCGTTTCTAAGGCTTTTGGTAGCGTGTTCCACAGTTGTGTGCTTATGTAGGAAAAGCTGGATGCGTAAGTTGATTTGTATTTGAGGCCTTTGCAGCTTGGGTAGTGCAGAGTTAGATATGTTCGTGTTGATTCTGATGTGTTTCTAGTTGGTAAGTGAATCAAGTCTGTCATGTATCCAGGTGCTTCACCATATATAATTTTGTGGACCGGGGTGCAGATTTTGAAGGCAATGCATTCTTTGATTGGGAGCCAGTATAGTTTTTCACGGAGGTGTTTTGCGCTTTCATATCGCGTTTTTCCAAATATAAGCCTAGCTGCCATGTTCTGAGCAGTCTGAAGCTTCGTTAAGGTCTGTTCCTTGCATCCCGCATAAATTCCATTGCAGTAGTCTACGTGACTTTGTACCATTGATTGTTCCAGGTTGCAAAATGTATCCCACGGGAAGAATTGTTTCAAGCGTTTGAGTTTCTACATTACAGAGTCTAGCCCTAAATATATATATTTTTTAAGTGCCAGTCAAATGTGTCTGTATTGCTCCTACTAGGAACACTTCATAATGCATATACGATTGTCACTGTCTCTGCCCAGTTGCTTAATCCCTGGAGGAGTGGCCTAGTGGTTAGGGTGGTGGACTTTGGTCCTGAGGAACTGAGTTTGATTCCCACTTCAGGCACAGGCAGCTCCTTGTGACTCTGGGCAAGTCACTTAACTCTCCATTGCCGCATTGAGCATGCCATGAGTGGGAAAGCACAGGGTACAAATGTAACAAAAAAAAAAAGTATATCCAAGAACAACATTAGTGTTCCTACTTTTATTACAAGTTCTGACAAGGTTAATAAATAAAAAAAATGCAAAATAAGGGGATACGTTTTTATTGGACTAACCTAATATGTTGGCTTTTGGATTCCAAAACTTCCTTCATAAGGTAAATATGATCCAAACCATTGTGCTAACCCGTGTAGACTACTGCAATAGTATGTACATAAGTTGCAAAGATCAAATCATAAGAAAACTACAGACAGCACAAAACACGGCTGCCAGACTCATCTTCAGAAAAACACGCTTCGAAAACATGAAACCCCTCCTAAGAAGCCTACATTGGCTTCCTATTAATGCTCACATAACATTCAAAATATAGTCCACAGAATGATCCACGGACTCGCACCAGATTACATGACGGAACGTATTGATCTACCATTAAGAAACGTGATGAGAACAGCAAGAACCTGTCTAACCCTTCACTACCCCACTTGCAAAGGGATCCTGTTTAGAAGGATCGGATTCAAAGAAACTTAGCAGAGATTAAGTAGAAAAGCCGGTGCTGGGCAGACGTCTATGGTCTGTGCCCTGATCCAGGCTGAATAGATTTGTATGAGTTGCAGTGGAGCTATTCAGGGGCTTTGACAACTTCAGAAATTTTGGGTGACAGAGGGGGGGAGGAGGGGGGAGGAGAGTTTAGGGTATAGGGGTTTTAGTATGTTGTGATTTAAATATACTAGGGGGCAACATGTTATATTGGTAAGGCTTTCTGTATTAAAAGTTGCATGGGTCTGCGTACCCAGAAAGTTGTTGCTTTTGAAAATATAATACAAAAATCTTAAAAAAAAAAAGAAAAGAAAAGAAATTTCAGAACAAGGCCAATGCCGGGCAGACTTCAACAGTCTTTGCCTTAAAAATGGCAAGGATAGAGTTGGAGGAGGAGTCAAGATGGCGGCTCGAGCTGGAGGCTCCGCGGTTAGCATGAGCTGAAACTCTGTTTGTTCAACCTTATTTCGTCTCTCTACATGCCGCATACTAAGAGGAAGGGGGTGGTAAAGGGTTTACTACCGTCAGCCCGATTACCTGCCCCCGGTCAGCAAACGCTTCTGCGTTATGTCTCCAGCACCCCAGCGAGAACTGGTGAGAGGGACCCCGCATTTGGATTTGTGGAAGGAGCGACATCTCCATTAGGGGTAGAGACATCGCTATCCCCACCGGACTTTAACTTACCGCTTTGTCCTGCATTCCAGCGGTCGAGTATTGAAGACCCGAAGGAACCGGAAGTCGGGGACCGAAGGCCTTCAGACGGAGGTACTCTGCCCCAGGAAACAGACGTTACAACCATGGAACAAGCGGTTCCACAAGCGGTAACTCTACAATCCATTTGGTCAGCTATTCAACAACTGACAACTCTGGCTACAAAAACTTCTCAGGATATGACTTTGCTGGTGAATAAAATAGATGCTTTAACGTTAGCTCATGAGGATGTTAAAATAGATTTGTCTAATCAAAAATCTGAAATCTCATCTCTGAAAGCAGTAACAGATACTCTGATAAAAGATAAAATTAAGGTTTCCTTAAAATTAGAAATTCTTGAAAACTATAATAGACGTCTGAATCTACGGATTTTAAATTTTCCTGTTTCACCTGGAATCGCCCCGATTGATTTCTTGAAAAAATATTTGATGGAAGTTTTGGCTTATCCTCAATCCGCAATTCCGCCGATAAATAACATTTACTATTTACCTGAATCTAAACAATCTAAGGCGAGTCCAACAGAAAAGATACAGACACCTGAACTGAATTTACAAGACTTATCAGCATTGTTGGAGGAATCTATATCAGAAGTATCAACTCGAAGGACGCTTTTGGTGTCATTCGTCTTTGAGAAGGATATGAATGCCTTATTAAGACTTTACTTTAAGAACTCAAATAAAGAATTTTGTGGTCATAAAATCTGGATCTTTCCAGACGTGGTTAGATCCACACAAGATCGTAGAAAAGCATTTCTTGTCTACAGAGAGGAGGTTAAAGCATTGGGAGCTTCCTTTGTATTGGCTTATCCATGCAAATGTTGTATTACATACCTGGGAAATAAGTACATCTTTTTTGAACCAGGTCAGCTTAAAACGTTTATAGATAGTAAGAAACTGTCCAGATAGCGATTGATGAGTATTAAGAAATAGTATAAAAAGCTGGGGGTATACGAGCCAGGCCATTTACTTTAATGTATTACTTTCATGTCTCTCCTTTAATTTAGATTCTCCTCTCCCTATACAATTGTGGTCTAAGAAAGCGATATATCTTTTCTTTTTTTTTTGTTTACTTTACCTATTTTTTAGAGAAGCAAAATAGTTGTGGAGACTAACATTTTTCCTTTTTGGATATGGATGAATGATGCTATTTCTCTAATTACATTGCTGTATTTCCGATTTATAAGTACTATCTTGTAAATTTTGAAAACTTAATAAAGAAATTTAATAATAAAAAAAAAATGGCAAGGATAAATCAAGGTCAGGTACACATATGATGTAACGCTTCATACCATATGCAATGAGTTTATCTAATTGGGCAGGTCTTTATCTGCCGTCATCTATTATGTTACTATGTTATATACATTTCACAAATTAACACATTTTTGCTAAAAAAAAACCAAAACAAACTCAAAAAACTGACATTGAACCTCAAAATGTTTCTGGGAACACCAGCCCTCTAAAGAATATAGCAAGAGTGTTACTGAAGTCAGTTATGGAAGATAGGATGCTTGGAGAGAGATTGAGAAGAGATATATTATGTTTCTACTGTATTACTTTTTTTAATCCTTTGCTATTTCCCATCCCTTTAGTTTGTCTTTGTCTACTGGAATGTCTGAAAGTGTCTCTTCATTTGTCTTCCTCGGTCTGGTAGAAGTGGTACAGCGTGTATGCATGGCTGATGTGAAAATGGAGTAGAATAAAGAGAAATAAAACAAAAGGAAGAGAAATAAAGTGATACCTTTTCTATTGGACTAACAATACACGTTTTCAACAAGCTTTCAAAGGCAATGCCTTTTTCATGAGCAAAAAGATGGAGCATAAAAGACATCAAATAATTGTTCGGAAGAGTATGCACAAAAGAAGTACGAGTACTAGAGAGAAATGGAGGAACAGGAGGGAGGCCAGGCTCCGTTCGGCAGTTCCCTCAGCACCCGCCAGCTGCCCATCAGCCATTACAGTGGTATCAAGAGAAATATACAAGAAGAAATGGATTTAGAGTGTAAAAACAAACTATGGCATTTATGAAAAGACTAGTAAAAAAGCCCGTTTCTCATTGAAATGAAACGGGCGCTAGCAAGGTAATGACTACTACTACTACTATTAAACATTTCTATAGCGCTACTAGACTTACGCAGTGCTGTACAAATGAACCTGAAAAGACAGTCCCTGCTCAACAGAGCTTACAATCTAAATTGGACAGACGAACAGACAGCTAGGGGTGGGGAAATTGCAGTTGTAGGGGTGATAAGTGAGGGTGTTGAGTAAGAGAGTCATGGTTAGGAGTCGAAAGCAGTAGCAAAGAGGTGGGCTTTAAGCCTAGACTTGAAGACAGCCAGAGACTAAGCCTAACGTACTGGCTCAGGGAGTCTATTCTAGGCATAGGGAGCAGCGAGATAGAAGGAATGGAGCCGGGAGTTAGCAGTGGGGGAGAAGGGAGACGACAGGAGACATTTACCCAGCGAACGGAGTTCACGAGGAGGAGTGTAGGGAGAGATGAGAGCGGAAAGGTACTGAGGAGCTGCGGAGTGGATGCACTTGTAGGTCAAAAGGAGAAGTTTGAACTGTATGTGGAAGCGGATAGGGAGCCAGTGAAGCGACTTGAGGAGAGGGCTAACGTGAGTATAGTGACTCTGGCGGAATATAAGACGCACAACAGAGTTTTGGACAGATTGAAGAGGAGATAGATGGCTGAGCGGGAGACCAGCGAGAAGCAAATTGCAGTAGTCTAGGCGAGAGGTGATAAGGGTGTGGGTAAGGGTTTTGATAGCATCCTCGGAGAGGAAAGGGTGAATTTTGTTAATATTATAGAGAAAGAAACGACAAGTTTTGGCAATCTGCTGAATATGAGCAGAGAAGGAGAGAGCGGAGTCAAAGATGACCTTCTGCCATTAATGTTCTCTCCCCCTCCCCCCTCATCTCAGGACCCCCTCCCCCCTGTCGTCGCAACACCCCCTCCCCCCCTCTCTCGTCTCAGGACCTCCCCTTGTCTCATGACCCCCCTCTATCCAGCCCCCCCGTCCTCCGATGTCCGCGCCCCCCCTCCCATTTCCGCCAGCCAGTGCCTCCCTCCCTCTGTCTATGTGGCCTCCAATAGCAAGGAGGGCGTGTTTTGGTGCTGTTTAAAAAGTTTTACCTCCTGCTCGTCGGGCAACACTGAAGTGCAGCAAGTACAGACGCCGCTTGTTTCAGCTGTTCCTCTGGTCCCGCCCTCATTTCCTGTTTGCAGAAGGGCGGGACCACAGGAACTGCAGAAACAGAACGGAAACCACGGAGTTACCTCGAGGGCGGGGCAGTGATCGCGAGTGCGATTACGAACCCTACAAACACTACACGGCTTCACTGCCACGCTGCCACGGAGTCAGCTTCAGAACGTTGGAGGTGCAAATTATAGATATAGATATCAGCCGTTAGCACTAAATTAAAATGCAATGTCCTGACTAGAAACACTAACCACCTGCAAACAACAGGGGGCAATGCAGTATGCTTGATGATAACCTTGGAATATGAAGAAGTCTTGCACCAGTTAGAGATTCTTTCTATACCTTCCACAACAAGTCTACATGGATCCTTTCGACAACTCGGAAAAGCTTGAAATGCCAATATACATTGTGCATGTGGAAGAAGGTTGGGAAGGAGCTATTATGCATTGCCAGCTCCACCCTTGGAAACATATGTGTCTTGTTTTCTGTAATAGTAGTTCCCTGTAATGGATCTCAATTATTGTTCCACAGTTAATTGTTCCTTGAACCTGTTTTTAAACATGACATTTGCTGTAGATAATGCGTATTTTGTTATTTTGTATCGAGTTTATGCAATAAACAGATTATTGTCAAAGGTCATATGTGGAGGAATATGTTCTAACGGATGCAAGTTACCAAAACGGCGCAGAAAAAGCAGATCCACGTGAAAACACTCTTACATGCCCATTTATAGAATATCGCCTAAGTGTTTCCACGTGGATCTGCAAAGGGCGTAATGATAGGAGGGACATCAGGTGTGTTCCCTTAAAATGAGTGCAGTGTTCTAGAATAGAGCAGATCCACGCTCAACTTACGAGCTGGGATTTATACCTGGTTTCAGTTGGTATAAATCTTTACAACCAAAACTGAGCGCGGAATGCCCTTTATAGAAAACAGTTCAGCACCAATTTTTTTTTTTGATGCTGAATGTTGAGCACCATGTTCTGAATTCAGCCCATGTTGTCCATTTTTATTTATTTATTTATTTATTTTGGGAGCAAATGAAACTCAAAACAAGTAAAAATGACCTGCTTTACCCTTTGGACAAGTTTAAACATTAAGCATTTCATTGGTCATGAATTAACTTACTAAAATAAAGTCTTGCTTTCCCCCCAGTTCACATCTAGCAATCCTCCAGAACAGTGGACCAGGGCATGCAAATTGTGCCTATTTGCTATCTGCATGGCCTTCATTGTACTGTTGCTTTCTGAGATCTCTTCCCCCCCCCCCCCCCCCCCTCTCTCTCTCTCTGGCAATTAATGTCTCTTTCCCTTCTTTCTTTTGTTAAATTAGTGAAAGAAATCATGTTTTCAGGTATTGGTGTTTTGCTGTTATGCTTAGTGTCATCCTCAGGATGCTAAGGGGCCTTTTAAAAAAAAAAAAAGTGGCCTGCAGTAGTGTGGGTGCGTGTATTAGACGCATATTGGACTATTTCTCCACCACGTTTGCAAAAAAAAAGGGGGGGGGGAGTTCTTGAGCCGGGAAATGGACGTGCAGCAAAATGAAAACCAAAGCGCGTCTATTTACGGCCCTTAATGCCACCCATTGACTTAGCGGTAAGGGCTCATACGTTACCCACGAGGCAACCGTCCAGTGCACGCCAACTGTTGATTACCGCGGGGAATGCTCTCACAGTAGAACATAGAAAATTATTTTCAGCGCGCACCAAACTTGGAATTACCACCTGGCCTGATTTGTCATGCGCTGCTTGTGCGTAAGTCCTTCCGCACCTTTGTAAAGGGCCTCTAAGTGATTTCAAATGTATAGATCGTATAACTACCAAACAATGTTCCTCACTTTAGTACTTACTAAATGGCCATGCACTAATTTTAATATTAGTGCATGGGCCATTTGCTGCCCCACTTAAAAAAAAAAAAAGCCTTTTCCCCACCGCAGTAAAAAGTGGCCCAGCGCACTCCAGTTTCACTCTCCAAAACTAGTGCAGGCCAGGTTTTACTGCAGCTTAGTAAAAGGGCCTCTTAATGTATGTTGTTTCAGAACTTCTAGCTCAGCATCTGTGAAGAAGTTCTACTTTTAGTAGGTGGCATTTTTATGTTGTGCCACCTTTTTGGTTTGCTGATGCCCCTTTATAATTTCCATGAAGGACTATTAATACGTTTGTTCTCAGGTTCTGTTTGACAGTTTTTTGAAACAATTCATGGATCATTTTGACACAGGCAGTTTGACTGCTGAAACTGTATATCTTCTAAAACATTTCAAATGTTTTCTTATCTGTTCCCTTCTCCGCTACTGCCAACTCCAGACTTCGCTCCTTCTGTCTCGCTGCACCCTACGCCTGGAATAAACTTCCTGAGCCCCTAAGTCTTTCCCCATCCTTAACCATCTTTAAATCTAGATTGAAAGCCCACCTCTTTAACATTGCTTTTGACTCATATCCACTTGTAACCACTCGCCTCCACCTACCCTCCTCTCCTCCTTCCTGTACACATTAATTGATTTGATTTGCTTACTTTATTTTTTTGTCTATTAGATTGTAAGCTCTTTGAGCAGGGACTGTCTTTCTTCTATGTTTGTGCAGCGCTGCGTATGCCTTGTAGCGCTATAGAAGTGATAAGTAGTAGTAGTAGTCTCTTGTAACCAGAGCTGATATTGTGATGTCATAATGCCTCAGTCCACCAATAAGAGCCAACCTCATCAGTGATGTCACAATGGCTTGATTGTCCTATACTTGGCTCACTTTTATTACATAGCTCTTTGAGCAGGGACTGTCTTTCTTCTATGTTTGTGCAGCGCTGCGTATGCCTTGTAGCGCTATAGAAGTGATAAGTAGTAGTAGTAGTCTCTTGTAACCAGAGCTAATATTGTGATGTCATAATGCCTCAGTCCACCAATAAGAGCCAACCTCATCAGTGATGTCACAATGGCTTGATTGTCCTATACTTGGCTCACTTTTATTACATAGCTCTTTGAGCAGGGACTGTCTTTCTTCTATGTTTGTGCAGCGCTGCGTATGCCTTGTAGCGCTATAGAAGTGATAAGTAGTAGTAGTAGTCTCTTGTAACCAGAGGTAATATTGTGATGTCATAATGCCTCAGTCCACCAATAAGAGCCAACCTCATCAGTGATGTCACAATAGCTTGATTGTCCTATACTTGGCTCACTTTTATTACATTGCTCTTTGAGCAGGGACTGTCTTTCTTCTATGTTTGTGCAGCACTGCGTATGCCTTGTAGCGCTATAGAAGTGATAAGTAGTAGTAGTAGTCTCTTGTAACCAGAGCTGATATTGTGATGTCATAATGCCTCAGTCCACCAATAAGAGCCAACCTCATCAGTGATGTCACAATGGCTTGATTGTCCTATACTTGGCTCACTTTTATTACATTGCTCTTTGAGCAGGGACTGTCGTTCTTCTATGTTTGTGCAGCGCTGCGTATGCCTTGTAGCGCTATAGAAGTGATAAGTAGTAGTAGTAGTCTCTTGTAACCAGAGCTAATATTGTGATGTCATAATGCCTCAGTCCACCAATAAGAGCCAACCTCATCAGTGATGTCACAATGGCTTGATTGTCCTATACTTGGCTCACTTTTATTACATAGCTCTTTGAGCAGGGACTGTCTTTCTTCTATGTTTGTGCAGCGCTGCGTATGCCTTGTAGCGCTATAGAAGTGATAAGTAGTAGTAGTAGTCTCTTGTAACCAGAGGTAATATTGTGATGTCATAATGCCTCAGTCCACCAATAAGAGCCAACCTCATCAGTGATGTCACAATAGCTTGATTGTCCTATACTTGGCTCACTTTTATTACATTGCTCTTTGAGCAGGGACTGTCTTTCTTCTATGTTTGTGCAGCACTGCGTACGCTTTGTAGCGCTATAGAAATGCTAAATAGTAGTAGTAGTACTTTAGTACTTACTGATGAAATGCCTAACTGATTCATGATTAGCATGGCAGAAAAAAAAGCACAATGGGCCCCAAGAATTGGCACGGAGGAACTTTTTTATAAGAGGACCTGGCAGGGGCCGTGTTTCAGCAGTTTGCCTGCGTCGGGGGTCAGCTTTATAAACGTTCCAGCACATATGAAATCGGTGGACATAATTTATTTTATTTATTTTATTTTTGTTACATTTATACCCCGCGCTTTCCCACTCATGGCAGGCTCAATGCGGTGATCAAGTAATCAAGTAATGACCCAATATATATAAATCAATGCAGCGGCCTCATTTGATTCAATCACAGCCTGAAAAGTAGTTTCTCCCACCAAGTCTTGGAGCCTATTGTGCTTTTTTTTCTGCTGTGTTTCACTCATTGCATTTTCATTCCCTCTCTCCTGCTACTTCATTTTAAGCAAAACCATTACCACATTTACAAGGCTACCATGGAAAATATTTAGAGACAAGATAAGTCAACCATTCAATAAAAAGTACATTAGTAAAGTGTTCTTCAGGCAATGACTAGTTTCTATTCACAAATAAGGAAATGGATTAGGAAAGGTTAGGTGTCATTTACACTTGGAAAAAGCTGATTTACATGTATGAATCACCCTTCATGTATAAAGGATGATTAAAAAAAAAAAAAAAGTCATCAAGGGGATAATTCTATATTATATGTGCTGAAATATGTTTTTCTTATAAGTACAAATGGTTAGAATGATGGCATATATGTGCTTATACGTGAGTGGAGGAGTGGCCTAGTGGTTAGAGCGCCAGTCTTGCAGAGGTGGCCGTTTCAAATCCCACCTCTGCTCCTTGTGATCTTGGGCAAGTCACTTAACCCTCCATTGTCTCAGGTACAAACTTAGATTGTGAGCCCTCCTGGGACAGAGAAATATCCAGAGTACCTGAATGTAACTCACCTTGAGCTACTACTGAAAAAGGTGTGAGCAAAATCCAAATAAATTATTTGAGATTCTGTTGCTACTACCTGAGATTCTACATGGAATGTTGATATTATCTGAGATTCTACATGGAATGTTGGTCTACATGGAATGTTGGTACTATTTCAGATTCTGTTGCTACTATTTGAGATTCTGTTGCTACTATTTGAGATTCTACATGGAATGTTGCTATAGTGGAGGAGTGGCCTAGTGGTTAAAGCACCACTCTTGCAATCCAGAGGTGGTCGTGTCAAATCCCACTGCTGCTCCTTGTGATCTTGGGCAAGTCACTTATCTCTCCATTGCCTCAGGTACAAACTAAGATTGTGAGCCCTCCTGGGACAGAAAAATATCCAGTGAACCTGAATATAACTCACCTTGAGCTACTACTGAAAAAGGTGTGAGCAAAATCTAAATAAATAAAATATATGTACTTATATATGCATAATTGCCAAAATTCTGTGCAAGCACTATTCAGTGAATACCCTCTTAACTTACCTGAAAGGCAATGCTATAAACAAGGCACCCGCATTTACATACCCTTTGCATATGTAAATGTATAGAGTACTAGTACTTACGTGTGTGAGCCAGCAGATCACCAAAGTGCTATTTTGCAACAGTGATGGAATTCAAGAATGCCTGAGATAAACACAAAGGATTCCTATATGGAAAAAGGATGGAACCAAAATATAACGGTGCATAGACTGCAACTCCGGTAGATGAAAAGAACATAAGAATAGCTGTACTGGGTCAGACCAATCATCCATCCAGCCCAATATCCTGTTTACAAGAGTTGACAAGCCAGATCACAAGTTCCTGACTGAATCCCAAATAGTAGCAACATTCCATGTAGAATCTCAAAGAGTAGAAAGAGTCTGGAATCCTAAAGAGTAACAAGATTCCATGCAGATTCTCAAAGAGTAGCAACGTTCCATGCTACCAATCCCAGGACAAGTAATAGTCTTCTGCATTATTAACAAATAGGTGGGAAAATGTGGGATACAAATGCAATTAAATAAATAAATAAAAAAATAAACATAAGAACATAAGAATATCCATACCGAGACAGACCAATGGCCAATCTAGCCCAGAATCCTGCTTCCAAAAGTGGCCAAACCAGGTCACAAGTACCTGACAGAATCCCAAAGAGTTCAAAACATACAAAGGGGAAAACAAAGACCACTCCTCAAAAATAATATCAAAAACAAAATAGGAGTATTACCAACGTGCCAATCAATAAACATATAACAATTTAATTGTTCCAAAAATACTCAATTAAAACTCACAACTACATTTTATTTATTTCAACTAATCCAATCTTACAAAATTTAAAAAGGAAAAAGAGGCATCAGACAGCCCACAAGGCAAGCTATCGGGTCTCTTATAGAGCACGGATAGTCCAAGTCCAAGCTTTCTTTAGCAGTCATCAATCAATATTGCCTCATTATTCCTCATATTTCGTCTGTTGTGTGCTTATCTTGCAATCAGCCAAGAACATGAACAACAATAAAAAGAAGGGACTATTTATAATGATAGCTTTCAACCTTCCAATTTCAAAATGATAACAAGACAAACAAAAAGGAAGAAAACGCCGACCACTTATCTTAACAAACATGTGAGTCCGGTGCTGTAGGAATGAAACACCCAACACCTATAAAGAACAAAGAACGATTCGGTCTCCCGACCTGGTTCAGGGGATTTATGAAAAGCCACTGAGAATTGTGCTTGAGCTAGTGAAAGCATAATTCTCAGCGGCTATTATCTATCTCAATAGCGGACTATGGACTTCTCCTCCAGGAACTTGTCCAAACCTTTTTTAAACCCAGCTACACTAACCACTGGTACCCCTTAGAAGTGAATCTCCAACCCACCACTACCTTTCGCTTTCTTTGGGCCAATTGTCCGGCTGTGATGGCATTTTTGGTGATTGTTTCCGCCTGTTTTTTTAGATGTTTCTAGCTCTTCTACCAAAAAAGCAAAACAGCGAAGATGAATAACAAAACAAAAATAAAAACATGCAGGCCTGCGTCAGGAGTCTTCTCACCGTGTGTTGATTTTTAACTCTATCCAATTGTAAAAGGAATATGTGTCTCTTTCTGAACTATAGCCTTAGGTAATCCTTGAAAACAAAATGAAGAATAAACTGTCAGAGCTGCGTCTCGTCTCTGTAAAGAGAAGACTCCTGACGCAGGCCTGCATGGCCGAAACACAGCTATGTCGAGTCCATTTCTCCCTGATATCCTTTGGCTAATAAAGTGTTTACATTTTTAATGAACAAGTGTCATCCTTTTTATTTTTTCATGTATTTGTATTTTTAAATACAAATTTGATATTTTCTTGTTTTTAATTTTTGTTTTGTTAGTCATCTTCGCTGTTTTGCTTTTTTGGCTGTTTTTCTTGCGAAGACTGGTTTCTTCTGTTTTTTGTACTTCTAGCTCTTCTACCTCCAGGGCTGTGAACCGATTCTTTAGCTGAATCGAAGGTGGAGTTGGAGGATTGATCTTGTGGGACTTGGTGACCTGCTTCCAGTTGTGCTCTGTCTACCCAAGATCTTCTCTCCCTTTGCTGGAAGTCCTCAATGTTTTGACCTGCGTCTCTGGGTCAAGTTTCCGGTTGTCCCAGATGTTCCTCAGCCTTACCACTTCTTCTCTTAGTTCTTGTACTTCTTTCACAAGGGACTCAATGTGTGTACATTTATCGCATGAAACCAGAATCTTGTCTTGGTCCAAGGGTTTGGTCTTGACAGTGGTAGAAGCTGTACTGAAAGCAGTTGCTTTAGAGGTTCTTTGTTGCTTTACCATAGTAGGAAAATCCTTTTTGAAAGAGCCCCCTTGTAGATATTAAAAACTTACTATCAGACTGACCAAACGCTTACTAAAAGAATTTTTATAGTGCGGATTCTAAGTTAACATCGTTGTGCAATAATGTAGTTGTATAATAACATGGGAGGTATGATATATAAGATCTGTAGTATTATATTTGATTTTTATTTGCCAGTTTGTAATGATATTACACATTATAAAGGCTGCTGATGAGTATTATATAGAAACCCACAATCTATTAGACAATAAAGGACGGTGGAACCCATTTAGTCTGTCAGCATGTATTTTTCTTGTACAATACCTTAGACCTCAGATGGTAATTGTTGATCTCTGCCTTCCTCTTCATCTCTTGGTTGCTACTATTGGAGATTCTACATGGAATGTTGCTATTCCACTAGCAATATTCCATGTAGAAGGCTGCGCAGGCTTCTGTTTCTGTGAGTCTGACGTCCTGCACGTACGTGCAGGACGTCAGACAGACTCACAGAAGCAGAAGCCTGCGCGGCCACATTGGTGATCTGCAAGGGCCGACTTCTACATGGAATGTTGCTAGTGGAATAGCAACATTCCATGTAGAATCTCAAACAGTAGCAACAGTGGAGGAGTGGCCTAGTGGTTAGGGTGGTGGACTTTGGTCCTGGGGAATTGAGGAACTGAGTTTGATTCCCACTTCAGGCACAGGCAGCTCCTTGTGACTCTGGGCAAGTCACTTAACCCTCCATTGCCCCCATGTAAGGTGCATTGAGCCTGCCATGAGTGGGAAAGTGCAGGGTACAAATGTAACAAAAAAAAAAAAATAGATACTATTGGAGATTCTACATGGAATGTTGCTACTATTGGAGATTCTACATGGAATGTTGCTATTCCACTAGCAACATTCCATGTAGAAGGCTGCGCAGGCTTCTGTTTCTGTGAGTCTGACGTCCTGCACGTACGTCAGCTGTGCAAATCTCATGCTTTCCTGAATTCTGCTTCCATTTTCGCTTCTGTGAGGAGGCACTTTCTAATGTTACTTCAGAGTTTAACCCCTTGCATCTTCTATTCCATTATAAAATAGAATATGCAGCAATATACAAGCTATTTTTTGTACTTTGTTTAAATATAATTTGCCCATATATAGACCCCCCAATATTCAAAGCTATTTAACCAGACCAGTTAAATAGCGTATCAGTGCCTATAACTGGTTATCTCCCACTAAATATCCATGGTTAGCAACTAGTGGCTAACCGGTTATATCGCATGACAAAGCCGGTTAGGCGCTGAATACGTTCAGCAGTTAAAATAGGCCGCATATATAGCAGTCCTATCTTGAATATCAGCTTAACCGGGTAACTTTTTAGCAGTTTAAAAAAAACCCCCGGATATTCAATGATGGTTGCTGAAAATGGACCATGTTTAACACCAGCTGCCCACCGCCGGCTCAATATCAGGCCCAGTGTTTCTATTCAACATAAAATATAACACAACACAGAATCCCTCCAGAGTAATATTATCTACGGTGAAGCACCGGGATACATGACAGACTTGATCGACCTACCAACTAGAAACACATCCGAATCAACACGAACGTACCTAAATCTCCACTACCCAAGCTGCAAAGGACTCAAATACAAATCAATTTACGCATCCAGTTTTTCCTACATCAGCGCACAACTGTGGAACGCACTACCAAAAGACTTGAAAACTACATACGACCACTTACACTTCAGAAAAAACACTTAAGACCTACCTGTTTAAAAAACCGTACCCTACCGACCCAACGTAAATGCCTGATCACTGCGACACAACAACACTAAAGTTCGTAATGGTCATCACACAACTCTCCCGTTGTACGATTCCTTTATGTGGTCCTACCACATGACCCTTACCCTACCACAACATCACCTTGTATTTGTTTACTCTGGAATCTGCAAACAGCTCTCTGGTACCATGTAAGCCACATTGAGCCTACAAATAGGTGGGGAAATGTGGGATACAAATGTAACAAAATAAAAATAAATAAATAAATAAAAATAAACATAAAACAGCTATAAAGCATATGACATCTAATGATATACTACTACTACTTGACATTTCTAAAGCGCTACTAGGGTTACGCAGCGCTGTACAATTTAACACAGAAGGACAGTCCCTGCTCAAAGAGCTTACAATCTAATAGATAAGAGTGAGACAAATATAGGACAATCAAGCCATTGTGACATCACTGATGAGGTTGGCTCTTAGGCATTGGTGGAATGAGGCATTATGACATCACAATCTCAGCTCTGGTTACCAGAGACTGAAACTCTTCACACTAAGGGGGGAAGTGGGCCAAGTATAGGACAGTCGAGCCATTGTGACATCACTGATGAGGTTGGCTCTTAGGCATTGGTGGAATGAGGCATTATGACATCACAATCTCAGCTCTGGTTAAATCACTGCTATATGTAATACTACTACTACTACTACTACTTAACATTTCTAGAGCGCTACTAGGGTTACGCAGCGCTGTACAATTTAACATAGAAGGACAGTCCCTGCTCAAAGGAGCTTACAATCTAAAGGACAAATGTACAGTCAGTCAAATATAGACAACAAGATTCCATGGATTCATAATCAAATCCTCCATTAAAAGGATCAGAAGGTTAACTCTTTGGGCTAGTACGTAACATTTTAATGAACACATTTTCCACTTAATGGAAAATAAAGCAGTTTTATGGGGGGGGGGGGGGGGGGGGGAGAAAACCCACAGTATGTCTCAGATGACATTACTCAGATCCTCTGCATTCTTGCAATATTGTTACTAGGGGAAAAGTCACATAATCTACCCCTTCCAGTGTAATTTGTTGGTTCTCATGGAAGAGCCATGGGGATGGCAGACAGCCAGGTTACAGAGGCAAAAGTTGCTCTGCTATACATTTCTAACCCTCTGCTGTTGATTCTCCTCCTGTGCTGATCAGGCACAGGAAGTAGAAGAGATAAGCAGTAGCTAGCATTGTCATCTGCTTCCTCCTAGAGCCTCAAAGAGCAGGAGAAAAAAATGCAGCCTGAGATGATGTTGCCAGTGGCGTTCCTGGCCTGGATGGCACCTGGGGCGGATCGCCGATGCGCCCCCCCCCCCCGGGTGCAGCACGCCCCCCCCTGCTAAATGACACCTCCCCCCCCCTGCGAAATGACACCCCCCCCCGGGTACACGCCACTCTGCCCCGAAACAGGAAGTAACCTGTTCCGGGGCAGAGGGCGCTGCAGCGAACGAGCGAAGTTAGCGAACTCAGAGCAGGCGCGCGCCGCGGCACCCCCCAGCGGCATGCACCCGGGGTGGACCGCCCCCACCGCCCCCCCCCCTTGGTACACCACTGGATGTTGCTCTCCTTCCTATCATGCAGTCTAACTAGTACAGGAGAATTGGAAAGGGGGAAGGAGGAAGCGAGATATGATATTAAATGAAGGAAGGGCATGGACTTCATTTGCATAAACTGCTTCCATTATATGCAAATCTCTTTCATGCATATGGCAAAGGGTACTCCAGGACTGGACTTGGGAAACACTGTCCTCGAGAAACTGGGGACATGAGGGTTATGTCAGAAGGGCTGAGTGATGTGGATGTGATAGAAGGCAAAGGGGTTGGAATAGAGGTGTTGGGGGAACTTTATGATGACAGAATGGAGACTTGCTTGATGCAGAGGCTGAAGGTATGGGGTATATGTGAAAGGATGTTAGAAGAAAAAAATCTGGGGGAGGTAATTTGAAACTTTTCAAAACGAAGGTGCTAAGTTCAACAGAAATCATCCATTACTGAATACAAGGAATGAGTTATTTATTCTGAAGAATCCACTGCACCCATAGAGTTAACACATATGCATGGAATGAAAGCAGGAAATGTGAGGAAATAGAGGGTGGGGGAAGGACAGAAGAGAAGGGATTGGGGCTAGTGGGGGGAAAGATAGGGTGTGGGAATCTGAGGGATACCAGGATTTGATACAGAGGAAGGATACTTCCCTCTTTGGATCTCACCTCCAACATCCCAAATTATCCTTCTCCCTTCCATTTCTCATCCAAATCCCAGAAAATCCTATCCTATTTCCTCTTCCCGCATCCTAATCCTTTCTTCTTTTCTTTCACCTCTATCCCAAATTCTTGTTTCTTCCCTTTCTCCCTTCTAATTACCAAAATTTCTTACATAAGTATTGCCATTCTGGGACAGACCAAAGGTCCATCAAGCCCAGCATCCTGTTTCCAACAGTGGCCAATCCAGGTCACAAATGCCTGGCAAGATCCCCAAAAAGTACAAAACATTGTATGCTGCTTATCCCAGAAACACATATCTAGGAATCTAAACAATAACTTCCTCGTACAATATGCACATACAGTGGGGGAAATAAGTATTTGATCCCTTGCTGATTTTGTAAGTTTGCCCACTGACAAAGACATGAGCAGCCCATAATTGAAGGGTAGGTTATTGGTAACAGTGAGAGATAGCACATCACAAATTAAATCCGGAAAATCACATTGTGGAAAGTATATGAATTTATTTGCATTCTGCAGAGGGAAATAAGTATTTGATCCCCCACCAACCAGTAAGAGATCTGGCCCCTACAGACCAGGTAGATGCTCCAAATCAACTCGTTACCTGCATGACAGACAGCTGTCGGCAATGGTCACCTGTATGAAAGACACCTGTCCACAGACTCAGTGAATCAGTCAGACTCTAACCTCTACAAAATGGCCAAGAGCAAGGAGCTGTCTAAGGATGTCAGGGACAAGATCATACACCTGCACAAGGCTGGAATGGGCTACAAAACCATCAGTAAGACGCTGGGCGAGAAGGAGACAACTGTTGGTGCCATAGTAAGAAAATGGAAGAAGTACAAAATGACTGTCAATCGACAAAGATCTGGGGCTCCACGCAAAATCTCACCTCGTGGGGTATCCTTGATCATGAGGAAGGTTAGAAATCAGCCTACAACTACAAGGGGGGAACTTGTCAATGATCTCAAGGCAGCTGGGACCACTGTCACCACGAAAACCATTGGTAACACATTACGACATAACGGATTGCAATCCTGCAGTGCCCGCAAGGTCCCCCTGCTCCGGAAGGTACATGTGACGGCCCGTCTGAAGTTTGCCAGTGAACACCTGGATGATGCCGAGAGTGATTGGGAGAAGGTGCTGTGGTCAGATGAGACAAAAATTGAGCTCTTTGGCATGAACTCAACTCGCCGTGTTTGGAGGAAGAAAAATGCTGCCTATGACCCAAAGAACACCGTCCCCACTGTCAAGCATGGAGGTGGAAATGTTATGTTTTGGGGGTGTTTCTCTGCTAAGGGCACAGGACTACTTCACCGCATCAATGGGAGAATGGATGGGGCCATGTACCGTACAATTCTGAGTGACAACCTCCTTCCCTCCACCAGGGCCTTAAAAATGGGTCGTGGCTGGGTCTTCCAGCACGACAATGACCCAAAACATACAGCCAAGGCAACAAAGGAGTGGCTCAGGAAGAAGCACATTAGGGTCATGGAGTGGCCTAGCCAGTCACCAGACCTTAATCCCATTGAAAACTTATGGAGGGAGCTGAAGCTGCGAGTTGCCAAGCGACAGCCCAGAACTCTTAATGATTTAGAGATGATCTGCAAAGAGGAGTGGACCAAAATTCCTCCTGACATGTGTGCAAACCTCATCATCAACTACAGAAGACGTCTGACCGCTGTGCTTGCCAACAAGGGTTTTGCCACCAAGTATTAGGTCTTGTTTGCCAGAGGGATTAAATACTTATTTCCCTCTGCAGAATGCAAATAAATTCATATACTTTCCACAATGTGATTTTCCGGATTTAATTTGTAATGTGCTATCTCTCACTGTTACCAATAACCTACCCTTCAATTATGGGCTGCTCATGTCTTTGTCAGTGGGCAAACTTACAAAATCAGCAAGGGATCAAATACTTATTTCCCCCACTGTATACATACAGTATAGAAAGCTCAACACACACTTCAAAAATCAATACAAAATTAACAAAATACAAAACAAGTATTTATTAAATCAAACAACAACACCTCACCACAAAAACTGCACCAAGATTTCTCCTTCATCTTTTCCTGGTTCCAGTCCTCATTCCCTCTTTCACTCACCAGTTCAATTTTCCCTTCTTCTTCTCTCCTCATATTTTACATCTCCTCTTTTTCTCTTCCTCTGTCTTGATACCTGAAATTTTCTACCCATGAAAGTCTATACTACTACTACTACTAATAATAATAAATCAGATAGAAAAATTTGGAAAACTACTTTATTTTTCTAGTGTAAGATGAGTCCATATTATTGGAATGTTTTGCATGTTCAAATTCAATTAGACGGAGATTATTCATCCATTACAAAACAACTTAAGGCCTTTCTTTCTTTACTTTATTTTGGGGGGAGGGGCTGAAGATGAGTCAAGTTTTGTTGTATGTTTTTTATGTAGTTGCTGTGTTTTTTACTGCATTGATTACATATATTCTCATGTGATCTGTCTTATAGAATGTTTTATTGAAAGGACAAATGTAAATAAATATGAATTAGGACAACAATAATTATTATTAGATCAGCAAACTAATTCATATGTTTGTATATGTGTCCTGTAATTGTCACAGAAATATTTTCTCCATGCTGAATGTACATCTGAGATGCCACAGTAAACTTCAACAAAGCCTACGAAAGACATCCTTAATAAATCACTCCTCAGATCACTGAGGTGCATCTAAAATGCCTCTCACAACACCTTTCTAGCACCTTGCAGAAGCCCCACTCTACATGCTAAACTTAGTAGACCTACCGCCCAGAAACGCCAGAAGATCAGCCCGCAAGTTCCTCCATCTGAACTTCCCCAGCTGTAAAGGAATTAAATACAAACAGGCATACGCTACTACCTTTGCGTACAAAAGCACACAGTTATGGAACGCACTACCCATGACCCTGAAAACCACGGACAACTTAACCAGCTTTCACAAATCTTTGAAGACACACCTCTTCGACAAGGCCTACAAAAGACATCCTCAATGAAACAAACCACTCCTTATATCACCCATGTGCTGTAAAACACCTCTCACATGATCTTACCCAACACCTCCCATCCAAATCCTCTTCTACCTTCAGCTTATTATCGACTGTATCTAATTTCATGTAATGACTATATCATATTGACATCCTGTAAGCCACATTGAGCCTGCAAAAAGGTGGGATAATGTGGGGTACAAATGCAATGAATAATAAATAATAATAATGGCATTACTTATTTTGTTTATTTGCTTGATCTGGAATGAATGTATGTTTCCTGTCCTATTTGAACTGACGCTCTCTTTAAGATTTAATCTTTTTTTTTATTGTAAACCACGTTAGATTCCTCTTATGTTGAAATATGCGGTATTGCAAGTTTTATTAAACATAAAGATTATTGCCAGCACATTTGCAAATGAAAGACACTTCCTGAGTAGTTCTTCTGCACGCATTGCATATTTTAAAACACTGTCCAATATTTCTCCCATCAAAAGGAAAGTTAGCTGACATTAAAAAAGACGGTATCCATTTTTCATCTGATGAAGATCTGAAAGTACTTCAGTGCAACAATGATGTTGACAGCCAAGAAGATGGGACTTTGGAGTGGAGGAGTAGCCTAGTGGTTAGTGCATTGGACTTTGATCCTGGGGAACTGAGTTCAATTCCCACTGCAGCTCCTTGTGTCTCTGGGCAAGTCACTTAACCCTCCATTGCCCCTGGTACAAAATAAGTACTTGAATATAGGTAAACCGCTTTGAAAGTAGTTGCAAAAAACCTCAGAAAGGCAGTGTATCAAGTCTCATTTCCCTTTCCCTATTTGAGAGTCTATATGTTGCTGTTGCTACTATTTGAGATCCTGGAATGTTGCTACTATTTGAAGATTCTACATGGAACGTTGCTACTATTTGAGATTCTACATGGAACGTTGCTATCCCACTAGCAACATTCCATGTAGAAGCCTGCCCTTGCAGATCAGCAACACGGTCATGCAGGTAGTGTGACATCCTGCATGTAAGTGCAGGATGTCAGACTCAAAGAAACAGAAGCCTGCGAGGCCGCATTGCTGATCTGCAAGGGCAGGCTTCTACATGGAATGTTGCTAGTGGAGGAGTAGCCTAGTGCAGCGGACTTTGATCCTGGGGAACTGAGTTCAATTCCCACTGCAGCTCCTTGTGACTCTGGGCAAATCACTTAACTCTCCATTGCCCCTGGTACAAAATAAGTACCTGAATATACGTAAGCCGCTTTGAATGTAGTTGCAAAAACCTCAGAAAGGTGGTATATCAAGTCTCATTTTCCTTTCCCTATTTGAGAGTCTATATGTTGCTGTTGCTACTATTTGAGATCCTGGAATGTTGCTACTATTTGAAGATTCTACATGGAACGTTGCTACTATTGAGATTCTGTTGCTACTATTTGAGATTCTACATGGAACATTGCTATTCCACTAGCAACATTCCATGTAGAAGCCTGCCCTTGCAGATCAGCAACACGGTCATGCAGGTAGTGTGACATCCTGCACGTAAGTGCAGGATGTCAGACTCACAGAAACAGAAGCCTGCGCGGCAGCATTGCTGATCTGCAAGGGCAGGCTTCTACATGGAATGTTGCTAGTGGAAGAGTAGCCTAGTGCAGCGGACTTTGATCCTGGGGAACTGAGTTCAATTCCCACTGCAGCTCCTTGTGACTCTGGGCAAATCACTTAACTCTCCATTGCCCCTGGTACAAAATAAGTACTTAAATATATGTAAACCGCTTCGAATGTAGTTGCAAAAACCTCAGAAAGGTGGTATATCAAGTCCCATTTCCCTTTCCCTTCTGAAAAAAACACCACATTACAGCCGAGCCGCCAATCACATCCAAGGAATAAGAAAGTAAAAGTTATCTGAATTAGTCGCCAGCTGGGACCCTCTGTGATACTCTTTAAGAACAGGAGTCCTCTGAACTTCTCCCATTATCCTTCGCCTTCATACCTTAATAGGGACCGAATCTCCATTAACAATTGAACTGAGACAATAAGTGCCGTCAGGAAAGAAAAAAAAAAAAAGGAAATTCAATTTTAGTGGGGGATGACGGCCTTACCTTTTCGCGCTTAATTGGCCGTATTGTCTCCAAAAGTTAATTGGTTACTTAGTCCAGGTAGTTAGTAAAATGTTTAGCTGCGTCAAGAAGCTCAGGCTTCCACTGTTAATGGGCCATGAAATGGAATGTTTGATACTGCAAATAAAATCAGTGATATTCAAGGATGTTATGGTAGGTAATGCGTTGAAACTGCCATTTAATGGGTCCTGGAAGATTAGGGTAGTGTCAGCCGGAACCGCCCGGTCTCTCTTCTGACATTGTTAGTTGCCTCTTCATTTACTTAACGGCTGTCTGCACTGATTACATAGGCATAAAAGTCCCTGCAAAAAAAACAACAGAGACACGCTCTATTAGCCGTCCAATTAGAACTATTTGCATATTACAGTTCATTTCTGCTTAAGCGAATCCCTAATACAACTTTAGAAAAAGCATCTATTGTGTCATTTTAAAAAAAAGAGAGCTTTAAAGGTAATATTTCTATTGTGCCTTTTTTTTTTTTCATTTCCAAGCAGCAGACGCCTCTATTAGCCCGCTGGATAAAGTTATATAAAGAGGAAAAAGAAAGTGCTTTGTTACTTTCTTTTGATAGCAATGATAATTCAATGGAATCTTTCAACCGCCAGTTTTTGTTACAGTGAATCTGCTGGTATAATGAACATTCCTGTAGCTGTTCATTCTTTTCAAGGTATTTTAGAGAAGGATAAACACCTTGTTATCATGATCAGCACCTCCTGTTATATAGTTAATAGTTACTGAATGGAACAGATTATTTTTATGGAAATATCCGAAGCTGAGCTTTCCACTTTCTGCCTGATATTTTCTAGAAGAGAAGTAAACTCAAGGCTCAATATAAGAGCAAATAGTGTTAATATGAGGTAATGGCAGGGGGTAATGGTAGGAAGGGGGGGGCGGTGGGGCGGTCCGCCTTGGGTGCACGCCGCTGGAGGGGGGGGGTGTCGGCTCCGCTGGTTCCCTGATCCCTCTGCCACGGACGTGCACTTGGGGCGGATCAGCGTTCCCGCCCGCTCCCGCCCCCGCTTTCATATGGCAGTAAGAATGCGCTCTGGGGGGGGGGAGGTGTGCACCAAGGGGGGGGGGTGTGCCGAGGGGGATACGCCGTGCTGCACCTGGGGGGGGGGGTGCGCAGCGGCGACCCGCCCCGGGTGTCAGCCGCCCTCGTTATGGCACTGGGTAACTAGATTAGATTACTAGTGTTGTGGTTGTATATTAACTTACGAAGGTTTTTTTTTAATAAGGTGCACTAACGTTTTTAGCACACGCGAAAAATAGGTGCATGCTAAACTCTAGAGATGCCTATAGGAATACATTGGCGTCTCTAGCATTTAGCGTGTGCTATTTTTAGTGCTAAAAATGCTAGTGTGCCTTAGTAAAAGACCCCCCTTAATCAACAGCATTATAAGTACATAAGTATTGCCATACTGGGAAAGACCAAAGTCCATCGAGCCCAGCATCCCGTTTCCAGCAGTGGCCAATCCAGGTCACAAATACCCGGCAAGATCCCCAAAAATGTACAAAACATTTTATACTGCTTATCCCAGAAATAGTGGATTTTCCCCAAGTCCATTTAATAACGGTCTATGGACTTTTCCTTTAGGAAGCCGTCCAAACCTTTTTTTAAACTCCGCTAAGCTAACCGCCTTTACCACACTCTCTGGCAACGAATTCCAGAGTTGTGTAAACCCGCACTATGATGTCATAAGTGCGCTCACTTGAAGGAACAGGCTCTGTAAGATGTCACAGTGTTTTCCCCGCAAAATGATCAGAGCCTTTGCCAAACCAAGGAAATTGTTACAAATCAAAATTTATTTAAACTAATTTCAAATTATTTCAGCATTTCAATTTCTTTCAGGTGTTAACAGAAATTCTATTTCTTTTCTTTAATAGCAATCAATAACAGCTTGAAACTACTTTCACACAATACATCAGATAAGTATTCACCTTTTTTTATCTAAAATATTGAACAATAATGTTAAAATTATTTTTTTCTATGTAAAGGACTGATTCTTTGTGTTGTTTTCCCAGGTCTCACAGTCAAGAACCCAAAGGTAAGTATGTATGTAATCTTTTAATTGAATTAAATCTTTTGTCCAAAGCTCATGCTGGTAAGTACTTAGCTGCAAGACAGCTGCAAACCTTCCTCAGCCTTCTTCTCTTTCTTGCGTTGGAGCTCGCTTTCCCGGTCCAGGTTATTATGGAGTGGATGATACCTGATCTTTAATTAAATAAAAAGGAACAAAAACCCTGGCTCCCTGATGAATATAAGCAGAAATTCTAGGAATTTAAGTCAAAACTGGTGGCAAATTCACTAATTTCAAAGTAACAGGTAAGTATTATTCCCTTTCTCTACTCTGATCTCACTGTGTTTCTCTCACTAATAATGAGAAGGCTATTGTTGACTTTAATTGCTCTCTCATAGCCAGATCCACTCACTCTCAAAACCATACACCTTTCTCTCCCTTACACAACCCACGTCTGCAGATTCTTTCACCCTTTAGCACTCAAATCTTCCACACCCCTGCAGCACACCTGCCATACAGTAACCCCTCTCACTCACTATCACCCAAGTTCCACTCACCTGCAGCACCACTGACATACAGGTCTGACTTCCTCAGTAACACAAGCACTTCTCCCACTCTAAACTCCCAATTCTCCACACACCTGCAGCACCCCTAGCACACAGGTCTGACCCACTCAGTGACACAAGCTCTTCTCTCACTCTAAACTCCTAATTCTCTCACACACCTGAAGCACCCCTAGCATACAGGTCTGTCTCTTCCAGTGACACAAGCTCTTCTCACACTCTAAACTCCTAATTCTCTCACACACCTGAAGCACCCCTAGCACACAGGTCTGTCTCTTCCAGTGACACAAGCTCTTCTCACACTCTAAACTCCTAATTCTCTCACACACCTGAAGCACCCCTAGCATACAGGTCTGTCTCTTCCAGTGACACAAGCTCTTCTCACACTCTAAACTCCTAATTCTCTCACACACCTGAAGCACCCCTAGCATACAGGTCTGTCTCTTCCAGTGACACAAGCTCTTCTCACACTCTAAACTCCTAATTCTCTCACACACCTGAAGCACCCCTAGCATACAGGTCTGTCTCTTCCAGTGACACAAGCTCTTCTCACACTCTAAACTCCTAATTCTCTCACACACCTGAAGCACCCCTAGCATACAGGTCTGTCTCTTCCAGTGACACAAGCTCTTCTCACACTCTAAACTCCTAATTCTCTCACACACCTGAAGCACCCCTAGCATACAGGTCTGTCTCTTCCAGTGACACAAGCTCTTCTCACACTCTAAACTCCTAATTCTCTCACACACCTGAAGCACCCCTAGCATACAGGTCTGTCTCTTCCAGTGACACAAGCTCTTCTCACACTCTAAACTCCTAATTCTCTCACACACCTGAAGCACCCCTAGCACACAGGTCTGTCTCTTCCAGTGACACAAGCTCTTCTCACACTCTAAACTCCTAATTCTCTCACACACCTGAAGCACCCCTAGCATACAGGTCTGTCTCTTCCAGTGACACAAGCTCTTCTCACACTCTAAACTCCTAATTCTCTCACACACCTGAAGCACCCCTAGCACACAGGTCTGTCTCTTCCAGTGACACAAGCTCTTCTCACACTCTAAACTCCTAATTCTCTCACACACCTGAAGCACCCCTAGCATACAGGTCTGTCTCTTCCAGTGACACAAGCTCTTCTCACACTCTAAACTCCTAATTCTCTCACACACCTGAAGCACCCCTAGCATACAGGTCTGTCTCTTCCAGTGACACAAACTCTTCTCACTGTCTTACAGACTCATCTCCCCTAGCAACAGCATCACAGCTTGACCATCTGACCCAAACGGACCAATCAGCTGCTGACTTTCAGAAAGTCAGCTAACTTTTTCAGTTGAGAATCTAGGCACATTCTCCATCTTGAAATACATTTTTCCCATTAAAGTATATGGGAAAAATGGATTTCTACACAAAATACACAATAAATCACATTATACTTTAACAAAACTTGGACCACCATCCCAGTCACATTTTTCTGAATCCAGTCCACGTTTTCTTTTTGTTAAACCATTAATATACACCATTTTAACATATTTTCACCCAAAAACCCCATAAATGTTTTACCAAAAATTACCAAAATTTCCACATGTATAAAGTCACACGTGCGCTCTCAAACCCCATTGTCGGAATTTTAAAAAACACTTCCAGAGCAGCGCACGACTCTCCGCACTGGAAAAACCTCAAAAATCCCTTTAAAATTACTTTTAAAAATTTTAAAGTACACAACTTATCTAAACAGATCCCCCAGACCCCCCAACCATTAAAATAATAATTTTAAAAATTTTAGGGAAGGCCCGACAACAAAACACCTCAAGAAGCTAAAAATTAACCCAAATTAAATTAAAGGAAGGCCATAGGACCTCTTACCTGACCCCTCTAACGTGTACCCTGGAGTCAAATTACTTCCTGAGGGTCCCGGTATCCCTCCGACGCTCCTCTTTTCTTCGGGCCAAAAATCAAAATCGAGGCCCAGGCTTCATTTTGCGGCCTACCGGGAGCTCCAGGCCCTGATCGCGCCAACCGCGTTTTTCTCTCTCCTGCTGTCTCCTGCCTCTCTTCTGCCCCAGGACTTGCTCCGGTCCCGAAATGGGACTCCAGAACATCGGAGCAAGCCTGGGGCAGCTCAAAATGCCGGCCACCATCCCCGACGGGCCCAAAACAGCCCAAAATACAATCGGACCCTCCTGAGGGTCACAAAACGAATGGGGCACAATGAAAAGACCCCGAAAATCATCAGACCCAAATGAGGGTCAGAAGAAAAACTGGGGCACAACCAAAAAGAGCCCCCAGCAGCCCCAGGTAAGCCCCTTAAAGGGGACACACATCAATTTTATATTTTTTTAACCCTTTACAGTTGAATTACACGTTGAGTGAAGAAACATTTTCTCCGATTCGTTTTAAATTTTACTACATTGTAGCTTCATCGCATGCCCCCTAGTCCTAGTATTTTTGGAAAGCGTGAACAGACGCTTTACATCTACCCGTTCAACTTGCTGAGGTCACGTCTAAAGCTGCACCGGTATAAAACACAAATAATTTGTTCTAACGAGAAATTCAGTACGTAAACATCTGCCACTAGTATAGTGTTGGCAAACAAAACTAGCGGGCAGATGTTTACGTATTGAATTTCGCATTAGAATGAGCTATTTGTGTTTTCTTCTGGTGCAGCTTTAGACATGACCTCAGCAAGTTGATAATTACATAGTAACATAGTAGTTGACGGCAGAAAAAGACCTGCATGGTCCATCCAGTCTGCCCAAGACAAACTCATATATGTATACCTTACCTTGAATTTGTACCTGTCCTTTTCAGGGCACAGACCATATAAGTCTGCCCAGCAGTATTTCCCGCCTCCCAACCACCAGCCCTGCCTCCCACCACCGGCTCTGGCACAGACCGTATAAGTCTGCCCAGCACCATCCCCGCCTCCCAACCACCAGCCCCGCCTCCCACCACCGGCTGTGGCACAGACCGTATAAGTCTGCCCAGCATTATCCCCGCCTCCCAACCACCAGCCCCGCCTCCCAACCACCAGCTCTAGCACAGACCCTATAAGTCTGCCCTCCCCTATCCTCGCCTCCCAACCACCAACCCCTCTTCCCCCCACAATTGTAACTGTTGATTAATAGGAGAGATGATCCAAACAGCGCTCTAAAATAGCGCTGGGACAGCGCGGGGCGCTAGTAGACCTACGGTCAGAGATCATGCATGCAAATTTAAGCAGCGCAATTATCTCTGATTATGGGGTAGACGTGCGAGAGAATTGTGCCTGAGCATGCGCTCAGCACAATCCTCCCGCACTTGTTTGACAGGTCTGGGCTGGAGACCAATGAAAAGAGAAGGACGGCCATCTTTAAATCGGAAGATGGACGTCCTCAACTGCCCTGTTGCAGGGACGGTCAAATTTGAAGGGAGTGTCGGAGGTATAACGACGGGGCAGTTGAGGACATTCAAAATTTGGACGTTTCTGTGACGGGGCAGTTGAGGACTTCCAAATTTTGGACGTTTCTGCAATGGGCAGTTAAGGACGGTTCCAGGAAAACTTATTATCACCAAGTGTGAAGTTATCCATTTCCCTAATCTCTGCTCTCCCACGTCTTTCTCATAGAAACATCCAATTTTGGACATCCTTAACTGCCCATTGCAGAAACGTCCAAAATTTGGACATCCTCAACCATCACAGGAATGTCCAAATTTTGGACGTCCTCAACTGCCCTCGCTGGCAGGTTTGCTTTAGGGGGGAATGGGGGCCTGCTGGACAGGGATCACCATTCCTCCCCAATAATCTGCAAACCCTAACGCCAGCTCGGAGCTGGCATAGGGTTTGTCACAGCCAGCGACCCAATCTTTGGCACGTTGAATGCTGATCATTGGGGATGAATGTGTTAAGCGCTGATTAGCATGCATTTACAAGCTACTTGTGCTAAGAGCCCTGTTTAGCATGCATTTGCATGCTACTTGTGCTAAGAGCCCTCAAGCGAGTTGTTTCACATGCTCGAGGTCTCTGATCAAGGTCTCTGATCATGGGGCGGTAGCAAACGCCGGCGCTAGTATGGCGCTAACAGCCTCTAGCACTGGTGTTTGCTTTTGATCATCTGCCTGTAAGTGAGTGATTGGTATAGACTCCTGATGCAGGCCATACATCCGAAACACGATTCCTGTTGAGTGTATATCACCAATAAAGTTTCTTCATCGCTTCGCTTGCTTTGGGTCTTTTTTTGTCACCTTTGCTGTTGTTGCTTCTGTTTGTTGTTTGCAAAGGTTTGTTCTTCTTTGTGTCCGTGACTGGACAGTAAACATTACATATGCACAAGTGACTCCTGCAGTGATCATCTGCTTTTCCTAAATCCCAGAAAAGTAGAGTAATGGGTCGATATTCAAAACCATCTAACCAGCTCAAAATGTCTCTTGACAGGTTAAATTGGTTGTTCGGTACTCATTGGTCTTTTTCAGGGGCACTTAACTGATCAGTGCCACTGAAAATGTCCAGTTAGCACTTATCTCAAAACCGGTAGAGTCAGCACTTAGCTGGTTAAGTGCCAATATTCGACATTTAACTAGCCAAGGTAGCCGCATAAATAGGGCCGCATAAAAGTCAGAATGGAAAAACAACAAAGCAGATCGGTAGAAGATAAACTTAAATTTATTAAATGAAAACCAAATATTCAAATCAGCCCGACACAGGCCGTGTTTTGCCCAGCAGGGCTGCGTCAGGGGCTACACAGTATTCCTTTATTGTCAAGGTTAAGTGGATATATATATTGATGTAAAAAAATGTATAAAAGTCTGAAATCATAGATCTTCTAAAATATAGTTAAAAGAAACAGGACAACCGAATAATCATAAAAAGTGGTGACGTGCGATCCGTCAAATACCCTCGCAACTCTATTAATGCATTATTCGGTTGTGCTGTTTTTTTAACTATATTTTAGAAGATCTATGATTTCAGACTTTTATACATTTTTTTACATCAATATACATATCCATATAAGCACGTTTTGACCTATTACACTGGTATTCTATAATGAAAAGGTAGGAACCTACTCAAAATAGGCAACTTCTTCACCCTAAATATAGGAATCTCTTTGTAAAATGACCTTCTATTGGGGAGAATGGAGGGATGAAGATATATAAGGTAAGTGTTAGGTCAAATTGTGACTTTCCAAAGATTGTTCTGGGTGTGAGTAGATCAAATTACATATAATAGGCAAAATCAAGTTTGACCCTGTCTTAAAACGTAAGGTGCAGTGGTCCTGAATGATGGACCTTTCGTCTTTCCCAGTATGGCAACACTTATGTACTTATGTAATAGCGACTAGCTGGAATTCCCACGCTCAACTTTTGTGTGTGAGGACTGAAGCCAGCTGAAACTTGGTGTAGATCCTGGCATGCAAGTTTGGCATGCATCCTCAGAATTCTATAGCACTGAGCACATCTTTTAAGAACCTGCCCACACCTCTCCCATGCCCACGCCCCTTTTTGGGTTGCACACCGTGGGATTTGGGTGCCAGGCTTACAGAATAATGCAGTTAGATGCGTGTGCTACTCCTATTTGGTGCCAGTAAATGTTAATAAGTAATTGCTAGCATCCAATTATTGATCTTAATTGGCTCGTTAATCAATTAAGATGCACACACACACACATCTCTGGATCATGCCCAAATTTGGGTGCAGTTATTAGGATGCCTTTTATAGAATCCAGGAGTTTATTCCTATCGGCCCTGCTGCAGATAACGTGCTAATCATTAGTAGAACCCCCCCCCCCCCTCAGCTCTATAAAGGCTCCCAATGTTTTTCCAAATAATCTAAAAATAAATAAAAAAGTATTACTATCATTGAGGTGTGTTACTGCAAGATGCTGTAAAAACTGGATGATCCCTGTTTTCAAGTGGAGGAGTGGCCTAGTGGTTAGGGTGGTGGACTTTGGTCCTTGAGGAACTGAGTTTGATTCCCACTTTAGGCACAGGCAGCTCCTTGTGACTCTGGGCAAGTCACTTAACCCTCCATTGCCCCATGTAAGCCACATTGAACCTGCCATGAGTGGGAAAGCATGGGGTACAAATGTAACAAACAAAAAAAGACATTTAGGAAGTGACTGTTAAGATTCATCTCAGCAAAATGGGGTTTAGTCAGTGGATTTGAAGAATTCATGAATGTGTCAAGGGTGAAGAAGTACACTTTTTACAACTAAGAACCCCCCCCCCCCCCCATTATACTAATGTATTTTCAAAGGTCATACTAAATGTTTAAACTAATGCAAAGTATTTTGAAACTATGTAAGGTCTAAGGGATCCTGTTTTTTTCTGGACACTGTATTTATTTATTTATATCATTTATACCCCACAATTTCCCACCGCTGGCAGGCTCAATTCGGCTTACAACAATGAATTAACAAACAGAAAAGTACAATAAATGGAAAGTGATACGAGGGGCGGAAAGGTACAGGGACAGGAGAAAGTAGTTAAGTCCACAAGATCTTTAGAGGAGTTGGAGTCCAGGAATCACAGTGGCAGGACGGGATCTTTAGGGTAAGCTTGCCCAAATAAGTAGGTCTTGAGAGACTTCCTGCAAACCTAAGTTCTCATCAGGCTGAAGCTTCTCCAGTCCATCACCCTAAGATCTGTACTTCCACAACACATGAGGGTCCTTTTACCAAGCGGTAGCAGCAGAGATTCTTTTTGCTATGCGCCAGGACACTTTTTACTACAGTGGGTAAAAAAATCCCTAAAAAGACATGACCATGTGGTGAGATTATTCTTACCGCATGGCCATGTGTGTGTATGGGGGGGGGGGGGGAAGCACTTACCACCACCCACTGGGGTGGCGGTAAGGGCTCCCGCGGTAACCCGGTGGAAACTGTGCAGAGCACGGCACTGCCTGATTACCGCTGGATTAGCGCTGCGCTAGAAAAATCTGCAATTATTCTCCATAGCACCAGAAATGTCTCGTGCTTGAGCTGGAACTACAAGCGACAGCCGTGTTGGGCCGGCAGTAGTTCTGGGTTGCCGAGTGGCAGCCCTTTAGTAAAAGGGTCCCAGAGACTTCTATTAAGTGGAAAATAGAAACAGTGCTTTTTTTTGAAGATGACGACTTTCATAGATTTTCTTGCATTTTTTTCTAATTCTGTATCTTTGGGAGAAGCTGCATATACAGCATCTAATCTTTTGGTCCCTGAAAATGTACATATTTACAAATTATGGGGCCCTTTTACTAAAGCTTAGTACATACTAACGGACAGGGCTTTTTTTGAGGGGGTACTTGGGGGTACTGAGTACCGGCACCTTTTCCATTGTCTGTGACCCATGGACCCCAAATTTGAATGAAAGAGCTCAGGCTCTACACATCAATTCTGCCTAATCATAGATTCTGTGACTGGTTGCAGGGGGGCTGGCTATTGTGGGGTGGGTCCCTCAGTGATCACCCCACCCCTGAAGCGTGGCCTGGCATTTGAGTACCGGCACCTCTTTTGCTAGAACAAATGTACTGGATAAAAGGGACTCATGTGTAGGTGATCAGGCCATTGTGACATCACTGATGAGGTTGGCTGTTAGCCATTGGTGGAATGAGGCATTATGACATCACATTATCAAAAGTGAGCCAAGTATAGAACAATCAAGCTAATTACAGGGGTTAACAGTAAAATAACATGTCTTAACAATAGCTCATGTTGATAAGCCTCCTAAATGAAAGAAATGCCTGTAGAAATCAAAATCACTGCTACATGTGATAAAAGCAGGGCTTTTTTGGAGGGGGTACTTGGGGGTACTGAGTACCGGCACCTTTTCCATTGTCTGCTAAAATTGACCCATGGACCCCAAGTTTTAATGAAAGAGCTCAGGCTCTACACACCAATTCTGCCTTGTCATAGATTCTGTGACTGGTTGCAGGGGGCCTGGCTATTATGGGGTGGGTCCCTCAGTGATCACCCCACCCCTGAAGAGTGGCCTAGCATTTGAGCACTTGCACCTTTTTTGCTAGAAAAAATGCACTGCTAACGGACATTATCATCCACAAACCTGCAAATTCTATGTAATGTAACTAGAGTTGCACATGCAAATCTGGGTGTATTCTGATTTGCACACACACCTCAATGGGTTAACAAGCCAATCAGCTCTTTTAACTGGATGTTAACAAGCAGTAATCGGCACTAATTAGAATTTATGAGCAGTAAGCGTATTCTATAAAGTAGTCCGCGTAAATTCTATCATGTGGATCTCAAAAGTGGGAGTGGCCATGGGAGGAGCATGGCCGGGTCATGGGCATTCCAAAAGTTTACATGTAGTGTTATAGAATAACCTGCTCCATGCCTCGGTGTGGGAATTTACACCAGCTTTTCATACCCTGGAGGAAAGGAGGAACAGGGGTGATATGATACAGACGTTCAAATACTTGAAAGGTATTAATCTGCAAAAAAATCTTTTCCGGAGATGGGAAGGCGGTAGAACGAGAGGACATGAAATGAGATTGAAGGGGGGCAGACTCAAAAAAGATGTCAGGAAGTATTTTTTCACGGAGAGGGGGGTGGAGATGAAAACGGTAACGGAATTCTAACATGCATGGGATGTGCATAAAGGAATCCTGTGCAGCAGGAATGGATCCTCAGAAGCTTAGCCGAAATTGGGTGGCGGAGCAGGTGGGGGAAGAGAGGTTGGTAGTTGGGAGGCGAGGATAGTGGAGGGCAGACTTATACGGTCTGCCAGAGCCGGAGATGGGAGGCGGGACTGGTGCTTGGGAGGCGGGAAATACTGCTGGCCAGACTTGTACGGTCTGTGCCCTGAAAATGGCAGATACAAATCAAGGTCAGGTATACAGAAAAAGTAGCACATATGAGTTTATCTTGTTGGGCAGACTGGATGGACCGTGCAGGTCTTTTTCTGCCGTCATCTACTATGTTACTATGTTATTTGTGAATGGCTGTGCCTACATTTTAGTTGCATGGATGATGATATATGTATTCTATAAACCATGCCTAACTTTAAGCATGGTTTACAGAATACACGTAGGGTGCATTTTCCATCTGCCCTGATTTTTATTGCTTGTTTTGGGCTTATGTTTTAGGGAAAACATGTTTGTTTTTCCCACAACTACGTGGCAACTTTTCCTAGAAGTCATAATCGTAAGTCCAATGAGCTTTTGTTCTGCTTCTACATTTAGTGCTTGTGGAGGAGTAGCCTAGTGGTTAGTGCAGTGGACTTTGATTCTGGGGAATTGAGTTTGATTCCCACTGCAGTTCCTTGTGCCTCTGGGCAAGTCACTTAACCCTCCATTGCCCCGGTACCTGAATATGTAAACTGCTTTGAATGTAGTTGCAAAAACCTCAGAAAGGCAGTATATCAAGTCCCATTTCCTTTTCCCCCCTTTCCCTTATGACATCACAATATCAGAAGTGAGCCAGGTGTCGGGCAATCAAGCTATTGTGACATCACTGATGAGGATGGCTCTTATTGGTGGAATGAGTGGAGGAGTAGCCTAGTGGTTAGTGCAGTGGACTTTGATCCTGGGAAACTGAGTTTGATTCCCACTGCAGCTCCTTGTGACTCTGGGCAAGTCATTTAACCCTCCATTGCTCCTGGTACAAAATAAGTACCTGAATATATGTAAACCACTTTAAATGTAGTTGCAAAAACCTCAGAAAGGCAGTATATCAAGTCTCATTTCCCTTTCCCCCCTTAAAATATCCTGAGAAATCCAATTCAATTAAAACCTTCCCATTTCAGAAAAAAACAGGAATTAACTTGCACTTCTGAGGTCATCAATCTTTCAGAAAAAAAAATGAAAACAATGTAATAGATTTGCTGATGATTTTCACTGATTTCCTTAATTATTATTAATTTCACTATTAACTTCCAGTGAAAACAGCTTAAAGTGATTTGTTCTTGAAGGACACCTCTCCATATTTAACATGCTGTAAAATTATTCCTTAGAATTCAACACTTCTCAATCTAAAAATAGTTGAATATGGGCAAACTTGATTATTCTTATGTTCTTGCTCCATGCTGAAATGTATGGTAGGATGAAAAAAAAATTCTGCATGATTTCTGAGGACATGGTTTCAAAATGGAACGAGAGAAAACCTCTTGAAAATGAGGATCTTCCAGTTTTCAGAATATGAACAGATTAGGGCTCTTCAGCTCGGGGGAGATATGATAGAAGTTTATAAAATTAATGAGTGGCATGGAACAGCTAAACTAGGAATGCTTACTCAGAGGCCTATGCGTGCCCAATGTGCACCATTTCATAACTACTGCCCGGCTATTGTGTGGCCCAGGTGGTAATTAAGTTTTTTATGCTTACCCACTACGCACACAGCGCTAACCTGGTGGTAATCAGCATTTTACGCATGCTGACGATTATCGCTAAGTTAATGGGTGGCAGTAAGGTCTCAGATCCCAAAATGGACGCGCACCAATTTTCATTTTGCCACACGTCCTTTTTGGGCCCCCCCCAAAAAAGGCCCTTTTGCAGGTGCGCTGAAAAATGGACCTGCGCACGTCCAATACATGCATCTACACCAGCGTAGGCCACTTTTCAGGCGCAACTTAGTAAAATGGCCCCTTACCCTTTCAAGATAAGTACATAAGTAATGCCACACTGGGAAAAGACCAAGGGTCCATCGAGCCCAGAATCCTGTCCACAACAGCGGCCAATCCAGGCCAAGGGCACCTGGCGAGCTTCCCAAACGTACAAACATTCTATACATGTTATTCCTGGAATTGTGCATTTTTCCCAAGTCCATTTAGTAGTGGTTTATGGATTTGTCCTTTAGGAAACCGTCTAGCCCCTTTTTAAACTCTGCCAAGCTAACCGCCTTCACCACGTTCTCCGGCAACGAATTCCAGAATTTAATTATGCGTTGGGTGAAGAAACATTTTCTCCGATTTGTTTTAAATGTACTACACTGTAGTTTCATCGCAAGCCCCCTAGTCCTAGTATTTTTGGAAAGCGTGAACAGACACTTCACATCCACCTGTTCCACTCCACTCATTATTTTATATACCTCTATCATGTCACCCCTCAGCCGTCTCTTCTCCAAGCTGAAAAGCCCTAGCCTCCTTAGTCTTTCTTCATAGGGAAGTCGTCCCATCCCCGCTATCATTTTAGTCGCCCTTCCCTGCACCTTTTCCAGTTCTGCTATACCTTTCTTGAGATGCGGCGACCAGAATACTAATACTTGCATATCCTCCATGAAACAAATAGAGTGGATAAAGTATTTTGTTTTATCCAACTCACAATTAAGCTGTGCAACTTGTTGTTGGAAGATGTGGTTAAGACATTTACGGGTCCTTTAACTAAAGGGTTGCCGTGCAGCAACCTGGAACTACCTCCAGCTCAACGCGGGTCTCACGGTAGTTCCACCCCCGACGCGCACCATTTACGGCACTAGCGGAAATATTGAAAGAAGATTTCTGCAGGGGGGTTACCCGGCGGTAATCGGGCGGAGTCATGCTCTTCCCAATTACTGCCAGGTTAACTCGGGAGCCGTTACCGTCCCTTCAATGGGTGGCAGTAAGTACTTCCCCCGAAATGGCTGTGCAGCAAGTATGAACTTAACACATAGCCATTTCACTTTGGGCTATTTTCACCCGCTATGGTAAAAGGGGCCCTGGGGCGCAACAAAAATGGCCACCGCCGCTAGCTCAGGACCTTTTCTACCGCACTTTAGTAGAAGGGTCCCTTAGAATAGGTGACTTTAAAATGGGCAAGTTCCTAGAGGAAAAGACCATAACCATTATTAGCAAAGTAGACTTGGAAAAGGCACTATCTCTGGGTCACCAGGAATGAAGACCTCAATGGGTGGCAGTAAATGCTCCCCCCCCCCCTGTAATGGGCATGCGGCAAGTGCTTTACTTGTCTTATGGCCATTTCCTGCAAGAAAGAGAGACTTCCCTTTTACCCACGTAAAAAAAAAGCACGTGCCGATGCCAACGCAGGCCCCCTTTCGCCACAGCTTGGTAAAAGGGGCCCTTAGTGCACACTCAAAATAACCATTTGCTAAATTCTAGAGACACCCATATATTCCTATGGGCATCTCTGGCATTTAGCGCACGCTGAATCAGTAGCGTGCACTAAAAATGCTAGCGCGCCTTTGTAAGTCTGTTCTAGATCCCCACCCCCCTTAAACAATACTAAGAGGTTTGCTAAACGTAAACATTGATTTTGTGGATCCCTGTAATTTTAACATTCCCAATGCTTGGAAACAGCAATCCTCACCGTTTCCTAAGGTGAAAAGTGGCGCAACCCAGTCCTGGAGACACACTTAACCCGGTCTGGTTGTCTGGATAATCACGACGACTGTAAATGAGAGAGACGTGCAAGACACTGCATCTCAAAAGTCAACAGATATATCTCGTACATATTTCAATGCATAGTTTGAAATGCAGCTCAATTAGAAAACACTGCAATGCACATCAACACTCATATTCATGAGCAGCGAACACGAAAGCCATACGTACACATTCATTTCATTCTGTCAGCTCTGCCTGTGCTTTTTAACTCCATCACAGGGGTCATTTAATAACTGTGGAGCACTTTTACTTCAGGGTATCAAGCCCTAATGTACACTTAGCTCGTGAAAATCAGGTTACTGCGAAATGCGTCTTAAATATTTTGCAGCATTTTGCCTGTTAAGTTCACACTAACTCACACATTAGCTATTTTCTAAAAATATTTTTTGGAGGGGGTGTGTCATGCGCTCAGAAGCATTAACTAGCTGGCGCGTTGCGCACGCTAACTGGCTAATGATGGCTTAGCGTCCCCCTAAATCGGTACCTAGGCACTACACCTCTATTCAGGAAATCTTGACTGCCCCAACTTGACATTTCGTCCTTTAGATTGTAAGCTCCTTCGAGCAGGGACTGTCCTTCTTTGTTAAACTGTACAGCGCTGCGTAACCCTAGTAGCGCTCTAGAAATGTTAAGTAGTAGTAGTAGTAGTAGTAGTAGTAGTAGTAAAATAAAAAACCCATTAGGAGCAAAAAATAGTGCACAGTAAGTGTGGTAAATGCAGGAGGCATGAACAGCAACTACGCTGCATTTACTGCCCTCGCCACATGGATACTGGAGACAGGGGGTGCAGGCAGTGTGAAGTGAGGGTCTGCTGGGCGATGATAGCTAGTATTCTATAATTCTATAGGGTCCTTTATAGAATAGACTCTGTAGGTGTGATGCTCAGTTGTAGATTTGTTCCCTATGTCTCCTCATAAAATACTAGTACAAAATCCTACAGAAACGGTGCTTAGATTGAAGATGTAGACATTATTTCTGCCTGAGTGTAGATGTAAACATGGGCATATGTACATGACCCATTTTAAAATTGACTCCATGATCTTCAGGCTAATTCTTATAAAACAATCTTACATTCTACTTTGCAAATTCCTATGGAATAAAATATGCTAGGTCCATAGCTTTATTGAAACAGATACACAATATACAAGCATAATATCTCATCTGTGCTATTTTATAAGAACTATTATAATCCAAACTTTGCTGTGCTCTCATGGCCAACAGTGTACTTCCTTGGTATGGATTAGCACCAATACGTCTTCAGTCTGAGAAGAGAATCTTGCCCTGTCTAAGAATTTATAGCGATTTGTCTCCTGGGCAGTGATAACCTTTGGCTGAAGCTGCAGTGGTGTAAAGTAAGGAGAGGAAAATTAGCAACAAGTCTGAAGTAAGAAATCTAGCTGGTTTTTTTTTTTTTTGTTAGTTTGTTTTTTTAGCTCAGTGGTAGGAGGTTCCTTGTTTCTCTGGATCCATGCGGGCCAGGCTTCAGCTCATTCCAGGTGGGAACATTGTGCCAAACTCATCACAATTGACAGTGGTCCTGACTCACAATAAACACTTAAATATTCCAGCATAGGGACAGCATGTTGCCTGGAACCCAATATGTACATACCCTCAGAAACTACTTCAATTTTCTTGCATGTGGTACGTGCAAAGTTTAACACTGCTGACACATGGATATAATTCCAGAGGTCCACAAATGACCAGACAGCTTGAGGTTCCTACTGAAAACTAGTACTCATCACATATAACTCCTGTAATTATAAACCATGGGGTCCTTTTACTTGGGTAGCATGTGAGACCTTACTGCTAAGTCAATGGGGGGCAGTAAGGTCTCAGGCCAGCGGCGTACCAAGGGCAGGCGGTGGGGGCAGTCCGCCCCAGGTGCACGCTGCTGGAGAGATGCAGAGAGCAGCCACAGTGCCTGTCGGCTCCGCTGGTTCCCTGCTCCCTCTGCCCCGGAATAGGTTACTTCCTGTTCCGGGGCAGAGGGAGCAGGGAGCCAGCGGAGCCGAGAGCTGCGCAGCTGCTCCCAGCAGCTAAGAATGCACCCGGGGGGGGAGGTGTCATGGCGCCAGGGGGGTGTCATGCTGCACCCGGGGGGGGGGGGGGTGCGCAAAGGCGATCCACCCCAGGTGGCAGCTGACCTAGGATCGTCACTGTCTCAGGCCCAAAATGGACACGCACCAACTTTTATTTTCATGCATGTCCATTTTCGGCCCCCAAAATTAAAAAGGCCGTTTTTGTAGGTGTACTGAAAAATGGCCGGCGCTGTTCTAGGCGCAAGTATTGGACATGCACAGGTCCATTTTTCAGTGCGCCTGCAAAAAAGGCCTCCTTTTTTGGCAGAAAATGGACCTGCAGCAAAATAAAAATTGGTGCGCGTCCATTTTGGGCCTGAGACTTTACCGCCCCCCACTGACTTCGCAGTAAGGTCTCACACGCTACCCATGTTGGCGCAGTGTGTGCCAACTGCTGTTTACCGCCGGGTTAGCGCCACGCAGTAGAAAATATTTTCTGTCGTACGTACTAGATGCGCGTAAAAAATTGGAATTACCACCCTGGGGCTTACGGTAACCGGGCAGTAGTTCCAAATCGATGCGCGTTAGACACACGTGGGTACTTACGTGCCTTAGTAAAAGGGCCACCATAAAAGTAAATAATTACTACTACTACTACTTATCATTTCTATAGTGCTACTAGATGTACGCAGCGCTGTACACTTGAACATGAAGAGACAGTCCCTGCTTGACAGAGCTTACAATCTAATTAGGACAGACAAACAGGACAAACAAGAGATAAGGGAATATTAAAGTGAGGATGATAAAATAAGGGTTCTGAACAAGTGAATAAGGGTTAGGAATTAAAAGCAGCATCAAAAAGGAGGGCTTTTAGCTTAGATTTGAAGACGGTCAGAGATGGAGCTTGACGTACCGGCTCAGGAAGTCTATTCCAGGCATATGATAAAAGGAACGGAGTCTGGAGTTAGCAGTTGAGGAAAAGGGTGCAGATAAGAGACATTTACCCAGTGAACGGGGAGGAATGTAGGGAGAGATGAGAGTGGAGAGGTACTGAGGAGCTGCAGAGTGAATGCACTTATAGGTCAATAAGAGGAGATTGAACTATATGCGGAAATGGATAGGAAGCCAGTGAAGTGACTTGAGGAGAGGGCTAATATGAGCATAATGATATTGGCGGAATATTAGTCGTGCAGCAGAATTTTGAACAGATTGAAGAGGAGAGAGATGGCTAAGTGGGAGACCTGTGAGAAGCAAGTTGCAGTAGTCTAATAATGTACATAATAGACCTTCCTCATGGGATAGCATTATACGAGCAGCCCAAACTCATTTAAATGCCAGCTTCACCATACTATCATCATTATAGTCCATCTTACATTATCAAAATTTCAAATAACTCATCTGGAAATGTCATCATCAACAGTCCAACAAGACATCGTGTTTTGAAAATATCTTCTAAAAAAAGGTGGCACAAAACATTCCAACAGAAAAATACGCCAAGAGGTCAGAGAATAACAACTGGTTTACTTAAAAATCACCAAGATGGCCAAAAAGGGCCAACTCCCTCTCCCCCCAACCCCCTCTCCCCCCCCCCCCCCCCCAGATATTCAAAGCTATTTAATCGGCCAGAAATGGCCGCTGACCGGTTAAATAGTGTTTTGGAACCTAACCACTGTGAGATATGCAATGCGGGATCAAAGCTGTGGTGGAAATTGGCCTTCGTGCAACCTTATGCAGGTCTTTCTTCCATACTAAGGCCATTTTTACCCCAGCTGTAAAAAAACACCACAATTTTCTATTTTTTTTTCCCATTTATGGCCAGATTTGGTGGCGAACACGGCTACCGACAGTTTGTTTCTACTGTGATTTTATTTCAATTCAATATTTTAGTGATTGGTGTTTCAAGCTACACATTTTAGCATTGTCACATCGATTGCACTGCATGTTCTGCAGTGAGAACTTCAAAATGTATATGTGGAAAATTGATGCAGGCCCTACAGCCGAAACCCGGCCTTGTCGAGTCATTCGAAGGTTTGGAATAAAGTCACTTTTATTCTCTTCGTCGCCTCCACTGTGGTGTTTTCTTCCATGTGCTAATCAGTGGCGTAGCTACGGGTGGGCCTGGGTGGGCACATGCCCACCCACTCTTTGCTCAGGCCCACCTTGTCTGGCCTCCAAAATAGTTCAGCAGTGGCTGCCTCACTCCCCTCTCTCCCTCTCCTCCACCCCTGGATCTGGCATTTGCTTCCCGCTTGCAACGCCATCTCTGTTCTACCTCAGCACCTTCCTCAGCAGCAGCCGCGATGTATGTCTCTGTCACATTTAGATGCTTTCTTTTGCCCTGCCCTCACTTCCTACCTGAATAGTATAAAAAGACACCCCACTATCCTTCAGTCCATTCAGAACTCGGCTGCACGTCTTATCTTCCGCCTGGACCGATATATTCATATCACCCCTCTCCTCCAATGTCGCCTTCGGCACCTAACCACTACACCTCTATTCAGGAAATCTTGACTGCCCCAACTTGACATTTCGTCCTTTAGATTGTGAGCTCCTTCGAGCAGGGACTGTCCTTCTTTGTTAAACTGTACAGCGCTGCGTAACCCTAGTAGCGCTCTAGAAATGTTAAGTAGTAGTAGTAGTAAAAATTATATACTGGATACAAAAAAACAAATATCAACGCTATGTTACACAGGCTAACAGCACAATAAGGTCAAGCACTTTAAAAAAATACTTGTACTCCAATACTCATGATATAAATTGATAAGTCTCTGGATATTTTTGTTAAAAGAGTACCCTCAGAAAAGTCCACCAATTTTAAGGCAATATCATTGGTTTTGCCCGGTGGCATAGCACATCTTTCATAGGGCTAACTCTTAATCACAAGTGTAAGTGCTGTTGCCTAAATCAAAAAGTGCTAGCAAATAATACGGTGCTCAATGTTGAAAAACGTGAACTTATCTTTAAACGTTTTTTTCAAAGAATTTTTTGTAAAAATGCTGCACTTGCTCATTTGATGAAAACTGCTCGATTTGCTTGTCCAACTTGCTTCCCAGTCACAATATGTGACTGCCCCATCGGCAATTCTGGTTGCCGCATCGCAAGAAAGATATAGTGGAATTGGAAAAGGTGCAGCGAAGGGCGACTAAAATGATAGCGGGGATGGGATGACTTCCCTATGAAGAAAGACTAAGGAGGCTAGGGCTATACAGCTTGGAGAAGAGACGGCTGAGGGGAGACATGATAGAGGTATATAAAATAATGAGTGGAGTGGAACAGGTGGATGTGAAGCGTCTGTTCACGCTTTCCAAAAATACTAGGACTAGGGGGCATGCGATGCAACTACAGTGTAGTAAATTTAAAACAAATCGGAGAAAATGTTTCTTCACTCAATGCATAATTAAACTGTGGAATTTGTTGCTGGAGAACATAGTGAAGGCAGTTAGCTTGGCAGAGTTTAAAAAGGGGTTGGACGGTTTCCTAAACGACAAGTCCATAGACCGCTATTAAATGGACTTGGGAAAAATGCACAATTTCAGGAATAACATGTATAGAATGTTTGTACGTTTGGGAAGCTCGCCAGGTGCCCTTGGCCTGGATTGGCCGCTGTCGTGGACAGGATGCTGGGCTCGATGGACCCTTGGTCTTTTCCCAGTGTGGCATTACTTATGTACTTATGTAACCTGGCAACACACAGCAATGCCCGATTATCACCAGGTTACCACCACAAAAGCCATCTCCAGAGGTTTTCTTATTCCCCCAGACATGGCATGTGCTCTGGGCTGGCAGCAGTCCCAAAAGATCGAGCGCCGTTCTGTAAAGAGGCCCCTTTATGCTGGTTGTCTGAATATTAACTTAACTAGTCATGCACTAGCCATTTTAAATTTAATGCCAAGAAGTGTAGAGTGATGCACTTGGGGTGCGGAAACCCGAAAGAGAGATACCGGATAGGAGGGGAGAGATCAGTAAACTCGACTCAGGAGACAGACCTTGGGGTGTTGGTATCGGAGGATCTGAAGGTGAAGAAACAAGGCGACGAGGTGACGGCCGTGGCCAGAAGGATGCTAGGTTGCGTAGAGAGGGGCATAGCCAGCAGAAGAAAGGAGGTGTTGATGCCCCTCTACAAGTCATTGGTGAGGCCCCACTTGGAGTACTGTGTTCAGTTTTGGAGGCCGTATCTTGCTAAAGATGGAAAAAAAAAACTGGAAGTGGTGCAAAGAAAAGCTACGAAAATGGTATGGGATTTGCGTTGCAAACCGTACGAGGAGAGATTTGCCGACCTGAACATGTATACCTTGGAGGAAAGGAGAAACAGGGGTGATATGATACAGACGTTCAAATATTTGAAAGGTATTAATCCACAAATGAACCTTTTATTTATTTATTTATTGCATTTGTATCCCACATTATCCCACCTCTTTGCAGGGCTCAATGTGGCTTACAATAAATCATGGATAGTGGAAATGAGAGGAGAATGGACATATGGTGTTACAGAAGTAGTTTGGGTAGCATGGTAATGGAAAACAAGATAATAACATGACATAAGGCATTCTTACATTGATAGATATGTGTGGGGATTTCACAAGTTTTGGTTTTTATGGTATATCTTGTCGAAGAGATGTGTCTTCAGTTGTTTGCGGAAGCTGATCAGTTCATAGGTCGCTTTTAGGTTCCGTGGCAATGCATTCCAGAGTTGCGTGCTCATATAGGAAAAGGTTGATGCGTGCATTAGTTTATATTTGAGGCCTTTGCGGTTAGGGAAATGAAGATTAAGGAAATTAAGGAGACAGGAAGGCGGTAGAACTAGAGGACATGAATTGAGGTTGAAGGGGGGCAGACTCAGGACTAATGTCAGGAAGTATTTTTTCACGGAGATGGTGGTGGATATGTGGAATGCCCTCCCGTGGGAGATGGTGGAGATGAAAACAGTAATGGAGTTCAAACATGCGTGGGATAAACACAAAGGGATCCTGTTTAGAAGGAATAGTTCCATGGACTCTTAGCGGAGATTGGGTGGTGATGACGGTAATTGGAAACAAAACGGGAGCTGGACAGACTACTATGGTCTACGCCATGTTCGTGACTGAATAGATTGTGATGGGCTGGAGTGTAAATTTTAAGGGGCTTCAACGTTAGCTTCAGAACTTAGTACAAGAACAATGCTGGGCAGACTTCTACGGTCTGTGCACTGAGAAAGGCAAGAATGAATCAAACTCGGGTATACATATAAAGTATTACATACCATGTAAAATGAGTTTATCTTGTTGGGTAGACTGGATGGACCGTACAGGTCTTTATCTGCTGTCATTTACTATGTTATGTTAAAAAAAAAAACCACAGAAATTCAGTGCTGGTTTTAGCGCCTGCCGCTAGCCAAATATCAGCCAGTATATACACATGGAGTCGCCTTTCTATCAACTCTTAAAATTTTATTTGGGCCCTTTTGAGCTGCCACGCTGCTCCGTTTGTTCTCTGCATTCATTTTGCAGTTGTGTATCGCCTCTCTTTTTATTTTCTGTGACCTGCGTTGTATTATTTTATTTTCACCGTGTCAGAGGAGACACACGTAGAATTTGTTTTCTATGTAGAGGTGTATTCTTATGCTCTTTCGAATCCGACAGCCTTCATCTTTTATCAAGTACCTGTGAAGACTTTTTTTCTGGTAGTAGGCGTCTGCCAGCAGGACAATAACCTTCAAACGCTATTCCTCCACCGTAGGACAGTCAGAAATAGATGACTGGAACAATGGCAGTGCCTCAAGCACACTTATCCATGGAAACAGCAGTCACGGTGCAGAGTAATACTGCAATGCACCCTGCTTGGATAACAGCAGTCTAGAGTCGCGCTGCTCACTATTAAAATGGAATAAACCAGCCAATGATCAGTGATTAAGAATCAGGTGTCATTTCTAGCTCTCCTTCCTTTTCCATACAGCATTTATTATGAGAGCAGAAGTGAACCTTCTTTCCTGATACAAAACTTAAGAAGTTGCAAAGGAGGAATGGAGGAATTTAATTAAGAAAGCAAAATATGGTGTCTGCACATCCCGACATGTAAAATGTAACATATTGAATAGGTGTTTATATATGCTGGCAGGGATCCTAAAACACTCACCACACGCCTAAAATCACCGCCTCCAACATGTCGCTACTGGCATCCATTCATAGTTTTTTTTTTGTGTATGAATAGAAAAATTGTGGTATTTTCACGTAAACGTTAAAATTGTTGGATTATTTGTAGTAAATAATTAGCAGATTTTAGTACACACAGCTTCAGCTTTAGAAATGTTAATTTCTTTCTTCATCTCTCTCTCATTCACCCCTGAATAATTCACTGCTGAGTCACTTTAAAGTTGAAGTAACAAAACATCTGTTTACTCACAGTTTGTAGTTAGATTATAATCAGACAGGCTTATATATACATATTACTATACATTTGTATTATCAGCTCCTTCCATGTGCTTAGATGGTAATGGATGCTCACACCACCATAGATCCTCTCAGGTTAGGAGAGATCATGAGCTCCATGTGCTCCATGTGCTGCATGTGCTGCATCTGCTGTGTCTAACCCCCACAGGAAGTTGCATAGCTGTGTGACCTCTCTAAGTATTTCACATCAGAGGTCACAGAGTAATCACAGAGAAATAATAGGTGACAGGCAATGCATGTAAAATACAATTACATTCCAACAAACCCCTTCTCATGCATAACTGTCATGCAATTATTTATTCATACAAAGTCCAAGCTTTATACGCAGATTCACAAAATGTTCTCTGGGTAACGGTTTGGTCATGATGTCAGCTGTCATCTCACTGGTGTGACAATAGTGTAGACTGATGACCCCTTCTTTCGCCAACTCTCGCACGTTGTGGTATTTCGTTGCGATGTGCTTGGTACGTGACTGAACCTTGTCATTCTGTGACAGTCGGATGCAGCTCTGATTATCTTCCATTATCTGGATTGGTCTCTTTTCTGCTATTCCAAAATCCAGCAAAAGTTTTTCAATCCACATCAGTTCTCTGCACGCTTCCGATGCGGCCACGTATTCAGCTTCTGTAGAAGACAGACTCACAATACTTTGTTTATGACTGGCCCATGAAATTTGTACATTTCCATACATAAACACATATCCACTTGTGGATTTATAATCAGAATGATCCCCTGCCCAATCTGAATCACAGTAACATATTAGTTTTGGATTACTATTGGCTGAAATCTTTAATTTACAATCAATGGTACCCTTTAAATACCTTACCATCCTTTTAACTGCAGTCCAATCTGATTTGGTAGGTGAGCTGACCCTTCTGCTCAAAATTCCTACTGCATTTGCTATATCAGCCCTGTATGTGGTAGCTAGATATAAAAGCTTACCTATGGCTGATCTATATTGGATGTTATCTGGTAAAGGTTCTCTTACTGTTTCATCCTTCAGAAAATCAGTGATCATGGGAGTGCTTACAACTTGGGCATCTTGCATACCTAAACTTTCAATAAGCTCATTTATTTTCTGCTTCTGGCTTAGAAGATAAGAACCATCATTTTGTTTCTCAATTTCTATACCAAGATAGTATGACACATTACCAAGTTCTTTTATCTCAACATTGAGGTTTAAACATTTTACAATGTCCTTGTACTCTTGCTCACTTTTGCTTGCAATGAGCAGATCATCAACAAAAGCTAAAATGTATGCATATTGTCCATTTGTGCACCTAGTGTACAAACGTTTATCTGCTTCACCTTGCTTAAATCCTAAATTTGTCAATATTTCATGCAATTTTTCATTCCAACATTTTGCACTTTGCTTTAATCCATAAAGACCTTTGTTTAATTTACACACTAGCTGTCTTTGTTTTGTATTTATGAAACCTGTTGGTTGTTCCATGTACAAGTCTTCAGTTATTTCTCCATGAAGAAACGCTGTTTTCACATCAATGTGGTTGACTTGCATGCCTTTTGAGACTGCAATGCTCAGAAGTGTTCTTATTGTCGTGTGTTTCACTACAGGTGCAAACACTTCATCAAAATCTTCTCCATATTTTTGAAGATATCCCTTTGCCACTAATCTGGCTTTATACCTTTCCACTTTTCCTTGTGCATTCCTTTTTAACTTGAATACCCATTTGCATCCTATAGCTTTCTTGCCAGGAGGTAATTTTGTAAGAATCCAAGTATTATTTTTATCCAATGCATCAATTTCTTCTTGTGCAGCTTTATGCCATTCAGCAGCTTCTTCTGCTGGCATTTTCTCAATCTCATCCCATGTTAAGGGCTCTTGAGCTTCTGCTGACTTTGTTAGGTAAGACAGTCTTGGGGGTGGAACACCTTTGTTTTCCCTGGATGAGCGTCTGACTACAGGTTGGTCCGACCTTTCTGCATCCTCTAAATCTGAGAGTACTTCTCCAATTGATTCCCCTTCTCCAACTGTACTGTCTTCTTCAATGATCCTTTCTGTGTCTGCTTCCTCTGCCTGTTCCTCGTTAGATACAGATGAGTTGCTTTCAGACATCTGCCTTGGTATGGCATTTATATGCACTGGCATGTCTATTATGGTTCTAATTTCATATTCTGGATGATAAGGCTCATCTGGGATAATCCAGCCTTTATCAACCCTTTTGTTTTCATCAAAATATGTAACATGTCTTATGCCAACAATGCCAGTTTTCAGATTCAAAATTCTATATCCTTTGTGTCCTGGAGCATAGCCAACTAAAATGCCCCTTTCTGTTGTGGAATCCAGCTTATGCCTTCTTTGCTTTGGTATATGAGCATATGCTGTACTTCCAAATGTTCTTATGTGTGACAGGTTTGGCTTCCTACCATGCCATGTCTCATGTGGTGTGCGCTCAGCGCCCTTAGTTGGCATTCTGTTTTGTAGGTACACTGCTGTGAGAATGGCTTCCCCCCATAGTCTTTTAGGGAGATTGCTATCTGACAGCATACATCTGGTCATTTCCACAAGTGACCTAAATTTTCTCTCTGCAACAGAATTTTGCTCTGGTGTATAAGCTACTGTTGTGATATGCTGAATGCCTTCTTGTTCTAGAAATGTGCGCATGCTTTGTGAAGTGAACTCACCACCATTGTCGGTCTGAAGAACCTTTGGTTTTCTTTCAAATTTATTGCTCACCATGGCTACGTATTTCTTCAGCATGTCTGTGACTTGACTTTTTTCTTTCAGCAAATAGGCCACACAATATCTAGAGAAATCATCCAAGAATATTAGCACAAATCTGTTATTTCCCAATGATGGGATATTAAACGGTCCACATAAGTCACTGTGTATTAAGTCCAGCACTTTATTACTCCTATTTCCTGTGTATGCAGGAAATGAGGGTCTCACACCTTTTTGAGTAACACAGTCTATGCATTTCTCCATTTTACCAGCATCTGCACTTATCTGAATGCCGGTGGCTAGTTGCTTACTGTAAAGATCCTGGATCACCTTAAAATCACGATGTCCCAGGCGGCGGTGCCAGATTTCCAGACTACATTTACCATCATTCTTCCTTACTTGCGCCATATGTGAGGCTTCACCTGAAATGCTCAGTTTATAAACATCATTATGCATAAAAGCTTCAGCATACACTTCATCATTTTTAGAGATTGTGCACTTACTGTTTTCAAAATGAATCACAAATCCCTTCTTATCTAATGTAGATACACTAAGCATATTACAAACTGCTTGGGGAATATACAAGACATCACTTACAGGAATTTCTTTAACTTCATTAGACACTTTGCATTTTAAGAATCCAATACCTTTTGCTTGGATCTTAGCAGTCCCTGCGTTTGCAGTTTTAAGAATACCTTCCTCTGGACACATTTCCTGAAAGAAATCCTTACAATTGGTTAAATGGCATGTGCTCCCCGAATCCAAAATCCAAGTACTTTCATTTGAATTATTATTTACCATAGTCAAAGATTTTTCTGTCATTAGAAAGCCCTTGTGTTTATCTTTGTCCTTCATACATTTCCTGGTTTGAAAATTCTTTAGTTCCATTGGCTTAGGTGAGCTAGAGGGAGTGTTTTGTGTTTCCTTACACCATTTAGATACATGTCCCTCCTTTCCACATGAGTAGCAAATCAGCTTGCCCTTGGGTGGAGTTTTCCCATAGCTCCGCCTTCCTCTGTTCTTTGCCAAGAAATTTGTTTCATTTCTCTCTGACTTGCTTTGAGAACACATCTCCTCAGAATCATTTATTATGCATTCCTGCCTTAGTTTTGATGTTGTCTGTTCAAAAGATTGCCCTTCAATGGCCTCATTTACAGACCTAAAAACATCAAACTTCTTTGATAGTGAGGTAAAAAGAAATGCTCTTTTCAATGCATCACACATGGGAATTCCTGAAAGTTCTAACTTTTGAAATGAAGACATAAGATGCATAATGTGATCATTACATTTACTTTTATCCCTTAATTTGGTTTCATTCAACTCTGCCAACCAAATTGGTTGCTGCTTTGCATATGTAGTTGCATACATAGTTCTCAGTTTATATAAAATGTCCTTTGGTGTATCTTTTCCCTCCACTAATATGGCTTGTTTCTCTGAGAGAGCTTCCAAAAGCATGCACTTCACATAATAGTTTGCACTGTCCCATTCAGCCATATTTTCAGCTGTTCTGTCTTGGTCTAAGCATATATTTAATCCTTTTGCTCGAAGGAGACATATGAATCTTAATTCCCATTGCTGATAATTAAACTCAGTTAATTTAGGCACCTTGAGAGAATAGAACAATGGTGAATTTCTTCCCTCAGCCATTTTCTTAGCCTTCTGTCTGCTGTGTGGGGGGAGAGAGAGACAGACTGAATCTTTCCTTTAAAACTTAAGAGAAAAATGTGGCCTTTTTTTCTGCCTGGTAATATTTCTCTTCTTTTTCAATTCCTGGACCCTGGGCCCGTAACCCTTTTGTTGGATTATTTGTAGTAAATAATTAGCAGATTTTAGTACACACAGCTTCAGCTTTAGAAATGTTAATTTCTTTCTTCATCTCTCTCTCATTCACCCCTGAATAATTCACTGCTGAGTCACTTTAAAGTTGAAGTAACAAAACATCTGTTTACTCACAGTTTGTAGTTAGATTATAATCAGACAGGCTTATATATACATATTACTATACATTTGTATTATCAGCTCCTTCCATGTGCTTAGATGGTAATGGATGCTCACACCACCATAGATCCTCTCAGGTTAGGAGAGATCATGAGCTCCATGTGCTCCATGTGCTGCATGTGCTGCATCTGCTGTGTCTAACCCCCACAGGAAGTTGCATAGCTGTGTGACCTCTCTAAGTATTTCACATCAGAGGTCACAGAGTAATCACAGAGAAATAATAGGTGACAGGCAATGCATGTAAAATACAATTACATTCCAACAAAAATGTGCCTGTGACCTAACTGAGTTTTGTCAGTCATGGCCTGTCTTGAGGGATACAAGCATCTCAGTAAAAAACAGATAAATCAAACTGCCATCTTCTCTAGGAATGTGTATTTCTTCTGTGGAGGCTCTTTTACTAAAGCACAGCGGGGTTTTCCATTTACCGTGTATTAACAGCAAAAATGAACACCGTGTACATGCAAAGCCTGTGTAGTAAATGGCTTGCATTTAGTACATAAGGCAGACAGTTGTCACCTGGGTACCATGGGCAGATAGCACAGTGCTCTACAAAGTGGCCTGTAAACCAAAGGACCCAGGTTCAAACCCTACTTTAACTCATTTTTAAATTGTGAGCCCTCCAGAAACAGAATAATATCTACTATACCTAAATATATCAGGCACCTGCAAGCCTGAAGGTTATTGAAGTAGTGTACATTCACGTATAATAAGTATTTTTCTATTCCTGGAGGACTCGTAATTTTAAAAATGAGTTAAAGTAGGATTTGAACCTGGGTCCCTTGGTTTACAGGCCACTGCTCCATAGGGTTACCATATTTTGTCCTCTCAAAAAAAGGACACATGTCCCGCCCCATGCCCCACCCACGCCCTGCCCTTTTCGCATCCTCGCCCGCCCCCTGTCACATATTCCCCTTCCCTCCCCCCGGGTCACATATTTCCCTCCCCTGCCCCCCTGTCACCTCCCCTCCCTTGGGTCACCTCCCCTCTCCTCCCCTTACTTACTATCTACTGCCCTGGTGGTCTAGTGACCTCTTCGGGGCAGGAAAAAGCCCCCTCTTTCCTGCCTGGAGCTCTGTCCTTGCCCCGCATCCTGTTGCTGTGACGGTCTCAGGATTCAAAATGGCCACCAAAAGTTGAAGTCTTGCGAGGCTGCTTCAAATCTCGGTGGCCATTTCCTGCCCCGAAGAGGTCACTAGATCACCAAGGCAGTAGATAGTAAGTAAGGGAAGGGGAGGCTAGGATAGGCCCGCCGCCCGCCCGCCTGTTTGTCCAGAAATCCGGACAAACGGGTGGATTGGAAAAACCCATCTGGACGCCCGGACATATCCTCAAAAAGATGACATGTCTGGGTAAATCCGGACATATGGTAACCCTACTGCACCATCTACTAGGCTGACCCTTCTGCTCTTCATGGAGATGTGTGCGGCCTTTTTCTAAGAATGCTGCTATACAGGCATCTGTGTCCCTTGTTCCCCCCCCCCCCCCCATTCAAAATGAGAATGTTTCAGTTTGTAAAATGGATGTTCATGCTGGGCATTTTCAGCACATGGACATCCATCCAGGGGCGTAGCTAGGTGGGGCCATGGGGGCATGGCCCCCCCACAGATTTAGCCCAGGCCCCCTCTACTTTCAACCCCCCCCCCCCCCCCACTCCACTGCCGAGCCTCCCCCGCCACTTTCGAGCCCCCACCTGCTGCCGCCGCTGACCAGGACTCAGGACTCACAGAAACAGATCAGCTAACGCGCCGGAGACTGGCACTGAAGAGGTCTTTGGCTGACGGGGGTTGGGGACCCCCGCTAGCAAAGGTACCTGGTGGCGGCAGAGGTGAGGGGGGGGGGTCAAAAGTGATGGGGGAGGGGTGGCGGTGCGGGGGGGGGGGGGCAAAGATGGCAGGGGTGTCAGCGGCACGGGGGGGGGGGGGGCTAAAATGTGCCCCCTCACCTCACGCTCTGGACCCCCCTCCCGCTGAGGTCTGGCTACGCCCCTGCATCCATCTCATGCATTTTTGAATAAGCTGCATCCTGTTTGAAAATACATGTGAGGTGAGCGTCTGCTTGGGGCGTTCTGACTTTTCAAAAATGTGCCTCTACATGTGCTCTATATATTTACTTTAAATAAGTCCAACTAGCCAACTAGCCAGTGAGGTAGCCACACAAAAACTCAAACAAATGACTCTTTAATCATAAAATACAAACTGTTAACTATGAGCCATGATTTGAAAATCATGAATACAAATTTGTGAGTTACTGCAAAAGGCTGGAGAAGCCCAACAGAGTAGTAGATCTCTGATCGGGAGATTAATATATAGACTACAATTATGCCACTCGCAAATTTTGGGTCAGTTCATCTCTAGATACCATACAACATAGCTTCCCAAACCAGGGGCGTAGCCAGACACCCAATTTTGGGTGGGCCTGGGCCCAAGATGGGTGAGCAGAAGAACTCTGCCCTGTCCCACAAGTGATTTGGTCTCTCTCTCTCTCTCGCCTGCATGCCGTATGGTCTCTCAACATCCCCCCTCCCCCACATACCTTTTAAATTGATTTTCACTGGCAGTGAGAAGCAACTAATACACACTGCTCATGTTGGCCCCACAGCCTTCCCTGATGCAACTTCCTGTTTCCACATAGGTGGGAATACAGCAGAGAGAAGGCTGTGGGGCCGGTGCAAGCAGTAAGTATCAGTTGCTTCTCGCTGCTGTTTACAAGGTACATAGGAGGGACAGCTGTTGGGAGTTTTCAGCTGGTGGGGCTTGGGGATCCCTTCCAGCCACATAATAGATGTGCTGCTACTGGGTGGGCCTGAGCCCAGAGTGGGTGGGCCTGGGCCTACCCAGGCCCACTTTGGCTACGCCACTGTCCCAAACTGTGGGTCAGGACCTCAGTGGGATCACAAAACCTGCCTTTGGGGTCATGACCTAGGTGGGCTAGATCCATCATTATTCTGCACCTCTAGAGGGTCACAGATTTTTATTTGGCTACAGCGAGGGGGCCACAGCCACAAAAAGACTGAGAAGCACTGCTATACAGGGAAATGCATGGTTTGTTGTCTTAGCAGATCTACCAGAATTCTATTCTGGACATTGGTTGATAGTTCATATATTAAGTTCTTAGGCAGAGGACAGGAAACCTGAGACCTTAAGTGGGAAATGAGAAAAATCCATGTAATCAGATAATGAGATGCAGCTTCAATGATAAAGCTGTACAAAGTAACAGGTAATTGAAGAGAAATGACCTTGTAAATTTTAAGATAATTTCCTATACTTGCATATCGTGACCAGGACTATATTGGGTACATTATGAGGTGTACTGTAGTGGAAGCAGAATTTTTCAGCTTGAATATAGTATGTTCTGTCTCTAATGACTCTATCAAATCCTCAAAAGCATTAGCTCAGAAAAGGTCAGAGATGGAGAGCTGCCCTCCAATCCAACTAAACGACAGACGAGGTGAAATGTGCAAACAAATTTAGGATTTGATCTAAAATTTTTATAGTATTTAAGGTTTTCTCTATAATAACCAGAGTGTTTTTTCTAGCAAAAAAGGTGCCAGTACTCAAATGCCAGGCCACCCTTCAGGGGTGGGGTGATCACTGAGGGACCCACCCCACAATAGCCAGGGCCCCTGCAACCAGTCACAGAATCTATGACGGTAGAATTGGTGTGTAGAGCCTGAGCTCTTTCATTAAAACTTGGGAACCATCGGTCAATTTTGGCAGACAATGGAAAAGGTGCCGGTACTCAGTACCCCCAAGTACCCCCTCAAAAAAAGCCCTGATAATAACTAACACCTTCTAGTAATTTTGGGGGGAGGTGTTGTGTGGAGAGTGAAGAATGGACATATACATATGCTAATCACCCAGCACATCTACATTACCATTGTGCTAACTCGTTAGCGTACCCACAATTCAATAGCTCTTAGAACCTCGTACACAGGAGGCAGGAAATGTTCCCATGGTAGATTATTTTAATGGTCATCCACTAATGCTAACTTTAGCACACAGCCAAAATTGAAAACAAATATAGAAAAAGCTCTTTTTGATGGCTATGCTATAAATGGATTAGCACACGACTGGCGTAAGGTGCACAATAACCCACAAATTCTATCAATGGTGCCTTAACATACATAGTAGATGACGGCAGAAAAAGAGCTGCACCGTCCATCTAGTCTGCCCAACAAGATAAACTCATATGTGCTATTTCTTGTGTATACCTTACATTGATTTGTATCTGCCATTTTCAGGACACAGACCGTAGAAGTCTTGCCCAGAACTAGCCCCACCACCCAAACACCAGCCCCGCCTCCCAATCTCGGCCAAGCTTCTGAGGATCAATTCCTTCTGCACAGGATTCCTTTATGTTTATCCCACGCATGCTTGAATTCCGCTACTGTTTTCATCTCCACCACCTCCCGCGGGAGGACATTCCAAGTATCTACCACTCTCTCCGTGAAAAATTACTTCCTGACATTTTTCTTGAGTCTGCCCCCCTTCACTCTCATATCATGTCCTCTCGTTCTACCGCCCTCCCATCTCCAGAAAAGGTTCGTTTGCGGATTAATACCTTTCAAATATTTGAACGTCTGTTTCATATCACCCCTGCTTCTTCTTTCCTCTCACATGGTCAAACAGACAGCACGCACTACTTAATTGATTAACAAGCCAATCAATGTCGATAATTGGAACTTAACAACCAATGAGTGGCACTAATTGGCTTTAATTAGAATTAATGTGCACAACTTTCTAGGCATATTCTATAATCTGGTGCACGTAGATTCTAATGCGCATAGTTGAAAAGGAGGCATGGCCATGAGCGTGGAATGGGCGGGTTCTGGGAGTTCCAAAAATCTATGTGGCCCTTTTACTAAGCTGCGGGAAAAAGGGCCCTGCGCTGGTGGCATAGGGCGTTTTTCCTGCATGCCAGGGCCCTTTATACCACAGCGGGTAAAAAAGCCCCCAGCACACGTGGCCATGTGGTAAGAGAACTCTCGCCACATAGCCATGTGACGGGGAGCCCTTACTGCCACCCATTGAAGTGGCGATAAGGGCTCCCACTCTAAGCCAGCAGTAACCAGGCAGCACGCGATGCCCGATTTCTGCTGGGTTACCGCTGCACAAGCCATTTCCAGGGGTTTTATTTTTCCCTAGGAAATGATGCACGCTCAGGGTGGGACTACCACCGGTGGCCACGTTGGGCCGGAGGCAGTCCCGAAAGAGCGAGCGGTATGCCCGCGTTGGACTTACTGCCACTCTGTAAAAGGCCTCTATGTGCACTATTATAGAATACACCCGATCTTCACCTAATTTAGGCACAGGTATTTAGGCCTGGTTTTAAGGTGGCCTAAATGGGTGAGGCTAAATTTTAGTCACAAGGACAGCATGTGAGTATATTCTATAAACTACATGTAACTCTAGGCGTAGTTTATAGAATCACGCTAACCACATGGTTTTACGGTGCTGATTTTTAAGGCACCATATATAGAATTCCCCCAATCCCATTTTATTTTATTTATTTATTTATTTATATTTATTTTATTTTCTGCATTTATATCCCACATTTTCCCACCTTTTTGCAGGCTCGATGTGGCTCACAAATACCGTAGTGGCGATCACCATATCCAGAATAAGAAATACAGAAGAATGTTCCAATCAGAGTACATAGAGTACACAGTAAATTAGAATAAAATCCCACGTCTAAATGTGAGCAAGTGCAAAGTGATGCATGTGGGGAAAGAGGAACCCGAATTATAGCTATGTCATACAAGGTTCCACGTTAGGAGTCACGGACCAAGAAAGGGATCTAGGTGTCGTCATTGATGATACATTGAAACCTTCTGCTCAGTGTGCTGCTGCGGCTAAAAAAGCAAATTAGAATGTTAGGTATTATTAGGAAAGGAATGGAAAACAAAAATGAGGATGTTATAATGCCTTTGTATCTCTCCATGGTGCAACCGCACCTCGAATATTGTGTTCAATTCTGGTTGCCGCATCTCAAAAAAGATATAGTGGAATTAGAAAAGGTGCAGAGAAGGGCGACGAAAATGATAAAGGGGATGGGGCGACTTCCCTATGAGGAAAGCTAAAGCGGCTAGGGCTCTTCAGCTTGGAGAAAAGGCGGCTGAGGGGAGATATGATAGACGTCTATAAAATAATGAGTGGAGTTGAACGGGTAGATGTGAAGCGTCTGTTCACGCTTTCCAAAAATACTAGGACTAGGGGGCATGCGATGAAGCTACAATGTAGTAAATTTAAAACGAATCGGAGAAAATGTTTCTTCACTCAACCTGTAATTAAACTCTGGCATTCGTTGCCAGAGAATGTGGTAAAGGCGGTTAGCTTAGCGGAGTTTAAAAAAGGTTCGGACGGCTTCCTAAAGGAAAAGTCCATAGACCGTTATTAAATGGACTTGGGGAAAATCCACTATTTCTGGGATAAGCAGTATAAAATGTTTTGTACTTTTTTGGGATCTTGCCAGATATTTGTGACCTGGATTGGCCACTGTTGGAAACAGGATGCTGGGCTTGATGGACCTTTGGTGTTTCCCAGTATGTCAATACTTACGTACTTATGTACTTATGTAAATGGCTTGAATTTGGACATTTTAGACTTGGACGTTTTTGGTTTCGAAAATGGCCGAAAATCAAAGACATCCAAATCCAAGGACATCCATAGTATTTTCAAACACAAAAATGGATGTCCATCTTCTTTCGAAAATGACCTTTTCCCCGCCTCCGAATTTGGATGTTTTACAAAGACGTCCAAATTCCAACTTAGACGTTTCTTTCAAAAATGCCCCTCTAAGTAGCGAATGTTGTTTCAACCCTTCAAACAACAAAAAATAAGGGGACGCGCCAAGAAACTAATGACCAGCATTTTGAAAAAAATATAGAATTATTTTTTTTTCACACAATTTATTTATTTATGACATTTGGACCGTATTAGCCATAACTCAGGTTCAATGTGGATTCCATAACAATTAGAAAAGCATGAACATGTTCAAAATATATTAACAGAAAGTAAAGTACATCATACAGGGGCCCTTTGACTAAGCCGCGTAAGCGTCTACGTGTGCCCAACGCGCGCCAATTCCGAGTTACCACCCGGCTACCACGTGGCCCTTGCGGTAATTTAATTTTTGGTGCGCATCCGTTACGCGAGTCCAAAAAATTTTTTTTCTTTTCTTGCGTGTGTCAGCTACACGTGTAGGTCATTACCGCCCGGTTACCACTAGGTCAATGGCTGGCGGTAAGGTCAGACCCAATTTTCATTTTGCCACATGTCCATTTTTTGGCAAACATTTTTAAAAAGACATTTTTTACAGATGTGCTAAAAAATGATTATGCTCATGGCCAAAACACGCGTCTACACTACCGCAGGCCATTTTTCAGCATACCGTAGTAAAAGGACCCCATTATGTTAGACCAGTAAAACTTGAGTTAGGAACAGATGTAATTAAATACTTAGGGGTCCTTTTATTAAGGTGCGCTGAAAAATGGTCTGCTGTTGTAGGCAAATGTATTGGATGTACAGAGGTCCATTTTTCAGCGCTCCTACAAAAAAAGACCTTTTTTTGCCAAAAATGGATGTGTGGTGAAATGAAAATTGCCGCGCATCCATTTTGGGCCTGACATTTTACCACTACCCATTAACTTAGCAGTAAGGTCTCACTTGTTAACAAGTTGAAGAATCTGTTGCCAGAGGATGTGGACAAGGAAGCCAATATTCAGCTGGAGGGAGGCAGCCCACATAAGTGCCAGGTTTGATGCTAACCCTGGATATTCAATGTTGAACTATTTCTGGTGACCAGCATTGAATATTCAGATTCATTTTTGGCCTCCGGAATTTAACTTGTTAAGCTGATATTCAGCATTAACTGGTTAAGTTCCCAGGGGTTAAAGATGGGACTGCTATTTACACAGTCCTATTTAACCGCTTAACCCAGCGCTCAATATCAGCGCTAACCAGCTATGTTGTGAAATGTGGAAGGGCATAATCGACGGCGCCGGCCATCTATATGGACGGCGCCGTAAAGCAGTGCCTGAACTGTATTACCAAAAAAGATAGCTGGCTATCTTTTGTTTCGATAATACAGTTGGAGCCAGTCAAATCTCAGCATTTGAGCCAGCTTTAGAGATGGCCGGCATTGGTTTCTGGCAATAATGCAAGGTATTTGGTCGTGGGAGGAGCCAGCATTTGTAGTGCACTGGTCCCCCTGACATGCCAGGACACCAACCGGGCACCCTAGGGGGCACTGCAGTGGACTTTAAAAATTGCTCCCAGGTGCATAGCTCCCTTATCTTGGATGCTGAGCCCCCCCAATCCCCCCCAAATCCCACTCTCCACAACTCTACATCACTACCATAGCCCTAAGGGGTGAAGGGTGCACCTACATGTGGGTACAGTGGGTTTTGGGGTGGGGGTTGGAGGGCTCACATTTACCACCCAAGTGTAACAGGCAGGGGGGGATGGGCATGGGTCCACCTGCCTGAAATGCACTGCACCCACAAAAAACTGCTCCAGGGACCTGCATACTGCTGTCAGGGAGCTGGGTATGACATTTGAGGCTGGCACAAATTTTTTTAAAATTTTTTTTTAGTAGGAGGGGGTTGGTGACCACTGGGGGACTAAGGGGAGGTCATCCCTGATTCCCTCCGATGGTGATCTGGTCAATTGGGGCACTTTTTTGAGGCTTGATCCTAAAAATAAATGGACCAAGTGAAGCTGGCGAAATGCTCGTCAGAGCCGGCCATCTTTTTTCCATTATCGGGCGAAGCCAGCTATCTCGTAACTACACCCCCGTCCCAATTTCTGTACCCTGCCGAAACACACCCTTGAAGTTTGGCTGGCTCCACGACAGAAAGCAGTTGGTGCCGGCCAAAATCGGCTTTCAATTATACCGATTTGGTTGGGTTCAGGAGATCGCCGACCATCTCCTGATTTGTATCGGAAGATGGCCGGTGATCTCTTTTCGAAAATAAGCAGGCTAGCCAGCTAGCCGCTAAGGGGGGGATTCTATATATGGTGTCTAATAAATCCGACTAAGTGTATTCTATAAGCAGTGCCTAGATTTACGTGTGGTATATAGAATACGCTTAGTTGATATCTTGGCGCCTAAACCTAAGCACCTCCATTTATACCAAAATAAAATGTGGCATAAATCCTGGTGGATAGATTTAAGCACACTGGGCCTTATTCTATATTTTATTTAGTTATTTGGACTTTGCTCACACCTTTGTCAGTAGTAGCTCAAAGTGAGTTACATTCAGGTACTCTGGATATTTCTCTGTCCCAGGAGGGCTCACAATCTAAGTTTGTACCTGAGGCAATGGAGGGTTAAGTGACTTGCCCAAGATCACAAGGAGCAGCAGTGGGATTTGAACTGGCCACCTCTGGATTAGCAAGACCAGTGCACTAACCACTAGGCCACTCCTCCACTATAACTACACAAGTAAATTTCAGAACGCCCACGAAATGGAGATTGAATATTTATTTAAACCCACTAAAGAGTTGCAAAGAAACACTGTGAGGGACCCCATTTAAGATCAGTGCAGTTTGGAATTAACAGAGTTGAAACTACCTAAGATTTAATGGAATGAGTAACAACTGTTGAAACTGGGACCCGCAGGGCTATCTTGGAATGAATGCGTTTTATCCTTACTTATGGATAACCTTAAGAGTGGACTAACACGGCTACCACACTCCTCCATCCTTACTTAGGAAATTTGAACTCACTCTGAGCACTTTGCACTTTAAAATATTTGTTTTAAGATTTATAAATAAGAAGGTTTTTTTGTTTTGTTTAATATTTTTATTGGTTTTCAATACAGTACAAACCACTGTGCAACAAACAGTATACACGGCGTATAAGGCAATAGAAGAAAAGAAGAAAGGAAGAGGGAGAAAAAAAAAAAACATGCACATGCCATATCCAGTAAAAGAACAGCAGCTAGTGATATTAAGAAGGCTTTGATCAAAATTGTATATTTTAAATAAGAACAACCTTTGTAAATATATACCCTAAGAAAGTAAAGTTGAAAAGATGCTTTACTGCCATGGGTCAGCAATTTAAACAAGAAAAACAGAAAGCGATCTGCAGTTAGATGTCCTATATTAAGCTGCCAGTTGATATAATAAGTTGCTATTGTTTAACAGAGTGTGTACTAAAAAGGATCAAATGACGGCAGATAAAGACCTGTGCGGTCCATCCAGTCTGCCCAGCAAGATAAACTCATTTTACATGGTATGTGATACTTTATATATATACCCGAGTTTGATTTGTCCTTGCCATTCTCAGGGCACGGACCGTAGAAGTCTGCCCAGCACTCTTCTTGCACTAAAAGTTCTGAAGATTCTGGAATCCTAAAGAGTTACAATGTTCCGGAATCCCAATTAGAAGGAACATTCCATGTAGAACCGCAATGAGTAACGTATATAGTAACATAGTAAATGACGGCAGAAAAAGACCTGTACGGTCCATCCAGTCTACCCAACAAGATAAACTCATTTTACATGGTATGTGATACTTTTTTCCCGAGTTTGATTTGTCCTTGCCATTCTCAGGGCACAGGCTGTACTAAAAGTTCTGAAACGAATGTCGTCGAAGCCCTTAAAATTTACACTCCAGCCCATCCCTATCTATTCAGTCACGATCAGGGCGTAGACCGTAGAAGTCTGCACAGCTCCCGTTTTGTTTCCCAATTACCGGCGTCGCCACCCAATCTCCGCTAAGATTCCACGGAACCATTCCTTCTAAACAGGATTCCTTTGTGTTTATCCCACGCATGTTTGAGTTCCATTACCATCGTACGAGCCCTTGTATCAGAGGTTGGTCTTGAAACTGAGGACCTGAGGCTGTATTCACCTTTGATCAACAATTCTTTGACCTACTTCAGCAAGCCTGGTAGCTGACAGTTCTAGGCAACAGCTTAAAGCTTGCAGCGCTGAGTGTAGAAAATCTCTCCTATATATGAGACGTGATCTTTAAAGAGCCTAACTGCTTTCTTCCTTTTTTTTTTTTTAGCTTCATCATCATACATTTAAAGGTAACAGGGCTATTATGTTCCTCTAAGAAGACCAACTTAGAACAGACCATAAATATAAACAATTGTGCACAGCCAGGTCTCCAAACCTCCTGTTCACCAATTACAGTAATGCTGATGACATCTCTAGTTTAATGCACACTGCCTTAGAACACTCTCCTTTTTTTTCTCAGAAAATCTAATTACACCAAACCCTAGCACTCAATCAAACCTGTTATTCTGTGGCTAAACAGCCCGGCGTTAATGCAATTTGAAGAGATCCGGGCCGTGACTGAAAACGTCATGTATTAACAATATCTAATGGGAACTCCCGTAGGTAAATGAATATGCTAACAAGTAGGGTCGCTGCTAAATCTAATATCTTTAAGCTGTTTAATTCCAAACAGTCCTTTAATAAATCAATTGACCGGGAGAGCTCATGCCCCTATCAATTATGCACGAGGACAAATAAATATTTCAGATGATTTGATAGGAAGGCTAGCGCCCGTCTTAGAGAAAGCTTTGCATTTCATTAGCCTCTTGCTAAAAGTTTTATAATGTGCAGAAGACAGGTGGCTTTCTCACTGCGGAAGTGGAGACAGTCGGTGGAAGGACGGATAAAACAGGAAACTCCAGCCTGGTTGTGCTGTAAAGGACTAAAATACAAGCTGATGCATGCCACTACCTTCTCTTCCATGAGCACGCAGTTATGGAATGCACTACCTACAGATACTACTACTATTTAACATTTCTAAAGCGCTACCAGGGTTACGCAGCGCTGTACAATTAACAAAGAAGGACAGTCCCTGCTCAAAGGAGCTTACAATCTAAAGGACAAAAAAAAAGGGGGTGACCCAAGATGGCGGCCTGAAGGGAGTGCAGCGCGGCAGCTCAGTAGAGATCGTTTGCCTAAAAAAAAAGCTTACCTAAGGAATGCCGAAGCCGAAGGGCAAGCGGGTGCCTGGTTCAGCGGCGCCCGCAGGGCCTGCTTCTGGCACAATGGATCGCTTCGTTGTGGTGGGAGGAAGTCAGCTGAGTTTGGGTGCCTCGGTGTCGGGAGGGACGGAGAGAGGCGAAGCGTCCCAGCCGCTTGAGACGGAGCTTAGCCCGGAGGTGAGGGAGCCGCCTCCCATGCCTGCCTCGGTGCGAGATGCGGCCGGACAGGGTTTCCTGGCCTCCGAGGAGGGGGCGGAGGGCCTTGGGACAGGACCTGGATCGGATAGGAGAGGACAGCAGTCCCTGGAAGGGAGCAGGTTCAGCATGTCGGGAGGCGGTGCTCCGGGGGGAAGACTGCTGGAGGAGGGGGCCAGTCTCTCCATGGGGTCAGCGAGGAGCGTTGAAGAATTATGTAAGTCTTCACTTTTACCTAAACCGCCGAATTTCACTCTGGAAACAATATGGGAGGCGTTGCTGACATTGGAAACTTCTCTTTCTAAGAAAATGTTGCTTTTGTCACAGACCTCACAGCTACCATTAGAGACTATTTCTGTTATGGGACAGCAATTGAAGGAGGTTGGAGAAAGATCTGAGGCCCAGGAGTTGGCCATTAAGTCAGTTCAATCGGTGCACGCTACCCTTATTAAAGAAAATAAGTGGTTACATGGGAAGATTGAGGCTCTTGAAAATCGGCAGAGGGCTAACACTCTGCGAGTGATAAATTTTCCTAAACAACAACTGACTGCACCTATCCTGACTTTTAAAAAATACCTATTGGAAGTGTTAAAGGTACCGGAACCAGCATGCCCGGCTATCTCACAGATATATTATTTGCAACCATTTAAACGAGTGGTGCAGGGCGTGCAGGCTGGTGTTGAGGAGTCTGCTGTGCGGTTTGACACCTTGGACTTCATTAGGGAGCTGGAGGGTGAGGAGGAGCGGCAGGAGCGCGCTACTCTTATTGTGACATTTATTTCTCATTTTGATAGAGATCGGATTTTGAAGCTGTTCTTTAAATTTCGGAAGGAAACGTTTTTGAATGTTCAAGTTCGGATGTATCCTGATGTGACCAAGGTAACGCAGAAGAGGCGGCAAGCTTTTCTGAAGCTGCGCCCTACTGTGTTTCAGTTGGGGGGCCTTTTTTGGCTCAATTATCCCTGTAAATGTGTGGTGAAGATGGAGGCTGTGAAGTATGTGTTTTTTGAACCTTTGCAGTTGAAAACGTTCCTGGACTCTCGGGGGGGGCGCGGGTGCCCCTTCTCTGGTAACTGGAGCAGAGATAAGATCAGCACCTCAGTTATAATAATCCTCTACATCTCCTTTTTGAGTCGCTTTATTTGTGTCTCCCCTTTAGGGGGGGTTTTGATTTACAATTCTTTTCCTAGAACTGTGGCTTGGGTTTCCTAGGTGTGGACTAAGGAAGGAGGCGGGATAGTAATTGTGAAGTTTTGTTATTTCCTGTATAATATGTAAATACTGTTCTCCTGTAGTGGTACAAGAGTGTTCTTGGTGTATATATGAAAGTCTAATAAATATATTGAAATATAAAAAAAAAAATATATAAAGGACAAAAAATTGCAGTCAATCAAATTGGGGGCAGTCTAGATTTCCTGGATAGAGGTACAATGGTTAGGTGCCGAAAGCGACATTGAAGAGGTGGGCTTTGAGCAAGGATTTGAAGATGGGCAGGGAGGGGGCTTGGCGTATGGGCTCAGGGACTTTATTCCAAGCATAGGGTGAGGCGAGGCAGAAAGGGCAGATCTGAAAACAATCGAAGAAGCAACTATCTTTCGCAAATCACTGAAGACATATTTCTTCAACAAGGCCTACAATGAGAACCTACAGCCTCACTAATCCACCTCACCAACCCACTCAGTTATGAAAGCCCACCTTCCATAATTACCCTAATCACTCCCTTCCTTCTTCTTTCTTCCCTTACTTCCTATGAAGGATGGGATGACTTCCCTATGAAGAAAGACTAAGGAGGCTAGGGCTATTCAGCTTGGAGAAGAGACGGCTGAGGGGAGACATGATAGAGGTATATAAAATAATGAGTGGAGTGGAACAGGTGGATGTGAAGCGTCTGTTCACGCTTTCCAAAAATACTAGGACTAGGGGGCATGCGATTAAACTACAGTGTAGTAAATTTAAAACAAATCGGAGAAAATGTTTCTTCACCCAACGTGTAATTAAACTCTGGAATTCATTGCCGGAAAATGTGGTGAAGGCGGTTAGCTTAGCAGAGTTTAAAAAGGGGTTGGACGGTTTCCTAAAGGACAAGTCCATAAACTGCTACTAAACGGACTTGGAAAAATCCAAAATCCCAGAAATAACATGTATAGAATGTTTGTACATTTGGGAAGCTTGCCAGGTGCCCTTGGCCTGGATTGGCCGCTGTCGTTTTCAAGATGCTGGGCTCGATGGACCCTTGGTCTTTTCCCAGTATGGCATTACTTATGTACTTATGTACTTAATCTCTGCACAATACTAACTGTTTCCGATATCCTAGAATGACAATGCTAACAAAGCTATGTAAGCCGCATTGAGCCTGCAAATAGGTGGGAAAATGTGGGATACAAATGCAATAAAATAAAAATAAAATAAATGCCAGACAGCTTGAGGTTCAATGAGCACAACCGATGCAAATACGTTCGCTGGTAGAAACAAAGGAACAAACTTTTCATAGGTTTATGGGGGTTTATTCTCTAAGGTGGCCCTGTTTAAAAAAGACACGGTAGGCTCTACGCGTGTGCAGTGCGTGTCAAAATGAGACTACCCCCAGGGTAGTGCACCCCCTGGTGGTAATTTCAGATTTAGCACGTGCGTATACCACAGTTAATTTTTTTTAAACTTCCTACCGCACGTGGCGTTTCCAGCATTAATCGGCAGTTGGCGTTAACGGAAGTCTATTTATTTCAGAAGCGCTACCACATGGACTGAACAGCAGAGATGCAGAAGACCAAGTGACGGCTGTTTTGCAGTGATCAAAGGTTAGCACCCCAAGTCCTTGAAGAAGGACTTTCTGAAACAGGGATCTCTGTCGGACACACTTATACAGACTTAAAATCAAGATAAGTAGTGGCTGTCATTGTGTACTTTGGAGGACCTTGGGCTTGGACTGCTTAAGAATTGGATGATTTTCTTGCAAAACTACTGTTTTACAAAGTAACATAGTAAATGACGGTAGATAAAGACCTGTACGGTCCAACCAGTCTGCCCAACAAGATAAACTCATTTTACTTGATATGTGATACTTTATATGTATACCCGAGTTTGATTTGTCCTTGCCTTTCTCGGGGCACAGACCATAGAAGTCTACCCAGCACTGTTCTTGTACTAAGTTCTGAAGGTCACGTCACAATCAGGGCGTAGATCGTAGAAGTCTGCCCAGCTCCCGTTTTGTTTCCCAATTACCAGTGCTGCCATCCAATCTCCGCTAAGATTCCGTAGATCCAGTGGTGTGCTGGAGCCGGCTCGCACCGGCTCGCAAGAGCCCCTTGTTAAATTTTGACAGCTCTTGCGAGCCGGTTGTTCTTCGGGGCGAGCCGCCTCCATTACACGAGGTAAGCATGGCAGGAGGGCGCCATCATAAACCATGCTTACCTCCCCTCCCGCTCCCAAACATGTCCAGTGATGTCCTTCACCCCCACCCTCCCCTCCAGCTCCCATCCGTCTTTTTCTATTACCTCCATCGAAGCGCCGCGTTATTTAAAGCCCTGCTGCCCGTCTCCAGCCTTCCCTGCTTGCTTCATGATGAGTTTGTTCCCTTAGTCCCGCCTTCTGGCATCATTTCCTTTTTCCACGAAGGCGGGACTGAGGGAACAAATTCATCACGAAGCAAGCAGGGAAGGCTGGAGACGGGCAGCAGGGCTTTAAATAGCATGGCACTTCGACGGAGGTAATAGAAAAAGACGGATGGGAGTGGGAGGGGAGGGTGGGGGACGAAGGACATCGCTGGACATGTTTGGGAGCAGGAGGGGAGGGCAGGGGAGGGAGGAGAATCGCTGGATATGGATGGGTAAAGGGGGCAGGGAAGAGAATTGCATGGATGGGTAGAGGGGGCAGGGGAGAGAATTGCTGGGCATGGATGGGTAGAGGGGGGCAGGGAAGAGAATTCCTGGGCATGGATGGCTAGAGGGGAGCAGGGAGAGAAGAGAATTACTGGGTATGGATGGATAGAGAGGGGCAGGGGGGAGAGGATAGTTTCAGGACATGGATGGAGGGAAGGGCAAGAGAAATTCTGGACATGGATGGAGGGGAGGGAAGGGAAAGAGAAGAAATGCTGGACATGGAGGGAAGATAGAGGAAGGAGATTAGATGAGGGAAAAGGAATTGAGGAGAGAAACTGCACATGGATGGAGAAAATAGGCAGAAGCTGGATCCACTGTACAGTCAAGTGTGCGGAGGACCAGAAATGAAGAAGAAAGGAGGAAAGAAAAGAAATAAATGGAAAGGAAGCCCTGGAAACAGAGGTAGAAAAAAATAATTTTATTTTCATTATAGTGTTTGGAATATGTCCACTTTGAGAATCAGGTGCTGAATGTTAAACGTTTATATTTATTTACTTATTTATGGCATTTTATTCCACATTAAACATGAATTAGATTGGAACCTGGGATCATTTAATTTTTTTTTCCTGGCGAGAGTAATGCATTGCCCCCCCCCCCCCCCCCGGCTATAGCCAACTCTGCAATTTTGGGGGGCGGCGCCGAGGTGGACCGGGGAGAGAGCCTGTTGTTAAAAATTTACCAGCACACCACTGTGTAGATCCATTCCTTCTAAACAGGATTCCTTTATGTTTATCCCACGCATGTTTGAATTCCATTAATGATTCTCATTTGGTTTATTACAGACTCTTGAAAAGTGTTATATTGGATAGTTATTGAGGGATACACTAATACGTTTAAAACACTGCAGTTAATGCAGAAGACTCATGATGTATAGAGTGGTTGTGTGAGCCAATTGCTGGCTTGTTCCATTACGACTAAAAGCTCTGCCGCAGGTGCAGCCTATACCGAAATCTCTACTCCTACAAAACTTTCCCCTCTGAACCACTTTTCCAGGATTATTTATTTATTTTGATCTTGCTCACACCTTTTTCAATAGTAGCTCAAGGTGAGCTACATTCAGGTACACTGGGTATTTCTCTGTCCCTGGAGGGCTCATAATCAAGGTTTGCACATAGTAACATAGTAGATGACGGCAGAAAAAGACCTGCACGGTCCATCCAGTCTGCCCAACAAGATAACTCATATTTGCTGCTTTTTGTGTATACCCTACTTTGATTTGTACCTGCCCCGCACTATCCCCGCCTCCCAACCACCAGCTCTGGCACAGACCGTATAAGTCTGCCCAGCACTATCCCCGCCTCCCAACCACCAGCCCCACGTCCCAATGCACCTGAGGCAATGGAGGATTAAGGGGTCATTTTACTAAGGTGCGCTGAAAAATGGCCTGCGGTAGTGTAGGCGTGGGTTTTGGGAGCGTGCAGGTCCATTTTTCAGCGTGCATGTAAAAAAAGGCCTTTTTTTAATTTTTGCTGAAAATGGACATGCATAAAGGAATCCTGTGCAGTAGAAATGGATCCTCAGAAGCTTAGCCAAAATTGGGTGGCGGAGCAGGTGGGGGAAGAGAGGTTGGTGATTGGGAGGCGAGGATAGTGGGGGGGAGGGGGCAGACTTATACGGTCTGTGCCGGAGCCAGTGATGGGAGGCGGGAAATACTGCTGGGCAGACTTGTACAGTCTGTGCCCTGAAAAAGGCAGGTACAAATCAAGGTAAGGTATACACATATGAGTTTATCTTGTTGGGCAGACTGGATGGACCATGCAGGTCTTTTTCTGCCGTCATCTACTATGTTACTATGTTACTACTTATCATTTCTATAGCGTTACTAGACGTACGCAGCACTGTACATTTGAACATGAAGAGACAGTCCCTGCTCGATAGAGCTTACAATCTAATTAGGAACAGACAAACAGGACAAACAAGAGATAAGGGAATATTAAAGTGAGGATGATAAAATAAGGGTTCTGAGCAAGTGAATAAGGGTTAAGAGTTAAAAGCAGCATCAAAAAGGTGGGCTTTTAGCTTAGATTTGAAGACGGCCAAAGATGGAGCTTGACATACCGGCTCAGGAAGTCTATTCCAGGCATATGGTGCAGCAAAATAAAAGGAACGGAGCCTAGAGTTAGCGGTGGAGGACAAGGGTGCAGATCAGAGAGATTTACCCAGTGAATGGAGTTCCTGGGGAGGAATGTAGGGAGAGATGAGAGTGGAGAGGTACTGAGGAGCTGCAGAGTGAATGCACTTATAGGTCAATAAGAGGAGTTTGAACTGTATGCGGAAACGGATAGGGAGCCAGTGAAGTGACTTGGCAAAATCAAAATTGGTGCACGTCCATTTTGGTTCTGAGACCTTACCACCAGCCACTGACCTACCGGTAAAGTCTCATGCGGTAACCGTGTGGAAATGACCTACATGCATCAAATGCCACTTGGAGCACGTCCGATATGCGCGTCTGAAAATAAAAATTATTTTATTGACACGCATATCGGACACACGCCAAAATTTAAATTACCGCAAGAGCCATGCGGTAGCTGGGTGGTAACTCCATTTTAGCAAGCATTGGGCGCGCATAGATGCTTACGAGGCTTAATAAAAGAGCAGCACCTAAGTGACTTGCCCAAGATCACAAGGAGCAGCAGTGGGATCTGAACTGCTCTAACCACTAGGCTACTCCTCCACTCCAGTATTAGAGCCTTGATCACTTTTGAGGGACTGGTCCTATATTTGTTATTGCTGAAAATTAGCAGACAGCCCCAAACAAATGATGTAACTGGTCAGTGACCATTTCTGCCAGGTTAAACCATTTTGTACATTGACCACCATCCAGCTCATTTTCGAACGAGAAGGCCGGTCATCTTCCGACACAAATCAGGAGATGGCCAGAAGCCGGCAAAATCGGTATAATCGAAAGCCGATTTTCGCCGGCTTCAACTGCTTTCCGTCGCAGGGCCGGCCAAACTTCAAGGGGGTGTTTTGGCAGGGTATGGAAGGTGGGACGGGGGCGTGGTTACGAGATGGCCGGCTTTGGCCGATAATAGAAAAAAGAAGGCCGGCTCTGACGAGCACTTGGCCGGCTTCACTTAGTCCATTTATTTTCAGGGCCAAGCTTCAAAAAAGTGTCCAAACTGACCAGATGACCACCGGAGGGAATCAGTGATCACCTCCCCGTACTCCCCCAGTGGTCACCAACCCCCTCCCACCCTAAAAAAATAAATTAAAAACATTTTTTGCCAGCCTCTATGCCAGCCTCAAATGTCATACCCCGCTCCATGACAGCAGTATGCAGGTCCCTGGAGCAGTTTTTAATGGGTGCAGTGCACATCAGGTGGGCAGACCCAGGCCTATCCCCCCCTACCACTTACACTTGTGGTGGTAAATGTTGAGCTCTCCAAACCCCCCAAAACCCACTGTACCCACATGTAGGTGCCCCACTTCATCCCTAAGGGCTATGGTAGTGGTGTACAGTTGTGGGGAGTGGGTTTTGGGGGGGATTTGGGGGTCTCAGCACCCAAGGTAAGGGAGGTATGCATCTGGGAGCTATTTTTGAAGTCCACTGCAGAGCCCCCTAGGGTGCCCGGTTGGTGTCCTGGCATGTCAGGTTGACCAGTGCACTTCAAATGCTGGCCCCTGCCACGACCAAATGCCTTGGATTTGGCCGGGTTTGAGATGGCCGGCCCCGGTTTCCATTATCAGCGAAAAACGATGCCGGCCTTCTCAAACCCGGCCATCTCTGACATTTGGCCGTCCCCAACTGTATTATCGAAACGAAAGATGGCCGGCCATCTTTTTCGATAATACGGTTTGGGACCGCTTTTTGCGGCACCGGCCATATAGATGGCCGCCCATATAGATGGCGACACCGTTCGATTATGCCCCTCCATATGTATAAAATAGAGAAAAGAAGGTACTAGATGTGAACATGCTCAAGCTCTTTTGTGAACGAATGTGACTTCAACAATTCAACAATATATTTGTCATGTAAGGTTACCGCACCAGCAAAATTCTGTCCGGCCAATATTAAAAGCGATTTTATACAGGCAGGAGAGACTCCGGTACTACACAAGTATGGCAAGGCTGCAGTGAGTGGTCGTGGCAGCCATTTTCTACCAGCAGCCACAAGGGGCAGGAGTTAGTAGGCTTTGCACCTGCACCTCTTGCCCCCACTGCACCACCAGGGTGATAAGGTAGGCTCATGGGGGCTTACCCAGACTGAGGGGGTTGGAGTTTGAGGGGGGGGGCTGTTCTGGGGAGGTGAGAGGATTATGACTGTAGTGGCTGGGGGAAGGGGGAGGGGAAGGAGGAGTTGTATGGGGGGAGGGATCACAGGAGTAAAAAAAAAAAAAAAGATACGTGGGTCCTGGTCGATATTCAGCTGAGGCTCACATAACTACCTTAGGTGGGCCCAGGCTGCATATCGGCCGGGATCTGCATATGCTCCAACAGCCTCCACCACTTAAATTAGAACCAGATATTCAGTGCCAATGACTAGACATGGCCTGGCATTGAATATCTGGGGCTAATTTCTTTCTACAGCTGGCTGCTGTGGGCTGAATATTACCTCCTGTGTGTTTATGTCTGGAAGTCACATTTGTTCACAGAGGAGCCTAAAGATGTTTTGGGTCAATATTCACAATGATGTAAGTGGGCAGGAAAGCTTCCTGCCTGTTTAAGTCACTTGTGGCTGTCTAGCTGCCAATATTCAATGACACTTCACGTGAGTAACATAGTAAGTAACAGCAGATAAAGACCTGAATGGTCCATCCAGTCTGCCCAACTGTCACATTCATTATTAATTCATACTAAACTATACTATACTCACATTTACCACCACCAGTGTAATAGGTGGGGGGATGGGCCTGGGTCCGCTTGCCTGAAGTGCACTGCATTCACTAAAACTGCTCCAGTGACCTGCATACTGCTGTGATGGAGCTGAGTATGACATCTGAGGCTGGCAATCAATATTTTTAAAGCTGTTTTTTGAGGGTGGGAGGGGGTTAGTGACCACTGGGGGAGTAAGGGGAGGCCATCCCCGATTCTCTCAGGTGGTCATCTGGTCATTTTGGGCACCTTTTTGTGCCTTGGTTGTAAGAAAAACACGACCAGGTAAAGTTGTCCAAGTGTTCGTCAGGGACGTCCTTGTTATTTTCGATTATGGGTCAAGGACGTCCTAATGTTAGGCACGCCCAAGTCTCGACTTCGCTACGCCTCTGATATGCCCCCTCGAACTTTGGCCATCCCTGCAACGGAAAGCAGTTGGGGACGTCCAAAATAGGCTTTTGATTATGCCGATTTGGACGACCCTGTGAGAAGGACGCCCATCTTCCGATTTATGTGGAAAGATGGGCGTCCTTCTCTTTTGAAAATGAGCCCAAATGTCTTCTAGTATATGAAGAAAATGTTTGCTATCTCTTATGTATGAAGGGGTGATGGTGACCAGGGGTTTTAAGAAATAGTCCACAAATATGGAAAGCGGTTCTAATATCTAGCCCCGGGAGGACAGAATGGAGCGTCCCAGAGGATTCTGCAATCTTTTATGTAACATAGTAACATAGTAGATGACGGCAGAAAAAGACCTGCACGGTCCATCTAGTCTGCCCACGATAAACTCATGTGTATACCTTACCTTGATTTGTACCTGTCTTTTTCAGGGCACAGACCATATAAGTCTGTGCAGCAGTATTTCCCGCCTCCCAACCACAAGTCCCGCCTCCCATCACCGGCTCCGGCACAGACCCCATATAAGTCTGCCCTCCCCCATCCTAGCCTCTCAACCACCAACCCCTCTTCCCCCCGCCACCCAATTTCAGCTAAGCTTCTGTGGATCCATTCCTTCTGCACAGGATTCCTTTATGCCTGTCCCACGCATGCTTGAATTCCATTACCGTTTTCATCTCCACCACCTCCCGCGGGAGGACATTCCAAGCGTTCACCACCCTCTCCGTGAAGAAATACTTCCTGACATCTTTCCTGAGTCTGCCCCCCTTCAATCTCATTTCATGTCCTCTCGTTCTACCGCCTTCCCCTCTCCGGAAAAGATTCGTTTGCGGATTAATACCTTTCAAATATTTGAACGTCTGTATCATATCACCCCTGTTCCTCCTTTCCTCCAGAGTATACATGTTCAGGTCAGCAAGTCTCTCTTCATACGTCTTGGAACGCAACTCCCATACCATCCTCGTAGCTTTTCTTTGTACCGCTTCCATTTTTTTAACATCCTTCGCAAGGTACGGCCTCCAAAACTGAACACAATACTCCAGGTGGGGCCTCACCAACGTCTTATACAGGGGCATATCTTAGGTAAGCAATATAATATAGGAGTCAAAGGAAAGTCTTTTTTCAGAAATAAGTATTATTTTTTAATCAGAGACCCTTTCATAAATCCTATTTGTGTGATTTCTTTAATTTTTGTCTGAAGTCTTACAGTAGGATTTTGTTCAAGTAATTTATAAACCCCCTCTACGGCTAATTGAGGCTCTATTTCTTTGATATAATCTATCCAGTTAAGCACCTCCTTTGTCTGCCTTTTTGATGATTATTTGATCATTATTTCTTAATGATTTGATGGAGGCTCGCTCTTCTTTCGACAAGTTATCCTTGAAATAGAAAGTCTGACTGTTAGATAGTACCTTCCGTGTGACTAAAATTTTTTACTATGGGGTCCAAGGGGATGGGGGGAACCCATGCGGATTTCAAAAATACTCGGGATCTGTCATACCCCGTTTTTTAAAAAAATTTTAACTGCAATTTTCTGATGAATCTCTCCAGGTCAATATTAAACATAGTAAACATAGTAGATGACGGCAGAAAAAGACCTGCACGGTCCATCCAGTCTGCCCAAGAAGATAAATTCATATGTGCTACTTTTTTATTTGTACTGTCCTCTTCAGTGCACAGACCGTATAAGTCTGCCCAGCACTAGTCCCGCCTACCAACCACCAGCCCTAGCACAGACCGTATAAGTCTGCCCAGCACTAGCCCCGCCTCCCAACCACCAGCTCTGGCACAGACCCTATAAGTCTGCCCAGCACTATCCCTGCCTCCCACCACCGGCTCTGGCACAGACCCTATAAGTCTGCCCAGCACTATCCCCGCCGCCCAACCACCAGCCCCGGCACAGACCGTATAAGTCTGCCCAGCACTAGCCCCGCCTCCCAACCACCAGCTCTGCCACCCATTCTAGGCTAAGCTCCTGAGGATCAAAAAAGCATCAAAACTCGCATCTGGAACATAAGATGCGCCCTTCGATAAAAGAGCATGATCTGAGGGAGTTAATTCATACTTCGACAGGTTAATTCACACTGATTCTTTCCTCTTTGTGTCCGAGTCACAGGACGATTCTGGTAGCCTCTCTGCACGTTCGAGGATCCTCCTCTTCGCCCTCGTCCTCTCCTGGATTTTTCTTTCTCCTAAAAAATCTTTTCTTTTACTCCCATTTGATGATCCACTGCTAGAGGATGAGGAATCTGATCCTTGATCCTGATCTCTAGATTCATTGTCTGTCTTGTACATCCAACGGTAAATCGTATTTATTTTTTATAATCCTTTTCATCTCTTTCAAATTTTCTCACTTTTCCTTGTCTAATGTTGTCACGAAAATTGTTGAGCGACTCCTTAAATCTTTCATATTCCATTTCCTTGTCAAACTCGTTTGGCAGTAATTTCTCTTTTAGTTCTTTAAGGTGTGTGTCTAGACCTTCTTTTTCTTTTTCTAATGTTATTTTACTTCTTTCAATAATTAGTAACATTAGATCGAGGGAACACTGATTTAAAATCATGTTCCACCGATTAATGAATTCCTCATCCTCTTTGAAAATTTGAGGAGCCTTGTTAATACGCATGCGTCTAGGGATACGTTCTGTCTTGCAGTATTCTATTAGAGCTCCGCTATTGAGTTCCATCTTAATCAATGACTTAAATTTATCCAGTAGAGATTCCCAATCTTGCCTGATGGTTCCTAGCATGGTTGTGCTGAACGTGTATGTGCTTTTAAGCAAGTCTGCTGCTGCTTCTGCCGAAAGGCTGAAGCCAGTTTTCCAGGAGGTGGCCATATTGTCCATAGAGCTAAAGGACCTTTAACTCAAGAAAGGACTAAACCACAATATTTGATAAAAGTATTTCTTAATGTCCAGAAAGTGGTTTGAAAACAACGTGGTAGTAATTATTTGTATATAATGGAGGAAAAAGCCTCTGTAACCCTGGTCAAAAATTTGTTATTAACTGACTCACAGGGTGGATTCTTCATTGGCTAAAAACCCTCCAATTATTTTTAAAGTTTGCAATTTAAATTTATGTTCTACAATTGATACTTTATTCGTGTATAACTTTTGTATTAAAGCAAAAAAGCACTTTTGTGTTAAAGCATAAAGCACTTATCTTAATTGTCCGACGGGGTCCCATTTCACCGTTTTGGCTTTATCAAGGAAACAGACCTCGTGCTTATGCTGATGTCTGTAATGAATAGAATCACAAACGTAACCCATCCTCTGGACTTTTAGTGTCCAATCATTCAAGATACGTTACTGCCCAGTGTATTCTATATCACCCTTTCCCCATAGACGGTCGGTAGCCCAACTGTTTGGGGAGGCTAAAGGGGGCGGAGCTTACCTCCATACGCTCCGTGGCAGCGACGTCAATGAAGAAAAAGACTACAGGCTCGCCGCCAGCTTCTCCCTTCTCTCTGCACACAGTGTCCCGCCTTCTGCGGTGATGCATTTCCTGTTTCCGCGAGAGCGGGACACTGTGTGCAGAGAGAAGGGAGAAGCTGGCGGCGAGCCTGTTGTCTTTTTCCTCATTGACGTCGCTGCCACGGAAATAAAAGATGAAAATGCGCGGGGCGGGAGGGCGGGCTGCACCACAAGCGGAAGTCGACGATTGGGCTGGGGAGGCTTAGCCTCCCCAAGCCTCTTATACGGGGCGCCTACAGTGGAGGAAATAAGTATTTGATCCCTTGCTGATTTTGTAAGTTTGCCCACTGACAAAGACATGAGCAGCCCATAATTGAAGGGTAGGTTATTGGTAACAGTGAGAGATAGCACATCACAAATTAAATCCAGAAAATCACATTGTGGAAAGTATATGAATTTATTTGCATTCTGCAGAGGGAAATAAGTATTTAATCCCTCTGGCAAACAAGACCTAATACTTGGTGGCAAAACCCTTGTTGGCAAGCACAGCGGTCAGACGTCTTCTGTAGTTGATGATGAGGCTTGCACACATGTCAGGAGGAATTTTGGTCCACTCCTCTTTGCAGATCATCTCTAAATCATTAAGAGTTCTGGGCTGTCGCTTGGCAACTCGCAGCTTCAGCTCCCTCCATAAGTTTTCAATGGGATTAAGGTCTGGTGACTGGCTAGGCCACTCCATGACCCTAATGTGCTTCTTCCTGAGCCACTCCTTTGTTGCCTTGGCTGTATGTTTTGGGTCATTGTCGTGCTGGAAGACCCAGCCACGACCCATTTTTAAGGCCCTGGCGGAGGGAAGGAGGTTGTCACTCAGAATTGTACGGTACATGGCCCCATCCATTCTCCCATTGATGCGGTGAAGTAGTCCTGTGCCCTTAGCAGAGAAACACCCCCAAAACATAACATTTCCACCTCCATGCTTGACAGTGGGGACGGTGTTCTTTGGGTCATAGGCAGCATTTCTCTTCCTCCAAACACGGCGAGTTGAGTTCATGCCAAAGAGCTCAATTTTTGTCTCATCTGACCACAGCACCTTCTCCCAATCACTCTCGGCATCATTCAGGTGTTCACTGGCAAACTTCAGACGGGCCGTCACATGTGCCTTCCGGAGCAGGGGGACCTTGCGGGCACTGCAGGATTGCAATCCGTTATGTCGTAATGTGTTACCAATGGTTTTCGTGGTGACAGTGGTCCCAGCTGCCTTGAGATCATTGACAAGTTCCCCCCTTGTAGTTGTAGGCTGATTTCTAACCTTCCTCATGATCAAGGATACCCCACGAGGTGAGATTTTGCGTGGAGCCCCAGATCTTTGTCGATTGACAGTCATTTTGTACTTCTTACATTTTCTTACTATGGCACCAACAGTTGTCTCCTTCTCGCCCAGCGTCTTACTGATGGTTTTGTAGCCCATTCCAGCCTTGTGCAGGTGTATGATCTTGTCCCTGACATCCTTAGACAGCTCCTTGCTCTTGGCCATTTTGTAGAGGTTAGAGTCTGACTGATTCACTGAGTCTGTGGACAGGTGTCTTTCATACAGGTGACCATTGCCGACAGCTGTCTGTCATGCAGGTAACGAGTTGATTTGGAGCATCTACCTGGTCTGTAGGGGCCAGATCTCTTACTGGTTGGTGGGGGATCAAATACTTATTTCCCTCTGCAGAATGCAAATAAATTCATATACTTTCCACAATGTGATTTTCCGGATTTAATTTGTGATGTGCTATCTCTCACTGTTACCAATAACCTACCCTTCAATTATGGGCTGCTCATGTCTTTGTCAGTGGGCAAACTTACAAAATCAGCAAGGGATCAAATACTTATTTCCTCCACTGTATGCCTTTCCCTGTAACAAATCGACAACGCTGGAAAGACTTACTTCAGATACAGCGTGACTCCTCTCTGCTGTTTTCCCTCCATTATATACAAATAATTACTACCACGTTGTTTTCAAACCACTTTCTGGACATTAAGAAAAGACTGACAATACACTCATTCTGCACCTGGACTAGCTTGCTACACACACTGTAACTTAGATTTGTTCCTTATCTCTTGCTTAACTATACAATAAACTTGCCTTGAGTTTAGATAACCATCATATTATCCCAGCTGACTCTATACCATGCATCATGTTCCCATCATATATCTACTCTTGGTTCCTCAGCTATATGGTAAGCCGTATTGTAGAAAATCTTTAGCATCATATCTACGTTAGTTGAATGCTCTAATGCATGCTTATTAGGTGTATCATTAGTATTAATGAAGAAAGACTAAGGAGGCTAGGGCTTTTCAGCTTGGAGAAGAGACGGCTGAGGGGAGACATGATAGAGGTATATAAAATAATCAGTGGAGTGGAACAGGTGGATGTGAAGCGTCTGTTCACGCTTTCCAAAAATACTAGGACTAGGGGGCATGCAATGAAACTACAGTGTAGTACATTTAAAACAAATCGGAGAAAAAGATTCTTCACCCAACGCATAATTAAACTCTGGAATTTGTTGCTGGAGAACGTGGTGAAGGCATTTAGCTTGGCAGAGTAACCACTACTAAATGGACTTGGGAAAAATCCACATGTATAGAATGTTTGTACGTATGGGAAGCTCGCCAGGTGCCCTTGGCCTGGATTGGCCGCTGTAGTGGACAGGATGCTGGGCTCAATGGACCCTTGGTCTTTTCCTAGTGTGGCATTACTTATGTACTTACTAGCCGTTAAGCCCGTAAAAACGGGCGGGTATTGGAATGTTTTTTTCCCCAAGGCCCCCCTCCCGTTGCAGCTGCAAAGCCCCCTGCCATCCTCCTTCCCTGCCAGCTCCAAGGCCCCCTCTGTCCCTCCCTCCCAGCTCCAAGGCTCCAGTCCTCCCCCCTTCCCAGCTGCAAGGCCCCCTGTCCTCCCTCCCTCCCAGTTCCAAGGCCCCAGGCCCTCCCCCCCAGCTCCCAAGGCCCCCTTCCCTCCCTCCCAGTTCCAAGGCCCCCTGCTCTCCCTCACAACTGTAAGGGGCCCCATTCCCTCACAACTGTAAGGGGCCCCCTGCCCTCCCTCCCAGCTCCAAGGCTCCGGTCCTCCCCCCTTCCCAGCTGCAAGGCCCCCTGTCCTCCCTCCCTCCCAGTTCCAAGGCCCCAGGCCCTCCCCCCCAGCTCCCAAGGCCCCCTTCCCTCCCTCCCAGTTCCAAGGCCCCCTGCTCTCCCTCACAACTGTAAGGGGCCCCATTCCCTCACAACTGTAAGGGGCCCCCTGCCCTCCCTCCCAGCTCCAAGGCTCCGGTCCTCCCCCCTTCCCAGCTGCAAGGCCCCCTGCCTGCCCACCCTCCCTCCCTCCCAGTTCCAAGGCCCCAGGCCCTCCCCCCAGCTCCCAAGGCCCCCTGCCCTCCCTCCCTCCCTCCCAGTTCCAAGGCCCCCTGCCCTCCCTCCCTCCCTCCCAGTTCCAAGGCCCCAGGCCCCCCCAGCTCCCAAGGCCCCCTGCCCTCCCTCCCTCCCTTCCAGTTCCAAGGCCCCCCCTTCTTCCCAGCCAGCTGGAAGGCCCCCTTCAGTCCCGCCCTCCCAGCTCCAAGGCCCCCCTCCTTCTGAGACCTCCCATGTCCGTCCCCCCCAAGGTAGCCGCCACCACCCCCCCCCCCCCCCCCTTCACCCGGCCCGGGCCCTCTCTTCGTTATTCAACTTACAGCAGCGCCGAAACAGCAGCAAGCAGCAGCTCCCGTTGGCCTTCCTTCACTGCCTGTGCCCCGCCCTCGTGTGACGTCACGTCGGCGAGGGCGGGGCACAGGCAGTGAAGGAAGGCCAATGGGAGCTGCTGCTTGCTGCTGTTTCGGCGCTGCTGTAAGTTGAATAACGAAGAGAGGGCCCGGGCCGGGTGAAGGGGGGGTGGTGGCGACTCCGGGGGGGGGGGCGGTAGTGGCTACCTTGGGGGGGGGGGGGAGCGGTAGCGACGTCAGCGGTTCCCTTCAGCGCAGTTTCCCTCTCTGTCCCGCCCCCCTCCTCCCGTCATCACGTCTTGACGCGGGGGCGGGACAGAGAGGGAAGTCTCTACTGCGCATTTGCAGGTGAGTCGGTCACTTGCCATTTATAGGTTTGATGTCCTCTACGTGGCTCACTTTTATTACATAGAGCAGTGATTTAACCTATTGTGATGTCATAGTGGCTCATTCCACCAATAAGAGCCAACCTCATTAGTGATGTCACAATGGCTTGATTGTATAGAATGTTTGTACGTTTGGGAAGCTTGCCAGGTGCTCTTGGCCTGGATTGGCCGCTGTCGTGGACAGGATGCTGGGCTCGATGGACCCTTAGTCTTTTCCCAGTGTGGCATTACTTATGTACTTATTATGCTAACATTGTATTATATCTCTGGCATTTGAATTCCAGTGCTGTTAAGTGTGTACATTTTTTATACTGTTTAGTTCTATTATTAGGTTTCAATCTACTTTTTTTTCAAGTTTACCTCATTTATTGTATTTATGTTTATTCTTGGTTATTTTACTATTGTTATGCTGTTAACACAATTGTACATTTTATGTTAAAGTGTACCTGCTGTACACCGCCTTGACTGAATATCTTTATAAAGGCGGTTAATAAATCCCCATAAATAAATACATGCAGAAATGTACTTTCATCTGCTTAATATTTTGTTAAGCAATTACATTCTAAAAAGGCATACGTGCTTTTCGATATCAGAACAATTATATATGTTTGTAAGTGTACTGTATATCAGGGATGTAGCTATATGGGGCCACGGGGGCATGGGCCCCCACAGATTATGCCCTGGCCCCCTCTACATTTGACCCCTCCCCCACCGTCACCACCCACCCCGCCCCGCCACCGCATCAGGTACCTTGTTTGATGGCAGGGGTCCCTAGTCCCCGCCAGCCGAAGAGTCTTCTTCAGCGCCGGTTGACTCCGGCGCCTTCGTTGTGGGATCATCTGTTTCTGACGCCTTACGTCCTGCACCCTGCATGTAGCCCCGTGCAGGACGTAAGGCATCAGAAACAGATGATCCCACAACGAAGGCGCCCGGCGCTGAAGAAGACTTTTCAGCTGGTGGGGATTGGGGACCCCTGCCAGCAAACAGGGAACCTGATGCGGCGGTGACGGCGGGGCAAGGGGGCGAGCAGGCAGCGGTGGGGCAGGGGGGGCGGGCGGGTGGTGGCGGGGGGTTGCGGTCATGGCGGCGGGGGGGGGGTCCAAAGTGGCTAGGGGGGTCGGTGGTGGCAAGGGGGGGGTCGGCGGCGGGGGGAGGCGGCTAAACAGTGCCCCCCACCTCAGGCTCTGGTCCCCCCTTCCGCCGAGGTCTGGCTATGCCCCTGCTGTATATGTGTCTGGCTGAGTGAAAAAGCACCAAAAGTGGGGTTACAAATAACAGAGATAAAAGTTATAAAAGTTTAGAGGGGTAAATTTGATCCCAGTCTGTACAAAACCTGATCAAAATTGAATTCATAACTTCCTATGAATTATAGAGAACTAGAAGTTTTACATTTGTTATTTTTCAAATACATTTTTCTAAAAAATATACTCTTTATTGATAAATGTTTTTCAACATAATTAGTCTATACCAGAGGCTGAAATTTGCAGGATTTTGCACGAGTCTGTGAACTACCTTACTGTATGACATAACACTCATAAAATAATCTGAATATCACTGAGGGGTCCTTTTACTAAGGTGTGCTGAAAAATTGCCTGCACTGGTGAAGATCAGAGGCGTAGCTACGTGGGGCCACGGGGGCCTGGGCCCCTGTAGATTTGGCCCCGGACTCCCCTGCCGACGAACCTCTCGACCCCCCCTCCCGCCGCAAACCCTCCCCCGCCGTCGCCTACCTTTGCTGGCGGGGGACCCCAACCCCCGCCAGCCGAGGTCCTCTTCTTCCTTCATTCTGTTTCTAAGTCTGACGCCCTGCACTTTGTACGTGCAGGACATCAGACTCACAGAAACAGAACGAAGCCTCGCAGATCGCAAGGCTTCGTTCTGTTTCTGTTTTGTTCTGTTTCTGAGTCTGACATCCTGCACGTAGAATGTGCAGGACGTCAGACTCATAAACAGATTAAAGGAAGAAGAAGACCTCAGCTGGCGGGGGTTGGGGTCCCCCGCCAGCAAAGGTAGGCGACGGCGGGGGAGGGTTGGTGGCGGGAGGGGGGTCAAATTTGTTGGTGGTAGTGGTGGCGGTGGGGGGGTCGGCAATGGCGGGGGGGGGGGGGGTCGGCGGCACCAGGGAGGGCTAAAATGTGCCCCCTCACCTCGGGCTCTGGACTCCCCTCCCGCCGAAGTCTGGCTACCTCCCTGGTGTAGATACATGTACGGCACCAGCGCAGGTCCATTTTTCGGTGCACCTGTAAAAAAGGACTTTTGGGGCTGAAAATGGACTGCGGCAAAATAAAAGTTGTCATGCATCCATTTTGGACCTGAGACCTTACGCCACCCATCGACCTAGCGGTAAGGTCTCACGCGTTAACCGGGTGGCGATGGTCTATGTGCGTACAATGCCGATTACTGCCCGGTTAGCGCTGCGTGCTGGAGAATTTCCGGTGCGCTTAGTGAACGCGCGTAAAAAATGAAATTACCGCCCGGGCCACGTGGTAGTTCAAAACTGACACACGTAGGATGCGTGTAGGCGTCTACGCGGTTTAGTAAAACGGCACCTGAGTTTCTCAAATAACCATTTCCACGTTGTTCCCTAGTAGCAACAACCTTCCTTTGAAAGAAGCAGTTATAAAACTAAAACTTGATCACATTTGGAAACAGCTTGATTGAAATTAGAATGGCATGCAAGGCAAATATGTGAAAGCCAAAGTGACACAGACAATTACCGTCAGATTTAATGCAAGGGTTGTCAAGTGCTTGATCTATATTTGGAATTTTTTTTTTTAAGAATAAGAAAAAAAAACCCTCTACTGCAATGAGAGTTGTTGAAAAGTAATAGTATCAGAGATCTATTTCTAAGTCTATTGAAATGAAATGTCTCTGCATCTGATGTCCTGTGCAGTCCTGCTCTGTAAACCAGCTTTTCCTACCTAAGCGCACAACTATGGAACGCATTGCCAAAAGCAGTAAAGACTACGCTCGACCACCTAAATTTTCAGAAAGACAGACCTGTTCAGAAGAGCCTACCCCACCGACCCAACATAAAAATACCTGGACACCTGCGACACAATGTAACCAAAGACCGTAACGGACATTACCTGACTCTTCTTCCCCCTTTCCCTCCCTAAGTTCCCCCCAATTGTACCTACTATACATGTACCTCATTCTACCACAATATCACTTTGTATTCATTCATACTATGTATTTGTTCAAACCGTAATCGGTTAACACCTTTAACGGTTACGGAGCTGCCAAGTTACCCATTCCAGGAGGGAGACTTTTCTTCCAGACCTGGTTTTAAACATGTACCCCAAAGCAGTGTGGGACTTGTAGTTCATGATTCTATCCGTTGAAAAATCAGTGCTGCAGGTCCCATAATGCACCAGGATGAGGTTGGCAGAAATCAAGGACTGGCCAAAACATCTCCCTCCTGGAATGGGTAACTTGACAGCTCTGCGGTTATATGTAAGCAAAAGGTGGGAAAATGTGGGATACAAATGCAACAAATAATAATAATTATTATTAGCATTTGTATAGCACTACCAGACGCACGCAGCGCTGAACACCTGATACAAAGAGACAGTCCCTGCTCAAAAGAGCTTAAAATCTAAATAATACAGACAGACAAGACAGTTACGGGTGAGGGACGTAATGGGTGAGAAGAGAGGAAGGGACAAGGGGAGGGCAATTGAGTAGTGGTTAGGAGCCAAAAGCAGTGGTGAAAAGGTGGGTTTTCAGCATAGATTTGAAAACAGGTAGAGATGGAGCTAGACGTACAGGCTCAGGAAGTTTATTCCAGGCATAAGGAGCCGCGAGGGAAAAGGAACGAAGCCTGGAGTTAGCAGTGGAGGAGAAGGGGGACGACAAGAAAGATTTGTCCAGTGAGCGGAGATCACGGGGAGGAATGTAGGGAGAGATGAAAGTGGAGAGGTAATGGGGAGCTGCAAAATGGATGCATTTAATGGTCAGTAAGAGAAGTTTGAATTGTATGCGGAAGCGGATGGGGAGCCAGTGAAGTGACTTGAGGAGTGGGCTAGTGTGGGTATAACGATTTTAGTGAAAAATAAGTCATGCTGCAGAATTTTGGACAGACTGGAGAGGAGAGAGATGGCTGAGAGGAAGACCAGTGAGAAGTAAATTGCAATAATCCAAACGAGAGGTGACAAGGGTTTGGATCAGGGTTCTGGTAGCGTATTCAGAAAGGAAGGGGCGGATCTTGCTAATGTTGTAGCTAAAGAAGCGACAGGTTTTGGTGACTTGTTGAATATGCGCAGAGAAGAAGAGAGAGGGATCAAAGATGACTCCAAGGTTATGAGCCGAGGAGACAGGGAGGATATGAGAGCCATTAACAGAGATAGAGAATGGGGGAAGAGGGGAAGTGGATTTAGGGGGAAAAATGAGAAGTTCAGTTTTAGTCATGTTAAGCTTCAGATGACGTTGAGACATCCAAGCAGCAATATCAGACAAGCAGGATGAAATTTTGTCCTGGATTACGGTTGAGATTTCTGGGGTGGAGATGTAGATCTGAGAGTCAATCAGCGTAAAGATGGTACTGGAAGCCATGGCATGAAATTAGGGTACCAAGGGAAGAGGTATAGATGGAGAAAAGGAGGGGTCCAAGGACAGAACATTGAGGCACACCAACAGAAAGCGGGATGGAAGTTGAAGAGGATCCATATTATTTTATTAATAATAAACATCCAATGAGCTATGAAAGTGACATCTCAACTACAGAAAAGAAAAGAACACATATCGGTGGTGCCGGCATCAGGAGAGAGAGCTGCTGTGCTGTACTGCTTCGTGTCCCACTTGCTGATTAGCCATTGAGGAAAACAATGGAACTGGTGAAGTGAGATGTCCCTGTGTGACATCATCATTGGGTGACTCCTAGGGCTTTAAATCAGTACATGCTTTGTAGCACACAACTACAGATGCTTGTTCAAAGGGGTATGTCCAAAGGGTCACACCCCTTTGGAGCTACCTTACAAGCACCAGAGGAGCACAGCAGATGTGGCTGATGAATTGTGAGTACTCTTTTTCTCCATTTTTATCATTATGGGTGAAAGGAAGGCCAAGATTAAGAATGTTTCTACCTTTAGTACACCTGCCCAAGGTCCCATGTACAAGATCCTTCATCAGTAGCTTGTGGGTTTTGCTCCTTCATCAGTAGTTCTGTCAAGTCTTTTTTTTCTCCTTGAAATAGTGTCTATTAGTTCAACCAAAAACACTCCAGCCCCTTTACCTAGTCCCTATGTCTGCTTCTCCAGCAGATGTGGTTGGATTGAGTCTTGAGGCAGCTTTTCCAGTGGAACCCTTATTGGGAAGAGAGGTTATGATTCTAGTGCTAAAGCCAATTGCTTGCTTTGAATGTAACCCGGTGGGTTAATTATATGTACCCAGGGTCTGGGGTCTTTTTTCTGGATCCAAGCGGGGCTCCTGGCCAGGCATTGGTGGCCAGTGCTGTCTCCATTGTGGGTTCCAGACAGGGGTGTGCTGGTAAATTGATAACAGGGGGCTCTCTCTCGCCAGCAAAGTAAAAGAGAATTCAGGAGGGGCCCAAGCCCACATTTTGGGATCCATTTGTTAAAGTAGCCATGGAGAACCGGCTCCCAAAATTCTTAAAAACTTAACAAACGGCTCTCGAGAGCCTGTGAGAGCCTGCTCCAGCACACCACTGGTTCCAGAGGTGGTTTTGGGGTCTCCCGAGAGGAGGTCATGCTCCTCAATACTTCCCAGCCAGGTTGTGCTGTTCCCCAGCTAGGCACGAGCAAGGTCATGGCCAGATTCAGCCTGTGAAGGGGAGGCTTTGAGCATGCACAACTTTTTCACTCATGCACAGCAGTGCTCCTGGGCCAACATTAGGCTCAAAAGTGCACCCGGGGCCTAGATTTTAGAGGCGCCCAGTGGAGTTCTGCGGTAACCATGGTAAATTGTGGTGTTTTAATGCTACCATGGAGGGTCTTCTTCTGGAATCCAGTTTGGTGGTGGAAGTCATGTCCTGACTATTCTGGGGAGCAGGTAAGGGGTCTGGTGGCCCAAAAATTTGTTAGGTTTTTTTTTATATTTTTTAATGTGTTTTTCGGTCCCATTGGTCCAGGGCTTAAAGGGTTAATTTTTGTGAATTACTTTTTGTGGCTATGGGTTCCTGACAATCTGATTAGGTGGGCTAGTATTTTGAAGTCTTTTTGAAAAAAAAATTTTTTGAGGTCAAACGAGAAGGTTTTAGTTTGGGCCAGTTCTGAGCTTTAGATTTGTTTTGTTTTTTGAACAGGCATCACTCATGGGTGTACGTGGGGTGATGCAGAATTTTATTAGAGTGGATATCTCTGGTTTTATGGGGGTTTGAGAGTATTTTATGACAAAAATATGTGAACTCCAAACTGCACAGAACACCGCGGCAAGACTAATCCTGGGTAAATCGCGATTCGAGCATGCTCAACCTCTGAGTTTCCTTCTCCACTGGTTGCCTGTGAGGGAACGTATCTCTTTCAAAATCTGCTCCCTAACTCACAAAATCATATATGGGTTGGCTCCGGAATATATGCTTTGCCTTATCGACCTGCCTCCCAGGAATGCAGTTGCCACCTCGAGGTCGTATCTCAACCTGCACTTTCCAAATTGCAGAGGCGTTAGATACAAGAAGATCTTCACTTCGTCCTTCCAATACTCCTGTGCCAAGAATTGAAATGGTTTGCCAAAATGCTTAAAGCTGCAAAATGATCACCAGCTGTTCAAGAGACTGCTGAAAACCCACCTATTTGGACTGGTCTATTCCCCCCACTCTCTTACCGATCAATAGTCCCACTTTCTTACCCCTGCATCTGTTATGCTCCCTTCCCCTTCCTTGCCTATTCTTGTCTCTCACCATTTTCTCCTATTGTATTGGCATTTTTAATTCTCCTATGTAAGCCACATTGTGCCTGCGTGTGTGGGAAAATGTGGGGTAGAAATGTACTATAAATAAATAAATAAATAAATAAATAAATACATGTATGAAAACAAAAAAGAACAGTATGTTTGGTTTGATGGCAGTAATGGTTATAGCACATTTTGAACAAATGTTATAGTAATTTTTGTGGTATTTGTATTAAAAATGTAACTTTTATTCTATATGGAGAATTTCTCTTTCAAAATGGAGATCATGAAAAGTTTAGTTAGGGTCCATGTGTCAAAACATCCTGTGATCTGAGACCTCATTGTCTAGCGGAGATCAGCTGGTGACTCAAAGTCACCATCTCCCTTAGCAACTGTCTGCTTGGCAGTGAGGAGAGAGGCTGAAGACACCGAAGAGTGAGGACGTGTGTGAGGGAGCTCTGACTAAGTGATAGGTTTCTGAGCCAAAAAGTGGTTTAAAATTAGTTTTTCTCCAAGTGCTTAAGTGAAGGTAAAGTGAGCTGGAAGCGAAAGGTATGAGATTTGTTCAAGAAAAACTGATTTCTTATTACTTGTGCGCTGTTTCAAAGTTTTGCCATTAAGACTGAGGGAGAGAAACCAATTCTGTGACTGTCAGGCTTATTTTCGAAAGTGATAGCTGGCCATTTCCCGACATAAATCGGGAGATAGCCGGTGATCTCTCAAAAGCGGCGAAATCAGTATAATGGAAAGCGGCTTTTTAGACAGCATCGCCGCTTTATTGTAGCCTCGCCGGCGAAAGTTCAAGGGGGCGTGTCGGTGGCGTAGCGAAGGCGGGACATGGGCGGGCATGGGCTTGGCTACCAGATGGCCGGCTTTTGCGGATAATGGGAAAAAAAGCGGCGTTAAGCACTATTTCGCTGGGTTTACTTGGTCCTTTAATTTTCACGACCAAGCCTCAAAAAGGTACCCTAATTGACTAGATGACCACCAGAGGGAATGGGGGATGACCTCCCCGTAGTCCCTCAGTGGTCACCAACCCCCTCCCACACTAAAAAAATAAAAATAAAACACTTTTTTGCCAGCCTCTATGCCAGCCTCAAATGTCATACCCAGCTCCCTGACAGCAGTATGCAGGTCCCTGGAGCAGTTTTTAATGGGTGCACTGCACTCCAGGCAGGCAGACCCAGGTCCATTCCCCCCCCCTACCTGTTACACTTGTGGTGCTAAGTGTTGAGCCCTCCAAACCCCCCCCAAAACCCACTGTACCCACATGTAGGTGCCCCCTTCAGCCATAAGGGCTATGGTAATGGTTTAGAGTTGTGGGGAGTGGGTTTGGGGGGATTTGGGGGGCTCAGCACCCAAGGGAAGGGAGCTATGCACCTGGGAGCTATGTGTATTTTGTTTTTAAATTTTTAGAAGTGCCCCCTAGGGTGCCTGGTTGGTGTCCTGGCATGTCAGTGGGGACCAGTGCACTACAAATGCTGGCTCCTCCCACAACCAAATGCCTTGGATTTCACCAGGTTTGAGATGGCCGGCATTTTTTTTCCATTATCGCTGAGAAACAAAGCCAGCGATCTGAAACCCGGCGAACTCTGGCATTTGGCCGGGCTAAACCGTATTATAGAAAAAAAAGATGGCCGGCCATCTTTTTCGATAATACGGTTCCGGCCAGCTGTAGCGCAGCTGCCAAAATAGATCGCCGGTGTTCTATTTCGCCGGAGACGTTCGATTATGCCCCTCCACGTGAAACAAGTTTATTTAAGCAGATTAGCTCCAGTTAAGTCCAAAGGGAATCTGGCCTTCAGGGCCTGGGGTTTGGCCTGAAGTGAGCAGCTTGATTGTTATGCATGATTTGCTAGTGTGACAGTGTGGGAGTTTGCACCCTTTTGGAGAGACCTAGTTTCTGTGGGCAGTGTGACTGCAGTGTGCAAAGAAGAGTGCCCTTCTTTAGGTAGGGTATACAGTGAAAAGTACAGGATAATTATTTAGGGTTGCAAAATTAACATTTATTTTCTCAGCTAGAAAGCCCCAATAATTCCTATGCACCAGCTAGGGCTGTTCCTGATATTAGACAGTAAGAAAGTCTTCTTTTTTTTTTTTTAATTATTGATTTGTTTTAAAATGCAAGGCAATAGGTTCTAAAGCTGGAAGAAAAGAGCCTGAGCTCCAACAGTCAAGCAAGATGAAGAAAAGAAGCACAAAGAGAGATCAAAGAAAAAGTAAGTCTGACCTCCATATACAGCAAAGGAAAGGACATTGAGAAGCCACTGAGTTTAGTCAAACTTAGCTTTTCTGGAGACTTGTTCCAGGTGTCGGCAGCTAAAAAACATAAAATAGATCACAAAGAATCAATTCTTAAGACATACACTGCGAAAGAAAGTTATAGCTATAGAGTAAAAGAAAGAGAGTAAGATAACTTGGTTAATACTTAAGTGATGGTTTCACAGTTGTTCCCGAGCAGTATTACTGTACCTGCTAAATAAATTTGAGTTGTTAGTTAAATTGTTCTGCATGAAGAATTGTTTGAATATATGTTTATGCAACAAAAGAACCTTAACATAGTAGATGATGGCAGAAAAAGACCTGCACGGTCCATCCAGTCTGCCCAACAAGATAAACTCATATGTGCTACTTTTTGTGTATACCTTACCTTGATTTGTACCTGTCCTTTTCAGGGCACAGACCGTATAAGTCTGAGCAGCACTAGCCCCGCCTCCCACCACCGGCTCTGGCACAGACCGTATAAGTCTGCCCTGCACCATCCCCGCCTCCCGCCAAATTGGGTTTAAAATTTTTTAAAAAGTAACTTAAATATACCATCTGTATGGTTACTGGGTCTCAAAATCCTTTTAGTTTCCATTCCTCTCCATAGTTTAGCACTTTGGAGACGAGGTTAGTTTAATTGTCTCTGAGCTCAGTCAGGGGTGAGCTAAGAGCTTGAGGTATTCGGCCACATGTAATGGTAGAGCTCGCAGGGCTCTCTGAGACTCAGCAGCTACATGAAGCAGGGGCTTTCGGATTAGAAAATATCTCAAAGTCTAAGCTCACTCCACTCCATGAGAAGCCGCGCTAAACTGCCACAGAGTGGAGTTAGCTTATGTTAGACCCTGATGAAGTACATAAGTTTTTAACGTCTTATCAACGATGACTCCCAGATCCCTTTCTAGGTCCGTGACTCCTAACGCGGAACCTTGCATGACATAGCTGTAATTTGGGTTCCTCTTACACACATGCATCACTTTGCACTTGTCAACATTGAACTTCATCTGCCACTTGGACACCCAATCTCCCAGAGGTGGCAGGTTCAAACCCCACTGCTGCTCCTTGTGATCTTCGGCAAGTCACTTAACCCTCCATTACCTCAGGTACAAGCTTAGATTGTGAGCCCTCCTGGGACAGAGAAATATCCAGTGTACCTGAATGTAACTCACCTTGAGCTACTACTGGAAAAGGTGTGTGCAAAATCTAAATAAATAAATAAATACAGATTCTAGAATTCTAAAGAATAACAAGATTCCATGCAGAATTTCAAAGTGTAGCAACATTCCATGTAGAACCCCAAAGAGTAACAAGATTCTTTGGGGTGGAGGAGTGGCCTAGTGGTTAGAGCATGGTCTTGCAATCCAGAGGTTTCTAGTTCAAATCCCACTGCCGCTCCTTGTGATCTTGGGCAAATCACTTAACCCTCCATTGCCTCAGGTACAAATTTAGATTGTGAGCCCTCCTGGGACAGAGAAATATCCAGAGTACCTGAATGTAACTCACCTTCAGCTACTACTGAAAAAGGTGTGAGCAAAATCCAAATAAATAATAACAATGCACATACTCATGAATGTGGGATGTGTGCAGAAAAACCTTTTACTTTATTTTTCATTTCATTTTCTATCCATTTTGGGGGTAGGGTTACTTTTGTTTTATTTCTCTTCTTGAAGCATACGCTAAGGGCTAGATTCTATATATGGTGCCTGAAAATTCTGCTCGGGAAAAAGAATACGCCAAGGCATATTCTCTAAAGTACGCCAACATTTTATATAATAGGCTAATATTTCCACACGGTATGTAGAATAATGCCAAGTGCTGGCCACATGACTAAATTTAGTCACCGTCAATTACACCACTAAAACCTGGTATAAATCCTGACTCCTAAATTAGGCGTAGAGCAGGTGTATTCTATAATGACTCACATAGATTTTAGAAATGCCCATGACTTGCCCATGCCACGCCCTTGGCCACACCCATTTTTAAACTGTGTAACTTAGAATTTAGAAGCACTATGTTATAGAATACGCTTAGCGGGTAGTGTGCGTAAATTCTAATTAATGCCAATTATTTCTTGTTAACATCCAATTATCAGACCTGATTAGATTGTTAAGTAATTAACACCCCTTGTTGAAAAAGCCACATTAGCGGCTTCCGTGAGGCATTTCCAACACAGCCCATTCAAAGTGAATGTGCTGTGTCAGAAGTACCGCACTGCTAGCCGCTAGCGCGGCTTTGTAAACAAGGGCCTAAGTTAAATGCATTGTTATGGAATACGCTTTGATTTCCACGCAGAAATCTCAGCGCGATATATAGAATCCCAGGGTAAATGGTTTAGGACCATGCTAAAATGACAGAAAGCAAACATTTTATTGCTTTCTTTCTGTCACCCAAATAGGATTCAACACAGAATGGATTTGTTGCCAGAGAATGTGGTAAAGGCAGTTAGCTTGGCGGGGTTTAAAAAAGGTCTGGATGGCTTCCTAAAGGAAAATGTATTGAGATTTTCTGGGACCTTGCCAGGTATTTGTGACCTGTATTGGCCACTGTTGGAAACAGGATACTGGGCTTGATGGACCTAGTGTGACAATACTTATGTTCTTATGAGATCATATTGCTTAAATCTCATTGTTCTTTTTCAAATAATGACTATAAATATTGATTATAGAACCATTTATTTGCATGCATGATACAACCAGCCTGAAAATAATAGTTCATTTATTGGTGAAATAAATAGCAGTCCTTCTAAAACCATGATCATAACAATGCTTGTGTTGTTATAAAATCTTTTTTCCTGCCCATTTCCTAGGAGACTGTATCCCCTTTTAACCCCGAGAGGCCAAATGCATGTCAAAACACAGATCTGTTTGAAAACATCGAGTGCGTTTTCATGATATTATTTATCTTTTATTGCACAAAACCCAGCAAGTGAGGAAAAAAATGAAGGCAATTTAATAAATAATGGAGGTGCTGATGACATACTGTTTTCTTTCAATGAGGTATGTGTAGTATATTGCCTGACCTTTCCTCTGCTGCCTGCCAAGAATTCAGAGGGTAATAAAGTTTTCTTACAAGGGACTGGTGATTAAAGTGGCTATCTCTTTAAAAATACTCTAGCCCATTGTTAAAAGACTCATCAGTGTGTATCCACAATGCCATCGTACAAGAGCGATGGATGGATGGATGTGTTACACTGTGGTTACGTTTTACTGTTTGGTTAGAAACGAAGGACGCGGTTAATGTTTCTCTTCTGGGTATTTTCGTGATGTTTCTTGAAGTGTTTTCTGCAGACCTTATAACTGATTTCAGGCAAGGACTGGGCAGACCTGGTGCCTTCATACTGACAGCTGGCAAAACAGAGCTGGAAACAGAAAGCAGCCAACTACAATGCTGGTAGCCAGAGCCAACCCACAAGAGAACTATATAAGCAACACAGTTGATACCAAATACATTCTTATTTTATTGTTCTAGAAAATTCTGGCGCAGGAGTGGCTTATAACCAAATCCCTAAACCTAGAGACTCTGGTTGGATTTAGATATGAGCTAAATAAATTATATTTTTGGGTGTGTGTGGGGGGGGGGGGGGGGGGGGGGGCACCCTGGTGAATGAAGTTGGGGTGGCTTAACATGGCTGAGCCAATCCAGACACCACATTTATTCTAGATACGAAGAGCCTGGATAGAATTTAGAGAGGTGTGTGGTGAAAATGGAGTCAGGAGTAAGAGAATGATTGCTGTGTGTTATGAGTGGAAGGAAAGTACATAAGTATTGCCATACTGGGAAAGACCAAAGGTCCATCAAGCCTAGCATCCTGTTTCCAACAGTGGCCAATCCTGATCACAAATACCCGGCAAGGTCTCAAATATGTACAAAACATTTTATACTGCTTATCCCAGAAATAGTGGATTTTCCCTAAGTCCATTTAATAACGGTCTATGGACTTTTCCTTTAGGAAGCTGTCCAAACCTTTTTTAAACTCTGCTAAGCTAACTGCCTTTACCACATTCTCTGGCAACGAAGTAAGATGCGATCGGTGCTTGGAGTGGAAAGATTGCACCAATTGGAACCAAAATAGTGTCAGTTGCTCAGTTTGAATGATGTGCCGCATACAGATATTTAATAAATCAAGTGAAGGCAGTGGTGTGCTGGAGCGGGCTCTCACAGGCTCGCGAGAGCCGTTTGTTAAGTTTTTAAGAATTTTGGGAGCTGGTTGTTAAAGTAGGCCTCCCCATGGCTACTTTAACAACTGACTCCCAAAATGTGGGCTTGGGCCCCCTCCTGAATTCTCTTTTACTTTGCTGGCAGTGATGCTGGCCCCACCAGCCAATTAAATAGACTGCTGCTGCTCCCTGCTCCTTGTTTCTGACTCTGAGCACCAGGCTGGGACTTTTCATGCAAGCGCAAGAAGGTTCCATCATGCTGCTCAGAGCCAGAAACAAGCAGCAGAGAATGGTGGCAGTCCATTTATTGGCTGGTGAGGCTCGGCAAAGGTATGCCTAGCGTGCCCGCACAAGGGAGGGGAGAGAGAGGCATGTATTCCCCCCCCCCACCAAAAAAAAAAAAAAAAAAAAAAAATTTCAGGGCCGGCTGTGCCCGGAGAGAGAGCCTGTTGTTAAAAATTTACCAGCACACCCCTGAGTGAAGGTATTACGTTAAACAAAGATTAGCAGCAACATTTAACCTACAATAACTGCAGAATTTCTACAATAACTGTTAGGGTTCTTCTGGACATGCAGCAGTGCCACTAAGCCAACACAATGGTCACTAGAGGAGATACAGTTAACTGTTCTTCATTATGACATGTTAACAATTACAAAATACCACTTTATTCAATGACTCATTCAATGACTCGACACAGAAACTGTGTTTTGGCCACAGGCCTGCCTCAGGAGTCTGTATGGAATTCGACTAAAAAGAATGGGATATCAGATATTTAACAATTTTGGAGTGTCAGATATCTTAGTTGAGCCTTGTGATTCGAATAGGGGTGAAGTCTTAAAATAAAATGGTCTTGAATGATCCTTATGGTTCAAAGAAAATTTATGAAATCGAGTGGTCTTGAAAAAGACCTTTGCGGTTTCTTGCTGACGTGGCGTCTCGATATATTCTGTATAATTACGGCATGTTAGCAATTTGTTAACTGCAAAGTGCGTTCCCTACTCCATCCTGGCCCCCTTTTCTCCCCCTTAGATTTCCATCTTAGATGTATAACACAGCAGTTGATGTGCAAAAGCCTCTAATGCACCTTCTTGAGCTCGTGAGCAAGTCATTAACCTTCTGTCGCCTTAGGTACAAACATATAATGAGCTCTACAAGGGCAGTGGTTAGCATATCTGGGTTTAAGAAAGGTTTAGACCAGTTCTTGGAGGAAGAGTCTATAGCCGGCTATTGAGAGAGACATGCGGGAAGCCACTGCTTGCCCTGGGACCAGTAGCATGAACTCTTGCTACTTTTTGGGATTCTGCCAGCTACTTGTGTCCTGGATTTGGACTATTGGTCTGAGCCATTATGGTTATTCTTATGTAAAATACTTATTGTACCTGAACTTCTACCACTTCAGTAGCTTTCAGGTATAAGAAATAGAAAAAAAATAAAGGCAATGAACAAACGTCTTCTTGGTAAAAAGGCAATTTGAAAATCCCCCCAACAAGAGCGTACCCCTCTTCTAACCACTCCAACAAGAGCATACCCCCTCCCCCATGCCCCTGTGGGTCCTCCTTGACCTTCTTTAGACTTTCTGGTAGTCTAGGGAATGGGATGGGCAGGAGTGAATCCTGATAGTTCACGCCCATACCAACTTTGGATACAAAGTGGTGAGTTTTACCATGGGCGAAGTACATGCTTGCTTCTTAGAGTTTTGAGGCCTATGAGGACCTTCTGTTTGACTTTGACTCTGCTGTTTTTTTGTCACCCCCTAGAAGCTGCCACTGTAGACAACTGTCCAGTGCGCCTAATGGTTAAGCGAGTCCTGAAAGCAGCAGCAGCAGCGTGTATATCATTTTGTAAATACTACAATTGAAATCAGATTGTTTTTGTTCTTTAGGTCTAATTTTGAAATATATTATTACGCAACTCTTTTTGAAAAATCTTCTGACTTAGCTGTTCATATCTTCATGAATCCAAGCAAACCATGGCACGACACAACCAAATGGTGGAATGCATTGTACAGAGATATATATTGTTTGTTTATTTGTAACATTTATATCCCGCATTTTCCCACATATTAGCAGGCTCAATGTGGCTTACAACATACCGCAATGGTGAACGCCAAGTACGGTAGGTATTAAACAAATACAATTAGAAAAAGGGTCAGGTAAGGTAGGGGTAAATGGGTACAATAAGGGACAAGGAAATAAGAAATAAAATGTCTTATGAGAAATTTCTCAAAAAAATTGAAAACTTTTCTATGCAAGAAATTTCTGCTGATAGATGTGACTGAAACTTGGTTTTGGTAGAAGCTATTTCTGATAGTTATGATCTGAATACCTATGCTGTCCTTTTTTCCTTATGATTTGTTGGCCCATCTGTGGGCTACTTCATCGCAATCATGTATCTATAAAATATACTGGTATTTTCACTTCATTTATGTAAGCCACATCGAACTGAGTTTTTAACTGGGATGACTGTGGGGTATAAATCCAATACAATGAAAATGAAATGCTAAACCAAGGTTTGTGAGGACCACATTTGTGGATCTCGTGTTTGTACTAAATCCATATCGTATTTCTAACAAGAAAGAATTAAGAGGAAAAAAACCCCACAAAGATCCTGGTCACAAGACATCCTTAGAATGTAAAAAGGGCAAATAAATTAAATTTTTAAAAAAAGGGAAAGGGGGGAGGAAGAAAAAGGAAATGAGGAATGGAAATAAGGCCAGAGGAGAATATACAGAATGAAAAAGCAAACATATCGATGAGGATTCTACCTAGTGTAAATGTCTGGAACAATCCATAAAAGTTTGTAGTTGACCCAATGAACTGGAAAAAAATCCTCCAGATTCAACTGACTGGTTTCCTCAAACTTTTCTGGCTAACATCCACATTATGGGTTCACTGGCATTTGGAGGTGGCAAAAAACCGCGGTACATCACTGACTCCACTATACTATTTTGCCACCTCAACCCTGTCAATTATTACGTTGCAAAACATATCGCAAATCCTCCAGTCTCCAAACCAATGCACACAAACCCACTTGGAAGCCATCTTTATCTTAACTCATGTCACTTACAGGAGCCAAAATAGTAGCAGGTCGTTGTGAATAAAGCTAGCAAACACCTACCAATTAATATATACCATCATGGATGCTAATTTTAGCCGAACAGAAAATAATTCAGGCAATCTTACAGCAGCCATCATCAGTCTAGGTGTATGTGATTTTAAACCGTGCAGGGCCGCTTTAAGATGTAAATCTATTGAAATCCAGCCCTAGACATTGCTAGGGTCACTGTGCTTATTACTTCATGACATCTCCAGATTAAAGGTGCAGTAGGGCTCACATTAATTTGCTTTATGTTTGACTAGAAATGCCTCCCATAACTATTAGAGCACACTTTGAGCTCTCTTCATTTTAGAGCACTTGTCACTCATTCAGGAATGATATGCTCGGTGACTGGGATGAATAAACACATTGTATATTAGCCAGAACCATGATCTCAGCATCGTCAAGGAGCAGGGAACTTCAGCTATGAATTAGATAAATAAGGTTACATGATGAGCGAGCGGCAGAGATGGCAGACTTTCAGGGTTTTCTTTTCTTTTTCAAAGGGCGTATCTATGGAATGTCCAAAAAAAATCACTGATGCTAGGCTTGTTTTAAAAAGGCAACATAGGTGTCTATGGGGCTCATTTTCAAAGCGCTAGACTTACAAAGTTCCACAGTAACCTCTGGAACTTTACAAGTCTAAGTGCTTTGAAAATGCGCCTCTATGTATGTTAGGCACCAGGACCTACCCCCCCCCCCCCCCTCGACGCATCAACTCCCCCCCCCCACGGCGCATCACCCAAGCCCCCCCCCCCGAGTGCATTCTTGCCTGCCGTGTGCACACCACTGGGGAGGTGTCGGTTCCGCTGGTTCCCTGCTCCCTCTGCCCCGGAACAGGAACGATTCACGTCTGCCCATTCCACTCCACTCATTATTTTATAGACCTCTCTCAAATCTCCACTCAGCTGTCTTTTCTCCAGGCTGAAGTGCCCTGGCAACTTTAGCCTTTCCTCATAGGGAAGTTGTTCCATCCCCTTTATCATTTTTGTTGCCCTTCTCTGTAGCTTTTCTAATTCCACTATATCTTTTTTGAGATACAGCGACCAGAATTGAACACAATATTCGAGGTCCGGTCGCACCATGGAGCGATACAAAGGTTTTATAACATCCTCATTTTTTTTTCCACAGTGCTTTTTTTGTAGGAAAAATGGTGCTGGTTCTCATTATGGGTGGGGTCACCATATGCGGCTCCCCCCATATGGTAGCCACACCCACATTAGCCACACCCCTTATACCAGCCATGGCATATAAACAGGTATCACTGAAAATACTATACCAGTATAGGAGAAACAAATAACGTGATTTTTTTTCATTATAAATAATTTCTTTAAGCTGTTACAGCTCCAGTATACCCAGTGCAAAAAAAGACAGCAGATGTAAATTCTCTAATTGGACATATTCCAAACACTAAAATGAAAATAAAATGATTTTTCTACCTTTGTTGTCTGGTGACTTTGTTTTTCTGATCATGTTGGTCCCAGTATCTGATTCTGCTGCTGTCTATCTGTTCCCTTAACTCCGTTTCCAGGGTTTCCTTTCCATTTATTTCTTTATTTTCCTCCTTTCTTCTTCATTTCTTGCTGTACATAGGTAAAAGCTGGGTCCTCTGCAGACCTGACTGGAGGAGGTATAGAGTGGATCCAGTTTTTGCCTGTTTTCTCCATCCATATGCAGTTTTTCTCTTCTTTTCCCTTTCCCTCATCTCCGTCAGTATGCATCTCCTTCCTATTCTTCCCTTCCTTCCATCCATATGCATCTCCTTCCTCTGTCTTCCCTCTCCTCCATGTCCAGCATTTCTCCTCTCTCCTTTCCCCTCCATCTGTGTGCATCTCCTTCCTCTGTCTTTCTTTCCCTCCAACATTTCTCTTCCCTGCCCTCCACTCCATCCATGTCCAGTATTTCTCCTCTCTCCTCTCCCCTCTATCCATGTGCATCTCCTTCCTGACTTCCCTCTCTTCCATCCATGTCCAGCATTTCTCCTGCCCTCCCCTCCATCCATCCATGTCCAGCAACTCTCCTCTCTCTCCTCCCATCTACGTCCAGCGATTCTCCTTTGCCCCTATCCTTCCTTCCCATCCATGTCCAGCGATTCTCCTCTGGCCTCCCCTCCCATCTATGTCCAGTGATTCTCCTTTGCCCCTATCCTTCCCTCCCATCCATGTCCAGCGATTCTCCTCTCTCCCCTTCCCTCCCCTCCCATCCATGTCCAGCGATTCTCCTTTGCCCCTATCTTTCCATCCCATCTGGGTCTACCGATTCTCCTCTGCCCTCCCCTCCATGTCTAGCGATTCTCCTTTGCCCCCTACCCTTCCCCTCCCTTCCATGTCCAGTGACTCACCCCAGCCTCCACCTGCCCATGAGATTGTTCCTACCCCAGGCCCACCTGCCCGCCCTCAGCTCCCCAATTTTCCATTCATGCCCCCTGCGCTAAAATCTTCTACTTCTTACCAGAAGTCGCAGCGGTAAACCGGCAGTGAAAGCAGCAGGCAGGCTCGCCTCCTCATCGTTTCTCTTCCCTCTCACCATCCCACCCTCGTGGAAAGGAAGGCAGGACGCTGAGAGAGAAGGGAACAGGGAAGATTTCAACACAGGGGGCACAAATGGAAAGTCGGGGAGCTGAAGGCGGGCAGGTGAGCTGACCCTTAGACAAAAGGTGCTGGTACGCCGTACTGGCGTGTACCGGCACAAAAATAAGCACTGGGTTCCCATTTCTTTTTGTGTATACTATATGTCATCCATATTTTTCACATTCTTTTGGGAACATATAGATGGACATGAATAGATATTGTACCTCTCATTCACATGGTTACACCATATTTGTTTACACTTTCATACAAATGAAACAGACCAGCTCACTTCAAAAGGGCATCGGGAAGAAGTAAGTAACAGGGTTGTTTTTTTCTAAATTATACAAATAGTAACTTACAGGCTTATTTTCGAAAGTGATCGCTGGCCATTTCCCGACATAAATCGGGAGATGGCCAGCGATCTTGGAAAAGCGGCGAAATCGGTATAATCGAAAGCTGCTTTTTTGACAGCATCGCCGCTTTCCCATTGCCTCGCCGGCGAAAGTTCAAAGGGGCGTGTCGGCGGCGAAGCGAAGGCGGGACATGGGCGGGCATGGGCGTGGCTACCAGATGGCCGGCTTTCGCCAATAATGGAAAAAAAAAAGCGGCATTAAGCAGTATTTCGCCGGGTTTACTTGTTCCTTTTATTTTCACGACCAAGCCTCAAAAAGGTGCCCCAACTCACCAGATGACCACTGGTGAGCCCTCCAGGGACAGAGAAATACCCTGTGTACCTGATTGTAACTCTTCTTGAGCTACTACAGAAAAGGTGTGATCTAAATTTAAAAAAAAAAAATGTGTGCAACTAATAGTTTTCTATAAGTTGCATCTATCACTAGTCAACACATCAACTTTAAGTTCAATCTAAATCAGTAGCAATGTGGATCACCTGAGAAACATCCTTTTAAACTCTTTCATCTTATATTGAAGGGTAACTATAGTTGTGTTTCTGTTTTGTAAACCCAGAGCTTTTTTGAGGGGGTACTTGGGGGTACTGAGTACCAGCACCTTTTCTGTTGTCTGCTAAAATTGACCCATGGACCCCAAGTTTTAATGAAAGAGCTCAGGCTCTACACACCAATTCTGCCTTGTCATAGATTCTGTGACTGGTTGCAGGGGGCCTGGCTATTGTGGGGTGGGTCCCTCAGTGATCACCCCACCCCTGAAGGGTGGCCTGGCATTTCAGTACCGGCACCTTTTTGCTAAAAAAAAAAAAAGCACTGTGTAAACCACTTAGGTATAAGCGGTATAAAAGTTTGAAAAATAGATTAATTAATTAAATTAAAGGAGTCTATCATAATACTTGGTTGCACTTTAGATTCCCAAATCTTTTTGAGGAACAGATATCAAGAGTTATGCCTTGTGAAAAATTTGCTCTATAATATCTCTGCTGGGCCCTAATGATCTTCATGTGTTGATATTTGCCCTTATAATAAGCCAGTTTGATTACATCAGTGTCTTGAATAATGGCATTAAGCTCTTATCCTTGAAGAGGTTACAAGTAATTTGAAGTACAGAGGTCAAACTTCTCCATCAAACATAGAGTTATGAACTTGCATTTCCTTTATAACAGAATATTGGCCGCTTTTGTCTTTTTGAATCAAATTCACAATACTCATTCTTACTCTTAAAGACATCTATACCAGCAGTGTTCAATGTCCATCAAGTTTTCTTAGTCCTTATAAGCATATTCCTTTTCAGTAACCCTTCACATGCTCTTATTCATCTTGAGATTACCCAATGAGCGGCATTTTGCTGATGTTGTACCTGCCTTACAGAATTATATTCCTCCCATTTTAAGACTGAGCCCTCTCTTTTCAAATTTAAAGAAGGCTGTTGGTGGCTCTGGTGGTGACCCACCTTCAGTAACAACTTTGTGCTGCTCTAAACTCGATAGTCCAGTAAGACTTACTCTATCTTCTCCTGGGTATTTCTCTAGCTCTGCTTATCTGTTCTTAGTTTCCTTTCTTGTTACCATTGTGCCCTATACTCACATTTTTGTTTACTATTATGAACTATATTGTTGTTCACTACTAAAGATAGTAAAACCGAACTAAGCCCCAAAGACTTGTTCTGCTATCTCCCAAAATTAGGACAATTGTTTTGAACATCAACTCTATCTATTTATGAGAGTCAAGACTTATCCAGTGATGCTAACATTAAAACGTTTGCAGGACTTTTTAACAGGCATTGCTTTTCATAGTCTGTTTCTAGAATGTTCTCATCTTATGTATGACCAGGTACTCTGGAATATATAGAGGAGTCCTTTTTCAAAGGACATTTCTGGTTGACTCAAGTGGATGAACACACAATCTTCATCCACATTAGTCAAAGTCTGAGCTAATTAATGTTAGAATAGCTCAGAATGATGGGCATATTATGGCTGTTTAATGCAACCTTTAATAATATCTTAAGTTATAATTACATTACCTCTCACCCACAACATTATTACCTGCTGAGATCTCCAGCTTATACAAAAAAATTGAACTTCCAAGTCTGTCTTCAAGGTCATAGAAAACAATTTATGCCTCTTAAATGGTTTTATTCGAGCTGAGGATACACAGGGCTTTGTTTCATGAAGATATTTTTTCAAACCACATAGGGGCCCTTTCACGAAAGCGTGGCAAGCCTACCGTGGGCTTTCCACATGGCAATTCTGCTCTACCGCTGGGTTCCCGAGCCTGGTGGTAGTTCCTGCCCCCACCACGTGCAACTTCCGTTGTGTCAAACAAAGCATTTCTTTGAGCGGTAATCAATGCTGGGCTCCCCCAGGAAATGGCTGCACGGCAAATGTACAACTTACCATATTTGCCATTTCCTTCCTTTTAAAAAAAGCTCTTTATTGACAGTGGTAAAAGGGGGCCTCAGTGTGTGGCAAACCCACACACTGATACCACTACAGAGACCCTTCTACTGTTGCTTGGTTATTATTTTCATTTTGAATAAGGCTCCTAATATGAAATGAGAAAATGCAAACCAACAGGTGAAAACTGTGTTCAAAAGAGAGCCACGTCACAGGAGTTAAATATTTATTTATTTATTTATTTTATTTATTGCATTTGTATCCCACATTTTCCCACCTATTTGCAGGCTCAACATGGCTTACATAGAACCGTCAAAGGCATTTGCCCAGTCGGTGGATAACAAATACAAAGTTGTATAATGATCGTATGAGGTATAAGTTGAGGGTCGGAATGGATGAAGATTGCGTGTTGTCCTGTGCGATCATAGTCATGCTGTGTTGGTAGGTGAAGAGGGTTATGTGGGGTCGTTGGGGTAGGCCTTTTTGAAGAGGTTGGTTTTTAGTAATTTCCTGAAGTTCAAGTGGTCAACTTAGACCCAAGTGGTAATACTACCGTAGTGTTCATAGTGATATTGAAAACATCTGTTGCAATTAAAAATAAAGGGGCCCTTTAGTTTTAAACAATTTTATTGATGACCTCTCACAGACAATACAATATTCATACGCTATGTTCAAGATACATCAGGAAACAAATGAACAACTTGTAATCATAACATAGAGGTAGCCATCACTTTTCTCTTTAGCTTCCTCCCTCCCTACTCCCAGCTATATCTCTTTTATCCATACCTCTATATCCCTCCCCGCAACTCCCCTTCTGCCCTTCCTTACCCCTCTAATATTCCTCCCCCCTGTAACCTCCCTCCCCCCTTTGTCCACCCCCCTTCCAGGCAGCTACATATCTCCAATAGCCCAGGGAAATTGACCTATTCACTATCTAAAACCTGTAGCTAACTTCGCTGGGTCCAAGCTCAGTCGATTAAGGATGGAACTTCGGGCCCTAGGGGCTAAAGCATTAATATATGATTCCCATATTAAGTAGAATTTACGCTGTGTTTTGGGTTTATAATATGAATCTCGCAGCTCCATTAGTAGCAATGCATGCCACCTGTTGCGCCATTGCCAAAACGATGGTGCCTCTAAATGTATCCAGTTAACTAAAATGCATTTTTTCCCCACGAGACATGCTTTAAAGATTAGCAGGTTATGACTAACGGTACCTTTCCCCTTCAGTAAGTCGACCCCCAAAAGGGCCGTTTCCGGTGTCAATGTCACCCTCCGCCCCAGGATTTCGCCTAAGATAAAGGGGCCCTTTAATAAGCTGCATTAAGTGCTAACATGTGCTTAATGCAGCAAAAAACAAAAATAATAAATAAATAAATAAATAAAATTTTAAAAGCCTAACATGGGACTGCTAAAGCTCTTCCCCTTCCAAACTAATTTTTTAGAGGGGGTGTCATGAGCAGAGAATGGGTGTGGATGCACTAACCAGCTACTACTCTGATGTTACCAGTTACTAAGTGGCTAGTGTGTCCATAACACAGGAGCCCTTAATGCTTCCCAAATAGGATGTGGTAAGTGCTCATGTTGTAATTGCTTTATATGGTTGTGTGGTAAGACTGACCAAAAAAGCAACACTGAGCCTTCAAGAAAGAGACCAAACACGGGCCGTGTTTCGGCGCATAAGTGCCTGCCTCAGGGGTCAAGGTTAGTCTTCACAGGAAATGAGCAAAAGTTGTACATAAAGACTAACCTTGACCCCTGAGGCAGGCGCTTGTGCGCCAAAACACGGCCCGTGTCGGGTCTTTTTCAAAATAAAGGACGGCTATTGTCTCTTTCTTGAAGGCCCAGTGTTGCTTTTTTGGTCTGTGTTGTATACTTGCATGCTGTACTACCCTCTCTTCTGTGACGGTGTGGTAAGACTAACATTAGCACATGGGCAGAATTGAATCAAATGGGAGAAATTCTTTTTTGATAGCTGTGCTAGAAATGGGACAAGCACACAGGAAACGCCTAGTGGAGTGGCCTAGTGGTTAGGGTGGTGGACCTTGGTCCTGAGGAACTGAGTTTGATTCCCAGCACAGGCAGCTCCTTGTGACTCTGGGCAAGTCACTTAACCCTCCGTTGCCCCATGTAATTCACATTGAGCCTGCCATGAGTGGGAAAGCGCAGGGTACAAATGTAACAAAAATAAAATAGATACTATTGGAGATTCTACACGGAATGTTGCTATTCCACTAGCAACATTCCATGTAGAAGGCTGCACAGGCTTCTGTTTCTGTGAGTCTGATGTCCTGCACGTGCAGGACATCAGACTCACAGAAGCAGAAGCCTGCGCGGCCACATTGGTGATCTGCAAGGGCCGACTTCTACATGGAATGTTGCTAGTGGAATAGCAACATTCCATGTAGAATCTCAAATAGTAGCAACAGTGGAGGAGTGGCCTAGTGGTTAGGGTGGTGGACTTTGGTCCTGAGGAACTGAGTTTGATTCCCACTTCAGGCACAGGCAGCTCCTTGTGACTCTGGGCAAGTCACTTAACCCTCCATTGCCCCATGTAAGCCGCATTGAGCCTGCCATGAGTAGGAAAGCACAGGGTACAAATGTAACAAAAAAAATAGCCCATGGCCCACAACTGGATTACTGTAATTCAGTTTACTCTTCTATGTCAGTCAAGCAGTTAAAACTTTTACAATCAATGCAAAGTACGGATGTCAGATTGATTAGTGGGATTGGGTGGTTTGATAGTGTGTCTCCTATTTTCGAGTTTTCCATTGTCTACAGATAAGTAAACGCTTTGATTTTAAAGTTCTTTATTTGATTTTTTAAAGTCAATAACAGGTTTGAATTCAGAGGGTCTTAGCGATCTGTTGATTCGTAGAGAGAACTGTGGGCTTCTCGAGAATGTTGATGTTAGGCTTTCAATCTCTAAAAAAACATTTGGTTCAAATCTATTTTTTGAGGATTCTTTTCCTATTGCTGGGGCCAGAGTATGGAGTAAGCTTCTTTTAGAATTGAGGATAGCATCTTCTTATATCTCCTTTAGGAAAATGTTAAAAACTCATTTATTTGAACAATAACTTCATACTTTGTTTTAAATTGGTTCAGCTTTTTATCATAAATTTTATTGTATTTGTTATGCTCTCCATATTATTGGAATTTCTGTATAAAAATGTAAACCACTTTGAATCCTTATGGATAACAGTGGTATAGAAAACTCCAATAGTCCTATATAATAATTCTCACCTCCAATGTTCTATGGGTCTTGCTGCCTATGTCCGTGACTTCTTCGGAGTTGGTCTGCTAGGCTCCGTAACACAGGCTGACATCACCACGAAAAAAGGTGCCCATTGGTCACGGTGATGATGGATGAGCTGACGTCACCATGAAAAAAGGCGCCCATTGGTCACGGTGATGATGGATGAGCAAGGGAAGAAGATGAGCGCCGTCAGCAGCAGCGAGTAGGGAGAAGTAGACGTGGATCACGGCACCGCCAGAGATGGTGATGGGAAAGAGCAGGGCGGGTGGCAGCAGCCAGGCCACGGTGATCAGGAGCCGCACCCGCTACCGGCTCATCAGGCACCCGTAGCACAGCAGGACGAACACTCGGAGGGAGGGAGAGAGGGAGGGGACGACCCTGAAACTCGGAGGGAGGAAGGGAGGGACCCTGAAACTCAGAGGGAGGGAGGGAGACCCTGGAACTCAGAGGGAGGCAGGGAGGGGATGACCCTGGAACTGGAGAGGGAGGGAGGGGACAACTCTGGGACTGGGAGGGGGGGCCCCTGGCACACTCTCACACACACACTTTCTGTCTCACATACACACTCACACCCAGTCTCACTCTCTCTCGTACATTCACTCTCTCTCTCTCTCTCACAGTCACTCTCACACACACTCTCTCAAACATACACAATCCGAGGAAAACCTTGCTAGCGCCCGTTTCATTTGTGTCAGATACGGGCCTTTTTTACTAGTATAATATGTAAGAACACAGAGGGGTCCTTTTACTAAGGTGTGCTAAAAAATGGCCTGCGCTGTTGTAGGCGAGTGTTTTGGGCATGTGCAGATCCATTTTTCAGAGCGCCTGTAAAAAAAAGGGCCTTTTTTATTTTTTATCAAAATGGACGTGCAGCAAAATAAAAATTGACGCGTGTCCATTTTGGGTCTGAGACCTTATCACCACCCATTGACTTAGCAGTAAGGTCTCATGGGGCAACTGTGCGGTAATCATCTATGTGCGTAGAATGATGATTACCACCCGGTTTCCATTGCATGCCGGAAAATAACAATTATTTTCCGACGCGCGTAGCAGACACACGTAAAAAAAAAAAATTACCACCTGGGCCATGCAGTAGCCGGGCAGTAACTCGAAATTGACATATGTAGAATGTGCGTACGTTGCCTACGCGGCTTACTAAGCTGCACTCTAGGCACACAAACTATTTAGTGTGTGCTAAATATTATCATGCACTAATGCTAAAGACACCCATAGGAATATAATGGGTATCTCTATCATTAGCACATGAAAAATGTCAGGAAGTATTTTTTCACGGAGAGGGTAGTGGATGCTTGGAATGCCCTCCCGCGGGAGGTGGTGGAAATGAAAACAGTAACGGAATTCAAACATGCGTGGGATAAGCATAAAGGAATCCTGTGCCGAAGGAATGGATCCTCAGGAGCTTAGTCAAGATCGGGAGGCGGGGCTGGTGGTTGGGAGGTGGGGATAGTGCTGGACAGACTTGTATGGTCTGTGCCAGAGCCAGTGGTTGGGAGGCAGGGCTGGTGGTGGGGAGGTGAGGATAGTGCTGGGCAGACTTATACGGTCTGTGCCTGTGCCAGAGCCGGTAGTTGGGAGGTGGGGCTGGTGGTTGGGAGGCGGGGACAGTGCGGGGCAGACTTATACGGTCTGTGCCCTGAAGAGCACAGGTACAAATCAAAGCAGGGTATACACAAAAAGCAGCAAATATGAGTTATCTTGTTGGGCAGACTGAATGGACCGTGCAGGTCTTTTTCTGCCGTCATCTACTATGTTAGTTTTTAGCATGCACTAAGAAGTTAGCGTGCCTACAGCGCAGCATAGTAAACATGGTCTTTAGAACGCATCTTAAAATCAAAATCAGAACATATAATAATTGACAGCACATTGTTTTGTAATAATAAAATCTGTAAACGGTTGATGAAATTCTTAACACTTCATTATCTGTCTACAGTACTCAGAATGAAAACGAGGATAAAGTGCTATCGTCATGACAATGTTTCTTCAAGGCTTCATTTGTCTGCAACGCTTGCTTAATGTAATTTTATTTTGGTGATTTTCTTGCATATCTGCAATCTATATTCAAAACCACCATCAGAAAACTGGCAAAACCACCAAGCAAATTATAGAAGACTAGTAAAACAGGCCCGTTTCTGACACAAATGAAAAGGGCGCCAGCAAGGTTTTCCTCGGAGTGTGTATGTTTGAGAGAGTATATGTGAGATTGACTGTGTGTGAGAGAGAGTGAATATGCAAGTGTGTGTGTGTGACACAGAGAGAGTGAGACTGCTGGGTGCGAGTGTGTCTCCTCTGTCCCCCCTCCAGCCACCCAGCGATTCTACTTTTTCCCTTGCCCCCCTCCAGCCACCCAGCGAGTCTCATCTGTTCCCTGCCCCCCCTCCAGCCACCCAGCGATTGTCCTCTCTCCCCTGCTCCCCCTCCAGCCACCCAGTGAGTCTCATCTGTTCCCTGCCCCCCTCCAGCCACCCAGTGAGTCTCATCTGTTCCCTGCCCCCCCTCTAGCCACCCAGCGAGTCTCATCTGTTCCCTGCCCCCCTCCAGCCACCCAGTGATTGTCCTATCTCCCCTGCCCCCCTCCAGCCACCCAGCGATTCTCCTGTCCCTTGCCCCCCCTCCAGCCACCCAGTGAATCTCCTCTCTCCCCTGCCCCCCCCTCCAGCCACCCAGCGATTCTACTTTTTCCCTTGCACCCCTCCAGCCACCACCGATGCTCTTCTCTCCCCTGCCCCCTCCAGCCACCCAGTGAGTCTCCTCTGTCCCCTGCCCCCCTCCAGCCACTCAGCGAGTCTCCTCTCTCCCCTGCCCCCCCCTCCAGCCACACAGCAATTGTCCTATCTCCCCTGCCCCCCTCCAGCCACCCAGTGATTGTCCTATCTCCCCCGCCCCCCCCTCCAGCCACTCCTCCACTTTAATCAGCATATATTAAATTCCCCCCATGTGCTACAGAAAAGCACCGAGCACATCCTATATAATAAAACGCACCTCCAACGTTCTGAAGCCGTAGTTCCGGAACGTTGCAGGAATGCTTCAAGGCTTGAAGGCTTCACTTTCTCGGCTTCAGAACGTTGGAGGTGCGTTTTATTATATAGGATGAGGTGACACACTTTGCACTGTAATGACATGCACTGGTAGAAGTTTCAAGGTTACCTTTTCTTTTGATAACTATCATTGCCTAGCAAGAAAAAAAGTCTGACAAAGAGGGTAGAGGAAGGTTGAAGATGAACAATCATAACTAATAACCTGATATAGTTCGGAAGATCCTATGAACAAGTTTGACATGTCCTAGCAGGGGTGCACAGTTTGAAATGACATGGGATTATGTGTTTTCAATAATGTGTACTGTGGCTCAGAAATGTATGTAATTATTTGAGGAGTGGAGGCAGGGGTGTGCTGGTAAATTTTTAACAACAGGCTCTTTCTCCGGACGTAGCCAGCTCTGCAGTTGGAAGGGCCAGGGGTGGCTGGGGGGGGGGGGGGGAGCAACACTTGCCTCTCTCTCCTCCCTCCCTTCGTGCGGGCACGCTAGGCATACCTTTGCTGGCAGCCAATAAATGGACTGCCACCACTCCCAACGTCTTGCTCTGAGCAGCATGGTGAAACGTCTCACACATGCTGGAGAAGTCCCAGCTTGCTGCTCAGAGCTGGAAACGAGGAGTGGGGAGCAGCAGTAGTCTATTTACTTGGCTGGCAGGGCTCAGCATCCCCACCAGCAAAGTAAAAGAGAATTCAGCAGGGGGCCCAAGCCCACATTTTGGAAGCCAGTTGTTAAAGTAGCCATGGAGGGCCCTACTTTAACAACCGGCTCCCAAAATTCTTAAAAACTTAACAACCGGCTCTTGCGAGCCTGTGAGAGCCTGCTCCAGCACACCACTGAGTGGAGGAGTGGCTTAAAGGTTGTACCAGCAGACTGAGAAATGGGATAAGCCAGTTTCAAATCACTGTGCTGTGATGTTGGGGAAGTCACTTAATCTCCACTGACTCAAATACAAGTCTAGATTATAAATCCTCTGGGGACAGGAAAATATCTGCTGTACCTGAGTGCAATTCACATTGAACTACAGAGAAAGGTGTGAAGCTAAAGCGAAATGCCCCCTCCCCCGGGAAACTAAATGAATCAAGAACACTTGGCGTGCACACACTCAGGGCCAAATTCTATAATTGGCATTGAAAAAACATGCGGTTAGCGTGATTCTAGAAACTATGCCTAAAGTTAGACGTAGTTTATAGAATGTGTCTGCACGCCGTTCTTGAGACTAAAATTTAGGTCACCTAAAACCACTCTTAAATACCTGCGCCTAAGTTAGGTGCAGATCGGGTGTATTCCATAATAGGGTGCATAGTTTTTTGAAACACCCAAGACCTGCCCATTCCATACCTATGGCCACACCCCCTTTTCGACTGCACGCATTAGAATTTTAGTGCATCGCAGTGTACAATACGCCTAGAAAGTTGTGCATGTAAATTCCAATTAAAACCAATAAGTGCCGCTAATTGGTTGTCAAGCACCAATTATCGGCCCTGATTGGCTTGTTAATCAATTAAGCCAATCAGTGTCAATTAAGCCATGTGGCCAAGTTAGTGTGTACAACTTAAGGTGCCATATATAGAATTTGGGGGTCAGTATTTAAGGGTAGTTACCGTATTTTTCGGACTATAAGACGCACTTTTTTCCACCAAAATTTGGGAGGAAAATGGGGGGTGCGTCTTATAGTCCGAAGGTAGCGATTCCGGATCGCCCTCCCCCCGAGTTCGGGATCGCCCTCCCCACTCACGTCAGCGATGTTCCCTGGTGGTCTAGTGACGTCGGGGCAGGAAGGAGCCCCCTCTTTCCTGCCCAGCGCGCTGCTCTCCGTCCTCCTCCGTCCTCCTGTATGCTGCCTGACGGTCTCGGCAAGATTCAAAATGGCCGCCGAGACTCTGAGCGGCCATTTTGAATATCGCCGAGACCGTCAGGCAGCATACAGGAGGATGGAGGAGGATGGAGAGCAGCGCGCTGGGCAGGAAAGAGGGGGCTCTTTCCTGCCCCGACGTCACTAGACCACTAGGGAACATCGCTGACGTGAGTAGGGGAGGGCGATCCCGAACTCGGACAAGACGCACCGGAGCACCTAGGTTTTAGAGGAGGGAAAAAGGAAAAAATTTTTTTTTCCTATTTCTCTCCTCTAAAACCTAGGTGCGTCTTATGGTCCGGTGCGTCTTATAGTCCGAAAAATTTGGTATATCTTACGCAGAAGTAATGGTTAGTAAGTGAACAATACTTTATTTTACTTTTTGTCTTCTATTATTTTCTGTACGTCTTAATTTCAGTTCTGTCAAGTGCACTAACACGGCAACCACATGACTTTAACATATCTTTTGGATTACAGCAGCTGTCATAGTAGATCATTAAAAAAAACTAATCTGCCTTACAGTCAATTTCTTAGACTTAAGAGATTATGTACAGATAAGGCTATTTATGAAGTGAGATCTAGAGAAATGGTTGAGAGGTTTAAGGAGAAAGGATATCCTGATGTTTGTATAAAGAACTCCTTGCAGCGTGCAACACAGACAGAAAGGAAAGAGGTTTTAAAGGGTAAAAAGAAAGCTATCACAGAGAAGCTTGCACACCCTCTCACGTGTAACCACATGTCTAATAGTTTGGTAGGAGTTTTATGAAAACACTACTAAAAAAGGACCGTTTCCGAAACCAATGAAACGGGTTCTAGCATGTGGCTTTTTTTTGTGTGTGTGTGTATGTGTCACAGAGTTATTTTGTGTGTGTGAGTGTGTGAGGGTGCGGTGTGTGTGCAGGTTGTTGATGTGTGTCTTTTTTTGTTTTGTTTTTTGCTTGGGGGTTGGGGGATGTGCTGTGCTGTCCTTGGTCGCTGTTTGGTGCTGGCTGGGTCGCGGGTAATCCTTCCAGCTGGGCCGCAGCTTGTCCTGTTCGCCCACGTCCCAGATGGTGACGGGCACGTTGTTTTCCGGCTCCTCTGACTCCATGTCAAATGATCCCAAATATAGTCTGTGCTATAGGCCCTCTGGCACTCTTCAGTACTGGCATTAGGCATTTAAAAATTTCTCCACCCCCCCCCCCCCCCGGTCTATTTTTGCACATACCCACAGCAGGAATATTCTTCTCTCATTCCAGCGGTGGTTCTGTGCTCTCTGTGCTGCACAGATAATGAGCCATTCTGCTGGGGAATGCTCCTCCCTTATTGTCAAGTAGTTTCCTCTGATTGGTCCGTCTTACGTTGCCTAGTGTTGCCTGGGAACGGTGTTGTGATGGTCCTTTGTGTTTCAGAATGTTGAGGGTGTTTTTTCTGATTGGTCCGTCATGCGAGGGCGGGGCAGAGAGACATGGTCAGTGTTGTGGCTTCACCACCATGAATCCATGAACCCTTCAGGGAGTGACTGAGTGACTTCAGAATGTTGTCTTCAGAACGTTGAGGGTGAGTTTTATTATAGTAGATTGGCACATTATTAAAGGTATTAAGCACTTCTCTGATAGTGATATAATGATTGCATTCAAAAGAGAAAATATTTTTAAAGGACACCATTTGCATTAAAAAGAGTCCTAAGAGTAGGGTAGACTCTGGCTCTTCCAAAAAACAAGGGAGACACTTGCTCAAAAATATATAAGATCTTTTTTAAAAAATCATCAAATGACTCTCGTTGACGCTCGTAGGGATTGCATGTTCCTCTACTTTGAGTGAGTACCATTTGCATTACCATGTACCACTTCATGGACCGTACAGGTCTTTCTCTGCCGTCATCTACTATGTCATCTACTACTCAAAAGAGAAGGGCACCCATCTTCCGACACAAATCGGGAGATGGGCGTCCTTCTTTCAGGGCCGGCCAGATCGGCATAATGGAAAGCCGATTTTGGGCGTCCCCAACTGCTTTCCGTCCTAAGGACAACCAAAGTTCAAGGGGGCGTGTGGGCAGTGTACCGAAGGTGGGACGGGGGCATGGTTAAGAGATGGCTGTCCTCGGCCGATAATGGAAAAAAAAGGGTGTTCCTGACGAGCATTTGGCCAACTTTACTTGGTCCCCTTTTTTTTCATGACCAAGCCTCGAAAAGGTGCCCAAACTGACCAGATGACCACTGGAGGGAATCGGGGATGACCTACCCTTACTCCCCCAGTGGTCACTAACCCCCTCCCACCCAAAAAAAACAAATTAAAAAACATTTTTTCCAGCCTCTATGCCAGCCTCAAATGTCATACCCAGCTCCATCACAGCAGTATGCAGGTCCCTGGAGCAGTTTTTAGTGGGTACTGCAGTGCACTTCAGGCAGGCGGACCCAGGCCCATCCCCCCTACCTGTTACACTTGTGGTGGTAAATGAGAGCCCTCCAAAACCCATCCGAAACCCACTGTACCCACATCTATGTGCCCCCCCCCCATTACCGTTTAAGGACTATGGTGGTGTTGTACAGTTGTGGGTAGTGGGTTTTGGGGGGGGCTCAGCATCCAAGGTAAGGGAGCTATGCACCTGGGAGCAATTTGTGAAGTCCACTGCAGTGCCCCCTAGGGTGCCCGGTTGGTGTCCTGGCATGTGAGAGGGGACCAGCGCACTAGAAATGCTGGCTCCTGCAATGACCAAATGACTTGGATTTGGTTGTTTTTGTGATGGCCATCCTCGGTTTGCATTATCTCCGAAAACCAAGGCCGGCCATCTCTAAGGTCGACCTAAATGTTGAGATTTGGGCGTCCCCGACCATATTATCGAAATGAAAGTTGGCCGTACATCTTGTTTCGATAATACAGGATGCCCCGCCCCTTCGCCGGGCCATCCTTAGAGATGGGCGCCCTTAAAGATGGGCGCCCAGTTCGATTATGCCCCTTCACATTACTATGAATCTAACATTTGGGCATTTTAAATGTTACTCTTGTTCAGTCTGTTCAGTTAATCTGGAGATCAAGAATTCATACATCCTACAAGAGGAGGTATTTTTGTGTTACGTAAATTCTCAAACTGTAAGACTGTTGGAGTTGTGTATGCAGCAATATGTCCATGCGGACTAATATATATTGGTAAAACCAAACAGAGATTTAACATAAGGATTGTGGAACATAAAAGTTCCATCAAAAGGAGCATCAAGAGGAGGAAATCTTGATAAGAATCTTTTAAGGACTGAGCAGAGACTGATTTTTAGATTTCAAACTGTTGCACCACATGGACTTGACAAAGAAATGGACTTATAAGTTGTTTTTTTTTGGTGATTTTCTACGAAGAGTGAGTATTGGTCTATTTATCTATTTATTATGATTTATTCATTTATTTAATTGGTCATTTTTCACGCTTATTTCTCTTCTTTTTAAGTTTTTTTTTTAAATGTCCAAGTTGCCCAGTTGTTCATGTATTTAGTTGTTTTTGATCTTTTTTACATGCTTAAGGGGCTGCTTTCAACTCTTCTGTGGACTAATGATGTCACTTCTGGTTTGTGACATCATTGGATGCATGTTTTGAAACTCATAAGACTTTTAGCATCTTAGCATTTGTGGAGTCTTTTTTTTAGGTCTGGAGTCATTTTTATTAGCTTTTATGCTGTTTGCAAATGATTTTTTATATTATTAAGGTACCTTTGGGATGTTTGATGTAGCCTTTTTTGTGATTTTTTTTTTTTTTTTTTGTTACCATGGAGCTCATTTTCAAATGAGAAAAACATTCAAAAAGTGGCATAAGTCTGCTTTTAGACGTTTTTCTCACAAAAACGTCCAAAATGGTATTTTCAAAACCAATTTTTAGATGTTTTTCTATGAAGTCCATCAGAAGTGTGTTCAAATCACAAGGGGGCTTGTCAGGGGTGTGCTAAGGGTGGAATCTGGACATTCCTAACGCTTGGACATTTTTCAGCTAAGACGTTTTGAGCTAGACCTGTTTTTATAACAAATAAGGTACAAAAGGGTGCCTTAAATGACCAGATGACCACTGGAGGGAATCAGGGTGACCCCTCCCAATACACCCTAGTGGGGGTACTGAGTGACTAGCGGTACACTGATAAATAAAGCAGTGTGGCACTTATCTTTAGCTCCCCAAGTCCCGACGAACATCCGTTTCCCAGTCGCTTTGTCAAAGAATTGGAGCCTAGAACAAGAAGAGAAATTTTTATAAAAAGTCACTCCTCAAAATGGTGAACATCCAGGAACTCAAAGTTTCGATTCAAATGGAAACCTGAGTCACAATGGCCTCGCACCCTACTGCCATTGCTGCCTAACTCAAAAAGATGGCAGCGGCGTCAGGAGCTTGCATCAGAATCAGTGGCGTAGCCAGAAATCAATTAATGGGTGGGCCAGCAGGTTGGATGGGTGGGCACCCATGCTCTGTCCCTACCCCACTCCATGCTGGACTCTACCTTACTCCCCACATGGTCCACATCTCTCTCCTTTCCCTTCAGCCACCCCCTGCACATCCAGCACCTATCCCAGCCCCCCCTTCTACATGTCCAGCACCTCACCTCCCCTTTCCCTCCAACCCCCCGCCCGCCCGCATATGCAGCTCCTCTCCCCTTCCCCCCTGCAAATCCAGCACCTCTCCGTCTCCCCTTCCCTGCAACCTCCCCCCTGCAAGTCCAGTGCCTCCTCACCTCACAGTCTCCGTGTCCTACCCCCGCTGCAGTGCTTGCAATTTGCTATCGTCGGCGCTGCCTGACACAGCTGAGAGATGCGGCACGACGTCCTGCTCTGGGGCCTTCCCTCTGCCGCGCTAATTCAACTTCCTTTTTTATGCAGGGCGGCAGAGGGAAGTTCCCGGAGTAGGACGTCATGCTGTGTCTGTCAGCTGTGTCAGGCGGCGCGCCGACGATAGCTAATTGCAAGCGCTGCCGCGGGGGTGGAAAACAGAGACTGTGAGGTGAGGAGGCAGCACCGATAGCGTTAAAGGGAAGCGCTACGGTGGGGGTGGGAGAGGGTGTGAGGAGACACGTCAGTGACGGAGGTGTTGGGAGTCTTCTCTGGATGGGCCTGAGCCCAAACTGGGTGGGCCTGGGCCCATCCAGGCCCACCCGTAGCTACGCCCCTGGTCAGAATGCTAATCATCTCACAATAACTGATTTACATAAAGCAGACCCCTTGTAAGTTGGTGTTGAGACCCGATGATTCAAGTGAACGCAGATGGAAAATCCAATACAGCTTCCTCTGAAGCAACATTCATCTGTCAGGATTTAGGGAGATAAAGATAAGTGCCACACTGCTTTATTTATCAGTGTGCCACTAATCACTCAGTATAATCTCAGTCGTTAATCAAGCATCACTTTTTGTACATCCTATGTTATTTGGATGGAGGGGTTTTTTTTGTCAATGATTACACTAATCACCAAAGGTTTTGAATGAGGCTCCTTAAAATTGAATAAGTGAAGTGCCGATCTGGTGACGTAAGTCTCATAATTCCCCCCATTCTCCTTCCGTATGTTGATTTATTTATTTGTATGGTGGCCTATTGGTCCAACTCTGGCTCCTTTAGTACAACATTGGGCGGAGAAGAGACGCTCATTGCAGGATTTCAGGTGGCAGGTGACTGACCAGATAAATGTAGGGTGGGAGGGAAGAGATGTAGAAAGGGAAATGGAACTTGATATACCGCCTTTCTGAGGTTTTTGCAACTACATTCAAAGCGGTTTACAAATATTCAGGTACTTATTTTGTACCTGGGGCAATGGAGGGTTAAGTGACTTGCCCAGAGTCACAAGGAGCTGCAGTGGGAATTGAACTCAGTTCCCCAGGATCAAAGATAGGATCAAAGAGAGGTTACTTAAATATCGTGAACAGTGTTGGATCTTTAAACTAAACGGAGTTACCCCTGCAGGGCTCAACCTAGCGATTGAGTGGATGACCTTGGCTCTGTGATTGGTCACTCATCCTGATTGGGTGGTGGAAGTATAAACTGTAGGGAGAACGCCGCCTCTGTTTCAAAGCAATGTATATGAAGGGCTGAGGAATACCAGCGCCGTTTAAATCAGGCAATTCTATAAAACAATTTTGAAGGAGATTGGCAGGGAGGGGTAGGTTAGTAATTCCTGTCTTTATCATTGCAGGGGGTGCTCTTTGAAACAGCTCCAGGGTGAAACACAGTCTATGCTGGGATTAAGTAATCCCCTGACCGATCGCTATTGACTTCATCTTGAGATGAGTATTTTTACTAAATTAATCTTGCTGAAGAGATAGAGGGGAAAAAAATGAAACATTTTTTAAAAAATTGAAAAATGTTGGAATATTTGAATATAAATTGAATAATAAAAAGTTTAAAAAGTTTCATACCTTTAGGTTGATGAGGAGGTGGGTATATAAATCTTACTGATTTGCAAACCTAAGTTCAGCAAGTGGCACTGCTGAGGTCTATGGTATATTTGAAATGTATGAGAGGTAGTGCATTCATTGGGTTAACAAGAACCTCCTGAAAGATTGTTGCTATTGCTGTTTGCTATGGATAAAAGTCTAGCATGGTCCAAAAATCATATTTTGTTTATGATAATCAAAACACAAAAAATACAATTTTTACTATGGCACAATTAATTTAAATGGTGAAGGTTTCAACAGTCATTAGAAGTACTTATTGACGGGAGCTTCACACTTTCTTTTCTCTCTCAGCCTCTAAAAACCTTGCTTGAGTAATCATATAAAGTGTCTCCATTCCTTTTTAATCCCCCCCTCCTAAAAGAAAGCTTTTAGATTAATCATATTATCTTGGGGTTCCAAGTCTCAACAAACCTTTTTTTTTTTTTTTCAAATCCATTATCTTTAACTAGCACGATAATCCTGGCTTGGGGGAGGGGGGGTGAGGAAAGCAGACATCAAACCTAATAGATGGTAAATAAGATTAATCTATGATCTAAGTGCCGATTACACTTGGCCGTGCCCTTGAACACCCAAGTGTAACCTTGGAATTTACATCTACTAAGTCACTGCAATTGGATTGAGCATCCCACAAGGCCGAGAAGAGCAGCTGGCCAAACTTTGCTTGTTATTCCCTTTTGAGACACTGGCTATCCTGGCTTAAATTCTTCTCCTGTCAAAGGTGGTAGCCAGATTGCTTATCTTGTTTTTCAAGACTCTCGTAGAACATTTTTGTTTGAGACCCAAATTCAGCATTTTTCCTACATCTTTCTTCTTAATGGAAACCAAGAAGAGATTGTGCTTTTCTGAGATCTCCCAAGAGCGAATGCTGATATAGCTAGTCAAACTATGATAGCCACAGTAAGGAAAGAGAGCAAAGATTTCTAATTTTCCTCGTGTGGATGATGCCATTTGTTTTTAACAAAACAGGTATTTTAGGTTATGTTCGAGAACCATCTTAGGCTCATTTAGGGCCCCTTTTACTGAGCCACGTAGGCGCCTATGCGTGCCAAAATGGACTTAACGCCCGACTACCACGTGGCTCTTGTGGTAATTTCATTTTTAGTGTGCATTCACTATGCGTGTCTGAAAAATAATTTTTATTTTTGGGTGCGTGTAGCAGATGCGCACCAAGTGGCATCTGACGCACGTAGGTCCTTACCGCCCAAATTCTTTACCGCTAGGTCTATGGATGGCAGTAAGGTCAGAGCCCCAAAATAGACGTGCGGCAATTTTGATTTTGCCGCATGTTCATTTTCGGGAAAAAAGAGGCCTTTTTTTACAGGCGCGCTTAAAAATGATTCTGCACGCGCCCAAAACCCGTGCCTACACTACCACTTTTCAGCTCGCCTTTGTAAAATGACCCCTTAGTAAAGGCAGGAGTTGTAAAGGTGCATAAAAGAGCTACATACCATCAGGGGCATAGCCAGACTTTGGCGGGAGGGGGGTCCAGAGCACGAGGTGAGGGGGCACATTTTAGTCCCCCCGGTGGCGCCGACCCCGCCGCCATCACCAACTTTGCCCCCTCCTGCCACCGACCCTCTCGACCCTCCCTCCCACCGCCAACCCGCCGTCGCCTAACTTTGCTGTCGGGGGACCCCAACCCCCGCCAGCCGAGGTCTTCTTCTTCTCGCAAAAGGCTTCCTCTACGAGCACTCTCATCCAGAATGATGTCTGCCAAGCCCCCACTAGGCCTCACTAGACCCCCCTGGGTAAATAGTATGGGGTTGATATTCAAAGCAATTTAATTGGCCAGTGATGGCTCCTGACTGGTTAAATCGCTCATGAGGGGTATCCACTGATATTCAGTGGCACTTAACCAGTGTTGGTCAATATACTACATCAAAGTACTTAAGTAAAAATAAATGTATATTTTAATACTTAAGTAAATGTAAAAGTACAGTGGAGAAAACATTACAAATATGTACTTAAGTGAAAGTAAAAAGTTATTGCCTAGTATAATAAAGTATAAATACCGCAACTATAATGAAAGCCACTATTGTTAATATTTTTATAACAACTCTATTGCTCTACAATTCAATCCACTTTGCTTTTAATAAAACTAAATTTTTGAAATTTGTCACTCATGTGAGTGTGATTGTGAGTCATTAATCATTTATTTGTTACATTTGTATCCCACATTTTCCCACCTATTTGCAGGCTCAATGTGGCTCACATAGTACCGTGAAGGCTTTCGCCAACTCCGGTAGAGAAGCAAATACAGAGTGATGTTATAGTCGAATAAGGTTCATGTGTTACAGACACATTGGAGAATCGTAGAGAAGATCAACAGTTGCACTGGCAGAAATTGGATTGTTCAGTCTGTTTAAAAAGTTCTTTCAAATCAGACCAGGTTGCAATATTATTAATGTTTTCTGACTGGGTCTGCAGATTATAATCAAAAGAATCTCTAAAACACTTGACTTCAATATAGTGAAGAGTACTTTATCATCATTATTGCCATTATCATCTTTGTAACGTCCCTTTGCTTGGATGCTTCTGGGTCCGGGGTCTGAGTGGGCTGGAGCCCCCATGAAGGGCAGACTCTGTTGGACCCTCACTCATTCACTCACTTGGCATGCGGTGCCTCCACTTGGAGAAAGAAAGCTTAGCAAGTGAAATGACCCTCTTCTCTCCTAGGTCAGAGCACATGCCCGTTAAAATACCAGATCATATTTTGTTCTCAGAAACTGAACTGCAAGTGTAGAATACTTTTTTTTTGACATGTAAAGTTATGTTACATCAAATTCTGGTGTTAAAACGTCATTTGTTTGTATGTATGTTTGTTTGCTTACTTGGATGTAGCTCACTGTTTTCATTAGAAGCTCAAGGTGAATTATAGGGGTAAAGAATGAAAGTGGACACAATAATCGGTACTACTATTACTACTACTTATCATTTCTATAGCGCTACTAGACGTATGCAGCGCTGTACCTTGAACATGAAGAGACAGTCCCTGCTCGACAGAGCTTACAATCTAATTAGGACAGACAAACAGGACAAACAAGAGATAAGGGAATATTAAAGTGAGGATGCTTTGTTATTGTTAATCTGTCATACTGGTTATTTACTTTTATTTTAGCCATTTGTTATTGACTACAAAACACAATAAAAATATTGGAACAAAAAAAAAAGTGAGGATGATAAAATAAGGGTTATGAACAAGTGAATAAGTAACATAGTAAATGACGGCAGAAAAAGACCTGCATGGTCCATCTAGTCTGCCCAACAAGATAAACTCATATGTGCTACTTTTTGTGTATACCTTAACTTGATTTGTACCTCTCCTTTTCAGGGCACAGACCGTATAAGTCTGCCCATCACTATCCCCGCCTCCCAACCACGTGCCCCGCCTCCCACCACCGGCTCTGGCACAGACCGTATAAGTCTGCCCAGCACTATCCCCGCCTCCCGCCACCGGCTCTGCCACCCAATCTTGGCTAAGCTCCTTAGGATCCATTCCATCTGAACAGGATTCCTTTATGTTTATCCCACGCGTGTTTGAATTCTGTTACCGTTTTCATTTCCACCACCACCCGCGGTAGGGCATTCCAAGCATCCACCACTCTCTCCGTGAAAAAATACTTCCTGACATTTTTCCTGAGTCTGCCCCCCTTCAATCTCATTTCATGTCCTCTCGTTCTACCGCCTTCGCACCTCCGGAAAAGGTTCGTTTGCGGATTAATGCTTTTCAAATATTTGAACGTCTGTATAATATCACCCCTGTTTCTCTTTTCTTCCAGAGTATACATGTTCAGGTCATCAAGTCTCTCCTCATACGTCTTGTAATGCAAATCCTTTACCATTCTCGTAGCTTTTCTTTGCACCGCTTCAATTCGTTTTACATCCTTAGCAAGATACAGCCTCCAAAACTGAACACAATACTCTAGGTGGGGTCTCACCAACGACTTATACAGGGGCATCAACACCTCCTTTCTTCTGCTGGTCACACCTCTCTCTATACAGCCTAACAACCTTCTAGCTATGGCCACCGCCTTGTCACACTGTTTCGTCGCCTTAAGATCCTCAAATACTATCACCCCAAGATCCCTCTCCCCGTCCGTACCTATCAGATTCTCCCCGCCTAACACATACGTCTCCCGAGGATTTCTATTCCCTAAGTGCATCACTTTGCATTTCTTCGCATTGAATTTTAACTGCCAAACCTTACACCATTCTTCTAGCTTCCTCAGATCCTTTTTCATGTTTTCCATTCCCTCCCGGGTGTCCACTCTGTTACAGATCTTAGTATCATCCGCAAATAGGCAAACTTTACCTTCTAACCCTTCGACAATGTCACTCACAAATATATTGAACAGAATCGGTCCCAGCACCGATCCTTGAGGCACACCACTACTCACCTTTCCCTCCTCTGAGAAAATTCCATTCACCACCACCCTCTGGCTTCTGTCCATCAACCAGTTCCTAATCCAGTTCACCACTTCGGGTCCTATCTTCAGCCCATCCAGTTTATTTAAGAGCCTCCTGTGGGGAACCGTGTCAAAAGCTTTGCTGAAATCTAAGTAGATTGCGTCCATAGCTCATCCCTGATTCAATTCTCCTGTCACCCAATCAAAGAACTCAATGAGATTCGTTTGGCACGATTTCCCTTTGGTAAAACCATGTTGTCTCGGATCTTGCAACTTATTGGCTTCCAGGGAATTCACTATCCTTTCCTTCAGCATCGCTTCCATTACTTTTCCAATAATCGAAGTGAGGCTTACCGGCCTGTAGTTTCCAGCTTCTTCCCTATCACCACTCTTGTGAAGAGGGACCACCTCCGCCGTTCTCCAATCCCTCGGAACCTCTCCCGTCTGCAAGGATATATTAAACAAATCTTTAAGAGGACCCGCCAGAACCTCTCTGAGCTCCCTCAATATCCTAGGGTGGATCCCATCCGGTCCCATGGCTTTGTCCACCTTTAGCTTTTCAAGCTGTTCATACACACTCTCTTCCATGAATGGTGCTCTATCCACTTCAATCTCATTTGTACTTTTGCAGTCCATTGCGGTCCTTCTCCAGGATTTTCTTCTATGAAAACAGAACAAAAGTATCTATTTAGCAAATTTGCTTTTTCTTCATCATTATCCACATAGCGGTTTGCAGTATCTTTTAGTCTCACAAATCCCTTTTTAGTCATTCTCCTTTCACTTATATACCTGAAGAAATTTTTGTCACCCCTCCTTACATTTCTATCCATTTGTTCTTCCGCTTGCGCTTTCGCCAGTCGTATCTCTCTCTTGGCTTCTTTCAGGGTTAGGAGTTAAAAGCAGCATCAAAGAGGTGGGCTTTTAGCTTAGATTTGAAGACTGCCAAAGATGGAGCTTGACGTACTGGCTCAGGAAGTCTATTCCAGGCATATGGTGAAGCAAGATAAAAGGAACGGAGTCTGAAGTTAGCGGTGGAGGAGAAGGGTGCATATAAGAGAGATTTACCCAGTGAACGGAGTTCCCGGGGAGGAATGTAGGGAGAGGTGAGAGTGGAGATGTACTGAGGAGCTGCAGAGTGAATGCTCTTATAGGTCAATAAGAGGAGTTTGAACTGTATGCGGAAATGGATAGGAAGCCAGTGAAGTGACTTGAGGAGAGGGCTAATATGAGCATAACTACACTGGCGGAATATTAGTCGTGCAGCAGAATTTTGAACAGATTGAAGAGGAGAGAGATGGCTAAGTTGGAGACCTGTGAGAAGCAAGTTGCAATAGTCTAAGCGAGAGGTGATAAGAGTGTGGATGAGGATTCTGGTAGTGTGCTCAGAAAGGAAAGGGTGAATTTTGGTGATATTATAGAGAAAGAAACTACAGGTTTTAGCAGTCTGCTGAATATATGCAGAGGAGAGGGCGGGGTCGAAGATGACCCCAAGGTTACGAGTTGATGAGACAGGAAGGATGAGAGTGTTATCCACAGAAACAGAGAATGGGGGGGAGAGGAGAGGTTGGTTTAGGGGGAAAGATAAGAAGCTCAGTCTTGGTCTTGTTTAGTTTCAGATGGCGCTGAGACATCCAGGCAGCAATGTCAGACAGTCCATGGTGCTAGATTTACAATCAGTTTTTATGCAAGATACACACTATTGCAAAGCTTTCAAACCATAAAGTGCTAAACCAACATGCCAGTTTACAGAATGCTGGATTTAGTTATCCTGTGACAATTCTCTACAATCTACAGATCTGTGGAGGTAAACTTTTAGCTTGCCGGGCAATTAATGTTTTACGCGTTACAACAACCAGATGTTGGCAAAGCATCCACAATGGTATTTGGCCAACGGGCTCATGTTGGTCAGAAAGATTAAATGCACAACAGAAGGTTCTTTCTTTCCAGATGTTTGTTTTGCCAGATGATGGCGGACATCTATATGGCACACACACTGGAACGGGTTAATGTACACTAACAGCAGACAATCCCATGCCATTAATACGAGGAGAGTAATGAAATTTCATTTAATTTGTCAGGAAGAAAGTGCTAATGTTAAAAGGCATTTAATAAAAAGGGAAGACTCTCGGAATGGAAACCTTTAAGTAATTACTTCAAGTGTCTTAGGCCTACTCACCAGAATATTTACATTATTGTCTGCCAGTGCCAAAATGTAATTAAATTAGAGCAGCATTTGCGTTCTCCTCCTTTCTTTAAAGAAGTGTGATTTTTGTTAAGAATCCTTTCAAAAAATAAATTTGTGTCTAATCAAATTAGGAATTTGTTTGTCTTGAAATGATTTAAGGCAGCTGGGCACAGGAACTCTTCATTTCAATTGGAAACATGTCATCTTTTAAGTGTCGAGATCTGATCGTTGGTGCGCTGGAGCAGGATCCCTAGAGCCCCTTGTTAATTTGTTTTATGAAAACAAAGAGTGTCTCACCAAGTGGACCAGAACAAGTAAGAGCTCCCTTGATATGAGAATGCTTCGCTGGGGCTGATTTGGGGGATCTCTGATTTATCCCAATAGAGGTCTGAGTCCTCTACAGTTGGGAAAGAAAGGCAAGGAGGGGGTGTGAATTATACAATGAAAGGAATCGACTATTCACCATTCAAACTAGACTACATCGCTCTTCGCTTCAGTTTTGTAGTTAACATCAGTGATATTATCAGCAAAGGCAACGTCTATATGGGAGAAGTTAAGATACTGGGAAGAGTTTGATAAGGGGTTCTTCTATGTTGCGATAATAGAGGGCCTGTGCTAGCGTCAGTGTGTACTTTACTGCAGCGGGTAAAAGGCTGCCTTTTTTTCTGGAAAAGACGTTGCCATGACCTGCCACACAGCCATTTCAGAAGTGAGCGCTGACCGACACCCATTGAAGTGGCAGTAAGGGCTTCTGCACTAACCTGGTGGTAACTGGGCAATGCATGGCGCTGCCTGATTACTGTCCGGTAAGCACCGGCGCTACAAAACTAGAAAATATTTTTGTAGAGTCAGAAGTGGTGCATGCTGGAGGTGGGAACTACCTCCAGGCCTTTGTCTCAGCCCGGGTGTACTTCAGGATTTCTTTGCGGCAATCCTGTTGCCACATGCCAACCCTTTGGAGTAGTAGCCTAGTGGTTAGTCCAGTGGACTTTGATCCTGGGGAACTGAGTTCAATTCCCACTGCAGCTCCTTGTGACTCTAGGCAAGTCACTTAACCCTCCATTGCCCCTGATACAAAATAGGTACCTGAATATATGTAGACCACTTTGAATGTAGTTGCAAAAACCTCAGAAAGGCAGTATATCAAGTCCCATTAACAAGATTCTGGAATGTTGCTACTATTTGAGATTCTACATGGAATGTTGCTATTCCACTAGCAACATTCCATGTAGAAGCCTGCCCTTGCAGATCAGTGACATGGCCGCACAGGCTTCTGTTTCTGTGAGTCTGACGTAGACTCACAGAAACAGAAGCCTGTGCGGCCGCATTGCTGATCTGCAAGGGCAGGCTTCTACATGGAATGTTGCTAGTGGAGGAGTAGCCTAGTGGTTAGTGCAGTGGACTTTGATCCTGGGGAACTGAGTTTGATTCCCACTGCAGTTCCTTGTGACTCTGGGCAACTCACTTAACCCTCCATTGCCCCTGGTACAATATATATACCTGAATATATGTAAACCACTTTGAATGTAGTTGCAAAAACCTCAGAAAGGTGGTATATCAAGTCCCATTTCCCTTCCCTTTAGTAAAAGGCCCCCTAAGAGAAGACAACTGTTAGACTATGAATATCTAGGTGACATCGGATAGAGAGCCATTTCCAAGAGGTGCTACTGATAATAATGGGAAGAGGAAGATGTTTTGCAGGATTATGTTGACGTCATTTTATAAAAGGGACCCTATGCTCACAAGGCCCATGGAAACATAGGTAGCATCTGTTCTATAAAGGTAGAATATATGCCTTTATAGAATAGCCTAACCTCCAAAATAATATTCATTATCATTTAGCCTGGGATAAGCTGAAGATCTGAAAGAAGAAAAAGTCTCAGAATTACCAGTAGCACTTGCTTAAGTGCTCTCACTTTCAGTCGTCAGCATAAAACACCTCCAGCAAAACCTTGATCAGGTCTTCTTCACTTAATTTCAAAGCATTGTTTGAATCTCACATTACATTTTTAATTTTAATTTTCCCAAAAAAGGACCTTAGCTGCTAGTGTTGATTAAAAGGACCTTTTGACATTGGCCAACGTTTCACAGTTCTGTTGCCTCTGCCTCAGGGGTTTAAAGAGTTGTGGAACGCTGACCAACACTGGGAGTGAAGAAGACCTGATAAAGATTTTGTTGGAGGTTTTTATATGCTGACGACTGAAAGTGAGAGCACTTAAGCAAGTTCTACTGTTAATTCTGAGGCTTTTTCTTCTTTCAAATCTTCAGCTTATCCTAGACTAAATGATAATGAATATTATTTTTGGAGGTTAGAATTTATATAAGAACATAAGCATTGGCAAACTGGGACAGACCGTAGGTCCATCAAGCCCAGTATCCTTTTTACAACAGTTGGCTGATCCAGATCACAAATACCTGGCAAGATCCCGAAACAGTACACTACTGCTTATCCTAGAATATGCAGTGGATTTCCCCCAAGTCCAACTTAATAATGGTCTATGGACTTTTCTTTTAGGAAATTATTCAAACCTTTTTTAAACCCTGCTGTAAACTAACTGCGTTTATCATATTCTCTGACAACAAGTTCCAGAGTTTAATTACTCATTGAAGGATCCTTTTACTAAGGTGCGCTGAAAAATGGGCTGTGCTAAAACATTGGCGCGCGTCCATTTTGGGTCTGAGACCTTACCGCCACCCATTGACAATGCGCGTAGAATGACTATTACTGCCAGGTTTCCGCCGTTCGCAAGAAAATGAAAATTATTTTCCATCGCATATAGTGGATGCGCGTAAAAATGAAATTACCACCCAGGCCACGCTTTATCCAGGTGGTAACTCCAAAATGACATGTGGTTGGGTGCGTGTAGACACCTACGCAGATTAGTAAAAGGGCCCTTGGGTGAAGAAATATTTTCTTCAATTTGTTTTAAATTTAGTAGCTTCTTTGCGAGCCCCCTAGTCCTAGAATTTTTGGAAACAGTAAACAATCGATTCACATCTACCTGTTCCACCCCACTAAGTATTTTATAAACCTCTATCATATCTCTGAGATTTTTTATTAATGTAAATATACATATATAGTTTTGTGCTCCATTTTATATTAGCTAAAGCTAACCCACAGATATTTTATCCACATTACGCTGAGTTCCAAAGTGCATGTTTCTTGTTTGAAAATCGGTTTGATTTTGTGCTCACTACTAAAAATTGATCCCTTAACACAAAACTAGAACAACTACCTGACTAGTTCACTCAGATGTACAGACAAAATAAATAAAAACAAACCCTTCCCCAGCATAAAAGGTAATATCCTTATAGTGACGTAACTTAATACTTTTCTTGTCTAGCTTTTGGGAGCTAACATCCCCTTCTTCAGATCAGAACAAAATCAGAAAGACAGGCTTCCATCGGCCGGGTCCCGCCATTGCTGATGTCATTTTCTGCTTCCTGTCTGGCGGGATCCAGCTGATAGAAGCCTGTGGGGCTAGTGCAGGCAGACGCCGGGGACGCCTAAAAGGTAGACCGGGAAGGGACGGGGTTCAGCGATGGACGGGCAGATGCTGAGACGCTGCAGGGCTGATGCAGCATCAATAAAGTATCATTGCAGGCGCTGGGGACGCCTATAAGATACACCGGGAAGGATGGAGTTCAGTGATGGGCAGGCAGATGCCGAGATGCTGCGGATGAGGAGAGATGTTGATGAAGTAGGTGAAAAAAAAACTACATTTTTTAATATCTCCAGGGGGTATGGCATGGTGTGAAAGGGCCCCATCTAAGTTATCTCTGGGCCCATCCAAAATACTGGGTCTGGCTATCCTGCTTATTTTCGAAGGAGAAGGGCGCCCTTCTTCCGACACAAAACGGGAGATGGGTGCCCTTCTCCTAAAGGTGGCCAAATCGGCATAATCAAAAGCTGATTTTGGCCGCCCTCAACTGCAGTCCGTCGCAGAAGCGGTGAACGTTTAAGGGGGCTGTCAAAGGCGTAGCGAAGGCGGGGCGGGGGCATGGTTAACACATGGGCGCCCTGGACCGATTATGGAAAAAAGAAGGGCGGCCCTGAAGAGCATATGACCGACTTTACTTGGTCCATTTATTTTCAGGAACAAGCTTCAAAAAGGTGTCCAAACTGACTAGATGACCACTGGAGAGAATCGGGGATGACCTCTCCGTACTCCCCCAGTGGTCACCAACCCTCTCCCAACCTAAAAAAACAAACAAACATTTTTTTGCCAGCCTCTATGCCAGCCTGAAATGTCATACCCAGCTCCATGACAGCAGTATGCAGGTCCCTGGAGCAGTTTTAGTGGGTGCAGTGCACTTCAGGTAGGCGGACCCAGGCCCATCCTCCCCCACCTGTTACACTTGTGGTGGTAAATGTGAACCCTCCAAAACCCACCCGAAACCCACTGTACCCACATCTAGGTGCCCCCCTTCACCCATAAGAGCTATGGTAGTGGTGTACTGTTGTGGGGAGTGGGTTTTGGGGGGATTTGGGGGCCTCAGCAACCAAGGGAAGGGAGCTATGCACCTGGGAGCAATTAATGAAGTCCACTGCAGTGCCCCCTAGGGTGCCCAATTGGTGTCCTGGCATGTGAGGGGGACCAGTGCACCACAAATGCTGGCTCCTTCCATGACCAAAGGGCTTGTATTTGGCCGGTTTTGAGATGGCCGACCTCAGTTTCCGTTATCGGCGAAAACCGAGGACGACCATCTCTAAGTTCGGTGATCTCAACATTTAGGTCGACCATCTCTAAGGTTGAACTAAATGTTGAGATTTGGCTGGCCCCAACCGTATTATAGAAATGAAAGATGGACACCCATCTTGTTCGATAATACGGTTGGCTCTGCCCCTTCCCTGGGGCCGGCCCCAGAGATGGGCACCCTTAGAGATGGGCATCCCCATTGTATTATACCCCTCAATGTCACTGCTCCTGGGACTTGCTTGCAGCTCTGTTGGGTATACCCATCATATCTGTAGCTGTCATACAGCCTGGAATCCCCTTTCATTTTCATTTCTTATGGGGGTGGGAAGGGGACAGCATCCAATGGGGTATTAAGGAGGGGTCAAGTCTTAATCCCTCCAGTGGTCAGCTGGTCAGTCAGAGCACCTTTTTGTACCTTAGACATGATTGAAACCGGTCTAGATAAAATTATCCTTTCTTTGTCTTGGGTGCCCAATTTTCGGGCTCTCCTTAGCCTCACCCAAAACACAATTCCAAGATGCCCCCTTACTATATGGATGAAGTGCAGTGAAAAATGTTCTTATTTTGTATTTTGAAAATCATGTGGTTTATACGTTTTGGGGAGATGGACATTTTTTTGGCCATTTTGGCTCGTCTATGTCCTTCGAAAAGGAGCATCTTATGTTCTTTCACAAAACATTTATATTGTTGTTTCAGGACATGCAAGTTTATGTAAAGGCATATAAACAATTATGTGCTCATGTTGGTCCATTGATAGTTTAGACATTTATGGTTCTAAAATGGATGTTCCTGCTGCATGTAACTGGCGCATAATCATCCATTTTTTCCCTGTATCGTAGAACAAAAGCTGTGCACCGGCAGATCATGTTCTGAAATAACGGTGGAACTCGAAATGTCCGCACCTGGATATTTCAATTCCAACTTGTGTGTCCTTTCTAAAGCGCCGCTTTCACACCACTTAAGGCAAATTTCTTCAAATATATTGAATGCTATGATTAATTTGTATCATGAACATCTTGTTTGGTTCCTATTCAGTACTGTAGAAAGAACATCCTTGAGAAAAATTCATTGGAGCATGTTCAAAGTTTTAGGAAGGGAAATGAAAAAGCATTTCAAAGGGGAAATCCCTTAGGACCTGTGGGAGAAAAAAATATATACAATGCAACAAAACTTAAAGCAGTATTTTTTCTAAAATCAGAGGAGGTAAGATGCTAACGTTATATAATCACGCCTGTAACAAAAAATGAAAACAATTCCTTGATAATACTTGCAACTATCTGGTTAGAAAGTTGTTTTACCCCAGGTTCTATTTGCTTTACAAACAACAGCAAAGGTTATCTTTGACAAGGTTTTTAGCTATTATTTTCTTCCGGTGAAATGCTATTTCTTGAGGAAAAAGGTCTTCAGAACAAAATGACAATAAATCCTGATTTAGATACATAAAGCTGCCATTGATATCATATAATATCAGTGTTCTTTCTCATTTGATACAGGCATTTTAAAGATAAATGGTAAAACAGAACTGGAAATCCATCTGGCCAGCTGCCTGCTCTAATGAATAACCCCACTTTGGCTCCACTAATGTAAGCAGAAAGTTCTCTCCCGGCCGCTTTCGTCTGTCATGAATCTACAAGACAGCCGACATAATATCAGAGCGACAACGGCCTGCTAACAGTGCAGTCACTTCCATTTTCTTCGCTTTCTATTGATTTCCACTTAATAACAGGCGAAAAACTAAACGTCCGCTCTGAGTACCTAATAAATCCTGCCTGAGCTTTTTATTGAGGAGAATTTAATAAAAACAGTCATTGTGGCTGAAGGATTTTTCGTCGGTGCAGAACAGAGAAGAAAGACATTTGAATTTTTAAAGGGATGCTCTTCCCTTGGAAAACTGTATCCAGGCCCCAATCAATCAAGCTTCTATTTAACCTGATGCTAAAGCCTTAATGTGTTACTCAGATGAACAAGGATGAGCAGTTTGACAGCTTGACTGAGACATGAAAAGTGGGGGGTCAGGAGATGGAGTGCCCCCCCTCCCTGTACAAGAAAACTGGATCCGATTTCAATTTGCTAATTGTTTGAAAAGGTTTAATTACCTGTCTCCGAGGCCGTCAAAGCGTTCGGTGACAGAGATTTTACTAATCTGCTTTATTGCTTTTTTTGGTGTGTGTTTGACTTGATATGTCCTTCTCGCCCTCATCACTGCTGTGCTTTAAAGCTAAAGAGACTGGTAAAACTGACTAAGGAGTTAACCAGGTGGGATAAGCTCAACGTGCCCTGGTTAGGGTGGAAGGCTTGTGTTGAGATATTAACATTACCCTGGTTTCTTTATCTATTTCAAATATTTCCAGTCCCAATTCCCGAGACTACCTTTAGATAGTTGGAAAAGAAGATTTTTGTTGTTTATTTTATTTTTGTTACATTTGTACCTTGCGCTTTCCCACTCATGGCAGGCTCAATGCGGCTTACTTGGGGCAATGGAAGGTTAAGTGACTTGCCCAGAGGTCACAAGGAGCTGCCTGTGCCTGAAGTGGGAATTGAGCTCAGTTCCCCAGGACCAAAGTCCACCACCCTAACTACTAGGCCACTCCTCCACTGTTGCTACTATTTGAGATTCTACATGGAATTTTGCTATTCCACTAGCAACACTCTATGTAGAAGTCGGCCCTTGCTGATCACCAATGTGGCCGCGCAGGCTTCTGCTTCTGTGAGTCTGACATCCTGCACGTATGTGCAGGACGTCAGACTCACAGAAACAGAAGCCTGCGCAGCCTTCTACATGGAATGTTGCTAGTGGAATAGCAACATTCCATGTAGAATCTCCAAAATAATATCTATTTTATTTTTGTTACATTTGTTCCCTGCACTTTCCCACTCATGGCAGGCTCAATGCAGCTTACATGGGGCAATGGAGGGTTAAATGACTTGCCCAGAGTCACAAGGAGCTGCCTGTGCCTGAAGTGGGAATCGAACTCAGTTCCTCAGGACCAAAGTCCACCACCCTAACCACTAGGCCAGTCCTCCACCACAGAAAGGCAGAAAACCCCAGGTTTGTGAGAGGGGTGTTATTTCTAAAGAAGGGGGCTGAGGAGTACCCAACTTCAACAAATGTTATGTAACAGCTCAATTTGGAGCCCCAGTACTGTGGGATCAGGACAAACCCGAACCAACAACATTAAGAGCAGCAAGTTGAAATTAAACCCGCGTCTTAATGTCGTTGGATTGATTTCTCGTGTGTAAACCTAATTAACAATGTTTGTGCGCTGAGGCACTCTTAGATGTTTTATTTGTGATAGTGTTTGCTTGTTTTTTTTTTTAAGACTACTATTCCAATATAATTGAGTGTCGTTGTAGATAATATGCTGAATTCTTCTGCCCAGTGTGCGGCTGTGGCCAAAATAGTAAACAGGATTTATTAGTCACACCTTTCTCAGTAGTAGCTCAAGGTGAGGTTCATTCAGGTAAACTGGATATTTTTCTGTCCTAATAGGGCTCACAATCTAAGTTTGTACCTGAAGCAATGGAGGGTTAAGTGACTTGCCCAAGCTCACAAGCAGCAGCAGGGGGATTTGAACCGGCTACCTCTGGATTACAGGATCAGTGCTCTAACCACTATGCCACTCCTCCACTCTATGAACTATTAGGAAAGGGATGATGAATAAGAGCGAAAATGTTATAATGCCTCTGTCTAGCTCCATGGTGTGACCACACCTTGAGTATTGCATTCGTTTCTGGTCATTGTATCTCAAAAAAGATATAGCATAATTAGAAAAGGTTTAAAGAAAAGAGACCAAAATGATAAAGGGAATGGAACTCCTCTCATATGAGGAAAGGCTAAAGAGGTTAGGGTTCTTCAGCTTGGAAAAGAGGTAGATGAGGGGAGATACGATTGAGGTCTATAAAATCCTGAGTGGCGTAGAATGAGTAGAAAATCGATTTTTTACTTGTTCCGAAAGTACAAAGACTAGGGGACACTCAAGGAAGTTACAACGAAATACTTTTAAAACAAATAGGAGGAAATATTTTTTCACTCAACGAATAGTTAAGCTCTGGAACACTTTCAGGCTTATTTTCGAAAGAGAAGGACGCCCATCTTTCGACACAAATCGGGAGATGGGCGTCCTTCTCGCAAGGTCATCCAAATCGGCCTAATCGAAAACCGATTTTTGGACACCATCAACTGCTTTTCCGTTGCGGGGACGACCAAAGTTCACAGGGGTGTGTTGGCAGGGTAGCGAAGACTGGGGCGTGATTAGGAAATGGTCGTCCTTGGCCGATAATAGAAAACAGAAGGGCGTCCCTGATGAGCACTTGGACAACTTGGTCCATTTTTTTTCACGACTAATCCTCAGGTGCCCGAACTGACCAGATGACCACTGGAGGGAATCGTGGATCACCTCATCTTACTGTCCCAGTGGTCACTAACCCCTTCCCACATAAAAAAAAAAACAAGTTTAAAAATACTTTTTTGCCAGCCTCAAATGCCATACTCAGGTCCATCACAGCAGTATACAGGTCCCTGGAGCAGTTGTAGTGGGTGCAGTGTACTTCAGGCAGGCGGACCTGGAGGGGGGGATTTGGGGTGCTCACCACCCAAGCAATTTCTGAAGTCCACTGCAGTGCCCCCTAGGGTGCCCAGTTGGTGTCCTGGCATGTGAGGGAGGACCAGTGCACTACAAATGCTGGCTGCTCCCACGACCAAAGGGCTTGGATTTGGACATTTTTAAGATAGACGTCTTTGGTTTCCATTATCGCCGAAAACCGAGGACGACCATCTGAAAAACGACCAAAGGACGACCATCTCTAAGGTCGACCTAAATGTCAAGATTTGGGCATCCCCGACCATATTATCGAAATGAAAGATGGACGTCCATCTTGTTTCGATAATATGCATTGCCCCGCCCCTTTACAGGGCTGTCCTGCGAGGGCGCCCTCATGAAAACTTGGGCGCCCCATTCGATTATGCCCCTCCACACTGGAGAACATGGTAACAGCAGTTAGTGTATCTGGGTTTAAAAAAGGTTTGGACAAGTTCCTGGAGGAAAAGTCCATAATCTGCTGCTGAGACAGACATAGAAACATAGAAACATGATGGCAGATAAGGGCCATATGACCCATCCAGTCTACCCATCCTCTGTAACCCCTAATTCTTCCTGTTCCTAAGTGATCCCACATGCTTATCCCATACCTTTTTAAATTCTTGAACAGTGCTCGACTCCACCACCTCCACAGGGAGGCCATTCCATGCCTCCACCACCCTTTCTGTGAAATAATACTTCCTTAGGTTACTCCTAAGCCTATTCCCTCTTAACTTTGTCATATGCCCCCTCATTCCAGAGCTCTCCTTCATTTGAAAAAGGCTCTCTTCCTGTACATAAATGCCCTTGAGATATTTAAACGTTTCTATCATGTCTCCTCTCTCCCTCCTCTCTTCCAGCATATACATGTTGAGGTACCTAAGCGGAAGCAAATGTTTGCCCTGGGATTTGTAGCATGGAACGTTTTGGGTTTCTGTCAGGTACTTGTGACCTGGCTCGGCCACTGTTGGAAACAGGATACTGGTCTAGATAGACCATCAGTCTGACCTAGTATGACTACTCTTAGGTTCTTATGTCTTTCAAGCCGAAACACAGACATGTCAGGTCTAGTCATTAAAGGACTCTTGATTGTTCCAGTCATAGAGGCCAATTTCTACTTTTCTTTTGCTGTTAAAAAAAGTTCAGCCATGACTACGCAATGGATTAAGGAACTCATTCTTTTATTCCCCAATTTTGTATTTCCACCTACAAAATGAGACCAAGTTGAAACTGTGGGCTCACTACTTAATTAATGGGTGCCACTTACATGTGTGGATTTGATAAATAGGTCAACTGCATATGGTAATAGTGCGGCTTCCATGTCAAAGTTGTATAATCATCACTTCCATTCTCTCACATTCTTTTCTAAAATAACACCGGAAGTCGAGCATGCCCTGACCTGGATGCCTCAATTCCAGTCTCTGCGTCCTTTGCTACATGTGTATTGTATTTCAGGAAAACATCTGACCCTTTTATTACTACTACTACTGCATAACTTTTCTATAGCGCTACTAGACGTACGCAGTGCTGTATACTTGAACATGAAGAGACAGTCCCTGCTCGACAGAGCTTACAATCTAATCAGGACGGACAAACAGGACAAATAAGGGATAAGGACAAAGAGTAGCAAGAATCTATGCAGAATCCCATAGTGTAGCAAGACATTACTACTACTACTACTTATCATTTCTATAGTGCTACTAGACGTACAAAGTGCTGTATACTTGAACATGAAGAGACAGTCCCTGCTTGACAGAGCTTACAATGTAATCAGGACAAACAGGATTAATAAGGGATAAGGACAAAGTGTGGCAAGATTCGGGAATCCTAAAGAGCAGCAAGATTCTGTGCAGAATCCAAATGAGTAGCAAGATTCCGGAATCCCAAAGAGTACTACTACTACTTATCATTTTTATAGCGCTACTAGACGTACGCAGCTCTGTACACTGAACATGAAGAGACAGTCCCTGCTCAACAGAGCTTACAATCTAATTAGGACAGACAAACAAGAGATAAGGGAATATTAAAGTGAGGATGATAAAATAAGGGTTCTGAACAAGTGAACAAGGGTTAGGAGTTAAAAGCAGCATCAAAAAGGTGGGCTTTTAGCTTAGATTTGAAGACGGCCAGAGAAGGAGCTTGAAGTACCAGCTCAGGAAGTCTATTCCAGGCATATGGTGCAGCAAGATAAAAGGAACGGAGTCTGGAGTTAGCCGTGGAGGAGAAGGGTGCAGATAAGAGAGATTTACCCAGTGAACGGAGTTCCCGGGGAGGAATGTAGGGAGAGGTGAGAGTGGAGAGGTACTGAGGAGCTGCAGTTTTTTATAGGATGTGAAGTTTATAAACTGCTTCTTTTTTAATTGTACAAATGTAATAATACATTCCAAGTTCTTCACATTATCAATAACTATTACACATTTTTTTACTGCAGGGATAATTAGATGCCTAAAGAGGTCATCTTTCGTTTGTACAAACCACATATCGTATTTCATTTTTTTAAAACAATTCCTTGCACCCAATGAGGGTTCATCATTTGCTAGAAAATTCTAATGAATTTTGGAAAGAAAATTCCCATGGGGCAATTTGTCGCCTTCACCGGTGAAATACAATAAATGCAGGGCCCCCAGTCTTAATGTGCCACTGCTTTATCATTTATCTATTAGAATTCCTCTTATTCTCATTAGCTCACCAAAGAGTTTATCAGATGAACAGTTGAAGTGATAAAAAAAGGAACAGCATAAGTGCTCCGAAATGTCAAACTGCTTCTATAAAATTGCCGACTCTCAAATTTATGCAGCACAATTGTTATGAAAACTGTTCATCCATGCAAGGCAATAAGAGCCTTAATTACTCATACACACTGCTGCTCTTGATGTGGTGTGTGCTGTGGCTTATGCAGCCTATAAGATAAGATTGAAGTGTATGGGTCCTCCCATGCCAAGGACCATCATTGACTTGATAGGGTAGCAGCTATATTCAGATTTTGTCGAATGGAATGGGAAGGATAGACATATTTATCAGCATATTATTATAAAAATGTTTGGGGGGGGGGGGCGGGGGGGTTGCTATCAAAAACATCCAAATCACTATCTCCAGGTTTTTTTCATAGTATCTATCATGAGAAAATTGTTCACCTGAGATAAGAAGCAGATTTTCTTTTGCAGCTTATTTTTAAAAATTTTCTTGCATTGAAGATGAATATTGGAAAGCTACTTTTAGAACGCCTTTTTAAGTGTAACCACAGAGGGAAAAGTGTGATGTACAATTTGTTGCCATACGCATGTACTGAGGTGTATTAAGAGACAGAACAGTTAGCAGACATATCTTTTCTCATAAATTCTGTTGCACTGTTTTAACTTCAGAATATTCTTTTCATTTGTCTTGCTTTTTTCTCTTTCCTTTTCTCTTCCCGTCTGGTCTCCAACGGCGCATCAGCTTTGTCTTCAGTTCTCTTTTTTCTTCCTGCAGTCTCTTTTCCCCCTAGTCTCTCTGTTTTGATCTCTTTTTTTATAGCCCCCCACACAGTCTGTCTGTCTTTATATCCTCCCTTCTCTCTACTGTGCCCTCCCTATGGGTTTCTGTCATGACTCTTTTCCTCAGCACGTAGACATTTTATGGTACCCTCTCATGTGAGAAGTGGACAAGCGTAGCTGCTTTATTTTTCCTCTCCCCCATTCCCCTATGTGACTTGGAGCCAGAAAAGCTCCCCTTACAAATAATAAGCTTCCCCTAGACTTTTTTTTTTATTTTTATTATTTTCCCCATAACTTTTAGTTTGAGGTCATAAAGTGGAACAGAAAGGCAGGAGAGCTTTTGAGCTTTTCTGTTGGTTACATAGTAACAATAGTAACATAGTAGATGACGGCAGAAAAAGACCTGCACGGTCCATCCAGTCAGCCCAAGAAATGTGCCACTTTTTTGTGTATACCTTACCTTGATTTGTACCTGTCTTTTTCAGGGCACAGACCGTACAAGTCTGCCCAGCACTATCCCCGCTTCCCAACCACCAGCCCCGCATCCCACTGTGCCACTTTTTTGTGTATACCTTACCTTGATTTGTACCTGTCTTTTTCAGGGCACAGACCGTACAAGTCTGCCCAGCACTATCCCCGCCTCCCAACCACCAGCCCCGCCTCCCACTACCGGCTCTGTTATCCAATCTCGGCTAAGCTCCTGAGGATCCATTTCTTCTGAACAGGATTCCTTTATGTTTATCCCACGCATGTTTGAATTCCGTTACCGTTTTCATCTCCACCACCTCCCGCGGGAGGGCGTTCCAAGCACCGACCACTCTCTCCGTGAAAAAATACTTCCTGACATTTTTCTCGAGTCTGCCCCCCTTTTCAACCTCATTAATACCTTTCAAATATTTGAACGTCTGTATCATATCACCCTCGTTTCTCCTTTCCTCCAGAGTATACAGGTTCAGGTCAGCAAGTTTCTCCTCGTACGTCTTGTAACACAAATCCCATACCATTCTCGTAGCTTTTCTTTGCATCGCTTCGATTCTTTTTACATCCTTAGCAAGATACGGCCTCCAAAACTGAACACAATACTCCAGATGGGGCCTCACCAACGACTTCTACAGGGGCATCAACACTCCCTTTCTTCTGCTGGTCACACCTCTCTCTATACAGCCCAACAACCTTCTAGATACAGCCACCGCCTTGTCACACTGTTTCGTCGCCTTGAAATCCTCAGATACTATCACCCCAAGATTTCTCTCCCCGTCCGTACCTATCAGACTCTCGCCGCTTAACACATACTTCTCCCGTGGATTTATATTCCCTAAGTGCATCACTTTGCATTTCTTCGCATTGAATTTTAATTGCCAAACCTTAGACCATTCTTCTAGCTTCTTCAGATCCTTTTTCATGTTTTCCACTCCCTCCCGGGTGTCCACTCTGTTACAGATCTAAGTATCATCCGCAAATAGGCAAACTTTACCTTCTAACCCTTCGGCAAGGTCACTCACAAATATATTGAACAGAATCGGCCCCAGCACCGATCCTTGAGGCACTCCACTACTCACCTTTCCCTCCTCCAAACGAACTCCATTTACCACCATCCTCTGGCTTCTGTCCGTCAACCAGTTCCTAATCCAGTTCACCACTTCGGGTTCTATCTTCAGCCCATCCAGTTTATTTAAGAGCCTCCTGTGGGGAACCGTGTCAAAAGCTTTGCTGAAATCTAAGTAGATTATGTCTATAGCTCGTCCCTGATTCAATTCTCCTGTCACCCAATCAATGAGATTCATTTGGCACAATTTCCCTTTGGTAAAACCATGTTGTCTCGGATCTTGCAACTTATTGGCTTCCAGGAAATTCACTATCCTTTCCTTCAGCATCGCTTCCATTACTTTTCCAATAACCGAAGTGAGGCTTACCGGCCTGTAGTTTCCAGCTTCTTCCTTGTCACCACTTTTGTGAAGAGGGACCACCTCCGCCGTTTTCCAATCCCTCAGAACCTCTCCCGTCTCCAAGGATGTATTAAAGAAATCTTTAAAAGGACCCGCCAGAACCTCTCTGAGCTCCCTCAGTATCCTGGGGTGGATCCCGTATGGTCCCATGGCTTTGTCTACCTTTAGCTTTACAAGTTGTTCATACACACTCTCTTTTGTAAATGATGCTATATCCACTCCATTTTCATTTGTACTTTTTCCAGTCCATCCAAAAATGTATGTGCGACAACATCAAAATTGCTGCAAGTCCATGTTGGGTCTGCGACTTTACTGCCAACCATTGATCTAAACATAAAGTCTCAGGTTGTAACCGGGCGGTAATGACCTACGTGCACCAAATGCCACTTGGCGCGCGTCCGATACACACGCCCGAAGATAAAAGTTTTCAGCCGCGCGTATCAGCCATGCGCCAACAATGAAATTACCACAAGAGCCACACGGTAACTGGGTGGTAACTCTATTTTGGCACGCGTTGGGCGTGTGTAGAACCTTACACGGCTTAGTAAAAAGGCCTCTAAAATTATTAGATGAGAATCTACCTTAGATTGTAAGCTCCTTTGAGCAGGGACCGTCATTCTTTGTTTATTGTACAGCGCTGCGTAACTCTAGTAGCGCTCTATAAATGTCAAATAGTAGTAGTAATAAAACTTGGGTGTATTGAGGGTTTGTAAGCAGATAGTCTGTTAGTAAAAACTTATGCATAGATTTTAGCATCAATATTAATTATTGGTCTAAAGTTGACCATATCCATGTGGTCTCTACTAGGTTTTGTCAAAAGCACCATAAAGGTCTCAGCAACAGTACCTATCATTTGACTGATATCAAGAAATGAGTGATATAGCCCCAACAATTTTGGAACCATCAAGTTGTCTCTCTCTGAAATGTGCTACCTCTTCAACTATGGATCTTGACTAATTACTATACTTTTAGAAAAGTCCTCAAGACGTTTATTTGCAGAAGCTATTTGATATAATCGTTAGTTATGTTAATGTGAGATGATCTGTGATGTGATACGTATTAGGCTTTACTTATTTAGTTTTGGTAATCTGTTCTTATAGATTATAATCTGCAATGAACCATTCGTGGTATTTGCAGAATAATAGCAATACATAACATAACATAACATACCAACATAGGCTGAAAGGTCAGTCAAACCATCCTTACCTGGAGTGTTATTAATTTTTAAAGAGCCAATTACTGTCAAAATTTCTGTTTCAGAAAGAGGAGCCTCTAGAGCATCTAATTCAGGTGAGGAAAGCTGCTTCCCTAGAAGGTTGGACAGAAAGGTCACGTGGCCCGATTCATTCCATTTGCTTTTATGACTTTTGCATCAAACTGGCCAAAAATGCAGCCTCAGATTTGTTTTGTTTTGAAGATGCCATCGACGCAGAATTAACCACTGAAAGGAATATATAAGAAGCAAAATAGGACAGTAAGAAATAGAGTTGTACCGAATAAAATATTTTACTATCTGGCCAAATACGAATAACGAAAAATATTATTTATCTGAATACAAACACCGAAAACATAGTAGCGTAGTAGATGACGGCAGAAAAAGACCTGCACGGTCCATCCAGTCTGCCCAACAAGATAACTTATATGTGCCACATTTTGTGTATACCTTACCTTGATTTGTACCTGTCTTTTTCAGGGCACAGACCGTACAAGTCTGCCCAGCACTATCCCCGCCTCCCACTACCGGCTCTTGCCACCCAATCTCGGCTAAGCTCCTGAGGATCCCTTCCTTCTGAACAGGATTCCTTTATGTTTATCCCACCCATGTTTGAATTCAGTTACCGTTTTCATCTCCACCACCTCCCGCAGGAGGGCATTCCAAGCATCCACTACTCTCTCTGTGAAAAAATACTTCCTGACATTTTTCTTGAGTCTGCCCCCCTTCAATCTCATTTCATACCCTCTCGTTCTACTGCCTTTGCATCTGCGGAAAAGGTTCATTTGCGGATTAATACCTTTCAAATATTTGAACGTCTGTATCATATCACCCCCGTTTCTCCTTTCCTCCAGAGTATACATGTTCAGGTCAGCAAGTCTCTCCTCATACGTCTTGTAACACAAATCCCATACCATTCTCGTAGCTTTTCTTTGCACTGCTTCAATTCTTTTTACATCCTTAGCAAGATACGGAATAATAGGCATTGAGATTTAACATAACAAATAATAAAAGAAGCAATGTGAAATCAGAGATCAAGTGTTTATTTCAGTAGCATTTAGCATAGTAGTGTCATAGATTAATAGAGTCTCAGATTATTCCTACTTGAAATTTAATCACAATTTGGCTGAATACAAATAATGTATTCAGAGTTGATATTGAATTGAATATGAATATTTGATACTGCCCTAGTAAGAAACCAGACATCAGCGGGAGACCTTCTTCAGGTGGCCATCTTGATGTGCTGCCAGACCGGAAGTCTCAAGACCTACTTTTCTCAATCTCTGAAGTCTAGTGGGTGTGGGGCAGAAGCAAATCCCCAAGCAGTCGTGCTCATGCCAGCCCCAGGTTCAAAATATGAATGGTCACCCCTAATGGTAGTCTTGCAGTACTACCGCTAAGAGCCAAGTTGCCATAAAAGGGTCTATTGCCCTTATATACAGCTCAACTCCTAACAGCAAGGGCAGGACCGAATGAGGATCATTCCTGCCCCAAACCCACTAGACACTAGGGAATAAGAAAGTTAGGCCTCTGGGAGGGGGAGAACGGGAGTGGGGGTAGTTGAGGAAAGAGGAATTGGGGGCTGGAACTTGGGAGGAGTTTGCCGAGGCCATTGGGGGTCTAAGTTGAGGTGGTGTTTGAGGGGGTATGACTTGGGGGGGGCATTGGGATGGTCTGAATTCAGGGCATTGGGGGTTATGACCCTTAGGCAGACAATCAAGAGGGTTTGAGTTTGGGGAGCATCAGTGGGATCTGAGTTGGGAGGGGGGCATTCGGGGAGGCAAATGTAATTGTCAGCCCCTGTAAGATGTGGATTAGGTGCATCAGGCCGTTGCTTTGTGGCCCAACGATCCTGTTGGGAAAAGAACAATGCTTACATGGTACTGAGTTAATACAGGTTAGTCACTCCCATGGTAAATTAGGGTACAGTAAAAGCCTGATTTTTTTACCACACCTTAATAACTACCCCCATTAATGTTAGACATGACAAATAAAGAAGCTGTGACTGTGTTTTGCCACTTGAACTGGAACATAGTAACATAGTAACATAGTAGATGACGGCAGAAAAAGACCTGCACGGTCCATCCAGTCTGGAACCACTATTATCGTATGAAAAATAGGTCAATAAGGTGGGTTGTGAGTGCCACTGTTAGGTCTTTATAAAGACTCATGCAAATGCCTTGGAAATGTTGGACCCAATATTGAAAATGATTTAAATGGCCAGGAAAGACTCCTGACTCTTTAAATCACTTGGATCAGGCAAACTGGCAATATTCAGTGGCACTTAACCAGACAGTGATGCTGAATATTCTGCTAAACGGTCAGTTCCTAACCGTTTAGGCTAGAGGCAGGCCAATGCAGAGAGTGGTCCAGCTGATTAGCGGTGATATTCAGACCACTAACCGGCTAGGTAAATAGGCTTTTTTAACTTTATACGCCAAGTTCAACCGGGCACCAGTTTGAATATTGGCTGGTGCCCAGTTAAACTGAAATTGCATCTGGAGGGTCCCCTGTCCTGCTCCCCTCTTCCTCCCTCCCCCAAGGTAATATAGGACTGATTCAGCCCCCATTCACCTCTGTAGAACCTCTTGGGCCTACTTGAAGAAGTCTCTGGTAGTCTATGGGAAAATTGGGCAGGAGTGATGCCCATTCACTCCTGCCTGGCACCAACTTGCAGCTCAAAATGGCTGCCACAATCTCTAGAAGTAGCCTCATGGTACTTAAAAGACCGAGGTACCTTAAGTACTCACAATACTTGAAGTGCCTTGAGACTGTTGCTAGAGGTCATGATAGCCATTTTAGACTACAGGTTGGCCCAGGCAGAAGCAAGTGGGCATCAATGCTGTCTAGCTTTCCCCAGGCCACCAGGGACTTTTCAGGTAGGCCTGGAGAGCCTAAGGAGGTAAGTAGGGACTGGGGCAACCCTCTATTGCTTTGGTGGTAGATGGAAGGGGAGTTCAAGACAGAGGTCACCTGATAAGTACATAAGTAATGCCACACTGGGAAAAGACCAAGGATCCATCGAGCCCAGCATCCTGTCCACGACAGTGGCCAATCCAGGCCAAGGACACCTGGCAAGCTTCCCAAACATACAAACATTCTATACATTTCCCAAGTCCATTTAGTAGTGGTTTATGGACTTGTCCTTTAGGAAACTGTCTAACCCCCTTTTAAACTCTGCCAAGCTAACCGCCTTCACCACGTTCTCCGGAAACGAATTCTAGAGTTTAATAATGTGTTGGGTGAGGAAATATTTTCTCCGATTTGTTTTAAATTTACTACACTGTAGTTTAATCGCATGCCCCCTAGTCCTAGTATTTTTGGAAAGCGTGAACAGACGCTTCACATCCACCTGTTCCACTCCACTCATTATTTTATATACCTCTATCATGTCTCCCCTCAGCCGTCTCTTCTCCAAGCTGAAAAGCCCTAGCCTCCTTAGTCTTTCTTCATAGGGAAGTCGTCCCATCCCCGCTATCATTTTAGTCGCCCTTCGCTGCACCTTTTCCAATTCTACTATATCTTTCTTGAGATGTGGCGACCAGAATTGAACACAATACTCAAGGTGCGGTCGCACCATGGAGCGATACAACGGCATTATAACATCCTCACACCTGTTTTCCATACCTTTCCTAATAATACCCAACATTCTATTCACTTTCCTAGCCGACCAATTTTCAGTCAGGACCCACGTAAGTATCTTATGTGGGTTGCTGCTGAATATCAACTGGACCTACAGAAACTCCAGCGGCCAGTGTATTTTGAATTAGCCCTGGATATTCAGTGCTGGTGCCCAAACGTGGCCCAGCAGTGAATATCTGGGACTAATTCTGCCCATGGTGGTCAGTGTTTAAAAATAAAAAATGCTGACCATCATGGACTGAATATCTGTGTGCATTTCAGAACATGAATGTATGATCCAGTGTCTGCCCCATCTAGAGTTACTCATATGCCCTACAGTATTAGTCCACTTCAACACTGCTACCATGCATTATGAAAGAGGTGATGGTGCCCTTGTATAAGTCTCTGGTGAGGCCCCATTTACAGTACCGTGTGCAATTCCGGAGACCGCACTTACAGAAAGATATAAACAGGATGGAGTCGGTCCAGAAGGCGGCTACAAAATTGGTAAGCGGTCTTGGACATAAAACATATAAGGACAGGCTTATGGACTTCAACATGTACATGCTGGAAGAGAGGAGGGAAAGAGGAGATATGATAGAAACATGAAAATATCTCAGGGGCATTAACATACTGGAACAGAGCCTTTTTCAAATGAAGGAAAAGTCTGGAATGAGGGGGGCATACGATGAAGTTAAGAGGAAATAGGCTTAGGAGGAATCTAAGAAAGTATTCATTTACGGAAAGAGTGGTGGAAGCGTGTAATGGCCTCCTGGTGGAGGTTGTGGAGACGAGGACTGTGTCGGAGTTTAAGAACGCACGGGACAAGCATGTGGGATCCCTTAGGAAAAGAAGGCGTTAAGGATTACGGAGGATGGGCAGACTGGATGGGCCATGTGGCCTTTATCTGCCATCATATTTCTCTGTTTCTATTTTATCACAGATCCCATTTTATACATACCAGTAATTCATGTTAACGACATCAGCACACAATAACAAAGTAGCGAATGTTAGTAACTCTACAATAGCTGCATATCCCAACTCCACTCCTTAGAAAGCCTTCAGTCTTCCCAGGTAAAATTGTACTTTGAAAAGATGTTCATGCCTACAATTATCTGCACATCATCCCAGTAATTTCATAAATGCCTATTTCTCCATTAAAATGCTATTTTACCCATGGAAATGGCTCATAAAATTACCCCCTAAGTGATCGACTACCTTTGCAGATTATGGTGATCAAAAATTTATTATGCTAAAATTTAAGAAACTACCATACTTATAAAGAATAGAATATTATAGCTTTCACAGTAATGGACTCTTGTAAAAACTACCCACAGCTAGAATTAGATCATATTAATTGAAGGCACGTGCTTCTAATGGAAAACAAAGGTAATTATTACCGTGGAGGACATGACTGCTTTTAGAAAATGCAAGGATCGAAATAAACCTTTGTTTTTCTACAACAATATTTGCATGTTTAAATGAAATATATTTTGACAGCTTCCTGCTAGGTCTCATATTTTACTGTCTACCAAAATTGTCTAGAATAATTTGTGAAAAACGATTAATATCTTTATCTTATATCACAGCATGTTATTGTCCTCCGGTAGTAGGTCTGGAGGGGCATTTCCGATATGATGTTCAAATGGAGAAATAAACATTTAACAGGAAACCTGTAAAAGCGCAAGTCCACGATAGAAGAAAGAACTAAATGTTTTCTGGTATTCAAAATTACCGATAGGAAAAAGTTTAGAAAGAGGACGCACTGCAAACGCCACCGATGTTCAGAGATAAACATTTCTGCCAATTGAAAATACGCTTCTCAAAAAGTGCAAGGGCTATACTGGTCCCCGTGTCAAGAAAATGGCCACGACAACAGCAGGACATTTCCTCCACGTTCAAGACATGCATGTATACCTCTGCATGTAGAGGAATGTTCCTCAATGTGCACAGCAATATCACTGTGCATAAGTACATAAGTAATGCCACACTGGGAAAAGACCAAGGGTCCATCGAGCCCAGCATCCAATCTAGGCCAAGGGCACCTGGCAAGCTTCCCAAACGTACAAACATTCTATACATGTTATTCCTGGAATTGTGGATTTTTCCCAAGTCCATTTAGTAGCAGTTTATGGACTTGTCCTTTAGGAAACCGCCCAACCCCTTTTTAAACTCTGGCAAGCTAACCACCTTCACCACACTCTCCGGCAACGAATTCCAGAGTTTAATTATTCGTTGGGTGAAGAAACATTTCCTCCGATTTGTTTTTTAAGTTTACTACACTGTAGTTTCATCGCATGCCCCCTAGTCCTAGTATTTTTGGAAAGCGTGAACAGACGCTTCACATCCACCTGTTCCATTCCACTCATTATTTTATATACCTCTATCATGTCTCCCCTCAGCCGTTTCGTCTCCAAGCTGAAAAGCCCTAGCCTCCTTAGTCTTTCTTCATAGGGAAGTCGTCCCATCCCCGCTATCATTTTCGTCGCCCTTCTCTGCACCTTTTCCAATTCTACTATATCTTTCTTGAGATGCGGCGATGTGCAGGGATCCCAGTTTCTCCATGCAGGAATCAGAGCGCCTGGTCCTCCTGTGCCTGAGGCACAGGAGACAAATCTTGAAGCACCACCACCACCTGCCTCCAAAACAATCTCTCCAGAAGGGCATGGAGATTCATAAGGGGCAGCTTGGAAAGGTGAATGTGAAATATTGCCCCCCAGGGTAACAGTTCCATACATAGGCAGGGTTGCATACAGTGTTGTTGCAATGCATCGTATTGATTTTTCATAAGAATGAATAGCAAAGCATTGCTGAAATCAGAATGTACAGAATATCCAATGACAAGTAATTTGGGGTCCCTCCTCCACTAACCATGAAATACTAAAAGGAGGAGCTGCATATATCTGCACCCCCTCCCTCTCCCCAACATCCTGCTCCATGCCTACGTACTGATGGGAATGTTGGCCGCAGCTCACTAAAGTACATCGAGACACCCAAAGGCACATCTGCTTTACCCCCACCTCCCAGCAATAGTGAACATGCTCCACAGGAAGGCCATCTTGCCATCCTCTGCCCCCATGTTCACCTCAACTCACACAGCACCTGCGCCTGTGTAATGCAAACAGACCCCCTCGGCCTCCCCCCAATCTGGATGTTGCCACCTGTCACCGGCTATGTGAGGAGCATTGCACAACATGTAAAAAATAATAATGTAAGTGACACCAAGACAGCCCATCACATGAACCCTGTCTTCACCAACTTGTATTTTACAGATGCTTTGGTATACGCCGGGACCTCCAGTCACTGTGGCGCCGGTAAAGGCACATCAGGAGAGAAGACCCTGCCTAATCTGGCGCAAGAGGGAGCGCCTCGTGGCCTGGCGTAAGTACGCCAAACATAGCACCCCTATAACATCTCTGTCCCCCATCAAGGCCTGAGTATGCGTGTACCCGTGTTACACAGTGCCCACAACCCCCATATCTACTAGAATGTGTTGCAGCCAACCCCCAACCTATGAGATGACATGGAAAGGAAGGGAGGGAAGGGGAAGTCCTTTGGACAGCATCCTTCAGTGACCAATGGGAAAGTGCCCAGCATGACACACTCACTGATGTAGCACACAGCAGCCACCACGGCAAGGGAAATAAACAATAATCCCAAACACCCACAGTGGGAATCAAACCTAGATCAGCTGCAGTCAGGGAGCAAGAGTGGATGAGTAGCCTAGTGGCTAGTGCAGTGGACTTTGATCCTGGGGAACTGAGCTCGATTCCTACTGCAGCTCCTTGTGACTCTGGGCAAGTCACTTAACCCTCCATTGCCCCTGTTACAAAATAAGTACCCGAATATATGTAAACTGCTTTGAATGTAGTTGCAAAAACCTCAGAAAGGCGGTATATCAAGTCCCATTCCCTTTCCCTATCTGAGATTCTACAAGGAATGTTGCTACTATAGAGATTCTACATGGAATGTTGCTAGTGGAGGAGAAGCCTAGTGGTTAGTGTTGTGGACTTTGATCCTGGGGAACTGGGTTCAATTCCCACTGCAGCTCCTTGTGACTCTGGGCAAGTCACTTAACCCTCCATTGCCCCGGTACAAAATAAGTACCCGAATATATGTAAACCACTTTGAACGTAGTTGCAAAAACCTCAGAAAGGCGGTATATCAAGTCCCATTTCCCTTTCCCTATTTGAGATTCTACATGGAATGTTGCTATTCCACTAACTCTTAGTGTAAATGTGATAGAGAGAGCCCTCAGCAAAAAAACACTTTTGTTTTTTAAAGGCCTTATGTTTCTTTGCCAAGTGGTATAGCACTTTTTTCATCGGGTCTCTCTTAGTTTTCTGTATGTGCTATTGCCTCACACCTTAGTGCTCTATTCAAAATAAAATCAAAATGTGGACTTATCTGAATCAAAATATGTTGCCTCGTTGCTTCACAACAGATTATGGCCTCCCCTTGAAACGCCCAACTCCGTGGGTTTCACAGAGTTTTTCTTCAGGGACTCGGGTTAAAGCCGTCTCACAACTCACTGTGAAGCCTTGCTGTTTTGACTAATGAATGTTTGGCACAACTTCTCTGCTTGATGGAAAAGCAGCTTTTAAAGGCGCTTATTCGTGGTCTAAACCGGAAGTGATGCTCCTGACGTCACTGCAAAATCAATACACCGGGGTCAAAGCTGGTCAAGTCCATTCCATCCAATACTCAATTAGAAATATCCAATTAAAAATGTCCCCCGTTCCTCAATCCGTAATAACAACCTCAAATGTTCTCTAAACAACAATGTAAGCTCTTTGAGCAGGGACTGTCTTTCTTCTATGTTTGTGCAGCGCTGCGTACGCCTTGTAGCGCCATAGAAATGCTAAATAGTAGTAGTAGTAGTAGTAGTAATGTTTCTAATTATGGTTAACAAAAATAGTAGCAGTTTAATTTTGTAGCCTGGAAATCTAGTATAACCCCCCCCCCACACACACACACACACACACACCAATCCCAGACACTGTGCACTGGATCTTCATGTTGTTAATTTAAACATCTATTTTGTATTCACAAAAACTCTCATAGACCCTCCTCTAAGAATGGATGCAAAGCAGAAAAAGGGCATTTTCCCAGAACTCACCAACTGCTGTGGCACCCAAAAAGAAGACCCTGAGAAGTAAGTGCAATTCCAATGATGGCGAGATTGAGCTCCTTGTCTAGGAGATCACACCATGCCATGTCTATCTCTTTGCACCCAAGGGACAAACTATATGCTTTAAGACCAAGAGTAAAGAATGGGGTCACCATATGCAACAAGCCTAGGGGTCCTTTTACAACACAGGCTTACCACTTGCTCTTCTGGGACTACTGCCAGCCTAATGCTGCCGTCAGTGGTTGTGGGTTCTGGGTGCGTCTAGAGGGATGGAGTGTGTTGAAGGTTAGGAGAGGGAGTGGGTGTGGGATTTGGGAATCCCTATACTGCTTATCTAGAAGCCAACTGCCAGTGATCTCCCCTCAATCAAACATGCAGTAGATTCCTAAATGTTGGAGGATGTAGGCATCATGGGTGGAATCTGGGTAGCAAGCACACTCATCCATAATCTCTTCCTGGGCGTCATACACAACCTGCTTGCTCATAGAGTGAAATCATTTTCTATTCCTGTAGGTCTCCTCTTGTGCACTTGATGAGGCCTATAGAGGGAAAGTGGTCTATGGTGTAGAACTGAGCCATGTTGTTCTGGAATGCCTGGGCGGTAGAGGGGATTGTATTATATTGTGAGGTGTGACTGAGGAAGGCATCGGGGAACTGGGCAAGACATTTGGAGATGATGAGCTGGATGAGGCCTACATTGACTGTTTGACATTGGTTACCAGAAAGGAGAAGAAGGCAATGACCTTTAGGTGGGCTGGCATAGGATTATTCCTGCATGTCCTGGGCTGGAGAAGGGGTTGTAGCTGGTCACAGAGGTGCTGTATGGTTGTCATGTTAAACTGGAACCTAGAAAGGCATTCCCGGTCAGTGAGGTCCAAGAAGTGGATACAGGGCTTGACGACTCTGATAGGCATATCTCCTCCGGGGCCTCCATTACAAATTTTATGCACCTTCAGCAAGGTGTGAGCCACTAAAGCATGCAGCACATCCATGATTGCTGTTTAGGTGTCCCACCACCACAGGTGCAATACATTGACTCCAGAAATACCACTGTGACCACCTCCACCTACTATACCTCATGAGACCCAGCACTAGCACCCACACAAGAGACATACAGCAGCTGGCAAAAAACACTCGCTTTCCCTCCACCACCACCAAACAATCCAAACACACAACTGCATCACTAAACACTCACTTTCCCAGGAACAGCACACAGTCCTCACACATACAACAGCAGAAGCAGCAGCAGCACAAAGCACTCACTCTTCCAAGAACAGCACATATCCCTTACACAAACAGCACCAGCACAGAGAAACAGAAGACAAACAGACAGGGATGTAGAATGGGAGGTGTGGGGGTTTGGCGACAGTGAGGGTTTGGTAGGGGAAGGGGTGAGATACAGAGGAAGGGATGGGTGTGGCTGGGGGCTAGCAGGTGTGGGCAAGGACTTGAGGAGGTGAGATACAGAAGAGGCATGGCAGGAAATATAGGGGTCAAAAGTTTCAGACTGGCACAAACACACAAAGGTAACAACGCACTCAGCAGCTCTCCACAATTTCTCACAAGCAACTGCTTCTACCTCTCCACTCACCAACTCAGCAAAATCACAATGTGTCTAAAGACACTTTTAAAGCAGGTCTAATTCAGGGAGTTTTCTTTCCTCCTCCAGGAAATCATTTTGCAATAAACGTTCAAAACGTAACAATGCCAATATCACTCCCACGAACCCCCCACCCCCCCTTCAATGGCTAGTGGACCTGGAGGGTTTTTTTTTTTATTATTATTATATGCTTTGGACGTTTTTCAGAGAGAAATGCCTATATCTGCCTATTATACCATTTTTTGGAAGTTTTCTGTTTCGAAAATGAGCCATGTTTTTGCTTTGGTTTCTCCCCTTTCTAATTAAAAAAACCCTAAATTCCCAGAAAATCAATTACAAAGCTGTTTTTGATGTTTGCCAATTGTGTTGTAGCCCTGTGGGCATGCTGGCAGCAAATATATCAGCCCGGTTTGTTAGAGAAACCCAAACCAATTCTTAACTATAAAATGCCTCTGAGGTGTGCCAGCTTGACAGACAAGTATTTCATGAGGTAAAAATTAGCCTGAACAAATTCCAGCCAAGAGTTTGTAACAGTCAGTCCATAATTCATAATATAATTTATTCTGGTATTTAGAAGCATTACCACATGTGTGGTACCCTTTAATTGGTCAGCATAAAGGTATATTGCTATTCTACTAATGTATTCTATTGCTCAACAAAAGGTTCTTCTAGTGAGCTGTGATTGTGACAAATGATTTACTATTAAGAACATTCTGTAATTATTGTTTGGTGGTACCATAGACCGATACATCATTAACATGATAGATGACCTTTTATATCAGCAAAAATAACTAAATTAATAAAAATGGCTTCATTCCAGGCCCTGTCAGAAAACCAATATTCAGAACAATCAAGAATCAGTAATACCTGCAAAGGGGTATAATCCAGAGCTTTGTCTTAGAGTGAAGGTCTTTCACTATAAACCTTGAGGGGCCATGAGCTGATCTGGTTACCTGGATATCCTTGATGAATATGCAAGTGATATATTTCCATATAAATAAAACACCTGCATATTAAATAAGGAGGCCTTGCAAACAGCCCGTTTTTTAAGCCCTACTAATACTACTACTTATCATTTCTATAGCGCTACTAGACGTACGCAGCTCTGTACACTTGAACATGAAGAGACAGTCCCTGCTCGACAGAGCTTACAATCTAATTAGGACAACAAACAGGACAAGTAAGGGGTAAGGACAAAGAGTAGCAAGATTCCGGAATCCCACAGTAGCAAGATTCTGTGCGGAATCCCAAAGAGTAGCAAGATTCCGGAATCCCAAAGACTACTACTACTACTTATCATTTCTATAGCTTTACTAGACGTACACAGCGCTGTACACTTGAACATGAAGAGACAGTCCCTGCTTGATAGAGCTTACAATCTAGTTAGGACAGACAAACAGGACAAATAAGGGATAAGGGAATTACAGAGGTGGGAATGATAAAATATGGGTACTGAACAAGTGAGCAAGGGTTAGAATTTAAAAGCAGCATCAAAAAGGTGGGTTTTTTTGCCTAGATTTGAAGATGGCCAGAGATGGAGCTTGACGTACTGGCTCAGGAAGTCTATTGCAGGCATAAGGTGCAGCAAGATAAAAGGAACAGAGTCTGGAGATAGCAGTGGAGGAGAAGGTTGCTGATAAGAGAGATCTACTCAGTGATTGGAGTTCCCGGGGAGGAGTGTAGGGAGAGATAAGAGTGGAGAGGTACTGAGGAGCTGCAGAGTGAATGCACTTGTAAGTCAATAAGAAGAGTTTGAACTGTATGAGGAAATGGATAAGGAGCCAATGAAGTGACTTGAGGAGAGGGCTAATTTGAGCATAGCAACACTAACAGAATATAAGTCGTGTCCAGAATTTTGAACAGATTGAAGGGGAGAGAGGTGGCTTAGTGGGAGACCTGTGAGAAGCAAGTTGCAATAGTCTAAGCAAGAGGTGATAAGAGTGTGGATAAGGGTTCTGGTAGTGTGCTTAGAAAGGAAAGGAGGAATTTTGATGATATTATAGAGAAATAAACGACAGGTTTTAGCAGTCTGTTGAATATGTGCAGAGAAGGAGGAAGAGGGTCGAAGATGACCCCAAGGTTACGAGCTAATGCAGGGATGGGAGTGTTATTCACAGAGATAGAGAATGGGGGGAAGAGGAGAGGTTGGTTTAGGGAGAAAGATAAGAAGCTCAGTCTTGGTCATGTTTAGTTTCAGACGGCGGTGAGACATCCAGGCAGCAATGTCAGAAAGGCAGACTGATACTTTGGCCTGGATACCTTATGAAATGTCTGGTGTGGAGAGGTAGATCTGGGAGTCATCAGCATAAAGGTGATACTGAAAACCATGGGATGAGATCAGAGCACCAAAGGAACAAGTATAGATGGAGAAAAGAAGAGGTCTCAGGACAGATCCGTGAGGTACACCAAATGATAGTGGGATAGAAGTGGAGGAGGATCCACCAGAGTATACACTAAAAGTACATTGGGAGAGATAAGACGAAAACCAGGAAAGAACAGAGCCCTGAAAACCAAGTGAGGACAGGCAGTGATCACCAGTGTCAAAAGCAGCACATAGATCAAGAAGGATAAGGATAGAATAGAGACCTTTGGATCTGGCCAGGAACAGGTCATTGGAGGCTTTAGCAAGCACTGTTTCAGTTGAATGAAGAGGGTGAAAGCCAGATTGAAGTGGATCAAGACAATGGCGGTGAACAGCACGTTCAAGTATCTTGGATAGGAAAGGGAGGAGGGAGATGGGGTGATAGTTGGAAAGACAGGTAGGGTCCAATGAAGGTATTTTGAGAAGTGGCGTGACTACGGCATGTTTGAAGGCATCAGGAATAGTCACAGTGGAAAGTGAAAGATTGAAGACATGACAGATAAAAGGGATGACAGTAGGAGAGATAGTGCTAAGTAGATTGGGGGGAATAGGATCAGAGAAACAGGTAGTTAGTTTTGAGGAGGAAAGAAAATGTGCAGTTTCCTCTTCAGTGATTTCAGAAAAGGAGGCAGGGGTTGAACGAGGATTGATAGAATGGACTAAGGGCAGGAGAGGTGGAGATGGCTTGGTTGAGAATTCAAGTTTAATATTGTGAACCTTATCGTGAAAGTACTCAGCCAGAGTCTGGGGAGAAAGTGAAGGGAGAGTTGGAGGTGAAGGCACTTTCAGGATAGAGTTCAGTGTGGCAATGAGACGTCAAGTGTTTGAGCCAAGAGAATTTGTCAACTGGATGTCATAGTCCTTTTTGGCAAGAGAAAGAGCAGAATGGAAGGAGGTCAACAAGTATTTGAAATGTATGAAGACAGCGTGGGCATGGGATTTCAGCCAAAGGTGTTGGGTACAGCAGGCACAGGAATGTAGGTAGAGGATTCTAAGGCTGGGGTTTGGTATGCCTTACAGAATGGTTAATGGGAGGAGTGAGAGTATCCAGAGCATCCAGAGCATCTAGATGCCCACTCAGGGTTTCTAGATGCTTCCAGGTGATCAGAACAAGCTAATACAGTCTTAGTTTTATTTAACAACATTGGGTTTCTCTTTCCTACATGCATCACTTTGCACTTGTTCACATTAAACATCATCTGCCATTTAAACGCCCAGTCTCCCAGTCTCGTAAGGTCCTCTTGTCATTTTTCACAATCTTCACGCGATTTGACGACTTTGAATAACTTTCATGCTTATTTTCGAAGGAGAAGGGTGCCCATCTTCTGACACAAATCGGGAGATGGGCGTCCCTCTCCTAAGGTCGCCCAAATCGGCATAATCAAAAGCTGATTTTGGGCGTACTCAACTGCTGTCCGTCGCGGGGATGACCAAAGTTCACGGGGGGGGGGGGGGGGGGGGGGGGGGGGGGGGGGGGGGTCGGCACTGTAGTGAAGGCGGGACTGGGGCGTGATTAAGAGATGGGTGTTCTCCGCCGATAATGGAAAAAAGAAGGGCGTACATGACAAACACTTGGGCAACTTTACTTGGTCCATTTTTTTTCACGGCCAAGCATCAAAAAGGTGCCCGTACTGACCATATGACCACCGGAGAGAATTGGGGATGACCTCCCTTGACTCCCCCAGTGGTCATTAACCACCTCCCACCCTGAAAAAAACAACTTCAAAAACTTTTGCCTTTTTTTTTTTAGAGTATGAGTGAAGGATGTCCTTTGCTATGCCTCTGTCCCTGTGACAGCAGTTGAGGATGTCCAGAATGTGGATGTTTGTGAGAAGGATGTCCCTGCCTGCTATGCCTCTGACACCCCTTTTATTTATTTGTGTTTTATATCACAGGTAGCAGCAGTGGGATTTGAACTGGCCACCTCTGGATTGCAAGACCAATGTTCTAGTCATTAGGCCACTTCTCCACTCTGTTCCACTCCCTTGAAATTTGGCCATTCCTGTGGGGGGGCAGTATGCAGGTCCCTTGGGGGGGGTATGTGTGTCAGCGGAGGCATAATGAAGGCGTGAACGTCCTTCTTTCAAACATTTTGGACGTCCTCAACTTGGATGTCCTCAACTGCCCCCCCCCCTCAACTGCCCCCCTCTCACAGGGACAGCCAAATTTCAAGGGAGTGCAGCAGAATGTAGGAGTGGTATAGTGGTTAGAGCACTGGTCTTGCAATCCAGAGGTGGCTGGTTCAAAATCCCACTACTGCTACTTGTGATCCAAAATCCAAATAAATAAAGGGGGTGTCAAAGGCATGGATGTCCTTCTCACAGAAACATCCATGTTTTGGACACCCTGGAGGCATAGAAAGGACGTCTTCAACTGCCGGAGGCATAGCAAAGGACATCCTTCACCCATACTCTTAAAAAAAAAAGACATCCCTGACAAGCACTTGGACATTTTCACCAGGACTTGTGTTTTTCTAAGGTTGTAAATGGTTATTATACACGCAGCTTGTCTGCATATATGAAGCCATCTTTGGCATTCACAGAGCAGCCACGCATAACGCTTGGCTTCCCCTCCTTAGGAAGGAAATCGTGTGCAAATGAGCTAACAGCGAGCAGCTCATTTGCAATTTCCTTCATGCATGCCCGTTCCTTTCCGAATCGCTAAGGGATCGCTAAGGGAATGGCTTTTTCCGTTCAGTTAGTGAGAGCAGTGCACTACGAATGCCGGCCAATGGCTTGGATTTGGTCATTTCTGAGATGGGCGTCCTTGCTTTCCAATATCGCCGAAAATCGGTGACGACCATCTCTAAGGTCGACCTAAATTTGTTGATTTGGGCGTCCCCAACCGTATTATCAAAAGGAAGATGGACGCCCATCTTGTTTTGATAATACAGGTTTCACCGCCCCTTAGCCGGGACGTCCTTAGAGATGGGCGCCCTTAGAGATGGTCGTCCCCGTTTGATTATGCCCCTCCATGTGTCATCAGCAAATTTGATTACCTCACTAGTTACCCCCATCTCTAGGTCATTTATGAATATGTTAAATTAATGTACAATTAATCATAATTAATTAATTAAGTTTATATTATAAAGAAGTCTCGAGATGGTTTTAAATCTAGGGAATGATAATTCAGAATAAACATATGGTGGAAGAGCATTCCACCACTTTGGGGTGAGAAAGAAAAAGGCTGAATTTCAGGCTGATTTTTTGGTGAGCCATTTTGGGAGGAGGAAGGACAAGATGATGAGCATCAGGGGAGCACAGAGATTGCTGTGGTGGTAATATGGAGTAACTAGGGATGATAGGTAAGATGAAGTACCCCAATGTTAAGTCTTAAAAGCTAATAAAAAAAGAAGACAATGGTCCCCAATGTACAACACAAGAACAAAGAAAAACAATTGGGGGAGACCAATGTAATTTCAACCATTAGAAACAATGTAAGATAGCATAGCTGATAAGTCCAAAATATCAAGAAGACTGAACGGACTCGACATAGCCCTGTGTTTCGGTGCAGGAAGCGCCTGCTTCAGGAGTCACTCTTACTACAAAATTACAAAGGGTATATTGGCTCTAATTAGCCTGATCAATTTAACATATCCTACTATTGTGGCTAATTTTTAACTTTTAATTTTCCTTTGCTCCAATAATAAACTACTCATACATCATTAAATTATTCAATTTGCATAAATTATCATCCAACTTATTCATAATAAATACAATCTCTACAAAAAATTTGAGAAAATACAAAACATATCATAGACAACAAATAATACCCCACAGATGATGTCCGACCCTGTTCTTGTTTTAAATCAACTGTCAACAAAGTTCCTTCCATGATTCGCTCATTGAAAAATCAAAGTGAACCATTGCTGTGAATCATTCATCACTCCTTGTATAGAGGGACCAATGTATCCGTAGTTGAAACTTTCACTGCGACTGCATCACAATCATTTTGTTCTCAATCTCAAATTATTCACAGCTGAATGGAAAGTCCAAAACGTAGACAAATCTGTTACTGTCGCACATCAAGAGAGAGGATTTCCAAACGCTCCAACAGACGATTCACAAACATTTCTGGTCCCAACACTGGCCGTGTTTCCTTCATACTTCTTCAGGAGACCTTATATATTAACAGTATACATAATTACACATTTGTACATCCACACAATATATTCTATAAAACTAATTACTCAAACACACTGTTTCCTTACAATACCTTAAATAACCTGGAGTATTGTGTTCAGTTTTGGAGGCCGTATCTTGTTAAGGATGTAAAAAGAATTGAAGTGGTGCAAAGAAAAGCTACGAGAATGGTATGGGATTTGCGTTACAAGACATATGAGGAGAGACTTGCTGAACTAAACATGTATACTCTGGAGGAAAGGAGAAACGGGGGTGATATGATACAGACGTTCAAATATTTGAAAGGTATTAATCCGCAAACAAACCTTTTCCAGAGATGGGAAGGCGGTAGAACGAGAGGACATGAAATGAGATTGAAGGGGGGCAGACTCAAGAAAAATGTCAGGAAGTATTTTTTCACGGAGAGAGTGGTGGATGCTTGGAATGCCCTCCCACGGGAGGTGGTGGAAATGAAAACGGTAACGGAATTCAAACATGCGTGGGATAAGCATAAAGGAATCCTGTGCAGAAGGAATGGATCCTCAGGAGCTTAGTCAAGATCGGGAGGTGGGGCTGGTGGTTGGGAGGCGGGGATAGTGCTGGGCAGACTTATACGGTCTGTGCCAGAGCCGGTGATGGGAAGAGGGACCGGTGGTTGGGAGGCAGGGATAGTGCTGGGCAGACTTACTACTACTACTACTACTACTATTTAGCATTTCTATAGCGCTACAAGGCATACGCAGCGCTGTACAAACATAGAAGAAAGACAGTCCCTGCTCAAAGAGCTTACAATCTAATAGACAAAAAATAAATAAAGTAAGCAAATCAAATCAATTAATGTGAACGGGAAGGAAGAGAGGAGGGTAGGTGGAGGCGAGTGGTTACAAGTGGTTACGAGTCAAAAGCAATGTTAAAGAGGTGGGTTTTCAGTCTAGATTTAAAGGTGGCCAAGGATGGGGCAAGACGTAGGGGCTCAGGAAGTTTATTCCAGGCGTAGGGTGCAGCGAGATAGAAGGCGCGAAGTCTGGAGTTGGCAGTAGTGGAGAAGGGAACAGATAAGAAGGATTTATCCATGGAGCGGAGTGCACGGGAAGGGGTGTAGGGAAGGACGAGTGTGGAGAGATACTGGGGAGCAGCAGAGTGAATACATTTATAGGTTAGTAGAAGAAGTTTGAACAGGATGCGAAAACGGATAGGGAGCCAGTGAAGGGTCTTGAGGAGAGGGGTAGTATGAGTAAAGCGACCCTGGCGGAAGATGAGACGGGCAGCAGAGTTTTGAACCGACTGGAGAGGGGAGAGGTGACTAAGTGGGAGGCCAGCAAGAAGCAGATTGCAGTAGTCTAAACGAGAGGTGACAAGGGTGTGGATGAGGGTTTTGGTAGAGTGCTCGGAAAGAAAGGGGCGGATTTTACGGATGTTGTAAAGAAAGAAACGACAGGTCTTGGCGGTCTGCTGGATATGAGCAGAGAAGGAGAGAGAAGAGTCAAAGATGACCCCAAGGTTTCGAGCTGAGGAGACAGGGAGAATGAGAGAGCCATCAACAGAAATAGAAAACGGGGGGAGCGGGGAGGTGGGTTTGGGGGGGAAAATGAGAAGCTCGGTTTTGGTCATATTTAATTTCAGGTGGCGTTGAGACATCCAGGCAGCAATGTCAGACAAGCACGCTGAAACTTTGGTTTGGATGCAAGGTGAGATATCAGGGGTAGAAAGGTAGATTTGGGAGTCATCAGCATAGAGGTGGTAGGAAAAGCCATGGGATGAGATTAATGAACCAAGGGAAGAAGTGTAGATAGAAAAGAGGAGGGGACCAAGAACAGAACCCTGAGGTACACCGACAGGCAGAGGGATAGAAGTAGAAGAGGATCCACCAGAGTGAACACTAAAGGTGCGGAGGGAGAGGTAGGAAGAGAACCAGGAAAGGACAGAGCCCTGGAATCCAAGTGAGGACAGGGTATCGAGAAGTATGCTGTGATCGACAGTGTCAAAAGCAGCGGAAAGATCAAGAAGAATGAGGATGGAATATTGACCTCTGGATTTAGCCAGTAATAGGTCATTGGAGACTTTAGTAAGCGCAGTTTCAGTTGAGTGGAGAGGGCGAAAACCAGATTGTAATGGGTCAAGAATAGCATGTGAGGAGAGAAAATCAAGGCAGCGGCGGTGAACAGCACGCTCAAGTAATTTGGAGAGAAAAGGAAGGAGGGAGATGGGTCGGTAATTAGAGGGACAAGTAGGGTCAAGTGAAGGCTTCTTAAGGAGAGGTGTGACCACAGCATGTTTAAAGGAAGCAGGGACAGTCGCAGTGGAAAGTGAGAGGTTGAGAATGTGACAGATAAAAGGAATAAGAGTAGGAGAGATGGCATTAAGAAGGTGGGTGGGAATGGGATCAGAGGAACAGGTGGTACATTTTGAGGAAGAAAGGAGAAGTGTAGTTTCCTCAATAGTAACTTCAGGAAAGGAGGAAAGGGAATGAGGGGAAGGAGAGAGAGGGGAACGGACTAGTGGAGGGAGAGCTGGTGAGGTAGAGAAAGCAAGGTTTATCTTTTGAACCTTGTTGTGAAAGAATTCAGCAAGGGTCTGAGGAGATAATGAAGGGGGAGTTGGGGGAGGGGGCACCTTGAGGAGAGAGTTCAATGTGGTGAAGAGAAGTCGAGGATTAGAGCCAAGAGAGTTGGTCAGTTGGATATAATAATCCTGTTTGGCATGTAAAGAGCAGATTGGAAGGAGGTCAGCATGAACTTAAAGTGTAAGAAATCAGCAAGGGCCCGAGATTTCCGCCAGAGGCGTTCGGCGGAGCGGGTACAGGAACGTAGGTAGCGGATATTAGAAGTCAGCCAAGGTTGGGGTTTTGTACGCCTTACAGGGCGGGTCATCAAAGGTGCAAGAGTGTCTAAGGCAGAGGATAGAGTATTGTTGTAAGAAGAAACAGCCTCGTTGACAGACGTGGATGGTGCCACAGTAGAGAGGAGGTTTGAAACATGGGAGGATAGAGATGAAGGGTCAATGTCGTGAAGATTCCTAGATAAATTAGATAGGATAGGACGGGACTGGGAGGGAGGAGATTTAAGTGTGAAAGTTATAAGATGGTGATCAGAGAGGGGAAGATCGGAGGCAAGGAAACTAGAGGGTGAACAGTTGGAGGAGAAGATGAGATGAAGACAGTGACCATTTTGATGAGTGGGGGAGGTGGAGCATAGTTGGAGATTAAAGGACGACGTTAAAGCGAGTAACTTATACGGTCTGTGCCAGAGCCGGTGGTGGGAGGCAGGGATAGTGCTGGGCAGACTTATACGGTCTGTTCCAGAGCCAGTGGTGGGAGGCGGGGCTGGTGGTTGGGAGGCAAGGATAGTGCTGGGCAGACTTATACGGTCTGTGCCAAAGCCGGTGGTTGGGAGGCGGGGCTGGTGGTTGGGAGGCGGGGATAGTGCTGGGCAGATTTATACGGTCTGTGCCAGAGCCGGTGATGGGAAGAGGGACCGGTGGTTGGGAGGCAGGGATAGTGCTGGGCAGACTTATACGGTCTGTGCCAGAGCCGGTGGTGGGAGGCAGGGATAGTGCTGGGCAGACTTATACGGTCTGTTCCAGAGCCAGTGGTGGGAGGCAGGGCTGGTGGTTGGGAGGCGGGGATAGTGCTGGGCAGATTTATACGGTCTGTGCCAAAGCCGGTGGTTGGGAGGCGGGGCTGGTGGTTGGGAGGCGGAGATAGTGCTGGGCAGACTTATATGGTCTGTGCCCTGAAGAACACAGGTACAAATCAAAGTAGGGTATACACAAAAAGTAGCACATATGAGTTATCTTGTTGGGCAGACTGGATGGACCGTGCAGGTCTTTTTCTGCCATCATCTACTGTGTTACTATGTTACTATCAGGCTCATTTTCAAAGCACTTAGCCTCCCAAAGTTCCATAGAAACCTATGGAACTTAGCCTCCCAAAGTGCTTTGAAAATATGCCTCTGTGTATCCTCATATCGCCATTGGGCACATCACACCGGGCTGTAGCTCCCAAGATCAGGACGTCATATCCTGTGTCTTTACGGGCTAAATGAAACCCTGTCTCCTTTTTATACTGTCATCAATAATGGCCAGTCGACTTCTTTATTAAGTCTATTGGGTTCGACTGTCCCAATTAAAAATCAAATGCTGTTCTTTTCTAATCAATTGCTTTTCTACACAGCCTCTCCCCTTTGCTTCAGGAGTCAAAGATGTTACAGTCTAGTTGACAATAATGGGAAATTGCTAGCCAGTGAACGGCAGTACAGGGATATCAGTCAATAAGTCACACTATAACATGAAGTTGTAACACCGTCAAAATGACGAAACAACAATTTTCTATTGTCAAGACTGGGATACCTCTGACCCCTGAAGCAGGCGCTTGCAGCACCAAAACGCAGGACTACGTCAAGTCCATTCAGCAATCTTGATCAGTATTCTTGATATTTGGACTTAGCAGTGATATCTCATCTATTTTTATTATTAAAAATAAATTGTTTCCCCTGGTTGGAATTGCATTGGTCTCCCTAATTATGTTTTGTTGTTGTTGTTGTTCAAGCCTAAAAGCTAGACACAGAATTTTAATTTGTATACATGACAAGTTAGGTAGCCAGTGCAAGAAGAGAAGAAGTGGAGAAACATGATCTGACCTACAAGCCCAACATAGAAAGCGGGCTGCAGCATTTTGAAACGTCTGAGGTCTTTTTTTAATAATACAGAGGTAGTGTTTCCTTGAAGGTTAATGGCTGGCAAATAAGTCAACATTTGCTTTATCAAAATCTTCAGACGGAAAGGCTTGCACGCGTTTTCTTTCAATTTGGAAGGAAAATGTTTATTATGTGGAAGGCAGCTATAGGGGTCCTTTTACAAAGGCGCACTGAAAAATGGCCTGCGGTAGTGTAGGCAAGGGTTTTGGGTGCGCGCAGAATCATTTTTCAGTGCACCTGTAAAAAAAGGCCTTTTTTTGTTTGTTTTTGCTGAAAATGGACGTGCGGCATAATCAAAATTGACATGCGTCCATTTTGGGTCTGAAACCTGACCACCAGCCATAGACCTAGCAGTAAAGAATTTGGGTGGTAAGAACCTACATATTTCAGATGCCACTTGGCGTGTGTCCGCTACGCGTGCCAGAAAATAAAGAATATTTTTCAGACATGCATAGCGGACGTGCACCAAAATTGAAATTACCGCAAGGGCCACATGAAGGGGTATAATCGAAAGGGGTGCCCAAGTTTTCCTGAGGACGTCCTCACAGGACATCCTGGGAAAGGGGCGGGGAAACTCATATCGAAACAAGATGGGCGTCCATCTTTCGTTTTGATAATATGGTTGGGGATGCCCAAATCGCGAAATTTAGGTCGACCTTAGAGATGGTCGTCCTGAAAATCTGACTGGCTGGGCATGAGTACTGGGTTAAGAACCGGCATAAGGAATAGATTCAAGAAAGAGCTCCAAAACCTTAACCACCTGGATAATGTCCACTAAGGGGTGAATTCTATATATGTCTCTGATAAGAGCACTATTCCATAAGCCGCATAAGGGCCTATGCATTTCCAGTGTGTGCCAGATCAGCATTACCACCCGGCTACCATGTGCCCTGGGCGGTAATTTTAAATTTGGCACACACCAAAAGCACGTTTTCTACTGCATGGTCCTTACCCAGTGGTAAATGGCAGTGAATGCTCGCTGCATGCTTACCGCTAATCAATGGGTGGCGATAAGGTCTCAGGCTGAAAATGGACGTGCGCTGGTTTTTATTTTACTATTTGTCCATTTTCCATCCCCATAAAAAGTTCCTTTTTTCAGGATGGGGCAAAAAATGGCCCGGCACACACCCAAAAGATGTGCTCACACTGCCACTGCTTAGTAAAAGGGCCCAAAGTTAGGTATGGTTTATAGAATAGTGCTTGTGATTGGGAATCTCACCTAACTTTAAGCGTGCCTATTTGCACTGACTCTGAACATTTTCAGTGCCCGTCCATGAACTTTGATGTAGGTTAGATTCTCTTTTGTAGTTTTTGTAGTTTTTATATTGTTTTTGTATGTTTTACGTATTTTTATGTGTATATTGAACCTCGCCTTGGATAAGGGTGGGTTATAAATAATAAAGTCTAAATCTAAAATCTAAACTGAAATGTAGTGCAAATCTTTGCACCTAAATTAGGCGCAGTTCTCTCTTATTCTATAACTGTGCACGTTAATTGTAAAAATGCCCCCATTCAAGCTCACGACTCTCCCATCTCCAAGTCCCCTTTTTGAACTCACATATAAAATTTAGGCACAGATCCTGCATCTAAATTTACATATATATATATATATATATATATATATATATATATATATATATATATATATATATATTCCAAATAAATCTAATTAGTGTCAATAATTGCTTGTTAAAAAGTCAATTATTGGTGCTAATTAGATCATTATTCAATTAAATTGCTCATGCAAATTAGACATGCACCTAAACTTGTGCACACAATTATGAGCGGCTTTTATAGAATTAATGGGTAGGCATGAATTCTATAATGACTGTTCCACACAGAACTGCCATTACAGAATACTACCATGAATATGCATGGTGTAGATCCATGCACCTAACTGTAGATGCAAGCATCTACACCATGTCAAAGACTGGTGTAAGTGGTGGTTCCTAACTTTGGGCAGTTAGGCACCTACTCCTAGAATTCTATAACCTGTGCACCTAACTTCTGAGCACACCCCTGACCCACCCATGCTCCTCCCATAATCACATCCCCTAGAAATCACGTGCAATGGACACTAAGCATACAACTTTTAGAATAGCAAGTAAGGGCATTGCACGCACAACTGTTAAATTGGCACCAATTATCACCAATTTCAGCCAATAATAACCATTTAATAGCCAATTATTAAACGAAGGGGTCCTTCTACTAAGGTACACTGAAGAAAGGCCTGCGCTGTTGTAGATGCGTGTATTGGATGCATGCAGGTCCATTTTTCAGCGCACCTGCAAAAAAGGCCTTCTTTTTTGGCCGAAAAGGGACGTTGCGCAAAATGAAAATTGGCGCGCATCCATTTTGGGCCTAAGACCTTACCGCCACCCATTGACTTAGCAGTAAAGTTTCACGCATTAACCGGGTGGTAATCGTCAGTGCGGTTACAATGCCGATTACCACCCGGTTGGCGCCTCGTGCCGGAAAGTAAAATATATTTTCCAGCACATGTACTGGATGCGCATAAAAAATGAAATTACCACCAGGGTCATGCGGTAGCCGGGTGGTAGTTCCAAATTGGCACACGTTGGGCGTGCGGAGGTGCCTGTAACGTGCTAGTGTTTTTAGCGCACGGTAAAATTAACACACACTAAATGCTAGACATATATATATATATATATATATATATATATATATATATATAAAGTGAAAAAGGAAGATTCACATAGGAATCTTATTATTAATTTTACTTTTTGTTATTCTTATAGACTCAACTATATATATATATATAGCAAATTCATTCCGTCCACTCTGATATGAAAATTCCCTTGCAGATATAGCAGATAAAACAATTAAATGCCTTTTTTTTCTATTAAATTCTCCTATTTCTGATGCCTGTGATGCCCTATCTTCCTGAAATGATTAGATGCAGTATAGCCATTAGCTTCATGAGAAGTCTTGAGGCCATAGTTAACCTGAACAGCAGAGCTCTGAACTAGAAGAAGCAAAAACCTATAGAAAAAATGTAAATCTGTCTGGCGAGGGTGTCTGATTGGGACCTGGAGGTATTTTTTAAAAATCTATTGAGTACAGAAAAGTCCCCTCAAGGTACGGCTGTTTGTAATGGTGCGACTTTCCATGTACAAATGAGTTCTTTTTTATTTTTGAGTGCTTTAATTCTAGAACTGGTCACAAAATAATGTCCTTGATGCCGCAAAATAAATCAAAAAGAAGGTCATAGCTTGAAATATTTCAGACTGGGGAGCAATTATGTCGCTATTGTGTCAAGAGTATGGAAGCAAAAAGGGAAAGTGTTTCTTCTCATTACAGTCTTCTCTACTCACAAATCCTAAATCTTTTTGCTTTATGAAATGCTTTTATTTTTCCGGAGTGCCCCCATTTGAACCGAGCTGATATTCCAAATTACTGGAGGAATTCATTGTCAGAGAATGTGGCAAAAGCAGTTAGCTTAGTGAGGTTTAAAAAAGGTTTGGATTATCTTCCTAAAAGAAAAGTCCATAAGCCGTTATTAAAATAGACTTGGGAAAATCCACTTCTTATGTCTAGGATAAGCAGCGTAAAATGTATTGTACTGTTTTGGGATCTTGCCAGGTACTTGTGACCTGGATTGACCACTGTTGGAAACAGGATACTGGGCTTGATGGACTTTCAATCTGTCCTGGTATGGCAATACTTATATTCTTATGCAGTGGAGTAGAAGAGTAGCCTAGTGGTTAGTGCAGTGGGGATCCTGGGGAGCTGAGTTCCATTCCCACTGCAGCTCCTTTGAATGCAATTGCAAAAACCTCAGAAAGGCGGTATATCAAGTCTCATTTCCCTTTCCCTATTGGAGATTCTACATGGAATGTTGCTACTATTGGAGATTCTAGATGGAATGTTGCCACTATTGAGATTCTGTTGCTTCTATTTGAGATTCTACATGGAATGTTGCTATTCCACTAGCAACATTCCATGTAGCAGCCTGCCCTTGCAGATCAGCAACACGGCCGCACAGGCTTCTGTTTCTGTGAGTCTGACGTCCTGCACGTACGTGCCACATTGCTGATCTGCAAGGGCAGGCTTCTACATGGAACATCACTAGTGAAGGAGTAGCCTAGTGGTTAGTGCAGTAGACTTGACTCCTAGCAAACTGAGTTCAATTCCCACTGCAGCTCCTTGTGTCTCTGGGCAAGTCACTTAACCCTCCATTGCCCCTGGTACAAAATAAGTACCTGAATATATGTAAACTGCTTTGAATGTAGTTGCAAAAACCTCAGAAAGGCGGTATATCAAGTCCCATTTCCCTTCCCTTATTTATATATCTTTTATATCCTTTGGCCTGGTAGCTTCCTCCTGCCCATTTTCGGAGTTTGGCTCATTCAGAATGATCTCTGATATACCATAAGCCTTCATTAGTAACTATCTAGATCCTTTCTTTCCCCGTTATTTTATTCAGCTTTGCCATAGCTGTGATAGCCTTTGTCATGGGACATCAAATTGTGCTGTCTTTGAAACCTGGTTAATGCAGGTCCTCAGTTTGACTTTTAGAAATTACCATTAAGGGGCCCTTTTACTAAGTCTCGTAGGCCCGGGTGGTAATTTCATATTTTACACGCGTCCGCTACGCACACCGGAATGTAATTTTATTTTTTGGTGTGCAGGCGATAGTTGACATTTGAACGCTTGTAGACCATTACTGCCTGGTTACCGCCTGAGACCTTACCGCTAAGTGAATGGGTGGCGGTAAGGTCTCAGACCCAAAATGGACGCACACTAATTTTTATTTTGCCACGCGTCCATTTCAGGTGTGCTGAAAAATGGATCTGCACACATCCAAAACACACGCCTAAACTAGCTCAGGACATTTTTCAGCACACCTTACTAAAAGGACTCCTAAGTGTTTCTCATCCCAGAGACTGTCAATTCCACCTTCACATCATCCCAGCTCCAACTACTGCCGCTAACCACTGGGCCAGCTTCATACAGCTGAAGGGAAACTAAAAACAGATCTGTTCAGAAGGGCATAACCCACCGACCCAACATAAAAAAACCTGAACATTGGCGACACAACGTAACCAAAGACCGTAATGGACATACCCTAACTCTTCCTCTCCCTCTCTAAGTTCTCCCCAATTGTCTTTACCATACGTGTACCTCATTCTACTATAATATCACCTTGATATTGTTCACATCTTGTATTTGTTCACACCGGAATCGGTTAACGCCGTTTACGGTACTATGTAAGCCACATTGAGCCTGCAAAGAGGTGGGAAAATGTGGGATACAAATGTAACAAATAAAAAAAAAATAATAATAAAAAAGGATCCATACATTGTTTAAGATTTGAACTGTGCTGATGAATAATTGAAGTTCTGCTTTAGCTGCATTGTTCCTTAAAAAACTAATTTGCCTCGAATGTAAAGCAAGATTTTCTGTAAAGTACAGAGATGGTCTTGTTACTTTTTCAAAGTACTTAAGTAAAAAGTAAAAGCACTGGCTGTAAAAGTAGCGATGTAAAAAATACTCAAGTAAAAGTAATAAAGTACAGCTCTTAAAACGACTTTTTTATTACAAATTGAAAAGTATTCTTAACAAATTGGGCCACTAAATCTAGGGCCCTATTTACTCAGGGGCCCATTTACTAAGCCGCGTAGGTGCCTACATGCGCCAAAACACGCCAATTCCGAGTTACCACCTGGCTACCGGGTGGCCCAGGCAGTAATTTCATTTTTGATGCACGTCTACGATGCATGCCAGAAAGGCATTTGATGCACGTAGACCATTACCGCCCAGTTAACGCGTGAGACCTTTCCGCTGAGTCAGCGGGTGGTGGTAAAGTCTCAGACCCAAAATGGACACGTGCCAATTTTCATTTTCCCGCATGTCCATTTTCGGTCAAAATTTAAAAAAAAAAAAGCATTTTAACAGGTACGCTGAAAAAATGGATCTGCGTGCGTCCAAAACATGTGGCTACACTACTGCAGGCCTTTTTTCAGCACACCTTAGTAAAAGGACCCCTAAGTCGTGCTGTAGGCATACTAACGTTTTAGTGCACGCTAATGCTACAGATACCTATAGGTGTTTCTAGTGGTAGCGTACACCAGGGGAGTAGCCAGACCTCGGCGGGAGGGGGACCAGAGCCCGAGGTGGGGAGGCACTGTTTAGCCGCCTCTCTCCTGCTGCCGACCCCACCACCACTTTGGACCCCCCCCCCCCCGGCCGCCGCAAGCGCAAACCCAACCCCCCCCCGCCGCCGCCACCACCGCCCCCCCACTCTGCCCCGCTGCATCATCTGGTACCTTGTTTGTTGGCGTGGGTCCCCAATCCCCGCCAGACAGAGTCTTCTTCAGCGCCGGTCAACTCTGGCGCCTTGATTGTGGGATCGTCTGTTTCTGACGCCTTACGTCCTGCACGGGGCTACATGCATGGTGCAGGACATAAGGCGTCAGAGACAGATGATCCCACAACGAAGACGCCGGAGTCGACCGGCACTGAAGAAAACTCTTCATCTGGCAGGGTTTGGGGACCCTCGCCAGCAAACAAGGTATCTGATGCAGTGGTGGGGGGCAGGTGGCAGCGGGGGGGGGGGGTCAGATGTAGAGGGGGCCAGGGCGTAATCTGTGGGGGCCCATGCCCCCGTGACCCCAGGTAGCTACGCCTCTGGGGTACACTAAAAATTTAACGCACCTATAACACTACTTAGTAAAAAGGGCCCTTAGTATGTTTACAAGCAAATTTCCAGGGGGTCAAACAAGGTCCTTCCTAGAAACAAAACAACACCCCAAGCATTGCAGTGGCAGAAGAACATTAATACACCTACTGCAAAACATAGTAACATAGTAGATGACGGCAGAAAAAGACCTGCACGGTCCATCCAGTCTGCCCAACAAAATAAACTCATATGTGCCACTTTGTGTATACCCTACTTTGATTTCTACCTGTGCTCTTCAGAGCACAGATCGTATAAGTCTGCCCAGCACTATCCCCGCCTCCCAACCACCAGCCCCGCCTCCCACCACTGGCTCTGGCACAGACCGTATAAAACAAGCTGGATTAGTACAGCTTAGTCTTACAGAGACACTTGATGCTAACAGAATACCTGGCCTTTTTCACACATGAACCGAGGTAGACTCTCATGAAGTATAGAAGTAACCGCAAACTAAAAATACAAATATGTAGACAAGAATTAAACTGAACCCCCGAGATGCCATACTCTGCATACAGTGCAAAACCAAAGAAACAAACAGTGACACATCCCTTTGCACCATGTAAAACATAAAAAGAGCACACGTAAATTTCAAAAACTTACATATTCCAATTGCTACATTAAAAATCAACAAATAAAACAAAAACAGGTATTTATGACCTGGATTGGCCACTGTTGGAAACAGGATGCTGGGCTTGATGGACCTTTGGTCTTTCCCAGTATGGCGATACTTATGTACTTATGTATTTAAGTGATGCATTTTTATTTTTAATGCATTTTTATTACATTTTTGACTAGTTTTTGGAGGTGAAAACCTCCTTCCTTAAGTCAGGATAATCATAGTATTACAGCAGTGTATTGTCCCGACCTGAAGAAGTAGGCTTTGGTCTCCAAACGTTAGTAAAAAAAAACAAAACTATTTTGAGTGCCCTAAATTCTATGGAGCTTTAAAGGGGCATTTTCGATACAATATCTAAGTCCAATTTAGAACATTTTGCTGAAAAAGTCCAAAAACTGAGTGGCAAAAATAGGGATTTTGAACCAGGAAAACATCTATCTTTTTGTTTTGAAAATGGCCATTTGCTAGATGCTTTTGTGCTCAGCCTATCTTTTAGGACCATTATCAAAAAAATAAATAAATCCAAGGGGAAAATGCACAAAAATAAGCCATGGGGGGGGGGGGGGGCAGCATTCAAGTTCAAGTTTATTTCAAAATTTGCTACCCCGCCCATCAAGGAGATGTCTGGGCGGCTTACAGACTGAAAGATACAAAGTAAGAAGAAATTAAAATACTGGAAGAAGAAGGGTGGGGTAGAAGAACTACACTTGCATAAAGGAAAGAAGAGGGGGCAAAGAAAAAGGAGGCTGAGGATGGTTAGATGGGTCCTACAGGGCCCACCTCCGTGGAGTCCCAAAGCAGAATTAGGAGTAAGCATCCAAGAAAAGAATGTTTTAAGAATCATTTTGTAATTTTGAAGGGATGTTTCTTGGCGAAGAACTGGGGCAACTTGTTCCAAAGCTCAGGAACTTGGACTGAAAAGATGGCCTTTCTGGCCACAAAGACATCCCGGCAGAGAAGTGGGGCACCCTAGTGTTTTCACATAAAAGATCTCAGGTACACATCTCAATGTTACCCCCTTATATTACTACTACTACTACTACTACTAAGCATTTCTATAGCGCTGCCAGGGTTACGCAGCGCTGTACAAGTTTAAACATGGGGAAGGACAGTCCCTGCTCAAGACAGCTTACAATCGAAAGGTTACAAACTATGTAGTCAGTGTAGGTATCAGGAATGGGAAGGTGGTTAGGCGCCAAAAGCAAGGGAGAAGAGATGGGCCTTGAGTAAGGACTTGAAAATGGGCAGGGAGGGCGCATGGCGTATGGGCTCAGGAAGTCTGTTCCAGGCATAAGGTGATGCGAGGCAGAAGGGGCGGAGTCTGGAGTTAGCGGTGGTGGAGAAGGGTACAGAAAGGAGTGATTTGTCCTGAGAGCGGAGGTTGTGGGTGGGAACATATGGGGAGAGGAGGGTAGAGAGGTAATGGGGGGCTGCAGATTGAGTGCACTTGAAGGTCATTAGGAGAAGCTTGAACTGTATACGGTAGCGGATCGGGAGCCAGTGAAGCGACTTGAGGAGAGGGGTGATATGAGAGTATCGGTTCACGCGGTAGATAAGACGTGCAGTGGAATTTTGGACAGATTGAAGGGGGGATAGGGGGCTAAGCGGGAGGCCAGCGAGGAGAAGGTTGCAATAGTCAAGACAAGAGGTAAACCTACGGGATCCAACTGTGCACCACTACAATAGCCCTTATATCTGTAGGTGTCACCTATATGTAGGTACAGTAGGATTTTTTTGGATTTTTGAGGGCTCACACATTCCACCACAAGTGTACCAGGTAGAGCGGGATATGGACCTGGGTCCCCTTCTCTACGGTGCATGTACCGACCTCTAGGCTATTCCAGGGACCTGCTTGCTGCTCTAATAGGACTGGTCATAAAATGTGAAACTGTCAGAGGTTGGTATTTACTGTTTCTTTCACATCTTTGGAGGGGGGTGGGAGGGGGTCAGTGACCACTGAGAGACTAAGGGGGGTCATGCCTTAATCCCTCAAGTGGTCATTTGGTCATTTAGGGCACCTTTTTGTGACTCAGTCATGACTGACTTGAGCGCTCAAGAGGATAAACCTACTTCAGTACTATCTTACTCCTATCCTCTTCCTACTCTGGAACTCTCTATATATACAATCGCTTGGTCTTCCACGTAATAGAGAAAAAGCCTCAACAGACTCCTTGACGAGAGCCTAAGAGCCACGTCAAGGAGTCGGTTGAGGCTTTTCCTCTATTACATGGAAGACCAAGCGATTGTATATATAGAGAGTTCCAGATTAGGAAGAGGATAGGAGTAAGATAGTACTGAAGTTAGTCACGACTGAAACAGGTCTAGACCAAACGGTCTAATTTTTAGCCCTGGAAGTTTTTGTATTGTTCCATTGTGGCAGAAAAACATCCTAGTTTTGGGAATGCCCAAATCCTGCCCCCAACATGCCCCTAACTCTCACCCTTGAGATTTAGATGAACTGCATATGAACTGCATTAAAAAAAAAAAACTGTCTTAAAGATTTGTTTCGAAAAGAGCGATTTGGACGTTTTGGCAAAAAAAAATGTCCAGCTGCCACTTTGTGTCATTTTTCAGACATTTTTCTTTTTCAAAAATGAGCCCATTAATGGACTAATGAATGCTAATGAATGCACATTGCTAATGGATATTGTAGCTACATATGCAGGCTATTTTAAAACTGTCCCCTTCAAGTATTGGACAAATGAATACATCTATTCACAGAACTGGGTTTTGATTATTTACATTACCTTACGTTACAAGTCGGTCTTATATTACGCAATAGCCTTTACAGTTCAATGCGGATAACAGCTAGAGACTACCAGAAAAATGTATCCGGCATGAACAACAAATTTAACATATAATAAAATCAATTCAGCCCACGTACTTCCTAAACAAAAAAGTTTTCAGTTGCTCAAGAAAGCGCTGATACTCTCCTTGAGAGCGCACTAAGGGGGTCTTATACTAAGGCGTACTCACGTTTTTAGCGTGTGCTAAAACTGGACGCACGCTAAACGTTAGAGATGCCTGTAGGAATGCATTGGTGTCTCTAATGTTAGGCGCACACACGATTTTAGTAAAAGGGGGTCTAAGGAGCCCTTTTACAGAGTGGCGGTAAGCCCAATGCAGGCTTATCACTCGCTGCTCCGGGACTACCGCTGGCCCAACACGGCCACTAGAGGGAAGATCTGGGTATAGCATGCGCCATTTCCGTTGGGATTAAAAAAAAAACCCAGTAATGGTTAGCGCAGCTGTAACCTGGCAGTAATCAGGCATCAATATGTGCTGCCTGATTACCGCTGGGTTACCACAGGAGCCCTTACCACCAGCTCAGTGGGTGGTGATAAGGGCTCCCCACCGCATGGCCACACGGTAAGAGTTTTCTTACCTCACGGTCATTTTGTTTTTGAGGCTTTTTATCCACTGTGGTAAAAAAGGGCCCTGGCTGTGTTTGGCTGTGTTTTGGCCTGATTCTGCTTGAACCGGCTTTGTTAGGCACCGTGAAGCTATGATTACCTCCTTTTCACCTGTTTCGGTCTGCTATGCCATGGGGAGCAGCTGTCCATCTTTCCTCGCAGCTGGCTTGTCGGATGACCGGCAGAGAGACCGTTTGCGCCGACGTTGCAATGGAGGGTGTCAGAGGGCCTGTGCCGATTACCACTCGGCTTTGCTGCTGGACCGGGGGGAGGGTCATCTTCTGCGCTGCCGGCTGTCGGCTGCTGGACATCTGCGGCTGCTTTGTGTTTGGAGTGTGCTGCACGTTGAAGGGGCCCTGTCTCCCCCTGGACCGCCGTTGCCAGCCGTTGGCCTTCGCCTGCATTCCTGTCCTGCTGGCGGGATCAGTTTGCCCGTTAGCTGTTTTTTGACGAAGATCGCGAGTGGCCGGATGTAGAGATCTGATTATCTACTTTAATATGTCTCAGCGAGTCAAGACCTAATTTTGGACTCCTTAATTTCTATTCTTTTTGCTTTCTTCTCTCTGCCTACTTCTTTGCATATTGTATTTGTATTCCGCTGGTCTGGCGATCGCCTTTCCAGTCTACTGTAAGCCACTTTGAGCCCGCATCCTGTGGGAAAAGGTGGGGTAAAAATGCACTAAATAAATAAATAAATAAATAAAAAATGGTCCCTGCTGCCACCGTAGGGTCATTTTTCCTGTAGCTTGGTAAAAGGACCTCTAAGGAAGGAAGAGAATTCCAAACAGAGGCAGCCCGATAAGACTAAGTTGAAGATAGCTGTCTGAAAATCTTAATCGAATTCTGAGGGATACAAGACAATGCGATGAAGAGGTGGAAATGCGAGTGCAGCAAAGACTTCCCAATATCCTTAGTGATAATCTTTTTTATGATCAGGCAATGCAAACAGCAGGATCCAGTGGTAAAGAGGGTAATATACAGTATAACAATAACTCCTGATCTACAAACTCCTTCTTAGAAGTCAGGGTGCTCAAGAAACCTTGGGAAGCAGCAGATGATTCCCAGTTTACACATATAATTGAGCTGTCATGCACTCATAACTGAGAAATATGTACTGTATTACTGGAAGAAATTGAGAGCTAAATTCTGACACTGTTGACCTTAGAAAAGCTGAAACAAAACTGCCAGGTCCTCAAGAGCTATCAGGTGGGGGAAGGGGGGGGGGCGATGCAAAAGGGGACGTTAAAAGATATTATCACTGAACTCCAAGAATCAGGGAAGTAAAGCTATTTTGGTTGTACAGAATCAAATTGGTGAAGACACAAAATTCTTCACAGTCGGGAGAGGATGCTCAAGTCAGAAACATATTTTGCCTCCTGTTTCAGCTGGCGTTTATTTTACATCTGTGTCTACTGCTGGTAACGTTACAGCTGTCCGACTTTCCTGCTGGTGATTACCAAAGCTCCAGTGAAGTAAAATCCAGCCTCATGCACTCTAGAAAATGACTTCATTTCCCAAAGTTTCATTTGTGAAGAGAAATCTTAATATTTTTATGTGACCTGCTGTTTACTGGTGAGCCTTTTGTTCACAAAATCATTCACGGAGATGCCTCAGCCTACATGTCAGACCTGACCACCCAGGAATGCAAAAAAAAATCATCTTGCACATTCCTTAATCTTCACTTCCCCAGCTGCAAAGGTCTAAAATACAAACTAACGCATGAGTCAACCTTTCCATACCTGAGCACACAATTCTGGAACGCGCAGCCGCGCAACTTAAAAACGATCTATGAACTAACTAACTTCCGCAAACTATTGAAGACCCATCTCTTCAACAAGGTATACCACAAAGACCAACAAACGTGAGCTCCTCCACATACATCCAGAACTGTCTTATAATATCCGCTAGTTAGACTACTATCATGTTTTATCACTATAATGTTACCCAAGATCCTTCTGTAATACTAAATGCCTATTTTCTTATATAATTCCACTATTCATGATATATTATAAGCCACATTGAGCCTGCAAAGAGGTGGGAAAATGTGGGATACAAATGCAATAAATAAATAAATAAATAAATAGAGGAGCCAGTTTTCAAATGAGTTAAGTCAGTGGTTTCCAAACTTTTTTGGTTCATGGCACCCTTAGTGTCTGAGCAATTTTTCACAGCACCCCCTCCCCCCGGCCACACAGGTCTCCACCCCCACCCCCCACCCCTGCCTCGCCACACATCATCTCTAATATTTCTCCCTCTCCCCTCCTCCTGCTCCTCCTACTACTACTATTTAGCATTTCTATAGCGCTACAAGGCGTACGCAGCGCTGCACAAACATAGAAGAAAGACAGTCCCTGCTCAAAGAGCTTACAATCTAATAGACAAAAAATAAAGTAAGCAAATCAAATCAATTAATATGTACAGGAAGGAGGAGAGGAGGGTAGGTGGAGGCGAGTGGTTACGAGTCAAAAGCAATGTTAAAGAGGTGGGCTTTCAGTCTAGATTTAAAGGTGGCCAAGGATGGGGCAAGACGTAGGGGCTCAGGAAGTTTATTCCAGGCGTAGGGTGTAGCGAGACAGAAAGCGCAAAGTCTGGAGTTGGCGGTAGTGGAAAAGGGAACAGATAAGAAGTATTTATCCATGGAGCGGAGTGCACGGGAAGGGGTGTAGGGAAGGACGAGTGTGGAAAGATACTGGGGAGCAGCAGAGTGAGTACAGTTATAGGTTAGTAGAAGAAATTTGAACAGGATATGAAAACAGGAGCCAGTGAAGCGACTTGAGGAGAGGGGTAGTATGAGTAAAGCGACCCTCCAACCCATGCCTCCTTGTAATCTATTATAATCCATTTTTTTACCTTGTTCTTGAGGAGAGGAGGAGGATGAAGAAGAGCCCGGAGCTGAGCACAGGAGGGAGGCAACATAATGTCCCACAGCCCTAGCCTACCTCCCTGACAGCTGAGTAGTGAGCAGCCAGGGTCCCGGGGCGAGAGCAGGCCTTCAAACTTCCAGGCCGCCGGCATTGGCAACGATGTGTAAGCGTTGCCTTCAGCCTGCCCCGGAAGCTTTCTTTGTACTGTTCCCACATAGGTGGGATTGTATTGTATTGTATTGTAGCATTTATACCCTGCGCTTTCCCACTTATTAGCAGGTTCAATGCGGATTACAAATATAACAGGTTTACAAGATAACGCAAAATGGATAAAACAGGTGAATATAGTATATAAAGAGGTAGACAATAAAAAGTGGGTAAGTAAGATGGGTAAGGGAAGAAAGTGGTAGAGGAGGGAGTGGGAAGAGGGTGTAAATTGGGTAGAGTGTTATAATTAAGGAAGAATGTATAATGATGGCTGGAAGAGGGATGAAATCAAAAAGGGGAAAAGAGGAAGTGTATTTCAGGTTCTGTCATAAGGTCAGTTTCGGGAAGAGTAGAAGGATCTTAATTTAAGTCAAGTCATTTGTGTAGGCGTGCTTGAAGAGGTAAGTTGTTAGCAGCTTCCGGAAGGGTAAATGGTTATAGACTGATCGAATCGATCTTGGTAAGGCGTTCCAGAGCTTACTACCTAAAACGGAGAAATCGGATGCATAGTATGTTTTGTACTTGATTCCTTTACAGTTGGGAAGATGTAAGTTCAAATACGTTCGAGACGATCTAGAGATGTTGTACAAAGAAGGCTTTGTGGACAAGCCAAAGGCAGCTCTTACATCACTGCCGGCAGCCTGCAGCAGGTGGGCGGGTGGTGGAGAGAGGAAGGTGAATGATACCTCACCAACCATTGTTTCAGCATTCAGCATGTGAATTCCCATTTTCCCCATGGCACGCAGTTTGGGAAACGCTGAGTTAAGTGCTGAGCTTTCAGAGTGATACACTCAGGGCTTTTTTTGAGGGGGTACTTGGGGGTACTGAGTACCGGCACCTTTTCCATTGTCTGCTAAAATTGACTCATGATCCCCGAGTTTTAATGAAAGAGCTCAGGTTCTACACACCAATTCTGCCTTGTCATAGATTCTATGACTGGTTGCAAGGGGCCTGGCTATTGTGGAGTGGGTTTCTCACCGATCACCCCATTCCTGAAGGGTGGCCTGGCATTTGAGTACCGGCACCTTTTCACTAGAAAAAATGCACTGGATACACTTAAATTGAACCCTTGGAAAATTAATTGAGGCCGAGTCCCCACATTTCAAAAAGCCACATAATAACAGAATCTCTATTTTTCTGCATGAAAAATGCCCCAAGCGCCTTCCCTGTCTCTAAACATATCTAATGCCCTAGGAATGATAGTGTCACCCTTTTTACTGGCCAAAAATGTTTAATTTGCATATTAACCATATTTTAAATCATTACCTTGTAGTATACAATAGGAACACAATTGAGCTTTTAATACTATGTAAAGATGCCATGAAATAAAATGTGTGGATCTTACATTGGTACCTTTTATATGCTAAGAAGCTTATACAATCTTTTACTATAAAGCGTTCTTTTAAAAATTCATATAAGGTTGTTAGAACATAAAAGATTCTTTTTTCATGTTAGTTGAAGTACCAGTGTAAGGTCGACACTTTTTATTTATAGTAATTTATAGTTAAAATATAAATATTGAAAATACAATTTTGCCATTTCTACAATGTCACACCGTTCCTTTTATGAAAGCATGTTAGCTTATGCTGGTGTGAAGACAGAATTCATACTTTCATTTTTTTTTTTTTAAATCTCTCATTTTGTAAAAGAATCATCAGTCTGTTTTCCCTGTTTTGGACCACTTAGAGGGGCATAATCGAACGGGGCGCCCATCTTTACGTGCACCCCAGCGAAGGGGTGGGGCATCCCGTATTATCGAAACAAAATGGGCATCCATCTTTCATTTCGATAATACGGTCGGGGCCGGCCAAATCTCAACATTTACAGTAGGTCGACCGAAATGTTGAGATCGACGACCTTAGAGATGGACGGCATTGGTTTTCGCCTATAATGCAAACCGAGAACGCCTATCTCAAAAATGACCAAATTCAAGGCTTTTGGTCATGGGAGGAGCCAGCATTCGTAGGGCACTCTTGCCCCCTCACATGCCAGGACACCAACCGGGCACCCTAGGGGGCACTGCAGTGGACATCACAAACTGCTCCCAGCTGCATAGCTCCCTTACCTTGTGCCAGCACACAAGCCCCCCAACCCCCCCAAAAAAACCCCACTACCCACAACTCTACACCACACTACCATAGCCCTTAGGGATGAAGGGGGGCACCTATATGTGGGTACACTGGGGTTCAGGTGGGTTTGGAGGGTTCACATTTACCACCACAAGTGTAACAGGTGGGGAGGGGATGGGCTTGGGTCTGCCTGTCTGAAGTGCACTGCACCCACTAAAAACTGCTCCAGGGACCTGCATACTGCTGTCATGGAGCTGGGTATGACATTTCAGGCTGGCATAGAGGCTGGCAAAAAATGTTTTTTAAATTGTTTTTTTCTTGGGTGGGATGGGGTTGGTGACCACTGGGGGAGTAAGGGGAGGTCATCCCCGATTCCCTCTGGTGGTCATCTGGTCAGTTTGGGCACCTTTTCAAGGCTTGGTCATGAAACAAAAGGAACCAAGTAAAGTCGGCCAAATGCTCGTCAGGGACACCCTTATTTTTTCCATTATCGGCCGAGGACGGCCATCTCTTAACCACACCTCCATCCCGCCTTCGGTACACTGGCGACACGCCCCTTTGAACTTTGGCCGTCCCCATGACGGAAAGCAGTTGAGAGTGGCCAAAATTGGCTTTCAATTATGCCGATTTGGCCGGCCCTGAGAGAAGGACGCCCATCTCCTGATTTGTGTCGGAAGATGGGCGCCCTTCTCTTTCGAAAATGAGATGATTCATGACATGTAATATGGGTCTCTATAGCTGGCTTGATGTACAGAGAAAAGAATGGCCAAGTTACTGAATGAAATGCTGTACTGTTAACAAAGCAAAAACCTCGACACACATGCATCCTCATACACCCTTTCACACAAATTCCCACAAAGAAAAAGCCCTTGTAAATCCAAAGGTGATGTCAAAAACAGGCTGCAGTTTTATAAAAAATACCAGAACACCCAAATCAACCGGTAACAAGAAAATCTCCCTTATCTATATCTCAACATGGCATCTCCCAATAATAATAACCATTCATCAACATGAACCCCCTTTTTCATCCCATTGTCAGCCTCCACAACCACACTCAGCCATGATGAGGCATCCAATTGTAACCTGTGGACAGACTTCCCAAAGGAACACAGCCTGTTGTACTGCTAGGATATGCCTACCCTCTCCCTCCCACTTCCAACTCCTCTCCCATGGTATTCAAGGGCTTGGCCTCCTCAACTTTATACAACACCCACTTTCACCATTCAAATACTCACTCCACCCCTCTCGATTTTAGCAACACAAAAAAAAAAAGGACAAAAAGAGGGTTGGACAATTTCCAGCCCCCTAACTCCTCAAAATGAAATGTTCCACTCCTTGCCCATAGGTTTGGCCACCTTCCTTACTGCTCACACTACCCGTTGGTTCTAAACACTCCCCAGGAAACAAGTGTACAATCCATACCTGTGAACTCTTATCCCTCCCCCCCCCCCCACACCTCTGGGAGCTATGTTATCAAGGGGATCAGCTTCCATTAATGCACAACAACACTTCAATCCAGGCATGAAAGCAAAATCAGACTGCAGGTTTACTGAACATACTGTAACACCCAAGATAACTAGTAGCAAGAACCCCTCCTCCCCCGAACCCCAACATGGCTTCTCTCAATAATCACCCCATTGTCAGCTTAGCCATCGGTATAGCTGGTTGCAATTCAGCCACAATGAGATTCCCAATTGTACTCTTTGGACCAACGTTTAGAAGAAACACAGCCTGTGATACTGATACCACTAGATTATGCTCACCCTCTCCTTCCTACCACACAGGGCTTGATCCACTCAACCTTTCTCAGCTCTGTCACAATCTCTTACAAATAGAAACCAATTTGGGAGATGGTTGTCCCCCACTTATGCCGAGGAGTGGCCTAGTGGTTAGGGTGGTGGACTTTGGTCCTGGGGAACTGAGGAACTGAGTTTGATTCCCACTTCCGGCACAGGCAGCTCCTTGTGACTCTGGGCAAGTCACTTAACCCTCCATGGCCCCATGTAAGCCGCATTGAGCCTGCCATGAGTGGGAAAGCGCAGGGTATAAATGTAACAACAACAACAAAAAAAAGCAGTGACAACCTTCAGCTTATTATCACTTCCCCACATCACTATCTCTGTACTGGTTGCTCTGCACAACCACCTCTAGCAAATCTTGGATAGAACTCCAAAATGTGTCCAGTCCAGTGTCCAACAGATGAGCTCTGTCAAAATGATATGAACTTGAACAAGCAGCAATTAAAAGCTTGTGAGCCAATACCAGCCAGCCTAACAAACCCAGAAATCTGATATTTCCTTCAAAGTTTATCAATTGCTTTAACATGCCTTGCATCCCACGAAACCCACATAGGAATGATCTGAGCAGAACACATGCTCTTTCAAATAACCATCACCACCAACCACCTCTAAAGTGCCCAGCCCGACATGGCAACAAAGGTGCCAATGACCAAGCCTCCTAACCCTCCACAAAATGAGCTGTTCCACCTACTCCCCACAGCTTTGACCACACCCATACCACCCATTGTCCCCAGGGACTCCCAAGGACCAATGGGTACCATTCAGGCCCACATGGATTCTGTCTTGTTATCAAGGGTCTTCACTTCTGCTAGGACGTCCCTGGGTAATGCAAAGGTTTGCCTATTTAAAATAGTTGTTGTTTGAAGCATAGGCTGGAAGACATCCTTTGAAAAACCATGTCTGAACTAATCCGTTTTCAATGTAAATAGCGCATAAGGAAGATATTAGCCACTTATTAAACCATTACTATCACCTTTTAGATTTAAACACCCCAATATGCAAACATATCACTGATATGTTTCTATCTACTATCTGCTTGTCTCACTGTAGCATTTCTAGAACAGCTATCAGATGCTGAAAAGAATAAGCAAATTGTTGATTCTTTTGGCCTTTCTTATATTAAATACAACTCTATAATCATATTGGGAATAAGTAGAAGGGGAGGAGGAATTCAATTTATAAGGTGTGTCTTTTGGACACCAGGGAGACTGCCCTGAAGACATGAGGGCGTCAATCATAATGATAAACAGGATTCTGAAATTCACCTCCCTCTCCCCCCTTACACTTGCAACAATGAATGTACTGTGCAGTCCAAAACTTGGATTATATGAAGAGTCCCAAGTACAAACTGATTAGTTAGCCACATTTAATGACATCTGTTTCCATTTCTTACATTTGTGTTGGCATCATATGGAGAGGGAAATGAGGGATTTGGCAGAAGCATGCATGACAAGTAGTAGTCGGAACTATACTAAAGCATGAGTTGGCGAAGCTGGAGGAAGAACTCCTGAATAGGGATGGGAAGCAAATTTTCTGAATTTTGGCAAATTTCTTTGAAGGAAAAATTGTGGGTGTTGACGCACTCTAGATGGAATCTGAGTACCTTCAGTCAAATGTTCTCAGGCTTGCTGAGGATAGTTACTAATGTGTGTTGAAGCAATAATATAAGTACATAAGTAATGCCACACTGGGAAAAGACCAAGGGTCCATCGAGCTCAGCATCCTGTCCACGAAAGCGGCCAATCCAGGCCAAGGGCACCTGGCAAGCTTCCCAAACGTACAAACATTCTATACATGTTATTCCTGGAATTGTGGATTTTTCCCAAGTCCATTTAGTAGCGGTTTATGGACTTGTCCTTTAGGAAACCGTCTAACCCCTTTTTAAACTCTGCCAAGCTAACTGCCTTCACTATGTTCTCTGGCAACGAATTCCAGAGTTTAATTATGCGTTGGGTGAAGAAACATTTTCTCCGATTTGTTTTAAATTTACTACACTGTAGTTTCATCGCATGCCCCTAGTCCTAGTATTTTTGGAAAGCGTGAACAGACGCTTCACATCCACCTGTTCCACTCCACTCATTATTTTATAGACCTCTATCATGTCTCCCCTCAGCCGTCTCTTCTCCAAGCTGAAAAGCCCTAGCCTCCTTAGTCTTTCTTCATATTTGCCACTTAATACGTGTTAAATGGCGAAATCATGCTTTATTTTACCATAATGCACATTAGATTAAGGCAGGGGTTCTCAATCCAGTCCTCAGGACACACCCAGTCAGTCAGACTTTTTAGGATGCCCACAATGAATTTGCATGGGGCAGATCTTCATGCATTGCCTTGTTGATATGCAAACCTATCTCATGCTTATTCATGTATAAGTGAGTCTTCATTTGGAGTACTCTACAATTCTGGAGTCCATCCAGAGGGCAACTACTAAAATGGTCAGTAGTCATAAATTAGATGGGGACAGACTTAAAAATCTCAATAGAAGGATTTGAAGACCAATCTTTTTCATCAATCATGTGGTGTAATGTAAAAAGCTAAACAAGAACTATGTAACATTGATATATTAGCTGGCTGGAGTTTTATTTGTAGACTGATTTATGTCACTAAACTGTAAAGCAGGCTGTTGAAGTTAAGTAAAATGGAAAATGTATTGTTTTTAATTGCGAATGTCTGATTATTGGTTTTGTATGTTCAACGTGCTCCACTTAGAATGTTGAAATAATGCAAAATATAAAGAAATATTATATATTTTGATATTATTATGCAGAATATAAATAAATATTATTATACTTTGGTCGAAAAGTGACAGAGTAGAGATATGACAGAGACATTTAATTACATCTGTGGTATAAATTAATTGGAGATGAGCTTCTTTCAGTTGAAAGAACATTCTGGAATGAGGGATCATAGGATGAAGGTGAAAAGGGATAGACTCGGGATTACCTAAGGAAATACTTCTTTTTGGAAAGGGTGCTGAATATGTGGAACAACGTCCTGTTGGAGGTAGTGAAGACAAAGACATTATCCCCCAGATTCTATAAATGGCATTCAAATTTATTTATTTATTATTTATTTTATTTATTACATTTGTACCCCGCACTTTCCCACGTAATGCAGGCTCAATGCGGCTTACATAGTAATTTGAAATACGTGGAGGGGCATAATTGAACAAAAACGTCTATCTCCATGGGCGTTTATCTCCGAGAACGGGTCCGTGAAGGGGCGGACCGAACCGTATTTTCGAAAAAAATAGACGTCCATGTTTTATTCGACATTTTGTGAGCTGGGCGTTTTTGTTTTTCAGCGATAATGGAAAATGAAAGCGCCCAGCTCAAAAACGAATAAATCCAAGGCATTTGTTTGTGGGAGGGGCCAGGATTCGTAGTGCACTGGTCCCCCTCACATGCCAGGACACCAACCGGGCACCCTAGGGGGCACTTTTACAAAAACAAAAAAAAAGGTAAAAGAGCTCCCAGGTGCATAGCACCCTTCCCTTGTGTGCTGAGCCCCCCAAATCCCCCTCAAAACCCACTGCCCACAAGTCTACACCATTACTATAGCCCTAAGGGGTGAAGGGGAGCACCTACATGTGGGTACAGTGGGTTTGGGGGGCGGTTTGGAGGGCTCCCATTTACCAGCACAAGTGTAACAGGTGGGGGGGGGGATGGGCCTGGGTCCACCTGCCTGAAGTCCACTACACCCCCTAATAACTGCTCCAGTGACCTGCATACTGCAGCCAGGGAGGTGGGTATGACATTTGAGGGTGAAAATAAAAAGTTGTGAAATGGCATATTTTGTAGTGGGAGGGGGTTTGTGACCACTGGGGGAGTCAGGGGAGGTCATCCCCGATTCCCTCCAGTGATCATCTGGTCATTTAGGGCACTTTTTGGGGCCTTATTCGTGGAAAAACAGGGTCCAGGAAAAGTGCCCTAAATTCTCGCTAAAAACGCATATTTTTTTCCATTATCGGCGAAAGGCGCCTATCTCTGATCGGCCGATAACCACGCCCCAGTTCCGCCTTCACCACGCCTTTGACACGCCCCCATCAACTTTGTCCGCATCCGCGACGGAGTGCAGTTGAAAACGTCCAAATTCGGCTTTCGATTATACCGCTTTATTCGTTTTTGTGAGATAAACGTCTATCTCCCGATTTGGGTCGCAATATAGGCGTTTTTCTTTTTCAATTATAAGCTGGAAAGTCATATAATAGAAATTTCAAAACATTATAAGTTGAGCTTGATAGTGTATGATTAGGATAAGAGAGGGTAGACAGGATAGGACAGTATAATTTGGGAGAAAAGGGGTAAAGAGGGACTTAAAAAAAGGGGAGATGAAGAAGAGAAGGATGGGATGAGTAGAGGGGGAATGGGGAGGTGGGGTAAATAACCAATGAGGTCGTCATCTAAGTCAGAACAGAATTGGGAGTGGAGGTTGGTGAGATTAGGTTGGGGCATTAGGATAGGCTTGCTTGAAGAGATGAACTTTCAGCATTTTTGTAAAGGGCAAGTAGTCGTTAATTAATCGGATTGGTCTGGGTAGAGCGTTCCAAAGCTGACTGCCCAAAAAGGAGAAACTGGATGCGTAGTAAGTCTTGTATTTAATTCCTCTACAATTGGGAAGGTGTAAATTGAGATAAGTTTGTGAAGAAATAGATCTGTTTCTAGCAGGGAGGTCGATCAATTCATTCATGTAGCCAGGGGATTCGCCATGGATGATCTTGTGGGTCATTGTGTTGATCTTGAAATGTATTTTTTCTTTGATGGGGAGCCAGTGAAGCTTCGCTTGAAGAGGTGATGCACTTTTGAATTTTGATTTGCCAAAAATAAGTCTGGCTGCCATGTTTTGGGCAGTTTGGAGTCTCTTCAGTATTTGGGTTTTGCATCCTAAAAAAACACTGTTGCAGTAGTCAGCGTGGGTAATAACAGTGGACTGTATCAGGTTCCGGAAAGTGTTGAATGGGAGATATGGTTTCACTCGTTTCAATATCCACATTATATTAAACATTTTCTTCGTGGTGAATTTGGCGTGGTTATCGAAAGATAAATGGCTGTCTATCGTTACTCCAAGTATCTTTATGCACACAAAATTGCCCGCCATTCTGAAATGTGTGAACAACCAAGGGGCCCTTTTAAAAAGGCGCATAAGAGCCTATGTGCACCCACATCACATCAAATCTGCATTACTGCCTGTCTAGTGAGTGCACCTGGTGGTAATTGTGAGCTTTGCGCACACCCAAAATGTGGTAGAAAATAATTTTCTACCGTGGGGGCGTTCCCAGCAGTAATCGGCAGTTGGCGTGCACTGGATGGTTACAATGTGGGTAACACGTAAGCCCTTACCTCTAAGTCAATGGGTAGTATTAAGGGCTCAGGTTGTAAATAGACACGTGCTGGTTTTCATTTTGCCGCATGTCCATTTCCAGGCCCCCCCCCAAAAGAAACCCTTTTTTCCAGATGTCCTGGAGAAATGGTCCAGCGTGCGTCCAATACACGCACCCACACTACTGCAGCCCGCTTTTTGGCGTGCCTTTGTAAAAGGGCCCCTAAGTCAGCTAATGTGCCAATTAGCACCAATAATTGGGTGCTAACAATCAATTATTGGCATTAATTGGCAACAATTTAGATTTGTGCATGCACATTGCTAAACACTATTCTATAAAGATCCATGTGCAAATGTTTTAGGCCCCAAAAGGGGGCACAGCCATGGCAGGGGCATGGGCAGGTCAGAGGCATTCACTAAAGATGTGCACAATCTTACTGAATACCAGGGATCTGCACCTAAGTTTTCTGTCAGGATTTACACTATGTTTCAGTTGGTGTAAATCCTCATGCCCAAAATTTGGTTCAGAAATTGGCTTTAAATGCTATTCTATAAACAGTGCACAACTTCTGTAAATGGTACACAACTGGTGCACAACTTCTATAAATGACACACAACTTCTATAAATGGCACACAACTGGTGCACAACTTCTATAATTGGTGCAGAACTTCTATAAATGGTGCACTACATCTATAAACAGTGCACAACTTCTGTAAATGGTACACAACTGGTGCACAACTTCTATAATTGGTGCACAACTTCTATAAATGACACACAACTTCTATAAATGGCACACAACTGGTGCACAACTTCTATAATTGTTGCAGAACTTCTATAAATGGTGCACTACTTCTATAAACAGTGCACAACTTCTGTAAATGGTACACAACTGGTGCACAACTTCTATAATTGGTGCACAACTTCTATAAATGACACACAACTTCTATAAATGGCACACAACTGGTGCACAACTTCTATAATTGGTGCAGAACTTCTATAAATGGTGCACTACTTCTATAAACAGTGCACAACTTCTGTAAATGGTACACAACTGGTGCACAACTTCTATAATTGGTGCACAACTTCTATAAATGACACACAACTTCTATAAATGGCACACAACTGGTGCACAACTTCTATAATTGGTGCAGAACTTCTATAAATGGTGCACTACTTCTATAAACAGTGCACAACTTCTGTAAATGGTACACAACTGGTGCACAACTTCTATAATTGGTGCACAACTTCTATAAATGACACACAACTTCTATAAATGGCACACAACTGGTGCACAACTTCTATAATTGGTGCAGAACTTCTATAAATGGTGCACTACTTCTATAAACAGTGCACAACTTCTGTAAATGGTACACAACTGGTGCACAACTTCTATAAATGACACACAACTTCTATAAATGGCACACAACTGGTGCACAACTTCTATAATTGGTGCAGAACTTCTATAAATGGTGCACTACTTCTATAAACAGTGCACAACTTCTGTAAATGGTACACAACTGGTGCACAACTTCTATAATTGGTGCACAACTTCTATAAATGACACACAACTTCTATAAATGGCACACAACTGGTGCACAACTTCTATAATTGGTGCAGAACTTCTATAAATGGTGCACTACTTCTATAAACAGTGCACAACTTCTGTAAATGGTACACAACTGGTGCACAACTTCTATAATTGGTGCACAACTTCTATAAATGACACACAACTTCTATAAATGGCACACAACTGGTGCACAACTTCTATAATTGGTGCAGAACTTCTATAAATGGTGCACTACTTCTATAAACAGTGCACAACTTCTGTAAATGGTACACAACTGGCGCACAACTTCTATAATTGGTGCACAACTTCTATAAATGACACACAACTTCTATAAATGGCACACAACTGGTGCACAACTTCTATAATTGGTGCACAACTTCTATAAATGGTGCACTACTTCTATAAACAGTGCACAACTTCTGTAAATGGTACACAACTGGTGCACAACTTCTATAATTGGTGCACAACTTCTATAAATGACACACAACTTCTATAAATGGCACACAACTGGTGCACAACTTCTATAATTGGTGCAGAACTTCTATAAATGGTGCACTACTTCTATAAACAGTGCACAACTTCTGTAAATGGTACACAACTGGTGCACAACTTCTATAAATGACACACAACTTCTATAAATGGCACACAACTGGTGCACAACTTCTATAATTGGTGCAGAACTTCTATAAATGGTGCACTACTTCTATAAACAGTGCACAACTTCTGTAAATGGTACACAACTGGTGCACAACTTCTATAATTGGTGCACAACTTCTATAAATGACACACAACTTCTATAAATGGCACACAACTGGTGCACAACTTCTATAATTGGTGCAGAACTTCTATAAATGGTGCACTACTTCTATAAACAGTGCACAACTTCTGTAAATGGTACACAACTGGCGCACAACTTCTATAATTGGTGCACAACTTCTATAAATGACACACAACTTCTATAAATGGCACACAACTGGTGTACAACTTCTATAATTGGTGCAGAACTTCTATAAATGGTGCACTACTTCTATAAACAGTGCACAACTTCTATAAATGGCACACAACTGGTGTACAACTTCTATAAATGGCACACAACTTCTATAAATGGCACACAACTGGTGCACAACTTCTATAAACGGTGCACTACTTCTATAAACAGTGCACAACTTCTATAAATGGCACACAACTGGTGTACAACTTCTATAATTGGTGCACAATTTCTATAAATGGCACACAACTTCTATAAATGGTGCACTACTTCTATAAATAGTGCACAACTTCTATAAATGGTACACAACTTGGACCAACATTTATAAAATTGTGCTCCATGTAGATTTTTTTTGGCACCCAAATTTGGATGTCATTTACTGAATCTAGTCCTAACAGAATTCAAGAAAGCATAGAGCAAGCAAGGAGGATTTGTAAGGGATTGTAGAATATAGTAGTTGGACGGATGGATCTGATGTGGAATGCTCTTTATTTGCTGTAATTTTGATATCATCTTGACAACATGCGTACTTACACACCAATGTTTGGCAGTGTAATTTTATAACAACCCTATCAAGTGGAAAATGCTTTATAAAATTAACCCATATTTTATACATGTAGAGGTATAATAGTACGATATCTGATTATGCCTTTTTCAAGATGACTCTGGGTGTTTGGGTGATCATAATTACTGAGTTTATCAAACTTTTGGGTGGGGCTAGAGGGGCTGAAATATCATTGTGAGGGCAGTTATAGAATAGCTTCAATGACAAGGAATTCAGTAAATAGCACCTAATGATGGCAAATGGCAGATGACGTTTAATGTGAGCAAGTGCAAAGTGATGCATACGGGAAAGTGGAACCCGAATTATAGTTATGTAATGCAAGGTTCCACATTAGGAGTCACTGACCAGGAAAGGGATCTAGGCATCATTGTTGATGAAATATTGAAACCCTCTGCTCAGTGTGTGGCAGCGGCTAAGAAAACAAATAGAATGTTAGGTATTATTAGGAAAGGAATGGAAAACAAAAATGAGGATGTTATAATGCCTTGGCATCGCTCCATGGTGCGACTGCACCTTGAATATTGTGTTCAATTCTGGTCACCGTATCTCAAAAAAGATATAGTGGAATTAGAAAAGGTGCAGAGAAGGGCTTCGAAAATGATAAAGGGGATGGGACAACTTCCCTATGAGGAAAGGCTAAAGCACTAGGGATCGTCAACTTGGAGAAAAGATGGCTGAGGAGAGATATGATAGAGGTCTATAAAATAATGATTGAAGTGGAATGGGTAGACGTGAATCGCTTGTTTACTCTTTCGAAAAATACTAGGACAAGTTGGCATGAAATTTACTACAAAGTAGTAAATTTAAAATAAATCAGAGAAAATATTTATTCTTTCAACGTGTAATTAAACTCTGGAATTCGTTGCCAGAGAATGTAGTAAAAGTGGTTAGCTTAGCAGGGTTCAAAAAAGGTTTGGGTGGTTTCCTAAAGGAAAAGTCAATAGATCATTATTAAAATGGACTTGGGAAAAATCCACTGCTTATTTCTAGAATAATCAGCATAACATTTTTGTACTTTTTGGGGGATCTTGCCATGTACTTGTGACCTGGATTGGCCACTGTTGTAAACAGGGTGTTGGGCTTGATGGACCTTCGGTCTGTCCCAGTATGGCAATACTTATGTACGTATGATCTGTGCTAAAATAGTATTCTTCAAAGGGCCTTCTGTGTGGAACAACCTTTACAGAATACTAGCTTAGTACACATTTCAGTGCCTAACTTTGCACAGCATTTATGTCTGCCAAAGGCTGATGTAGATATTGGTGCCCAATTTATGGCAAGTAGACGTGCAAATGACAGCATTCCATAACATTGTGCCTGATTTCTAGGAATGTCCCTGACCCTCCCATGGCCATGCCCCTTTGGAGTTGCATGCTATGAATTTGAGCAGTCCTTTTACCAAGCTGCGGTAAAAAGGGCACTGCAGTAGTGACGGGGGCCATTTTTGCCCCACGCCAGGGCCTTTTTTACTGCAGCAGGTGAAAAGCCCCTGAAAAAGGCATGGCCATGCAGCAAGATTATTCTTACCACGTGGCTATGTGTGTGTGTGTGGGGGGGGGGGGGGGGGGGAAGCACTTACCACCAGCCATTGAGGTGGCAGTGAGGGCTTCCATGGTAACCTGGCAGTAACTGAGCAGTGTATTGCACTTGCGATTACCCCTGGGTTAGTGCTGTACTAGAAATTATAGAATTATTTACAATAGTGCCAGAAATGGTGCACTCTTGAGGCAGAACTACTTCTGTTGGTCGTGTTGGGTCAGCGGTAGTTTCAGGTTGCCACGCGGCAAGCCCGTTGCTGTGTGGCAACCCTTTAGTAAAAGGGCCCCTTATTTATTTATTTATTACATTTGTACCCCACATTTCCCCACCTATTTGCAGGCTCAATGTGGTTTACATAGTACCAAAGAGGTGTTGATAGACTCCGGAGTAAAATAAATACAAATAATAGTTGTTGAGGTAGGAAGGGTAGGGACCACATGAAGGAACATGTGATGGGACCATAAAGAGGATAACAAGAACAGATGAGATTGTTTGGTGATCAGTACGGACTGTGGTGTTATAGTGTCGTGGAGTTCAGGTATTTAAGTTGGGTCGGTGGGGTAAGCCTTTTGAAACAGGTGGGTTTTTAGTTTTTTCCTGAATTGGAGGTTTTCGTACCTGGATTTTGGTAGTGTGTTCCATAGTTGTGTGCTGATGTAGGAAAAACCGGATGTGTAGGTTAATTTGTATTTTAGTCCTTTGCAGTTTGGGTAGTTGAGGTTTAAGTATTGTCGTGCTGATGCGGATGTGTTTCTGGTTGGTAGATCGATCAAGTTCGTCATATATCCCGGTGCTTCACCATAGATGATCTTGTGAACCATAGTGCAGATTTTGAAGGTGATGCGTTCTTTGATTGGTAGCCAATGTAGTTTTCCTTGAAGTGGTGTTGCGCTTTCAAATCGTGTTTTTCCGAAGATGATTCTTGCTGCCTTAGGAGCCAACTTTTCAAAATTATTGGGGGTGCTAAGCCCAGTGGAAATAACCCTTCCATGGACACATACAAGGAAATTCGTAATATTGGGGGTGCTCAAGCACCCACAGAGTCGGCTGCTATGCTTGCTGCCGTGTTTTGAGCGGTTTGAAGTTTCCTTAAGATTTGTTATTTGCATCCCGCGTAGATTTCATTGCAATAGTCAGCATGGCTTAGCACCATTGATTGTATCAGGTTGCGAAATATTTCCCTCGGGAAGAATTATTATTATTATTTGTTACATTAGTATCCCACATTTTCCCACCTTTTGCAGGCTCAATGTTGCTTACATATAACCGTTAACGGTGTTAGCCGATTACGGTTTGAACAAATACATAGTATGAATGAATACAAAGTGATAATGAGGCATATTTTCAAAGCACTTGGACTTACAAAGCTCCATAGATTTCTATGTAACTTTGTAAGTCTAAGTGCTTTGAAAATGAGCCTCAATGTGGTATAATGAGGTATATGTATGGTAGGAAATGGTTGGGGGGAACTTAGAGAGGGAAAGGGGGAAGAAGAGTCAGATAATGTCCGTTGCAGTCTTTGGTTATGTTGGTTCGCAAGTGACCGGTATTTTTATGTTGGATCAGTGGGGTATGCTCTTCTGAACAGGTCTGTGTTTAGTGCTTTCCAAAAATTTAGGTGGTCAAGCATAGTCTTTACTGCTTTTGGCAATGCATTCCATAGTTGTGCGCTTAGGTAGGAAAAGCTGGTTGCATAGGTGGATTTGTATTTGAATCCTTTGCTGCTTGGATAGTGGAGGTTTACATATGATCGTGCAGATTTTGTGGAGTTTCTGGTTGGCAGGTCGATGAGGTCTGTCATGTAGCCCGGTGCCTCACCGTAAATAATTTTGTGAACAGTCATGCAGATTTTGAAAGTGATGCGTTCTTTGATTGGTAGCCAGTGCAATTTTTCTCTGAGTGGTTTGGCGTTGTCGAAACGTGTTTTTCCAAATATAAGCCTGGCTGCTGTATTTTGGGTGCTCTGAAGTTTCTTTATGATTTGATCCTTGCATCCTGCATAGATTCCATTACTGTTATCTGCATGGCTTAATACCATGAACTGTACCAGGTTACAAAATATTTCCCTTGGGAAGAATGGTTTTACACATTTGAGTTTCCACATTGAGAAAAACATTTTCTTTATGGTGGACTTCGCTTGGGTCGCTAGTGATAGGTTACGGTCGATTGTTACTCCGAGAATTTTCAGGGTGTCTGAGACAGGAAGGGTGTATCCTGGGGTGTTACTGTTTGTGGGTTTGTATGTGTTGTATTGGGATGAGATAATGAGACAGTGTGTTTTTTCTGTATTGAGTTTTAGTTGGAATGCATTTGTCTATGAGTTCATAATGTTTAAGCTTAGTTTGATTTCGTTGGTGATTTCCGCCAGATCATGTTTGTATGGAATATATAATGTAACGTCATCAGCGTAGATAAATGGATTGAGGCCTTGGTTGGATAGGGTCTTGGCTAGTGGAGTCATCATGAGGTTGAAGAGGATCGGTGATAGTGGTGATCCTTGTGGTACTCCGCAGCCTGGTTTCCATGCTGATGATATGTTTGTTTTTTATTTCACTTGATACGTTCTTGGGGTTAGAAAGCCCTTAATCCAATTCAGAGTGCCACCACTGATTCCAAAGTATTCTAGGATTCCTAGCAGTATGTTATGGTTAACCATGTGGAATGCACTTGACATGTCAAATTGGAGGAGGAGAATGCTCTTGCCTATTGCTATTTCCTGCTTGAATTTGGTTAGGAGAGTGAGTAGTACTGTTTTGGTGCTATGTAGGGGTCAAAATCCTGATTGTGACTCATGTAGTATAGTGAATTTGTTTATGTAGTCATTGAGTTGCTTGGTCACCAGTCCTTCCATGAGTTTGACTACTAATGGGATAGAAGCTACTGGGCAGTAGTTGGTAATATTTTTTGTTTTTTTCTTAGTGTCTTTCGGTATTGGGGTGAGCAGGATGTTGTTTTTTTCTTGAGGGTTTATACCCTGTTGTAGCATGAAGTTTAAGTGGGATGTGAGATCTATTATGAAGCGTTGGGGGGGAAGATTGTATTAGGTAGCTGGAGCTGGTGTCCAGTTGACAGTGGCTGTTTGAGTATTGTTTAATCACCTGGGTAACTGTGTTGGCAGTGAGTAGAGCGAAATTGGACCATATTCGGTCAGCAGGGTATTCACCAGGGGTTGGGTCTAGACCATCAATGAAGTTTTCGGTGTCCATGTTGTTCTGAGGTAGGGTTTTGCGTAGGTTTATGATTTTTTCATTGAAATATTTAGCGAGGCTGTCTGCGGATGGGATGTCAGTATTGGTTGTGGTAACCGGTGTTGTGTCTAGTAGTTTATTCACGATATGGTATAGTTTCTTTGTGTCTTTATAGTCCGGCCCAATTTTAGTTTTGTAGTACGGCCTTTTGGTCTGTTTTATTGCGTATTTATATTTCCTTTGTAATTGTTTCCATGCGTTGAGTATTTGTTCGTCTTTTATTTTTCTCCATGCTCGTTCCAGTTTCCCAGTTTGTGTTTTTAGTTTTTTCAGTACTTCGTTGAATCATGGTATCGAGTTGTGTCTGTGTGAGGTTCTTATTTGTAAGGATGCAATTTCATCTAGTATGTGTCTGCATCTTTTGTTCCATTCTGAGAGGTAATGTATGGATTCCGTTTGTGCTGACCAGTCGTTGTTGTATATTTGTTGCCAGAACATATCCGGGTCTATTTGTCCTCTCGTGGTATAAGTTGTGTGTTCTCATGTGTGGGGAGAACCCCTTTTTCGCCATTTTAGGGCTAGGTTTAGTTTGTAATGGTCAGTCCATGGTGTTTCTGTCCAACTAGTTTGTGTTATGGTTAGGTTCTGGTCAGTGGACAATTTGTATGAGATGAGGTCGAGTGTGTGGCCCTTCACGTGGATTGTTTGCATGTTTGGCCATGTAAGGTCGCATAGATGAAGGAAGTCCTTGCAATCTCGTGGGTTGGTAGAGTTTGGGTCTTCAAGGTGAAGGTTAATGTCTCCTAATATTAGTGTATTGGAGTTAGATACGCATGTATTTGAAACGAATTCATGAAGTCCGCCTGGCTTTCGTTCCAGTTATATGGTGGTCTGTAGAATAGGACGCATTTTAGGTGGTCGAGTAGGGTTTTATGGTGGATTCCGATTGAGGCTATTTCGAGTAGGGTTGTTATAGATTCCGCAGTGGTTTCAATTGTGAGGTGAGATCGGTATATGAGTGCTATGCCCCTCCTCTTTTTTCTTTTTTTGTCCAGTGGGTGATTTTGTATCCTGGAGGACATAGGTTTAAGATGATAGGGTCCTTCTGGTCATGGATCCAGGTTTCAGTGATGAAGAGTAGGTCAAGTTTCTCTGAAGTGTTTCACTCGTTTGAGTTTCCACATTGTGAAGAACCTTCTATTTGTTGTGGATTTTACTTGGGTCTCTAGCGTTAGGTAGCGGTCTAATGTTACACCGAGGATTTTCAGGCTGTCTGAGATTGGGAAGGTGTGATCTGCTCTTACGCCAAGCCCTTACGCCAAGCCCCCTCCCTACTCATCTTCAAATCTTTGCTCAAAGCCCACCTCTTCAATGTTGCTTTCAGCACCTAACCTTTATACCTTTCAGGAAATCTAGACTGCCCCAATTTGAATGCCCCTATTTGACTGACTGTACATTTGTCCTTTAGATTGTAAGCTCCTTGAGCAGGTACTGTCCTTCTACGTTAAATTGTACAGCACTGCGTAACCCTAGTAGCGCTTTAGAAATGTCAAGTAGTAGTAGTAGTATCTGGGATGCTGATGGTTGTGGGGCTGTCCGTGCATGATATAGAATAGGGTGCAGGGCAGATGCACGTGTAACTTCAAATTGCTGCTAATTAACACCAATTACTACCGATGTGGTAGTGATGGCTGAGTGGTTAAGGCTGTGGACTAGAAATCCATTAGGGTCTGCCCACGCAGGCTCACATCCTGCTGACTAAGGGGCTGCTAATTTTTCAGGAGTGGATCAGTAACCTAATGGTTAGTGCAGTGGGCTTTGATCCTGGGAACCGGGGTTCAATTCCCACTGCAGCTCCTTGTGTCCTTCAGCAAGTCACCTAACCCTCCATTTCCCCAGGTGCAAAAAGCTTAGGTTGTGAGTCCCGTGGGGACAGAGAAAGTACCTGTATATAATATGTTCAGCACTCTGTACATGTAGAAGCACTAGTGTGTTTTTTCTAGCGAAAAAGGTACCGGTACTCAAATGCCAGGGGTAGGTTGATCACTGAGGGACCCACCCCACAACAGCCAGGCCCCCTGCAACCAGTCACAGAATCTATGACAACAAGGCAGAATTGGAGTGTAGAGGCTGAGCTCTTTCATTAAAATTGGGGACCATGGGTCAATTTTAGCAGACAATGGAAAAGGTGCCGGTACTCAGTACCCCCTCAAAAAAAGCCCTGAGTAGCACTATAGAAATGATCAGCATTCAAATTTACACCCCAAACTTTGGGGCAACCTATATAGAATCCAGGAACAGTGTGTATATATATATACACACACATACACTAGGCAAACGGACTTAGTTTATATGTCTGAATTAGCAGTTAGCCCCTGACGTATCATGTGTGAAGGCAAAACGTGATCATGTCTGGAACTTTGATCAATAAAACTGCTGTTACTTCGGTTTGCTGATTGCACATTTGCAGTTCATCTCTGTGATTCTGCTTTACATACACAACTATACACTAGTTGTACTACACATTGAGAAAAATATATTTATCACCATAAGCACAGAAGAATTTTATTTTTGAACGTTCCCCTCTCCCCCCCCCCCCCCCCAACGTATAAAACAAGGCAAAACCTTATAAATATGGCATTCAGGAGATAGTAATTGGCCATTCTGTGGAAACAATACAAAGGAAGGGAAATACATGTCTTAGTAAGAGACTGAGCCGGAGGTTTTCCATAGGTTTCTACAGTGTAAGAGGAGCAGCATGTGACCCATTCTATATTATTGATAATATCTCTCAGTGGCAGGTGATTTGCTTCTTTCTAGAGAAAAATAATAATAATAATAATGATAAAAAAAAAGAGCCCACATCTTTAAGTAGACTTGAATGTTCTGTGTCTTTAATCGAAAGCTCCACCATTGTTGAGCAAATAAATTTAAACCACTTAACATGGCAGGGAAGGTCAGGAAAGCTTATTAAAGTGATCATAGCATTAGGGCTATTGCGATTGACCGCTGCTCTCCAGAATCACCAATAATCAGCAGCCGCGAGCTGTGTTTGCAGAGAAAGGTCATCATTCATTTTTTTAAAGCATTAATATCTTTTGTTTGTTTGGCTCAACATGAAACAGGAATCGATAGAGGTAATTCACAGAGCAATTAGCCCCTCATCTGTCAAACAGCATCATGGTGTATTTAACAAGAAGACCTTTGGAAAGGTTTAAAAGGAAGAGAGTGCCTGTACCATCAACAATTTATACTTGTACATGACACATTGTGTATATATATCTGCATAGAAGACAAAAGCTGAAGAGGGGAGGGGAAAGTTGAAGCACCTCTTGGAAAACCCGCACACAGCTTTTCAAGAATGACCAACTGCAAGTTCCTGGTATACCTTAGTGGAATGTTCAGGTCAAGAGTCCTGCAGTCCTGCACTCACCTGGATGAGAAGCAACATGTTTCAATGTACAGAAAGCTGGATTCTATAGGAACAGTGCAAAAAAAAAAAAAGCAATTCATAGAGGTGGAAGCATTGGGAGAGTTGTGCAAGCTTGTAATTTAAGACTTCCAGTTTGATCCTTTGCTAGATTAAAAGATTGAAAGCCCAGTTGAGAGGCAGACAATTTTTAAAGCAAACACACACACACATTCAACTAAAACTAGCAGCCTATACTTTTGACTAAATATTTCTTAAATTTAGAGCTAGATTTACTAAAATGTTCTCCATGTAAGCATGCACTTGTGCAGTTACAGGTCCTTTTACTAAGGTGTGGGAAAATGTTTTGACGCACGCGGAGGCTCCTACAGCGGGAAAAAGGCTGTCTTTTTTAAAAGAAATGGCTGTGCTGTAAGTGAACCACTTGCCGTGTGGCCATTTTTTTTGGGGGGGGGGGGAGCATTTACCAGAACTTATTGAGGTGGTGGTAAGGACTCCTGCACTATCCTGCCAATAACTGGGCAGCACGTGGCACTGCACTATTACCACCAGGTAAACATCAGCGCTACAAAAATTAAAATATTTTTGTAATGTCGGAAGTGGATCATGCTGGGGGAGGGAAACTACAGCTGGCCTGCTGATGTAGCCCAGTAATAGCTCTGGATTAGCGAACGAGAAGCCCACATTGGGCTTACCGCCGCTTCGTAAAGCACCACCTAACATTTCTGCAGCCCTTACACGTGTATATGGTTTGCATACTTTCATTTGCGTGTGTAGGTGACACTGTTTTCCATATTCTATGTAGGTCGTCAAAAGTTGAGGCTTGCAGGGCAGGTATGCGTTCAAATTAATTAGTTAACAAGGTGTTAACAATCAATAATTGAAGTTAATTGGCAACAATTTGCATTTGTGTGTGCATCTGATCATTATGGTTGTTATATTTTGTTTGATGTCTTTAATGTGAGAAATGAAACATAAAGAATAGGTTTAGATAAAAACATAGGAGCATAAGAGTAGCCATACTGGGTCAGACCAATAGTCCATCTAGACCAGTATCCTGTTTTCCAAACAGTGGGCAAATCAGGTCACACGTACCTGGCAGAAGCCTAAATCATGGCAACATTCCATACTACAAATTCGAGGGCAAGCAGTTGCTTCCCATGTCTGTCTCAACAGCAGACTGTGGACTTTTCCCCCAGGAATTTGTCCAAATCTTTTTTAAACCCAGATATGCTAACCGCTGTTAGCACCTCCTCTGGCAAAGAGTTCCAGAGCTTTACTATTCGTTGAGTGAAAAAATATTTTCTCCTATTTGTTTTAAAAGTATTTCCATGTAACTTCCTCGAGTGTCCCCTAGTCTTGGTACTTTTGGAACTAGTAAAAAATCGATTTACTTCTATTCATTCTGCACCACTCAGGATTTTGTAGACCTCAATCATATCTCCCCTCAGCCATCTCTTTTCCAATCTGAAGACCCTTAACCTTTTTAGCCTTTCCTCATACGAGAGGAGTTCCACCACCTTTATCATTTTGGTTGCTCTTCTTTGAACCTTTTCTAATTCCACTATCTTGCTTATTTTCAAAAGGGAAGGATGCCCATCTCCGACACAAATCGGGGATGGGCATCCTTCTGAGGTCGCCCAAATCGGCATAATCAAAAGCCGATTTTTGGGTCCTCAACTGCTTTCCGTCGTGGGGACAACCAAAGTTCATGGGGGCGTGTCGGCAGTGTATCAAAGGCGAGATGGGGGCATGGTTAAGAGATGGATGTCCTTGGCTGATAATGGAAAAAAGAAGGGCGTCCCTCACGAGCATTTGGTCAACTTTACTTGGTTCCTTTTTTTTCACGACCAAGCCTCAAAAAGGTGCCCAAACTGACCAGATGACCACCGGAGGGAATCGGGGGCTACCTCCCCTTACTCCCCCAGTGGTCACTAACCCCCTCCCACCTTAAAAAGAACCCATTTTTTCCAGCCTCTATGCCAGTCTCAAATGTCATACCCAGCTCCATGACAGCAGTATGCAGGTCCCTGGAGCAGTTTTTAGTGGGTGCAGTGCACTTCAGGCAGGCGGACCCAGGCCCACCCCCCCACCTGTTACACTTGTGGTGATAAATGTGAGCCTAACCCCCTCCCACCTTAAAAAAAAAAACATTTTTTCCAGCCTCTATGCCAGTCTCAAATGTCATACCCAGCTCCATGACAGCAGTATGCAGGTCCCTGGAGCTTTTTAGTGGGTGCAGTGCACTTCAGGCAGGCGGACCCAGGCCCACCCCCCCCCCACCTGTTACACTTGTGGTGATAAATGTGAGCCCTCCAAAACCCACCCGAAACCCACTGTACCCACATGTAGGTGCCCCTCTTCATCCCTAAGGGCTATGGTAGTGGTGTACAGTTGTGGGTAGTGTGGGGTTTTTGGGGGGAGGGGTTGGGGGCTCAGCACACAAGGTAAGGGAGCTATGTACCTGGGAGCAATTTATGAAGTCCACTGCAGTGCCCCCTAGGGTGCTTGGTTGGTGTCCTGGCATGTGAGGAGGACCAGTGCACTACGAATGCTGGCTCCTCCCACAACCAAAGGGCTTGGATTTGGTCGTTTTTGAGATGGGCGTTCTTAATTTCCATTATGGCCGAAAACCGGGGATGACCATCTCTAAGGTCGACCAGCTCAACATTTAGGTTGGCCATCTCTAAGGTCGACCTAAATGTTGAGATTTGGGCATCCCCAACTGTATTATCGAAATGAAAGATGGACATCCATCTTGTTTCGATAATATGGGTTTCCCCACCCCTTCAACGGAACGTCCTTAGAGATGGACGCCCTTAGAGATGGTTGTCCCTGTTCGATTATTCCCCTCCACATCTTTTTTTGAGATACGGCAACCGCAACTGAATGCAATACTCAAGGTGCGGATGCACCAAGGAGCGATACCAAAGCATTATTGTATTTTCGGTCATATTCACCATCCCTTTCCTAATGATGCTTTTCCTGGGTAGTGACTCCTAATGTGGACCCTTGCATCACATAGCTATAATTTGGGCTCCTCATTTCCATATGTATCACTTTGCACTTGCTCACATACAACATCATCTGCCATTTGGATGCCCAGTCTCCCAGTCTCATAAGGTCCTCTTGCTTTTTTTTTTCACACTCCTCTGCAATTTAACAACTTTGAATAACTTTTATCATTAGAAAATGTAATTACCTCACTAGTCATTCCCATCTCTAGATCATTTATAAATACGTTAAAAAGCAGCGGTCCGAGCACAGATCCCTGGGGAACCCAACTATCTACTTAACGCTCATCATCCCGGTGCGTAACTTTTACTGAATCCACTCCTTAGGGTAACATAGATCATTTGCCAGAAAAAAACACTTAACTTCTGCAAAATGTTTAAGCCTTCTAAATATCTGGAACTGTGGAGATCATAAGTATTTTTCTTATGCAGAAAAAGATATGTTTTATACGAGTCAGAGGAGAGATCGTTTTGCTCAACTGTGATTGCACATTTCAAACTTCCACAGGATTAAGGCCACTGCCAACTCGCCTCCTTTCAAAGACAACAATTGACAAATCCCTTAATCCCAGTGTATCTCAAACTCAAGTATGATGTATTTCAAACTCATTTTAAAAGCAAGAAGGTTTTAGTATACATGATTAAAGGGGACAAGATGAACTGTTCTTCCACCCTTTCAAGGTCCTTGACCTCCTGTTGAGGAGCACTTACCAAGATCAGTAGCTCAGAGAAGTTTGACATAATTCCCTTCAAAGCTAGAATTGAAAGAAATTACCAGTAAATACAAAAACAGCCTGGTCCCTCAGCTATATAGTAAGCCATAATGTAGAAAATCTTTAGCATCGTATCTATGTTAGTTGCTTATTAGGTGTATCATTAGTATTATGCTAACATTGTATTATATCTCTGTTATTTGAATTCCAGTACTGGTAAATGTGTATATTTTTGATACTATTTCATGGTAGTTCTATTATTAGGTTTCAATTTACTGTTTTCAAGTTTACCTCATTTATTGTATTTATGTTTATTCTTGGTTATTTTACTATTGTTATGCCAACAAAATTGTACATTTATATTAGACGTTTATCAAAATAACATTCTATTGGTTATAATTATGACTGGAAATGTGTTTGGACCAAATGGATTTTGCACAGCACAATTTAAAACTGCTTGCTACTTGCTACACCTTTTCATGCCCATGACTAAAGTCTTCTTAAAAGCTGACTTCATCTGCAAGTTTCGAAAGACAGAACAAAGTCTTGGTAATTAAGATCTCACTGAATTGTCTTTAACGTGTGCGTGCGAGAGTTCTGGTTTTCCATGCAGGAGCTCAGAAGAAGAAAACAGAAGTGATAACAAAAGTGAAAAGTAAAGCAATTTAACTCTGCCACAGACTGTAAAGAATCCTAATAAAGCTGTAACACCTTTGTCTCCGTTACCACAGTAACAAGATAGGGACATCCTCACAAGACAAAAGAATTATGGCTGAGGAGCTTGTACATGTTGTTCTATCTGTGCGAAAGCCCATGATAAATGGAGCCAACAGATTTTCAGCTCGGGTTTCTAAGTCCGGTGATGATTCTCGAAGGAATTTATGGGAGAACAGTTTATTTGACCGTAGACACTAACTTTGCCTCGTGTTACTGCCATTGGAACCCCCAGAACAGGAGCAGTATCGCACAGAACTTTGATAGTCTCCAAGATCATACAAAATCACCGCGTAACATTATTACCTAGACAAGGACAGCAAAGTAATTTATAGTGCATGTACATTGTACCCATTTGAACTGGTCATCTGTAAATTTTTCCTCCTTACTATGGTGAAAAAGCAGCTTTGCTCCATAATATGTATACTTTCATCCAAATTTTTAAGAGGTAATCCCAGGGGCATGTCATTTTCATGAAAGAAGTAACGGCAAAAAAAAAAAAGAAAGAAAACGATACAAATGTCTAACTATTCTGTGCTTATCCAACAAATTTCAAAGCAACAACATGGTTGATTCAAAAGCAAAGGTCCCAGACTTCGGAAAAAACACTGTCAAGATGGGGAATTACTATATCTTAAGGACCTGTTAGTTGGATGAGAGATTTGAGGCGGAAGTGAAAAAGCGATGGACAAAACTGGAAGACGATGATCTAAAGGCAATTAATCAATTTGTAAAGAAAGTAAATAGAAATATCAAGAAACAAGGGATGGCTATGGTTTTGTGATGGGGTGAGTTGTACAGTGTCAGTTGTCCCTAAGAACACTCACTCGCTGAGATTGCAGGTTAACCACCTTATGGGAGGTGGCACTAAACCTGCCATGTGAGAGGCTGTGTCGGAGGGGCATGGCTCAGGTTAAGAGGTGGTTAATCCCCTTAAGCAGAGTGGATCAAAAAGACCATGAGGTTTAAGCTCTCCAGGAGGGAGAAAGAGAGAGAGAGAGAGAGAGAGATCTTGGAAGAAGGTTCTAAGGGAAGGAACCCTCCCTAAAATGTGGCTAGGGTGCAGTACCAGTGGGGGAGACTTAAGGAAGTGAGGAGTTGCCCTAGCTCAAAGGTTTACATCCTGTTATATGCCCAGAGACTGCATGAGAAGGAACAGAAAACTGAAAAGGTAAAAGACTGTCTTCCTTTATCTATTAGGTCCTAGGTTCTGAGTATCCTAGTTGGAACTAGGCCTGGATTTATGAGTAACTGGAACTGTATTGAAGAAGCTAGAAGGGTTAAGAGAGAAGGGAGTCATGGTGATTGTTGCCAAGGAGAAAGCGAGCCTATGAGAAGAACAGACCATCTTGATTTCATTATTTCCACACCAATAAGTTTTCTTTTGACTTTATACTGAACTCTGCCTGCGAAGTTTCCGTGCCTGTTTGTTGATTACGTTATCACATGTGGTGGCAGCTTGGGGATTCTTTGTGTCTCTGCAGAAGAGATAACCCACATATCATCAGGGTCTGGGGCCTCAGTATAGCTCCAAAGTTTAGCTCTTAAATTGCACCCTATTTTCATGTTAAATTGGGAGCCATGAAGAGGCATTTCCAAAAAAAACTTCTTCCTCATAACATTAAAAAACCCCGCAAACTCAAACATATCACCGTCGTGGAAAGCAGACTGCGGAGTACCACAAGGATCACCACTATCCCCAATCCTCTTCAACCTAATGATGACCTGGTTAGCCAAGACTCTATCCAACCATGGCCTTAACCCTTTCATCTATGCTGATGATGTTATAATATACATTCCTTACAAAGCAAATCTCTCTGAAATCACCAATGAAATTAAGATCAGCTTCAACATCATGGACACTTGGGCAAATGCATTTGAACTGAAACTCAACAAAGAAAAAACACACTGTCTCGTTGTCTCATCTCAACACAGCGTGGACAACCCCACAATTACCAACAATCCAGACCACACCCTCCCTATCTCAGACAGCCTGAAAATCCTCTACCTAACACTAGAGAAGCAAGTGGCATCCACAACGAAGAAAATGTTTTGCGCAATGTGGAAACTCAAACGCGTGAAACATTACTTCCCGAGGGAAGCATTTCGCAATCTGATACCATCAATGGTACTAAGCCATGTGGAGGGGCATAATCGAACGAAAACGTCTATCTCCATGGGCGTTTATCTCCGAGAACGGGTCTGTGAAGGGGCGGACCGAACCGTATTATGGGAAAAAATAGACGTCCATGTTTTATTCGACAATTTGTGAGCTGGGCGTTTTTGTTTTTCAGCGATAATGGAAAATGAAAGCGCCCAGCTCAAAAATGAATAAATCCAAGGCATTTGTTCGTGGGAGGGGCCAGGAGTCGTAGTGCACTGGTCCCCCTCACATGCCAGGACACCAACCGGGCACCCTAGGGGGCACTGTTACAAAAACAAAAAAAAAAGTAAAAGAGCTCCCAGGTGCATAGCACCCTTCCCTTGGGTGTTGAGCCCCCCAAATCCCCCTCAAAACCCACCACCCACAAGTCTACACCATTACTATAGCCCTAAGGGGTGAAGGGGGGCACCTACATGTGGGTACAGTGGGTTTGGGGGGCGGTGTGGAGGGCTCCCATTTACCAGCACAAGTGTAACAGGTGGGGGGGGATGGGCCTGGGTCTACCTGCCTGACGTCCACTGCACCCCCTAATAACTGTTCCAGTCACCTGCAAACTGCTGCCAGGGAGGTGGGTATGACATTTGAGGGTGAACATAAAAAGTTGTGAAACGGCTTATTTTTGTGGTGGGAGGGGGTTTGTGACCACTGGGGGAGTCAGGGGAGGTCATCCCCGATTCCCTCCGGTGGTCATCTGGTCATTTAGGGCACTTTTTGGGGCCCTATTCATGGAAAAACAGGGTCCAGGAAAAGTGCCCTAAATTCTCGCTAAAAACGCATATTTTTTTCCATTATCGGCGAAAGGCGCCTATCTCTGATCGGCTGATAACCACGCCCCAGTTCCGCCTGCACCACGCCTTTGACACGCCCCCATCAACTTTGTCCGCATCCGCGACGGAGTGCAGTTGAAAACGTCCAAATTCGGCTTTCGATTATACCGTTTTATTCGTTTTTGTGAGATAAACGTCTATCTTCCGATTTGGGTCGCAATATAGGCGTTTTTCTTTTTCAATTATAAGCTGGTTAGACTACTGCAATGGAATCTATGCGGGATGTAAAGAACAAACCTTAAAGAGACTCCAGACCGCTCAGAATACAGCAGCCAGACTTATCTTTGGAAAAACCTGATACATTGGCTCCCAATTAAAGAACACATTGCTTTCAATATCTGTACAATGGTTCATAAGATTATCTATGGTGGTGTATGTAGAATAGTGTTTCAATCTAAACAGTTTCAATTTTTTGACCCCAAACAGCTAGAGGAATTTCTAATCAGTAGGGAAGAGGTTAATGTAGTGGTTTAATCCCATATGTACACTGTTTAACAGCCTTGGAGTGAATCACTCGGGACGTGACGCTTCATTATTATAATTTACAATGTATGTTTATTTCCTTTAGATTATATTATTAATCTTACATCTTGGATTGATTTCTTATTCTTGTGGTCGATAACTATTTGAAACTTTAAAAAATATTTGTTTGTCTATATAATTTATTTCTTACCCCACACTTTTTCCCACTCATGGCAGGCTCAATGCAGCAGGCAATGGAGGATTAAGTGACTTGCCCAAAGTCACAAGGTGCTGCCTGGGCTGGGAATTGAACTCAACTCCCCAGGACCAAAGTCCACCACCCTAACCACTAGGCTACTCCTCCACTTGTGTGTTACCATTCATAAATGTGAAATTATGTTTGTTAAAAAGCTTAATAAAGATAAAGTTAAAAAAAAAAGATTATCTATGGTGAAGCCCCGGGATACATGACAGACTTGATCGATCTACCTACAAGAAACACATCCGAATCATCACGAACATACCTAAACCTGCAATACCCAAGTTGTAAAGGACTCAAATACAAATCAACTTACGCATCCAACTTTTCCTACATAAGCACCCAATTGTAGAACGCATTACCAAAAGCCATGAAAACCTCGTAGAACCACCTACACTTCTGGAGAACACTAAAAACTTATCTTTTCAAAAAGGCATACCCTACCAACCCAACAAATGCCTGATCTCTGCAACACAACAACACTAGAATTCAAAATGCACATGAACTTTATCTCATCTCAACATCACTCTGTATTTGTAAACACCGGAGACTGCAAATACACCTCTGGTACAATGTAAGCCACATTGAGCCTGCAAATAGGTGGGAAAATGTGGGATACAAATGCTACAAATAATAATAATAATAATAATAATCTACTATAATAAAACTCACCCTCAACGTTCTGAGGACACTGACGTCAGTGAAGCCAAGCCCTGACTTCCTTCAAAAAGGTTCGAAGGTTCGTGGTGGTGAAGCCACCAAAATCATTCCGGGCCCCGCCCTCGAGGGCGGAGCAATGGCAGAACAACGAAGGGGTTGGCAGGGAGGGAGGCAGGGAGGCGGAGGAGGTGGGAAATCGCTCTGGGCCCCGCCCTCAAGTCAAACATCATGACATTGGGGGCGGAGCAATGGCAGAACAATGAAGGGGTTGGCTAGGGAGGGAGTGGGGGGGGGGTGTTGGCGACGAAAACCTTGCTAGCGCCTGTTTCATTTGCTCTGAAACGGGCCTCTTTTACTAGTAAATAAATAATCAAATAGGAAAAAAGTCTAGATTTCATTTTTGATTATCGCTGTGATATGGATATTTTTGCACTGAATATGTCCAAAATGAACAGCCATTTTCCAAAGTGAAACATCAAACTTTTGAACTACAAAAAAAACAGGGATGTGAACATCTATCTGGCATCATTTTCAAAAATATGGCCATACAGACATCCTCACTGAATAGAGGAGAAACTCACTGGTTAGTGCAGTGGACTGTAAACCAAGGGACATAGGTTTAAACCCCACTATATATATATATATATATATATAGGTCCTAGAAAATACCAACTGTACCTGAATATACACTACTTCCATAGACTTCAGACTTACAGGTGTCAGTATGTTTAGGTATCTTAGGTATTTTTCTGTGCATTCACTCTGCAGCCCCTCACTACCTCTCCACCCTCATCTCTCCCTACACTCCGTCCCTAGAACTCCGTTCACTAGGCAAATCTCTCTCCTAGTTGCACCCTTCTCCTCCATCGCTAACTCCAGACTCCGCTCCTTCTATCTCGCCGCACCTTATGCCTGGAATAGGCTTCCTGAGCCGTTACGTCTAGCTCCATCCCTGGCTGCCTTCAAATCCGGGCTAAAGGCCTACCTGTTTGGTGCTGCTTTCAACTCCTGACTTGTCACTTTTATCTTATCCTTATGTGTCCTTCTGTCTGTCCTTCCCTTATCCTTTTTGGTCCTGTCTGCTTGTCCTGATTTAGATTGTAAACTCTTTTGAGCAGGGACTGTCTTCTTCATGTTCAATTGTAAAGTTCTGTGTACGACTGGTAGCGCTATAGAAGTGATTTATAGTAGTAGTAGTAGTTTCTGGGAAGCTCAAAATTATTAAAAATTAAAAAAAAGCTGACATGGGACTTGAACCTGTACCCCTTGGCTTAGAAGCCACAATGCTAACCATTAGGTTACTCCTCTGCCCTTTTGGCTGCTTTGTTCAGAATGGCCATACTACCTGCAGCTGACATACAGCCTAGATTTCCTTTCCAGCTTCACTTCTTCTACCCTGAAAGTCCCCTGAGAGAGGGAGAGGCACAGCAATCACTGGGGGATTATAGAGGGGGTCATGCCTTAATCCCTCCAGTGACCATCTGCTCAATTAGAGCACTTTTTGTAACTTGGACTGAAACAGGTCTAGATGAAAATGTCCTTGTTTTTAGACATGGACATTTCTTCACATTGGAAAATCCCTGCTAGACATCCTACTTTAGGGCACTCCATAATTCCACCCAAACATACCCACAACACACTCCCTTGCTATTTTGACAAATTCTAGTGTGAAACTTCCAAGTTCTGTCTTTCCAAAATCAGGATGTGTATGTGTTTAGCAGAAGGATTTTTTTTTTTATTATTTAGGCATTTCAGGACGTCCATCTGCTTGAAAATGAGTACCTAAGTTTTAGCTGAAAATCCATCTGAGTTTAGGAGCTTATGGGGTTAGTACTGAGATGCCTCTTTCTGTGTTGCATTTATCCAGATTGCTCTGCTCAATATCTTTACATGCTGATGTAACACTATCCAGATAATGAGGGGTGGATGGAGACCAAAGTTATCCATGTAGTGCCTGAAGGACTATGTGGAAGACCTAGGACAACAAAAGAAGCTGTCCTAAGTGTATCTAGATAAGCTGTGTTGAGTGGAGTCTCCGTTTTCTGGATCTGGGTTCAATTCCCACTGCTGTTCCTTGTGACCCTGTTGCAAGTCACATAACCCTCCATTGTCCCAGGTGCAAAGACTTAGATTGTGAGCCCTCTAGGGATAAAGTACCTGCATATAATGAAAAACACCTTGGCTGTACACAGAAAGCCATTATTATATCAAATTCATGACTCTAGCCATTATGGAGTTTCATGTATTATGAGAATGATTAAAACAGCACAGACATTGAACAGATAAAAAGGGATTAAGGTTTAAAAGCAAGATTAAAAAGATGGGCTTTAGTCTGAATTTGAGTAGGGCAAGATACAGAAGGTGACTTCTGACCCAATAATTTTATCACAGGCATACAGACAAGGAGGACGGAGTAGAGTTCGGAGTTGGTGGTAGAGGAGAAGGTCACATATAAGGGTAACTTACCTGAGGAGCAGAGTTCCCTAGAAAGGGTGAAGGTAGAGATAACAAAGGAGAGGTTCTGAGAAGCTGCAGAATTAATGCTTTTGTAAGTTAATAAGAGAAGTTTGAACTGTATGCGGAAACTGACAGGGAGCCAATGAATTGTCTTGAGAAGAGTTGTTATGTTAGTGTAAGAATATTCTCCTCTGCTCCTTCTCCTCTTTTCCTGATATCAACGAGGAGGAAACAGCCCACCTTCTTTCCTCCTTGAAATGCACCACCTATTCCTCTGATCCCATCCCCACCAACTTACTTAACACCAACTCTCCTACTGTCACCCCCTCCCCCATCTGTCATATCCTCAACCTCTCTCTCTCCACTGCAACTGTCCCTGACTCCTTCAAGCATGCTGTAGTCACACCACTCCTCAAAAAAACCATCACTAGACCCTACCTGCCCTTCCAACTACCGCCCCATCTCCCTCCTACCCTTCCTCTCCAAGATACTTGAACGCGCCGTTCACAGCTGCTGCCTTGATTTTCTCTCCTCTCATGCCATCCTCGATCCGCTTCAATCCGGTTTTCGCCCTCTACACTCGACAGAAATGGCACTCACTAAAGTCTGTAATGACCTGTTCCTTGCCAAATCCAAAGGTCACTACTCCATCCTCATCCTCCTCGACCTATCCACCACTTTTGACACTGTCAATCATAATTTACTTCTTGCTACACTGTCCTCATTTGGGTTCCAGGGCTCTGTCCTCTCCTGGTTCTCCTCTTATCTCTCCCACCGTACCTTCAGAGTACATTCTCATGGATCTTCCTCCACCCCCATCCCGCTCTCTGTTGGAGTTCCTCAGGGATATGTCCTTGGACCCCTTCTCTTTTCAATCTACACCTCTTCCCTGGGCTCGCTGATCTCATCTTATGGTTTCCAATATCATCTTTATGCTGACAACATCCAGCTTTATCTCTCCACACCAGACATCACTGCGGAAACCCAGGCCAAAGTATTGGCCTGCTTATCCAACATTGCTGCCTGGATGTCCAACCGCCACCTGAAACTGAACATGGCCAAGGCCAAGCTCATTGTCTTTCCACCCAAACCCACTTCTCCTCTCCCTCCACTCTCTATTTCAGTTGATAACACCCTCATCCTCCCCGTCTCATCTGCCCGCAACCTTGGAGTCATCTTCGACTCCTCCCTCTCCTTCTCTGCCCATATCCAGACCTGTCGCTTCTTTCTCTATAACATCAGCAAAATTTGCCCTTTCCTCTCTGAGCACACCACCCGAACTCTCATCCACTCTCTCATTACCTCTCGCCTTGACTACTGCAACCTACTCCTCACTGGCCTCCCACTTAACCATCTATCCCCCCTTCAATCCGTTCAGAACTCTGCTGCGCGTCTTATCTTCCGCCTAGTCTGATATGCTCATATCACCCCTCTCCTCAAGTCACTTCACTGGCTTCCGATCAGGTACCGCATACAGTTCAAGCTTCTCCTACTAACCTACAAATGCACTCAATCTGCAGCCCCTCACTACCTCTCTACCCTCATCTCCCCTTACGCTCCTACCCGTAACCTCCACTCACAGGACAAATCCCTCCTCTCAGTACCCTTCTCCACCACTGCCAACTCCAGACTCCGTCCTTTCTGCCTCGCCTCACCCTATGCTTGGAATAAACTCCATGAGCCCATACGCCAAGCCCCCTCCCTGCCCATCTTCAAATCATTGCTCAAAGCCCACCTCTTCAATGTCGCTTTCGGCACCTAACCATTGTACCTCTATCCAGGAAATATAGACTGCCTCAATCTTGATTGACTGCACTTTTTGTCTTTTAGATTGTAAACTCCTTTGAGCAGGGACTGTCCTTCTTTGTTAATTGTACAGCGCTGCACAACCCTGGTAGCGCTTTAGAAATGTTAAATAGTAGTAGTAAGATAAATTGTGCAACAGAATTTTGAATAGGTTGAAAGAGAGAAAGATAGTTCAGTGGGAGACCTATGAGAAGGTCTTCCTCAAGTATTCAGTGACACGTGGAGGGGCATAATCAAACGGAAACGTCTATCTCCATGGGCGTTTATCTCCGAGAACGGGTCCGTGAAGGGGCGGACCGAACCGTATTTTCGAAAAACATGGACGTTTATTTTTTTTTGAGCTGGGCGTTTTTGTTTTTCAGCGATAATGGAAACCGAAAGCGCCCAGCTCAAAAACGAATAACTCCAAGACATTTATTCGTGGGAGGGGCCAGGATTCGTAGTGCACTGGTCCACCTCACATGCCAGGACACCAACCGGGCACCCTAGGGGGCACTTTTACAAAAAAAAAAAAAAAAAAGGTAAAACAGCTCCCAGGTGCATAGCACCCTTCCCTTGGGTGTTGAGCCCTCCAAATCCCCCTCAAAACCCACTGCCCACAAGTCTACACCATTACTATAGCCCTAAGGGGTGAAAGGGGGCACCTACATGTGGGTACAGTGGGTTTGGGGGGTTGGACGACTAATAAGCATTAAGTACCACAATTGTAACAGGTAGGGGGGGATGGGCCTGGGTCCACCTGCCTGAAGTCCACTGCACCCCCTAATAACTGCTCCAGTGACCTGCATACTGCTGCCAGGGAGGTGGGTATGACATTTGAGGGTGAAAATAAAAAGTTGTGAAACGGCATATTTTGTGGTGGGAGGGGGTTTGTGACCACTGGGGGAGTCAGAGGAGGTCATCCCTGATTCCCTCCAGTGGCCATCTGGTCATTTAGGGCACTTTTTGGGGCCTTATTCGTGGAAAAACAGGGTCCAGGAAAAGTGCCCTAAATTCTCGCTAAAAACGCATATTTTTTTTTCCATTATCGGCGAAAGGCGCCCATCTCTGATCGGCCGATAACCACGCCCCAGTTCCGCCTTCACCACGCCTTCAACACGCCCCCATCAACTTTGTCCGCATCCGCGACGGAGTGCAGTTGAAAACATCCAAATTCGGCTTTCGATTATACAGCTTTATTCGCTTTTGTGAGATAAACGTCTATCTCCCGATTTGGGTCACAATATAGGCATTTTTCTATTTCGATTATAAGCAGTATAGTGGAATTAGAGAAGGTACAGAGAAAAGCGACAAAAATAATAAAGGGGATGGGAAGACATCCCTATGAGGAAAAGTTAAAGCAACTAGGGCTCTTCAGCTTGGAGAAAAGATGGCTGAGGGGAGATACGATAGAGGTCTATAAAATAATCAGTGGAGTGGAAGAGGTAGATGTGAATCGCTTGTTTACGCTTTCCAAAAATACTAGGACTAGGGAGAATGCAATGAAGGTACAAAATAGTAAATTTAAAATGAATCAGAGAACATATTTCTTCATTCAATGTATAATTAAACTCTGGAATTCATTGCCAGAGAATGTAGTAAAAGCAGTTCGCTTAGCGGGGTTTAAAAAAGGTATGGGTGGCTTCCTAAATGAAAAGTCCATAGTCCATTAATAAAATCTAGAATAAGCAGAATAAAATGTATTCTACTGTTTCAGGGGTCTTGCCAGGTACTTGTGACCTGGATTGACCACTGTTGGAAACAGGATGCTGGGCTTGATGGACCTTCAGTCTATCCCAGTATGGCAATACTTATGTAATTCATCAAGCTAAATTATGGCCTTAATGGGCGTTAAAGGAATTAGTGTGTGCTAAATGCCAAAAGCCCATTCTATACCTATGGGCTTTTAACATTTATACCCGGATTCTTTATAGTGTGACTTAAATCGAGCACGCAAATCTGGGCATATTCTGAATTTGCATACACAATTAGTTAGCAAGCCAGTCAACGCTGATAATTGCCAATTATTAAATAACTATTGACAATAATTGACATTAATTAGAATTTACGCACACATCTCTCTAAGTGTATTATTTAATGTGATGCGTGTAAATTATTAATTATTATTTTATTTATTTATTGCACTTGTGTCCCACATTTTCCCACCTATTTGCAGGCTCAATGTGGCTTACAAAGTCCTGTTATGGCATCGCCATATCAGGGTAAAAGATACAATTGGTGTAACAATAAGATTAAGGATGACAGGAAAGGTGGAGAGGAAAACGGTAACGGAATTCAAACATGCGTGGGATAAACATAAAGGAATCCTGTTCAGAAGGAAAGGATTCTAAGGAGCTTAGCCGAGATTGGATAGCAGAGCCGGTAGTGGGAGGCGGGGCTGGAGGTTGGGAGGCGGGGATAGTGCGGGGCAGACTTATACGGTCTGTGCCAGAGCCAGTGGTGGGAGGCGGGACTGGAGGTTGGGAGGCAGGGATAGCGCTGGGCAGACTTATACAGTCTGTACCAGAGCCGGTGGTGGGAGGCGGGGATAGTGCTGGGCAGACTTATACGGTCTATGCCAGAGCCGGTGGTTGGGAGGCGGGGCTAGTGCTGGGCAGACTTATACGGTCTGTGCCCTGAAGAGCACAGGTACAAATCAAAGTAGGGTATACACAAAAGTAGCACACATGAGTTGTCTTGTTGGGCAGACTGGATGGACCGTGCAGGTCTTTTTCTGCCGTCATCTACTATGTTACTATGAAAGATCTTCGCAAACTGTTATAGAAGTATGACTATCAGAGTAAGGGTGGAGTGGTGAAGCGTTATAATTAAACTATGGGTTCTCGTGGTAGGCTTTGTTGAAGAGATAGGTTTTCAGAGATTTGCAGGTTATTTCTTTGATTGTTTTCACGTTCGCTGGTAATGCATAGTTGCATAGTTTAAAAGTGGGCGTGGAATGTGGGCGTTGTTATAGAATACACCCGGTCCACGCCTAATTTAGCTGTCGGCATTTACACCAAGTTTTTTCATTGCCTAACTTCTCATAACTAACTTCACAAACTGATTTGATTTGCTTACTTTATTTTTGTCTATTAGATTGTAAGCTCTTTGAGCAGGGACTGTCTTTCTTCTATGTTTGTGCAGTGCTGCGTATGCCTTGTAGCGCTATAAAAATGCTAAATAGTAGTAGTAGTAGTAGTAAATTGAACCCGCCGATTCCAAATATGAACTCCGAATTTGCCTGCCACGTCTAGATTTTAAGTTATACATGCAAAGCCTATTCACTTATAATATTAATGCTTGGGATGCATTTGTGCTAGTAGTGCAGAACTTCCTTGGGAACAGACGAGCTGAAAACTATGCTGAACTAGTAGACAACATGCTTAAAGCATATGAACAACTTGGCTGCCGAATGTCATTGAAAATGCATTTCTTACATTCCCATCTTGACTTTTTCCCACCCAATTTGGGACACGTAAGTGACGAACATGGTGAGAGGTTCCATAAAGACATTTCTACAATGGAGAACAGATCTCAAGGCCGCTGGAATCTCAAAATGATGGGGGACTACTGCTGGTTTTTGCAACGGGAAAATGTGACCGGTCACAAACGCAAAAGCAGATGCCTAAAGCACTTTTAACAGCACTGGGCCTTGCTGAAGTAAGACTTTTAAACTGGAATGCGAGACTTTTTTGAAATTTTGTTATTCCATTACATTTTCATATACTGTTTACTACAAAAACTTTGAAGTAGATCAGGTAATTGTTGGAGTAAAACTCGTTCTGTAAAAAAATATTCAATGCTTTCCAAGTGCTTAATTCATTTGGGCAAACTTATGCATAACAAACTTTCCTGACGTGTTACAACAATTCTGACTTCAGATTTGGAATACGCATACTGAATTTAGTATAGGACAAATGTTTTTTGCCCAGTAGCACAAGAAAATTTTTTTTGTTGTGCTGTGCTTTAGTCATGCAGACTGCGGCTCGGCATCCTATATAATAAAACACACCTCCAACATTCTGAAGCTGACCGCATGGCTGAGACATTCCTGCTCTCTGTATCCATCTCCTGAATTGACATCACGTACTTCCGGGTTCGTCACAAGCAGAAGTGACCAACCACACGAGGTTTCTCGGCTTCAGAATGTTGGAGGTGCATTCTATTAAATAGGATTGGTCAGTTCCTTGAAGCACAGCGTCCTGCACAGTAACGCTCAGACACCAGACAGAGAGAGAGGGGCGGCCTGACACCAAAGAGAGGGAGGGAGGGGGGCCTGATACCAGAGAGGGGGGGAGGTATCTCCGTCACACACACACTCTCTTTCGCACACACTCTCTCTCTCTCACAGTCAATGTCTTTCTCTCTCTCACACACTGTCTCTCATACACTCTGAGGCATATTTTCAAAGCACTTTGGGAGGCTAAGTTCCATAGGTTTCTATGGAACTTTGGGAGGCTAAGTGCTTTGAAAATGAGCCTCTGTATGTCTCACACTGTATCACATTCACTCTCTATGTGTCACACAGTCACTCACACACTCTCGGTCTCATACACTCAGTCTCACAGAGAGTCTGTGTCTCACACACACTCTCTCTCTCTCTCGCACACACTGTATCTGTGTGAAACACACTCTCTCTCTCACACACTGTGTCTCACATACGCACTTGCACACACTCTCATTCTCACACACACAGTCTCTCTCTCACAGACACACTCGCACCCAGACTCACTCTCTCTCTCTCACACACACACACACACACACACACTCGCACATTCACTCTCTCTCTCTCTCACACACAGTCACTCTCACATACACTCTCTCAAACATACACACTCCGAGGAAAACCTTGCTAGCGCCCGTTTTATTTGTGTCAGAAACGGGCCTTTTTTACTAGTATTCTATTAACTGCGTGGAAATTTAGGTATACGCCTAGGCATACTTTTTTTCAGCTCTGATTTTTAGTCGTGATATATAGAATCTAGCCCTTAGTGTACGCTGATTCCCTTAACGCGCATTAAGATGTTTTAAGTCCATGACTCTGCTTGATGACTTCCTCCCTTAATAAAAGAGACACCTGTGGCTACTTATTTCTGCTTTGCAAACCTTAACATATACACCTCGAATATATATTTCTGACAAACATATATGAAGAGAATGCACTGGAATACAATTACTGCCTGATCTTGATCAAATAATTACAACCTTCCGTTTGCTAATTCTAAATCTATCCAATGTAGAAATTTCACAACTGTTTTTCCAGTCTGGTGAGCATGCAGCGTTGTATACATCTGGAAGTGCATGTCATATATTGTTATACCTCCATCTGATAATTATTCATTCAGTTTTGTGAGGTCAAAAGACAGATTGCTTTTAGAAAGTGCATTATGGGAGAAAAACGCATAATCATTCAGGTCTATTAATTGTACTTTCATCTAATGATGCACATGTATAAGTGATGTATATTATATCTACACTGGAATTGCTTGCAAGCAGATTTTAAAGCATTTTAGCAGCTGTAATTATATACACTAGGGATGGATGAACTGGTTTAGATTCAATGCAACCTACTTTCAAATCAACGGAGTGTTGGTATGTTTTCAATTTACCAAGCTGCAGGCCAGTGTTGTTCTTTCTTTTTTTATTTTGGTATTGATATTCAGCTAGCAGTGGTTAGCAGTGGCGTAGCAAGGGCGGGGCGGTGGGGGCGGTCTGCCACGGGTGCATGCTGTTGGAGGGTGCAGAGAGCAGCCGCGTGCCTGTCGGCTCCGCTGGTTCCCTGCTCCCTCTGCCCCGGAACGGGTTACTTCCTGTTCCGAGGCAGAGGGAGCAGTGAGCCAGTGGAGGCATCCAGGGTGCGGCGGCGTCTGTCCCCCCAGGGTGCAGCATGACACCCCCCCCCCCCCCGGCGCAATGACACCCCCCTCCCCGGTGCATCAAGCCTCGCCACCCCAGGTGCATTCTTGGCTGCTGGAGGGTGCAGAGAGCAAGGCCCGACACGACACTTTGCAACAAGCAGCTCGTGATTTACAAAGGTCTTTTTAAAGACCGGTTTTACTTTCATAACAGTAACAATCTATGACCCCTGAGGCAGGACTTAGTGCCAAAACACGGTGCCTTATCGGGCCTTGCATGTATCATCGATAAATAGTTCTGATTATTGATGCACATCTTGTGTCCCTGGTCCTTCTCCAGCCTTCTCCAACTTTCCACTTTCACCTACTGATAACAACCTCCTCACCACTCCTCCGATCTCCACCTTATATTTTAACATTTCTCGTGAATTTACTTTCCGCTACTTAGGCCCTAAACTATGGAACGACCTTCCCTGCGATATTAGGAATCAACCCTCTCTCACAGCTTTCAAGAAAGCACTCAAAATGTATCTATTCACTGAATCTTTCTCTTCCACTGATCAATAACTATGTTTTTCAACTCTTTCTTTCTCTTCTTAGTCCCCTTCTCCTCAACTTCCCGCAATCTCTTCTGCTTGTTTTTAGTTTATATGGAGGGGCATAATTGAACAAAAACGTCTATCTCCATGGGCGTTTATCTCCGAGAACGGGTCCGTGAAGGGGCGGACCGAACCGTATTTTCGAAAAAAAAATAGACGTCCATGTTTTATTCGACAATTTGTGAGCTGGGCGTTTTTGTTTTTCAGTGATAATGGAAAATGAAAGCGCCCAGGTCAAAAACGAATAAATCCAAGGCATTTGTTCGTGGGAGGGGCCAGGAGTCGTAGTGCACTGGTCCCCCTCACATGCCAGGACACCAACCGGGCACCCTAGGGGGCACTTTTACAAAAACAAAAAAAAAGGTAAAAGAGCTCCCAGGTGCATAGCACCCTTCCCTTGTGTGTTGAGCCCCCCAAATCCCCCTCAAAACCCACTGCCCACAAGTCTACACCATTACTATAGCCCTAAGGGGTGAAGGGGAGCACCTACATATGGGTACAGTGGGTTTGGGGGGCAGTTTGGAGGGCTCCCATTTACCAGCACAAGTGTAACAGGTGGGGGGGGGGGGGGGATGGGCCTGGGTCCACCTGCCTGAAGTCCACTGCACCCCCTAATAACTGCTCCAGTGACCTGCATACTGCTGCCAGGGAGGTGGGTATGACATTTGAGGGTGAAAATAAAAAGTTGTGAAACGGCATATTTTGTGGTGGGAGGAGGTTTGTGACCACAGGGGGAGTCAGGGGAGGTCATCCCCGATTCCCTCCAGTGGTCATCTGGTCATTTAGGGCACTTTTTGTGGCCTTATTCGTGGAAAAACAGGGTCCAGGAAAAGTGCCCTAAATTCTCGCTAAAAACGCATATTTTTCTTCCATTATCGGCGAAAGGCGCCCATCTCTGATCGCCCGATAACCACGCCCCGGTTCCGCCTTCACCACGCCTTCGACATGCCCCCATCAACTTTGTCCGCATCCGCGACGGAGTGCAGTTGAAAACGTCCAAATTCGGCAATCGATTATACCGCTTTATTCGTTTTTGTGAGATAAACGTCTATCTCCTGATTTGGGTCGCAATATAGACGTTATAAGCTGGTTAACCACTTAGATGCCTACATGCAGCCCCTTTGTGGTATATCAAATGTAATAAATAAATAAATAATGGAGGAGAGAGCTAGCGAAGCAAGAGTCAAGTGAATAAGCACCATAGTAGACTGCGAGTGACAACTCCAAGTTGGAATATTTTGATAAGATGATTAGAGAGGTCATGCTTAGCGCCTAGAATTAGACTTCCAGAAGACGTATGGTAGGATCATGGTCTATAAAGGAAATCAGATGCCTACTTTCTTGTATGAAATACTAGCACACCTGGGGATATGCCGAATCTGAACAGGTGCAGCGAAGGGCGACTAAAATGATAGCGGGGATGGGACGACTTCCCTATGAAGAAAGACTAAGGAAGCTAGGGCTTTTCAGCTTGGAGAAGAGACGGCTGAGGGGAGACATGATAGAGGTATATAAAATAATGAGTGGAGTGGAACAAGTGGATGTGAAGCGTCTGTTCACGCTTTCCAAAAATACTAGGACTAGGGGGCATGCGATTAAACTACAGTGTAGTAAATTTAAAACAAATCGGATAAAAGTTTTCTTCACCCAACGTGTAATTAAACTCTGGAATTCATTGCCGGAAAATGTGGTGAAGGTGGTTAGCTTAGCAGAGTTTAAAAAGGGGTTGGACGGTTTCCTAAAGGACAAGTCCATAAACCACTACTAAATGGACTTGGGAAAAATCCACAATTCCAGGAATAACATGTATAGAATGTTTGTACGTTTGGGAAGCTCGCCAAGTGCCCTTGGCCTGGATTGGCCGCTGTCATGGACAGGATGCTGGGCTCGATGGACCCTTGGTCTTTTCCCAGTGTAGCATTACTTATGTACTTATGAACCTTAGGCACAGGTATTTAGGCCTTGTTTTAGGTGGGCTAAATGCATGCACCTAAAGTTTAGTCACAAGAATGATGGATGCGCATATTCTATAAACTACACCTGATTTTAGGCATCATTTATAGAATCACGCTAAGCGCGTGGGTTATCGGCATCACTTTTTAAGGCACCATTTATAGAATTTGTTCCTTAGTCTAGATCTAACTTAAGAAATCTAGCTGGCTCTACATAACGGGTTATCAGATGAATATGAATTTGCTATATAAAGTTCATCCTGTCGAGTTTAAATGGATAAAAATATAACACGAATCTTCAGGAAGAGATATTTACACTAATACAAAATCACCTGCATAGTGTATTCTGTGCTGCATGTCACCTCAATCCTAGGGAAATATTGATTAGCAAGTGTCATCAACTTTCTCCATGCATATGAGAAAAATCTGGATTTCCAAAGTAAGCCCTATATCCTATGTTCCAGTATAATTAACATTGCAATTGACCTCATTAATTATAATTTCTCATCCTAGTGGGGAATTTGTCCACCAGATGTCCAGGTCAGGAAATGCTCGTTTCCTGTGGTATTTTATACATGTTGCAGTCAAACATGGAGCCTTTTGTAAAATACCTATAAGCAAATACAGGACTGCATGTATATTTGCTGGCATATAGAAAAAAGAGCAGCCATTTTATAAATGTACATGTGCATGAAACGAGTAGGCATTTAGTATTTTCCATATGAAAATACATTCAGTGACATCATGGAAAAGATCAAAACAGGGCTAAACATGATAGAAAAATGGGCCAATGCATTCAAGCTGAAACTGAACAAAGACAAGACACAATTTCTAGCAGTGACAGCTCCACATAACCACACATTCTTCCCAATATCATCAGAGACGAGATCGTTTACCCCCTATCTAACAACTGTGAACTCCTTGGAGTTGTCATTGATCAAAAACTAACCTTCAAATCCCAGGCCTCGAAAGTGGGTTCCATGATGTTGCAAGTCATGTGGAAACTGAGGAGGATCAGGAGTTACTTCCCTGTCAATGTTTTCCGACTCCTAGTTCAATCAACAGTGCTCACGCACATGGACTACTGTAATGGAATATATTCAGGCTGCAAAGAACAAGTCTTGAAAAGGCTTCAAACAGTTCAGAACAGAGCCGCCAGACTAATATTCTAGAAACCACACTTTGAGAGAGCCAGCCCACGCGTAACCTTCAAACTGCCCTCGCATAATTGTCAGCCCTGATTAATCTAACACTAAAGGAACACAAAATCAGAAGCAAGGAACTACTAGACCCTCTACTACCTCAGATGTCATAAACTCTATAAGTCTGTGCATGCAGTGAGTTTTCCCTACCAAAGCAATAAGGTGTGGAATGTTTTACCCAGATCCTTAAGAAACCTACACCTGTACACCAACTTTCGAAAACAACTAAAGGCATTCCTGTTTAGAAAATTCTATCTCAAAGACGATAAAGGCTAACAAGCATCACCCACTATGGCCCATCATCTGACTCTACTGAAAATACTGACTATCACGCTTATTTTCGAAAGAGAAGGATGCCCATCTTTCGACAAAAATCGGGAGATGGGCGTCCTTCTTGCAAGGTTGTCCAAATCGGCATAATCGAAAGCCGATGTTTTGATACCATAGACTGCTTTCCGTTGCGGGGACGACCAATGTTCACGGGGACGTGTTGGTAGGGTAGCGAAGGCAGGACTGGGGCGTGATTAGGAGATGGTCGTCCTCGGCCGATAATAGAAAAAAGAAGGGCGTCCCCGACGAGCACTTGGCCGACTTTACTCGGTCCATTTTTTTTCACGACCAAGCCTCAAAAAGGTGGCCGAACTGACCAGATGATCACCGGAGGGAATTGGGGATGACCTCCCCTTATTCCCCCAGTAGTCACTAACGTCCCTCCCACCATAAAAAACAAGTTTAAAAATATTTTTTTGCCAGCCTCAAATGCCATACTCAGGTCCATCGCAGCAGTATACGGGTCTCTGGAGCAGTTGTAGTGGGTGCAGTATACTTCAGGCAGGCGGGCCTGGGGGGGGGGGGGTTGGGGGGCTTAGCACCCAAGGTAAGGGAGCTATGTACCTGGGAGCAATTTCTGAAGTCCACTGCAGTGCCCCCTAGGGTGCCCGGTTGGTGTCCTGGCATATGAGGGGGACCAGTGCACTACAAATGCTGGCTCCTCCCACAACCAAAGGGCTTGGATTTGGACGTTTTTGAGATAGACGTCTTTGGTTTCCATTATCGCCGAAAACCGAGGACGACCATCTCTAAGGTTGACCTAAATGTCAAGATTTGGGCGTCCCCGACCGTATTATCGAAACGAAAGATGGACGTTCATCTTGTTTTGATAATAAGCGTTGCCCCGCCCCTTCGCGGCACCGTCCTTAGAGTTGGGCGCTCTTTGAGATGGTTATCCCCGTTCGAAAATGGCCCTCCACGTCATTATCAGCCTTTATCGCTTCTCATTGTACATTACTTATCAGCATTCCTAGGCTCCCAACATCTGTCTTCACTTCAAAATACCGACTGTATCACTTTCAACCTTCATGCCATCTCATTGTATAGTACCTCATCATCATATCTGTGTTCTACATTCCTCCAACTACTCCTCTCATTGTTATTACCTTATCATACTTGGAGGAGTGGCCTAGTGGTTAGAGTGGTCGACTTTGGTCCTGGGGAACTGAGGAACTGAGTTCGATTCCCAGCACAGGCAGCTCCTTGTAACTCTGGGCAAGTCACTTAACCCTCCATTGCCCGCCGTATTGAGCCTGCCATGAGTGGGAAAGCGCGGGGTACAAATGCAGCAAAAAAAAAAAAAAAAAAAAATCTTATCTAGGATATACAGGACCTGACCTTATCACTGCACTGTCTTCAAAGCCACCCCCCTCTCGATGTAAATCCATTAAAATCAGGGCCGCCGAGAGGGAGGGAGGGGCAAAATTCCCCGGGCCCGGGCCTCCAAGGGGGGGCATGGCACCAGGGTCTCTCTCTCCTGCTCCTGATGGGACCCAGGTGATTGCATCCCGACAGGAGCAGGAGAGAGAAAACTCTGGCACCGGGCCCCCCTTGGAGGCTGGGGAGGACCTAGAGGAACAGCAGACAGAAGAGATCGTCTTCACAGTCGATTGCTGCATTGCCTTTCAAGTTCCAAGCGGCTGCTTTTCCCCTCAGGCTGAGGGGAGATATGATAGAAGTGTATAAAATAATGAGTGGAATGGATCGGGTGGATGTGAAGCGACTGTTCACGCTATCCAAAAACACTAGGACTAGAGGGCATGAGTTGAAGCTACAGTGTGGTAAATTTAAAACGAATCGGAGAAAATTTTTCTTCACCCAACGTGTAATTAGACTCTGGAATTCGTTGCCGGAGAACGTGGTACGGGTGGTTAGCTTGACGGAGTTTAAAAAGGGGTTAGATAGATTCCTAAAGGACAAGTCCATAGACCGCTATTAAATGGACTTGGAAAAATTCCGCATTTTTAGGTATAACTTGTCTGGAATGTTTTTACGTTTGGGGAGCGTGCCAGGTGCCCTTGACCTGGATTGGCCACTGTCGGTGACAGGATGCTGGGCTAGATGGACCTTTGGTCTTTCCCAGTATGGCACTACTTATGTACTGAGATAAAAAGCAGCCGCAGGGGCAGGCCACACGGCAGAACTGTGAAGAAGAGCAGCGCTGGAGTAAATGGATCCTCAGGAGCTTAACCGAGATTGGATAGCAGAGCCGGTAGTGGGAGGCGGGGCTGGAGGTGGGGATAGTGCGGGGCAGACTTATACGGTCTGTGCCAGAGCCAGTGATGGGAGGCGGGACTGGAGGTTGGGAGGCGGGGATAGTGCTGGGCAGACTTATACGGCCTGTGCCAGAGCCGGTGGTGGGAGGCGGGGATAGTGCTGGGCAGACTTATATGGTCTGTGCCCTGAAGAACATAGGTACAAATCAAAGTAGGGTATACACAAAAAGTAGCACACATGAGTTGTCTTGTTGGGCAGACTGGATGGACCGTGCAGGTCTTTTTCTGCCGTCATCTACTATGTTACTATGTTACTATGGAGTGTAGGAGAAGACTCTTCTGCTGGCGGGGCCTTGGGGTCTTAGATTTCAAGCGCTTTCATCGAAAACTCTCAGCATCGCGATCTAGCACCACGTTCCTGAAGAAGCCCTGTTTCCAGGGTGAAACGGTGACCCCCCGTTGAATGCTAATACAAGAGTGCTTGCTACGGCAATGTTAAGTTAAGTCAAACTTTCCCTTTTTTGATGTCGTTGACTGATTTACAGAAGAAGCACATTAGTGGCTCATTTCAACAATTAAGAGTAAAAAAAACACACTCTATTGCTTTTGTGGAGTTTTTATGCCCGATGAGAGAATCTGAGCGCGTGTTATAGATAAGATCATTCACTCGTAATCACGCTCAAAACCTCAGGCAGGCTGCCTATGGTTTCTGAGGGCTTTGCTCCACAGAATAATAGAAGCACCATTTTCTTCAAAATTGTCCGCTAGAGTTTTGCATATCATAGCCTTGGGATCACCACCAGCCAAGGAATTTCCAGTTCTACTGGGTGGCAGCGTTCCGGGGGGGGGGGGGGGGGGGGGGGGGGGACAGCAATGATCCGAGCGCGTGGGCTGGCAATGATGAACCTGCCCCCAGCCCAGCATAGTCTCTCTGCGGCCCTGATTAAGCTGAATCATTTGTAACATCAATTTGTTTAAAATTAAACCTGGCTCTTTTCACTCTCTCCAATTGAGAGCCACATTGAACTAAGCCAGTTTGGAAAATGTGGGATATAAATGCTGTTATAAATACATACATACATAAAGTTGTCAGCACTTACATGTGTGCAAGTGGCAATTTTGCAACCTCCAGATGTAACTGTCGACACTCATGTAGCCAGTCCCATTAAGTAGTGAGGCTGAAATCTATTTAAGTATTTATTTATATATTTGGAAAGCAGACATGAACAATGGGGATTAAGGAGAATGAATCCCTTTATTCCTCAAACCCCTGGGCACAACAATGAACACTTTTTAAAAATCTGTGTGTAATTCCATGTTGGTGGAAAACCTGACAAGGAATTTTTTTAAGATAGATGTTATGAGGGGGAATATATGTAGATTTTTGGTTCACCTAAGCCATTCCTATACCACGCTCAAACCACATCCCCTGCAATCTCTGGGCCCCAGTGATCTCCACATATCAATTCTATAGATGGTGCACAAATTCACGTGTGCGAAATTATACGCTATTTTGAGATTCAGGCACAACTAATTTGGCTAATGAGCCAATTAACTACTACTACTACTACTTATCACTTCTAGAGCGCTGCAAGGCATTCGCAGCGCTGTACACCATACACAAAAAAGACAGTCCCTGCTCAAAGAGCTCACAATCTATTATTGGCGTGAGCGAAACAAAAAATGGCTAAAGATGTTAAGAGAGGTGACACGACCTATTTCAGACATATTGGAGAAAGGAGAAAAGACAGGAATGGAATGGAATTGCAAGACTGAAAGATAATGAGAATGGCTATGTGGAGAGTGAGGAGAATAAAACAAATGTGCTAAATGATTACTTCTCTTCGGTGTTCACGGAGGAAAATCTTGGTGAAGGACTGCGGTTCGCTGCCAAGGGAATTTATGGGAATGGAGTGGATACTGCGCCGTTTACGGAAGAAAGAGTTTATAAACAGCTGGAGAATCTGAAGGTGGACAAAGCTATGGGGCCGGATGGGATACATCGCAGGATACTGAGGGAGCTCAGGAAGGTCTGAGATGGGAGAGGTTCCGCAGGATCGGAAACGAGCGGATGTGGTCCCTCTTCACAAAAGTGAAGAGACAGGGAAGAAGTGGGAAACTACAGACCGGTAAGTCTCATGTCAGGGGTAGGAAAAATAATGGAGTCGCTGCTAAAAGAAAGGATAGTTAACTTTCTAGAAGCCAACGGATTACAGAACCCGAGGCAACATGGCTTTACCAAAGGAAAATGCTAGGTTGCATAGAGAGGGGTATAACCAGCAGAAGAAAGGAGTACTTGGAGTATTGTGTTCAGTTTTGGAGGCTGTATCTTATGAAAGATGTAGAAAGACTGGAAGCGGTGCAAAGAAAAGCTACAAAAATGGTATGGGATTTGCGTTGCAAACCATAAGAGGAGAGACTTACTGACCTGACCATGTATACCTTGGAGGAAAGGAGAAACAGGGGTGACATGATACAGACAACAGGGGTGACATGAAACAGACATTCAAATATTTGAAAGGTGTTAAACCGCAAACAAACCTTTTCCGGAGACGGGAAGGTGGTAGAACTAGAGGACATGAATTAAGATTGAAGGGGGGCAAAATCAGGAGTAATGTCAGGAAGTATTTTTTCACAGATAGGGTGGTGGACATGTGGAATGCCCTCCCGCGGGAGATGATGGAGATTAAAACGGTAATGGAATTCAAACATGCATGGGATAAACACAAAGGAATCCTGTTAGAAGGAATGGATCTACGGAATCTTAGCAGAGATTTGGGTGGCAACGCCGGTAATTAGGAAGCAAACCCAGTGCTGGGCAGACTTCTACGGTCTACGCCCTGATCGTAACTGAATAGATATGGAAAGTTCAAGAACAGAGCTGGGCAGACTTTTACGGTCTGTGTCCTGAGAAAGGCTAGGAAAAATCAAACTTGGGTATACATATAAAGTAAGTATCACATACCATGTAAAATGAGTTCATCTTGTTGGGCAGATTGGATGGACCGTACAGGTCTTTATCTGTCGTCATTTACTATGTTACTCATTTTATTAATTGGCAACAATTTGGATTTGTGCGTGCATCTTCCTAATTATTCCAATCACAACTATTAAGGAACCCTCCTATCTGTTCATCTTAATTGCATCCTCACGACTGAATATTATATGTTGTCCTGATATCATTATGTTATGTTGATCTTTCAATCCACTTCCAATCCAATATGATTTACTTATGCACTCTTTATTTGTAACAATTGTAAAATTATTATTCCGTTAATATGATTGCTATTTTATTCTATGTACCCATCTGAATCTATATTCTGATTCTTATCCTATAATGTGTACATGTTGCTAATAACATTTTGTAAGCCACATTGAGCCTGCAAATAGGTGGACAAATGTGGGATACAAATGCAGCAAATCAATCAATCAATCTTACAAAGTGCTATGCTATAAAGATCTTTTAGTGTGCAACTCACAAAGGGTGTGGTCATGGGGGATGGGTGGGTCATGGGCATTCACTAAAGATGCACGCAATATTACTGAATACCGGGGATCCTTACCTAACTTATGCACCAGGATTTACACCAGATAGTAGCGCTCTAGAAATATTAAGTAGTAGTAGTAGTAATAGTAGTATTTCAGTTGGTGCAAATCTTTGCACCCAAACTTTGGCAGGTTTATTAGCTCTAAGTGCTAGTCTATTATCTGTATACAGCTAAGAGTGCTGTTTATAGAAGAGCGATCCACCCAGATTTTTTTCGCACCCAAGTTTGGGTGCCATTAACTTAATCTACGCCATAGTGTCCTTCTGTCTGTCCTTCCCTTCTCCTTTTTGGTCCTGTCCTTCTGTCTGTTCTTCCCTTATCCTTATTGGTCCTATCTGTCTGTCCTGATTTAGATTGTAAGCTCTTTTGAGCAGGGACTGTCTTTTCTTCATGTTCAAATGTGAAGCGCTGCGTACGACTGGTAGCGCTATAGAAATGATTTATAGTAGTAGTAGTAGTAGTAGTAGAAGCCTGCCCTTGCAGATCAGCAACGCGGCCACGCAGGCTTCTGTTTCTGTGAGTCTGACGTCCTGCACGTACGTGCAGGACGTCAGACTCACAGAAACAGAAGCCTGCGCGGCCGCGTTGCTGATCTGCAAGGGCAGGCTTCTACATGGAATGTTGCTAGCGGAATAGCAACATCAACATTCCATGTAGAATCTCAAATAGTAGCAACATTCCATTTAGAATCATTCCTATGTGTCCTTCTGTCTGTCCTTCCCTTCTCCTTTTGGTCCTGTCTGTTTGTCCTGATTTAGATTGTAAGCTCTTTTGAGCAGGGACTGTCTTCTTCATGTTCAATTGTAAAGCGCTGCGTACGACTGGTAGCGCTATGGAAGTGATTTATAGCAGTAGTAGTAATAGTGGCTTTCGGAAATTGCACTTTACACCTGTATACGATCTGCAAGCGTGAATACTGCCGCTTTCAAATGGAGACGCTTTTAAAACAGAGGCCCTTATTTTGTTACACATTTGGGGATACACTTAAAATGATGAAACTCTCTCTGTCTGCAATGATTCTGTAACAAATTGTCCCCCCCCCCCCCCACCAATGCCAACCTTTCAGGTTAAAAAACATGCTAGAAAAATGCTAGATAGAATTGAAATGAAAGCAAAATTAGAGACCTGCTAATAAAACCCTATTTTCCTGACACTTTTAGTCAATGCAAAAATAATTGTGGGAATATAAAAGGATTTTTATGGTCAATTATTCTTGTCTTAGTAAGTACCTATAATCATAAGCACTTCTGAATCGGTGATAATCCTCAGTGGGGAGACAGAAACCTTCCCTGCAGTATTCTAAGATAGTAAAATGTTATCGCACAGATGTGTAAAATATATTAATATTGAAAGGCTGCCGATGTGAAGGTCAAATGGTTAGACATCCACCTCTAAGGAAATACACTATTCACCCTTATTGAGTTGATGACATCCAAACTAATTTACATTATTTTTTAGCTGAGAAGTCTATATGTGCCTAATAGTTTCAGATAATAAGTATTATAATGTCAGATAAAAAGGTTGAGTACAACCTATAGCAACACCATTAAGAGTCTTAATATTATTGACGTGCCTGTTCCTTGTCTCCGCTCTTTGGTATTCATCGTATTCCTAGGCGCTCTTCCTTTTTAGCTTAATATATTTAAAAGAGTTGGGCTTTGCCTGCACATATAAAACAAGATACAGACCTGTGAATTATGACTCACATATCAATAGGGAGCCCAATATTCAAAAAAAGATACTCCTGGCTTTTTAAGTGCTAGTCATGAATAATTGGCCTTAATAAATGCTAATTGCGAGTCGTCTTTAACAAGTACTAATTGCAAGTCATTATTAGTTACGCTTGTGTCTGACCCACACCCCTATTCTATAACCAGTGCACCCAATTCTATAGTACACAACTCTGAAAAAGGTGTGGTCAAAGGAGGGACATAGGTTGGTCAGGGTTATGCCCAGCATATAAGCATGGTGTTATAGAATACTTGCATTTCCACACCTGGAGGAGTGGCCTAGTGGTTAGTGCAGTGGACTTTAATCCTGGGGAACTGAGTTTGATTCCCACTGCAGCTCCTTGTGACTCTGGGCAAGTCACTTAACCCTCCATTGCCCCTGGTACAAAATAAGTACCTGAATATATGTAAACCGCTTTGAATGTAGTTGCAAAAACCTCAGAAAGGCGGTATATCAAGTCCCATTTCCCTTTCCCTTATGACATCACAATATCAGAAGTGAGCCAAGTATCGGGCAATCAAGCCATTGTGACATCACTGATGAGGTTGGCTCTTATTGGTGGAATGAGTGGAGGAGTAGCCTAGTAGTTAGTGCAGCAAACTTTGATCCTGGAGAACTGAGTTCAATTCCCACTGCAGCTCCTTGTGACTCTGGGCAAGTCACCTAACCCTCCATTGCCCCTGGTACAAAATAAGTACCTGAATATATGTAAACCGCTTTGAATGTAGTTGCAAAAACCTCAGAAAGGCGGTATATCAAGTCCCATTTCCCTTCCCATTTCCCTAATGGACAACAGTTAGGTATAAGCATTTACACCAGCTTTTGGCTGACATAAACGCTCATGTCTAGAGTTAGGTGAGAAAATGAGAACTTAGGCTAGTCCCACATGTATCTGCTGTTGTAGAATCCACACTTGCTGTACATCAATCCAGCACCTAACCTTGGGTGACATTTATTGAAGTCCTCTACTCCTTAATACTAAAAAACACAGGGTCATGCATTTGAGCTGCAAAACCCAAGGGTATTTATAGGGGGTCCAAATATTTCTGTGCAAGAAATGAAGAGTGGGACTTGGAAGTCATCATATCTGATGATCTTAAGGTGGCCAAACAGATAGAAAAAGCATCAGAATGATGCAAATATGCATGGAGAGAGGAATGACCAGCAGGATTTTGTAGACTTCAATCATATTTAATCTCATCCATCTCTTTTCCAAGTTAAGGAACCCTAACCTCTTTAGCCTTTCCTCATACGAGGGGAGTTCCATCCCATTTATCATTTTGATCACTGTTCTTTGAACCTTTCCTAATTCCACTATATCTTTTTTTCAGAAACGGCAACCAGAACAGAACACAATACTCAAGGTGAGGTCGCACCACAGAGACATTATAGTATTTTTGGTCTTATTTACCATTCCTTTCTTAATAATTCCTAGCATCATGTTTGATTTTTTGGCCGCTGCTGCACACTGAGCAGAAGATTTCAGTGTATTACATAAAATGACAACTAGATCTTTTTCTTGAGTGATGAACCCCAAGGTTGACCCTAGCATAAGGTAACTATGATTTGGATTGTTCTTCCCAATGTGCATCACTTTGCATTTCTCCATATTAGATTTCATCTGCCGTTTGGATGCCCAGTCTTCCAGTTTCCTAATATCTTACTGCAAATTTTAACAGTGCGCATGTGTTTTAACAACCTTGAACAGTTTTGTGTCATCTACAAATTTAATCACCTCATTTGTCGTTCCAATTTCTACTTCATTTATAAATATGTTAAATGGCACCAGTTCCAGTACTGACCCCTGTGGCAGTCCACTACTCACCCTCCTCCATTGAGAGAAATGGTCATTTAACCCTGCCCTCTGTTTTCTGTCCAATAACAAATTCCTAATCCGCAATAGAATATTGTCTCCTTTCCCATGACTCTTCACTTTTCTCAGGAGCCTCTCATGAGGAACTTTGTCAAAAGCTTTCTGAAAATCTAGATACACTGAGCCCGCAAATAGGTGGGAAAATGTGGGATACAAATGCAATAAAATAAATAAATACATAAATACATCAACTGGCTCACCTTTATCCACATGTTTATTCATGCTTTCAAAGAAACTAAGCAAATTGGTGAGGCAAGACTTCCCTTGGCAGAATCAATGCTGATTCTGTCCTATTAAACCATGTGTATTTATGTATTCCATAATTTTAGTTCTTTATAATAGTTTACACTATCTTGCCCAACACTGACATCAGGCTTACCCATCTGTAATTTCCCGGATCACCCTGGAGTCCTTTTAAAAATCAGCATTACATTGGCCACCCTCCAATCTTCAGATATTATGAATGATTTTAATGACAGGTTACATAATACTAACAGTAGATCAGCAATTTCATGCTTGAGTTCTTTCAGTACCCTTGGATGAATGCCATCCGGTCCAGGTGATTTACAACTCTTTAATTTGTTGATTTGGTTCAGTATGTCTTCCAGGTTCACCAAACTTTTTTTCAGTTCCTCTGCATCATCACCCTTGAAAACCACTTCTGCTACAGGTAGATCTCTTACATCTTCTTCTGTATAGATCGAAGCAAAGAATTAATTCAGTTTCTCTGCTATGGCCTTGTCCTCCCTGAGTGCCCATTTCCCTCTTTTATGATCTAACAGTCCCACAGATTCCCTCATAGGCTTTCTGCTTCTGATGTACCTGAAAAAGTTGTTACTGTGAGTTTTAGCCTCTGCGACAATATTTTCTTTTAGCTTCTTTATCAATGCTTTGTATTTGACTTGCTAGTGCTTATGTTGCTTCTTATTTTCTTCATTTGGATCCTTTTTCCATTATTTGAAGGACATTCTTTTGGCTCTAATAGCTTCTTTCACTTCACATTTTAACCATGATGACTGTTGTTTTCTCTTCTTTCTTTCTTTGTAAATATGTGGAATGTATCCGACCTGGGCTTCCAAGATGGCATTTTGAAACCATGTCCTTGCTTGTTTGATAATGTTTGAAGCTGATCCTTACAGGCTCTTTTTAACCATTTTCCTCATTTTATTATAGTCACCCTTTCGAAAATTAAATGTGGCTACAATAGATTTTCTTTGTGGCTTCATTTTAGATAGTAGCTCAAACTCGATCATGTTATGATCACTGTTTCCCAGGAAACCAAACAATGTTACCTCTCGTACTATGCCCTGCATGCCACCTAGGACTGGATCTAAAATGGTTTCGCCTCTTGTCAGTTCCTGGGCCAATTGCTCCAAGAATCAGTCATTTATTACATCTAGAAATTTAACCTCCCTGGCGCTCCCCGATGTAACATTTATCCATTCAATATTGGGGTAATTGAAATTGGCCATTGTTGTACTGTTGCACAATTTGCCAGTTTTTCTAATTTCTGTAAACATTTCTTCATCTGTCTGTTTGTTCTGTCCAGGTAGATGGTAGTGCAGCCCTAAAAGAACACTCCTTTCCTTCTCTCACATGGAATTTATATCCATAATGACTCCATGCTGCTTTCTGTTTCATGTAGAATGTTTATTTTATTTGACTCAATTCCCTCTTTAACATATAGCACAATCCCCCCTCCAAGCTGATCCTCTCTATCATTGTGATACAAGTTGTACTGTGTTAACACATTGTCCCATTGATTGTCCTCTTTCCACCAAGTCTCTGAGATGCCTATTATATCTACCTCAACATTTAGTGTTATATACACTAACTCTCCCATCTTATTTTTAGGCTTCTATCATTTGTATACAGTCACTTCAGATTGTGTTTTTTTTTTTCATTGCATCTACAAGCTGCTTAGACGTTGACAGGGATAATGTACATCCTTACCCTGCTCTCTCCTTAAACACACCTGGCTTTCTTTCAGCATTGTTGAAACCTCTCTATTCAGTTAGCACCAGCAGCCTGGTTCCAACTAGCTTTTAAAAAGGAGATAGAGCAGCTTTTAAATTAGAATGAGGCGGGGGGGGGGGGGGGGGGGGAAAGCCGACACTCGCCCAGGAGTGTATGGTTCAGTGTTAGAATGGGTATTTGCTAGCTGTGCACTAATTTCCAAATAACTGCTTAACACATTTTAGGAAAGGGGGCCCTTATTTCTTGAATAGCAAATAAAATATGTCACAGGACTTTTTAACTGTTTGAGATATATTAACGCAGTGCAAACAGTAATCCACTTGGCTCAAAATGCACTAAAGCATATTCTATCTTTCAAGTTGTCTTCGACTGTCTTCTTTATACACTCAGAGAATTAAAACTCCTTCAAAGGGGAATTCCAGATTCCTTCCTGTCTGATGCTGATTCAGACAGTGGTGCTGCTTATTAGATTAACATGAGACTGGTTTAAAGTAATTAATTCAGGTCTGAGTTTTGAAGAGAAACAGACTCCAACAGGAAACCAACAAGATTTTCTCATCTGATGGCAATGGCATCCAATATAATTCTGACCAGAATAATGCTAGTACAGAACAAAGTCCAACTTATATTTATATGGGTCTAGGGTAGCTGCTTGGGTCAAGGACACGAGGACTTGATGAATTAGACTTGAGGTTCAGCCACTGTTCTGGAGTTCGATATATAAAAGAGATGTACAACGCTTTGATATAGAAAGCTAACAAAAGAGAAATGACTAATCTATTTCCTGGTTATCACCCTACTGATGGGCTTGGAAAGTCCCTAAAATTCTTGGATCTCACTTCCCAATGAAAAAATGTGGAAAGATGATACTAATCTTAAGAAGAATATTGCTTTGAAATGCAGTCTAAAACCAGAAATCATAATCAATATTACTTATTGTTATGATTAGTTTTTGTTTATTTTGTATTTTGTTGAGCTTAATAATTTAAATGAATTAAATAAACAGAAGCTATTTTACTCAGTGACGTTCCTAGGGTCGCTGACACCTGGGGTGGATCGCTGATGCGCCCCCCCCCCCCAGGTGCAGCGCGACCCCCCGGCGAAACGATGGACATCCCCCCTCTCCGGGTGCATCTTTACCTGCTGGGGGGGGGGGGTGCCGCGCATCTGTCGGCAACGCTCGTTCCCTGCTCCCTCTGCCCCAGAACGGGTTACTTCCTGTTCTGGGGCAGAGGGAGCAGGGAACGAGCGTTGCCGACAGACGCGTGGCACCCCCCCAGCGGCGAAATGACAGACACCTTTTCCTGGCGAAAGAACACCCCCCCCCAGTGCATCTTTACCTGCTGGGGGGTGCTGGGGGGTGCTGCGCGCCTGTCAACTTCACTTGTTCCCTGCTCCCTCTGCCCCGGAACAGGAAGTAACCCGTTACGGGGCAGAGGGAGCAGGGAACAAGTGAAGTCGACAGACGCGCAGCACCCCCCCAGCAGCGTGCACCCGGGGCGGACCACCCCCACCGCCCCCCCTTGGTACGCCACTGATTTTACTAAAATGTACTATGCACATAAAGAACTAGAGGACATGAATTGAGGTTGAAGGGGGGGGGGGGGCAGACTCAGGAGTAATGTCAGGAAGTATTTTTTTACAGAGAGGGTGGTAGATAAGTGGAATGCCCTCCCGCGGAAGGTGGTGGAGATGAAAACAGTAACGGAATTCAAACATGTGTGGGATAAACACAAAAGAATCCTGTTCAGAAGGAATGGATCTGTGGAATCTTAGCAGAAATTGGGTGGCAACACCGGTAATTGGGGAGCAAAGCTAGTGCTGGACAGACTCAAGGCTTCGTTCTGTTTCAGTGAGTCTGGCGTCCTGCACGTACAACCTGTAGGACATCAGAAACAGAACGAAGCCTTGCGCGGGAAGCAAGAGGACCTCGGCTGGCTGGGATTGGGGTCCCTCGCCAGCAAAGTCAGCCCACGGCGATGGTGGGGGAGGGTTGGGGGCAGAAGGGGGGCCAAAGTTGGTGGTGGCGGCGGCAGGGGGGGGTCAGCAATGGAGGGGGGGTCGGCGGTGCCGGGGAGGGGGCTAAAATGTGCTCCCTCACCTGGGCTCTGGACCCCCCTCCCGCCGAAGTCTGGCTATGCCCCTGCTTGATAGGAATGCTTTTGTCTAGTAACATAAGGGTCATTTTACTAAACTGCAGTACGCACTAGAGTGTGCTTATGGCAGTAAGAAATTGCTTACCGCGGGGCTCGTTCAGGCATCCCACGGTAATTTTGCACTCAGCGCGTGCTTCCCATGTGCTGAAACAACAAGTCGGGGGCGGGGGGGAGGGTGAGAGTAGGTGTGTTCTGTGCTAATTGGAAAGTGCAGCTGCATTGATGTATGCTAACCAATTAGCGCGGGGTTAACACGTGAGCCCTTACCACCTACAAAATCGGTGGCAATAGAGGCTCACACCCTAAGGGCCACACGCTAATGGGAAATCTAGCGTGTGGCCACGAATACATAAAATAGGATTTTTTTGCCATCTTATTGTTACAGTAAAATTGGCCTCAGTGTACGAAAAATACCTGCATAAGGGCACGCTGAGGCCATCTTTTGGTAAAACTACTACTACTACTACTTAACATTTCTAAAGTGCTACTAGGGTTACGCAGCGCTGTACAGTTTAACAAAGAAGGACAGTCCCTGCTCAAAGGAGCTTACAATCTAAAGGACGAAATGTCAAGCTGGGCAGTCTAGATTTCCTGAGTAGAGGTAAAAGGTTAGGTGCTGAAGGCGACATTGAAGAGGTGGGCTTTGAGCAAGGGTTTGAAGATGGGCAGGGAGGGGGCTTGGTGTATGGGCTCAGGGAGTTTATTCCAAGCATAGGGTGAGGTGAGGCAGAAAGGGCGGAGCCTGGAGTTGGCGGTGATGGAGAAGGGTGCTGAGAGGAAGGATTTGTCCTGTGAGCAGAGGTTTCGGATAGGAACATAAGGGGAGATGAGGGTAGAGAGGTAATGAGGGGCTGCAGATCGAGTGCATTTGTAGGTTAGTAGGAGAAGCTTGAACTGTATGCGGTACCTGATCAGAAGCCAGTGAAGTGACTTGAGAAGAGGGGTGATATGAGCATATCGGTCCAGACGGAAGATAAGACGCGCAGCAGAGTTCTGAACGGATTGAAGGGGGGATAGATGGCTAAGTGGGAGGCCAGTGAGGAGTAGGTTTCAGTAGTCAAGGCGAGAGGTAATGAGAGAGTGGATGAGAGTTCGGGTGGTGTGCTCAGAGAGGAAAGGGCGAATTTTGCTGATGTTATAGAGAAAAAAACGACAGGTCTTGGCTATCTGCTGGATATGCGCAGAGAAGGAGAGGGAGGAGTCAAAGATGACTCCGAGGTTGCGGGCAGATGAGACGGGGAGGATGAGGGTGTTATCAACTGAGATAGAGAGTGGAGGGAGAGGAGAAGTGGGTTTGGGTGGAAAGACAATAAGCTCGGTCTTGGCCATGTTCAGTTTCAGGTGGCGGTTGGACATCCAGGCAGCAATGTCGGACAATCAGGTAAAAGGGCCCCGTAACATTTACTGATGTCATTCATGGGTGATGCTCCATTTCTCTTGTTGAAATCTGCTTTGAACTATATGGTATTAGTGGAATATAAGCGATGTAATGTAATGTCATAAGTACATAAGTATTGCCATACTAGGAAAGACCAAAGGGCAGGACAGAGAGAGATGGTGACAGACTGACGAACCTTACAAACGCTTCACTTCAAGTGTGCCACGGTCAGCTTCAAAACGTTGGAGGTGCTTTTTATTATAGTAGATGTCCTTATTCATGAACCAGTCCATTGATATCTTCAATTCCATTTCCATGTGACTCTCTTTGACACCTCTTTAAATGCCCACTGGCTTACTCCCCTTTGAATCCCTTCACATCCCTAATATAAATAACACCAGCAGCAAAGGAGTTAATTCCTGCTTCAGTTCTCTGTTTTTAAAAGCCTGCTCTACCTTTTTCCAGAAAAGGTTTCCCTTATTAATTTTACTGGCCAACATTCACTTAGCATTTGCTTTGAGATATAATTGACAAGCAAGGTGACATCCGACTGAAAGCAAGCCATAAATCAGAAATAATTTCCAAAACTGGCGGACGGACCAAAACATTGAATAAGCAAATGCAGGTAAAAAATCTCTTTATTAGGGATGACAGGGAACAGCAAATGTCAGTGAAGTGTTTCATAATGTACCAGGCTAGATTAATTTTGAAGCCCATTGTAGACAAGATTCTGTATTTTTACTACTGTTCTGTAACAAACTTAACTACACTTTTCTCCCACAGATCTAAAGTCGCTTCTGGCATGGATTAATTGGTTAATACTCAGTCGATTCATGGAAAAAAAAAAAAAGACAATCAATTCCACCTCCTTCCTGCCCACCCCACCCCCACACACTTTTTAAATTCTTTACATCAGTGAAAACAGTGTGCTACTGCGGCTAAGAAAGCAAATAGAATGTTAGGTATTATTAGGAAAGGAATGGAAAACAAAAATAAGGATGTTATAATGCCTTTGTATCGCTCCATGGTGCGACCGCACCTCGAATATTGTGTTCAATTCTGGTCGCTGTATCTCAAAAAAGATATAGTGGAATTAGAAAAGGTGCAGAGAAGGGCGATGAAAATGATAAAGGGGTTGGGACGACTTCCCTATGACGAAAGGCTAAAGCGGCTAGGGCTCTTCAGCTTGGAGAAAAGGCGGCTGAGAGGAGATATGATAGAGGTCTATAAAATAATGAGTGGAATTGAACGGGTAGATGTGAAGCATCTGTTCACGCTTTCCAAAAATACTAGGACTAGGGGGCATGCAATAAAGCTACAATGTAGTAAATTTAGAACGAAGCGGAGAAAATGTTTCTTCACTCAACGTGTAATTAAACTCTGGAATTGGTTGCCAGAGAATGTGGTAAAGGCAGTTAACTTAGCGGAGTTTAAAAAAGTTTTGGACGGCTTCCTAAAGGAAAAATCCTTAGACTGTTATTAAATGGACTTGGGGAAAATCCACTATTTCTGGGATAAGCAGTGTAAAATGTTTTGTACTTTTGGGGGATCTTGCCAGGTATTTGTGATCTGGATTGGCCACTGTTGGAAACAGGATGCTGGGCTTGATGGAACTTTGGTCTTTCCCAATATGGCAATACTTACGTAGTTATGTCGTTTGTAATTATGAAGCTCTTCACTTTACGGATCCATGGGGCATTTCTTGACTTCTGTCCATTACTTTTTGAGAGCATACACAGAGAGGGTACAAAGTACAAGACAAAGTCCAAACACAGCAAAAAGAAAGCACGACAAGCCTTCAAAGTAGGAACAACGATCTTTTAATCACGTTGCTTGAACATCATTCTTGTATGAGTGACCAGACACGGGCCGTGTTTCGGTGCATAGCACCCGCGTCAGCGGTCAATAAATTGTTCTTGTGCAATTGTGATGTAGGTAATCTGATACTTAAAACGGGGATACCTCCCCACACGAGTTAATCGGTCCTCTGTAATCTGGAAACGGATAAAGCAGCATGATTCAAAGATCGTTGTTCCTATTTTGAAGGCTCTTAGTGCTTCCTTTTAGCTGTGTTTGTTACTTTTTGGGAAACATGTGAATAAATGTAGAAACAGGCCAAAGCCACTTACTAACTAGAAAAAAAAAATAATCCACCTCACCAACCACCCAGTAATGAAAACCCACCTTCTATACTTACCCGCCTAACACTCTCCTTCTTTCTCCCCTTCACTTAATCTTTGCACATCACTAATTGTATCTGATATCCTGTATGACAATTTCATAACAAAACTATGTAAGCCACATTGAGCCTGCAAATCGCTGGGAAAATGTGGGATACAAATGCAATAAAATAAATAAATAAATAAATATATATATATATATATATATATATATATATATATATATATATATATATATCACAGCTTAGTAAATTGGCATTTTAGTAATGACTGACCAGTCTACAGTAATTTGAAGGTAAGAATCTAGAAAGGCAACATAACTGGCCAAGTTCGTGTTTTAAACCCCTACCTGCATGGGCTTGCTTTTAGCAGGGAAATCAACAGGGAAACCAGAACCACAACTCTATGCAGGCAGTGTGGGAAAAGCAGGACTGGATCAACTTGTCCTGAAAATCTGGATCCAGCAGGAAATCTTAAGTACACTATCAGGCTTATTTTCGAAAGGGATCACTGGCGATCTTCCGACACAAATCAGGAGATCGCCGGCCAAATCGATATTATCGAAAGCCGATTTTGGCTGGCTTCAACTGCTGTTTCGTTGCGGTGCCGGTCAACCTTCAAGGGGGTGTGTTGGTAGGGTAGCGAAGGTGGGGCGGGATGGGGGCGTGGATACGAGATGGCCTCCTTATAATGGAAAAAAAGAGGCTGGCTGGAACAAGCATTTCGCTGGCCCGACTTAGTCCATTTATTTTTAGGACCAAGTCTGGAAAAAGTGCCCCAACTGACCAGATGACCACCAGAAGGAAGCGGGGATCACCTCCCCTGACTCCCCCAGTGGTCACCAACCCCCTCCTACCCAAAAAAAACAAAATAAAACTTTTTTGCCAGCCTGTATGCCAGCCTGAAATGTCATACCCAGCTCCATCACAACAGTATGAAGGTCCCTGGAGCAGTTGTTAGTGGGTGCAGTGGACTTCAGGCAGGTGGACCCAGGCCCACCCCCCCCCCCTACCTGTTACACTTGTGGTGGTTAATGTAGAGCCCTCCAAACCCCCAAAACAAAGTATACCCACATGTAGGTGCCCCCTTCACCCCTTAGGGCTATGGTAATGGTGTAGAGGTGTGGCGAGTGGGTTTTGGGGGGGATTTGGGGGGCTAAGCACACAAGGTAAGGGTGCTATGCACCTGGAAGCTATTTTTGTTTTTTAATTTTTGTGAGTGCCCCCTAGGGTGCCCGGTTGGTGTCCTGGCATGTCAGGGGGGCCAGTGCACTACAAATGCTGGCTCCTCCCACGGCCAAATGCCTTGCATGTCACCGGGTTTGAGATGGCCGGGCCCGGTTTCCATTATAGCTGAAAACTGAAGCCGGCCATCTCATATAAACCTGGTGATCCGCCGGCGATCCTGTAGTAAACCTGGCGAGCGATCTGGCCAGCGCCAAGCGTATTTCAAAAATACGCTTGGCTCCACCTGCTTATGGCACTGGCCCCTTAGATGGCTGGCCATCGATTTGGCCGGCGCCGTTCGATTATGCCCCTCCATTGGGCCCTTTTGTAATGCCAATGTACAGCTAGCACAGAATTGTCTCATGCCAAATTGAGACTACCACTGGGCTATCATAGGAGCCCAATGGTAATACCCACTCCCACAGCATCCCATTTCCAACGCAACAAAACTATTTTTTTTATTTTTGTATTGCCATTGCTTACCCAGAGGTAATTACTGCCCGGTTTTCACCAGGTAAGTACAGAAGCCCTTATCACCCTGGAAATAGCTGTGTGCCAATCCCTCTGATTAGTGCAGGGACATGTTTATTTATTTATTTCTAACATTTATAGCCCGCATTTTCCCACCATTGGCAGGCTCAATGTGGCTAACATCAGTCCGTATAGGCAATCGCCAATCCGGTAAACAAACAAACGAACTATAGTAAGGTGAATAGGAAGGAATAGTAATTACAAGGGACGAGGGAAAGGAGGAGAAGGGTAATAGAGTCCATGAGGTCCATAAATTTGTCATGTTCCAGGAATTATGGATTTAAGACGGGTCCATTAGGGTAAGCCTTTCCAAATAAGTTGGTTTTAAGAGATTGTCTGAAGTTCAGATGATCATGAATGATCGTCACAGATTTAGGTAATGCATTCCATAGTTGAGTGCTAATAAAGGAAAAGGTGGAAGCGTAAGTGGATTTATACTTGAGACCATCACAGGTAGGATGATGTAGGCTTAAATATGAACAAGATGATCTGCAAGAATTCCTAGGTGGCAGATTGATAGGTGGCCTCTTTTGGGGCTGAAAACAACCTAAGCAAATGCACACACCGATACGATACCACTGGAGACCTCGTTTTACTGCAGCTTGGTATGTTGTCAACGAGGTTTGATAAAAGATTTTTAAAAGCTTTTCTTTGGTGAGAATTTTTAAAAAAAATTTCCTGCTTACTTTGGGGTCCTTTTACTAAGCTGTAGTCAAAAGCAGTCTTATTGCACCCTTGTGCGGGTTATTCCCATGCACAAGGCCATTTTTACTGTGGCTGTAAAATAGCTGATTTTCTAATGTCTGTGCACTATTGTTGCTATTAATGTATGAGCAGTTGCTGCCACCCATTTTGTAGATTATTTTTATTTGATTATTTGAACATTTTTATTTATTTATGTTACATTTGGACCCTGCGCTTTCCCACTCATGGCAGGCTCAATGTGGCTCACATGGGGCAATGGAGGGTTAAGTGACTTGCCCAGAGTCACAAGGAGCTGCCTGTGCCTGAAGTGGGAATCGAACGCAGTTCCCCTGGACCAAAGTCCACTAGCAACATTCCATGTAGAGGTTGGCCCTTGCAGATCACCAATGTGGCCGCGCAGGCTTCTGCTTCTGTGAGTCTGACGTCCTGCACGTATGTGCAGGACAGGATGTCAGACTCACAGAAACAGAAGCCTGCGCAGCCTTCTACATGGAATGTTGCTAGTGGAATAGCAACATTCCATGTAGAATCTCCAATAGTAGCAACATTCCATGTAGAATCTCCAATAGTATCTATTTTATTTTTGTTACATTTGTACCCTGCGCTTTCCCACTCATGGCAGGCTCAATGTGGCTCACATGGGGCAATGGAGGGTTAAGTGACTTGCCCAGAGTCACAAGGAGCTGCCTGTGTCTGAAGTGGGAATCGAACCCAGTTCCCCTGGACCAAAGTCCACTAGCAACATTCCATGTAGAGGTTGGCCCTTGCAGATCACCAATGTGGCCGCGCAGGCTTCTGCTTCTGTGAGTCTGACGTTCTGCACGTATGTGCAGGACAGGATGTCAGACTCACAGAAACAGAAGCCTGCGCAGCCTTCTACATGGAATGTTGCTAGTGGAATAGCAACATTCCATGTAGAATCTCCAATAGTATCTATTTTATTTTTGTTACATTTGGACCCTGTGCTTTCCCACTCATGGCAGGCTCAATGTGGCTTACATGGGGCAATGGAGGGTTAAGTGACTTGCCCAGAGTCACAAGGAGCTGCTTGTGCCTGAAGTGGGAATCGAACCCAGTTCCCCTGGACCAAAGTCCACTAGCAACATTCCATGTAGAGGTTGGCCCTTGCAGATCACCAATGTGGCCGCGCAGGCTTCTGCTTCTGTGAGTCTGACGTCCTGCACGTATGTGCAGGACAGGATGTCAGACTCACAGAACAGAAGCCTGCGCAGCCTTCTACATGGAATGTTGCTAGTGGAATAGCAACATTCCATGTAGAATCTCCAATAGTAGCAACATTCCATGTAGAATCTCCAATAGTATCTATTTTATTTTTGTTACATTTGTACCCTGCGCTTTTCCCACTCATGGCAGGCTCAATGTGGCTCACATGGGCAATGGAGGGTTAAGTGACTTGCCCAGAGTCACAAGGAGCTGCCTGTGTCTGAAGTGGGAATCGAACCCAGTTCCCCTGGACCAAAGTCCACTAGCAACATTCCATGTAGAGGTTGGCCCTTGCAGATCACCAATGTGGCCGCGCAGGCTTCTGCTTCTGTGAGTCTGACGTCCTGCACGTATGTGCAGGACAGGATGTCAGACTCACAGAAACAGAAGCCTGCGCAGCCTTCTACATGGAATGTTGCTAGTGGAATAGCAACATTCCATGTAGAATCTCCAATAGTAGCAACATTCCATGTAGAATCTCCAATAGTATCTATTTTATTTTTGTTACATTTGTACCCTGCGCTTTCCCACTCATGGCAGGCTCAATGTGGCTCACATGGGGCAATGGAGGGTTAAGTGACTTGCCCAGAGTCACAAGGAGCTGCCTGTGTCCTGAAGTGGGAATCGAACCCAGTTCCCCTGGACCAAAGTCCACTAGCAACATTCCATGTAGAGGTTGGCCCTTGCAGATCACCAATGTGCCGCGCAGGCTTCTGCTTCTGTGAGTCTGACGTCCCTGCACGTATGTGCAGGACAGGATGTCAGACTCACAGAAACAGAAGCCTGCGCAGCCTTCTACATGGAATGTTGCTAGTGGAATAGCAACATTCCATGTAGAATCTCCAATAGTATCTATTTTATTTTTGTTACATTTGGACCCTGTGCTTTCCCACTCATGGCAGGCTCAATGTGGCTTACATGGGGCAATGGAGGGTTAAGTGACTTGCCCAGAGTCATAAGGAGCTGCCTGTGCCTGAAGTGGGAATTGAACTCAGTTCCTCAGGACCAAAGTCCACCACCCTAACCACTAGGCCACTCCTCCACTGTTGCTACTATTTGAGATTCTACATGGAATGTTGCTATTCCACTAGCAACATTCCATGTAGAAGTCGGCCCTTGCAGATCACCAATGTGGCCGCGCAGGCTTCTACATGGAATGTTGCTAGTGGAATAGCAACATTCCATGTAGAATCTCCAATAGTAGCAACATTCCATGTAGAATCTCCAATAGTATCTATTTTATTTTTGTTACATTTGTATCCTGCGCTTTCCCACTCATGGCAGGCTCCATGCAGCTTCCATGGGGCAATGGAGGGTTAAGTGACTTGCCCAGAGTCACAAGGAGCTGCCTGTGCCTGAAGTGGGAGTCCAACTCAGTTCCCCAGGACCAAAGTCCACCACCCTAACCACTAGGCCACTCCTCCACTCCCCCTAGGAGTAATCATGCGCTAACCAGTTAGCTTGTGGTAATGTGGATGCTCTAGCTCTTTAGCACAGGAATGTCCACTCTCTGCCCCCTGACATGCCTCTTCCAAAAAAAAAAAAAAAATTTAGCATGTGGATTAGCGCCTGCTAATTTTGAAGTTACCACAGAATACAATTTTTCATAAAAGCTCTTTCTAAAATCAACATAGCAGGCAGTATTCAAATATCCCACTTTGTTTTTACTCCATCCATATTTAAATACTGCCCGCTATGTTGATTTGTTTGTGCAGTGCCGCAGAGCATAATCCCAACCCGAAGAGGGGATATAATTGTGTCTATAATTGTCTTGGTTCTAGTTGTAAAGCATTTTTGCACATATTTTGTAATCAGAGTTGAGCAAAGAAATAGGTCAATAATTTTGGTGACTGCATCAGGGGAGAGATATTTGAATAGTTGTTTCATATGAGGTATGACTGAGGTTTTAAATAATTTATAATTTATACGATTCTACAGGAAGTCCGTTGGGACCACGGGACTTGCCAGAAGGTAAGTCTTTAAGTGCCAAAATGAGATCCTCATCATCAATGGCTTTAGTTAAAATGAGGTATAGCTGGGTCACCCTTCCAGGACCCAGCCAGGCACGACTCTGCTTAGCTGCCTTCTTCGTCACAGGGCTGCTGCCTCCCTCCACAGCAATCTGACTGCTTGGAGCCTCAGCTCCAGGCTCTGAGAACTTCCAGGACTCCTTCCTCCCTTCGTTCCTTTCACAGAGGCACATTCAAAGCACAACCTTTATAAGTAAGGGCTTTTATTTTCTTGCTTCAGGTCAACATAAATGCCCAGGCACACCTTAACTCCAGGTTGTTTAGGGCTTGCTACCCAAAGCACAAGTCAGGTCCTTACAGCACAGTTACACAACTTGGTTCCCACCTGGGTCAGGCTGGGGTTTCAATTGTGCCCAGCCCTCTTTCTCTCCCAGGGCTGCACCTGTTCCCTCTTTAGTAGAGATCTTCCCCAGCGCCTCAGCCTCTCTCCTCCGGTCTTCCACCAGTCTCTCCAAGGCACAGCTAGCCACCCTCTTACAGCAGCTTTCGGGTTTGAGCCAGAGCTCCAATCTCCATGTGTTCCTCCCCTAGCCCTTCAGTAATCTCCATTTTATCCTCCTCTTCAACTTCCCCGGCCCCCAATCTCTCCAGCTGGCCCTCATCACCTTCCTCGGAGACCATTTCCCAATCTTCTATCTCCTCCCCTAACTCTTGCACAGCCGGGTGGGGAAGAGAAGGATTCTGGGACTGGTAGTTCCTCCCCTTCTTCCTTAACCCAGCCAACCTTTCTGCCTCCAGTAGCCCAGCTTTCTGAATGGGGGTGTTGTGCACATGAAATCTGCCCCGTTGGGATTCCCCGGCTCCCTGCACCCCCTTTCTTCGTGCCTTCCCGGATCCCCTTTCACCTGCACTCTCACAGAGGTCATCTGTTTCTGTCCATAACGGGGCAAGAAAATTATCTAAGTGACTGAAGTCCTCAAATGCTTTGGATTGATATAAATTCATATAACATTGATGAAAAACTTTATCCGAAACAGAAGAGACCACTACTTTCTTTTGATCTTTAAGGGTGGAAATTTGAACTTTAGACCATTTTCTTTTCATATAATTGGCAAGCAATTTTACTACTGTTATTGACCTCTACAAAATATTTAGTTTTGGAGACAAAACTCTCCTGTTGCACTTGTTTACTAGCATAGTAACATATAGTAACATAGTAGATGACGGCAGAAAAAGACCTGCACGGTCCATCCAGTCTGCCCAACAAGACAACTCATGTGTGCTACTTTTGTGTATACCCTACTTTGATTTGTACCTGTGCTCTTCAGGGCACAGACCGTATAAGTCCGCCCAGCACTAGCCCCGCCTCCCAACCACCAGCCCCGCCTCCCAACCACCGGCTCTGGCATAGACCGTATAAGTCTGCCCAGCACTATCCCCGCCTCCCACCACCGGCTCTGGTACAGACCGTACAAGTCTGCCCAGCACTAGCCCCGCCTCCCAACCACCAGACCCCCTCCCACCACCAGCTCTGGTACAGCCCGTATAAGTCTGCCCAGCATTAGCCCCGCCTCCCAACCACCAGCCCCGCCTCCCAACCACCGGCTCTGGCACAGATTGTGGGTGTATTTTAGTCAGTAAAAGGCATTTAACAAGTTACCGGAGTTGTGTTGGCGGATCTTCTGTTCATGTTCTTTGATTTGTTTCTCTAGGTTATTAAGTAGAAGGTTATTTTCTTTCTGCCCGCTATTCAAAAATTATTTAACTGACCAGGAACACCACCTGGCTGATTAAATACCCTCATGCTAGTTATCTGCTGATATTCAGAGGGAAATAACTGTCTATCTCCCCCTAAATATCCCAGTCCCCAGCAGTGACATGGCCGGTAACCGCTGATTTTCAGCGGCTGACTGTTAAGTTTAGCGGTTAGATAGACCCGTGGAAATAGCAGGTCTATCTGTGGCCGCTAAAACTTAGCCAGTCAGCCGATGAATATTGGCTTAACTGGCTAGGCTTGCAGTGCCAAAATACCCTGTAAATTCAAAGCTGGTGGCTGGATACAGCCTCGGCATTGCATTTCTGGGTTCACCGGCGACAGCAGGAGTTAGCCGATCTAACTCCGGCTATTTCAATACTAGGGTCTTTGTGTTTCTAAACTGAGATTGAGATTATTTCACCTCTTACGGCAGTCTTAAACGCTTCCCATACAGTTAGGGGATCTGATTCTGGCTGAATATTGAAGTGAAATAATTCTTTAATAAAGTTTTGTATACAAATTTGGGAAGTGTCATCGGTTAGTATCTTCATGTGTAGTCTCCAAATAGGGGATCTTGAGGGAGCGGATGACATGGAGCTTATGGACAGCATGATGGGGGGGCATGATCGGAGATCACTATGGAGTGTATTTGGACTCAAGAGCAGAAGCAATTGGGGGAATTTGAAATTAGAAAAAAAAAAACATCTATTCTTGATGAGGAGAGGAGAAGAAAGTGGAGGAGTGGCCTAGTGGTTAGGGTGGTGGACTTTGGTCCTGAGGAACTGAGTTCGATTTTCAGCACAGGCAACTCCTTGTGACTCTGGGCAAGTCACTTAACCCTCCATTGCCTACCGCATTGAGCCTGCCATGAGTGGGAAAGCGCGGGGTACAAATGAAACAAAAAAATAATCTCTGATATCTGGGTGTAATGATCTCCAGAGGTCGGTTAGGCCAAATTGGGATATAAATGAGCATAAGGTAATGTTAGCTTTAGAAGGCAATGTAGGAGTAGATGAGTGTCTGTCTATCCAGAGATCCAGGGGGATATTAAAATTGCCTGCCATGTATATCACATTGAACATGAACCAGAACAAAAGTTGTCATCTGCGTAAGAATATATTTGTTTACCTCTCTCAAATAGCCTACAGAGTTTAAAGAACTTTACATGCATAAAACAAAATGGGAGCAAGGGAAGCCTGAGGGACTCCACACGGCAGATGCCTGTTAAGTGATTGATGTCCATTTGCAACAACACAGGATCTTCCATTTAATTAGAAAGTCAACAAACCAGTTGAGAATAGTATCTGAGATACCTATCCCACTTTAATTTAATTTGAATAGTAACATGTCGTAGTCCACTATATTGCATGCTCCTGATAAATCAAATAGTGAGAGCTGCACCATTTAGCTACAGAAACATCTGTTTCCATAGCAGTGAGAAGAGACTTGGTACTGAATAAGCTCCTAAAACCAAATTGAGAATAATACAAATAAGTTTGGGAGTCCAAATAATTAGTAGCAAACCTTTTAACTTCTCTCTCTCCCCACCCCCATTCCATCCATTTCAACCCACAGCGTTCCCTGTGCTTCAGATGGCATCTATCCCAATCCCATGAGCTATCTCCTGTAGAACCCTACGTATGCCTCACACCCTTAACCGACCCCCCCCCCCCCCCCTTCCCCTCAGTCCTGCTTCATTTCAATGCTTCATTTCCTGCCAGGTAATATACAAAGCCTATCTACAACATTAGTAAAATTTGCCCCTTCCTTTCTGAATACGCTACCAGAACCCTTATCCAAACCCTTGTCACCTCTCGCTTGGATTATTGCAATTTGCTTCTCACTGGTCTTCCACTCCGCCATCTCTCTCCTCTCCAATCTGTCCAAAATTCTGCAGCACAACTTATTTTCTGCCAAAATCGTTATACCCACACTAGCCCACTCCTCAAGTCACTTCACTGGCTCCCTGTCCACTTCCGCATACAGTTCAAACTTCTCTTACTGACCTTTATGTGCATCCATTCTGCAGCCCCCCATTACCTCTCCATTCTCATCTTTCCCTACATTCCTCCCCGTGAACTCCGCTCACTGGACAAATCTCTCTTGTCGTCCCCCTTCTCCTCCACTGCTAACTCCAGACTTCGTTCCTTTTCCCTCGCGGCACCTTATGTCTGGAATAGACTTCCTGAGCCTGTACGTCTTGCTCCATCTCTACCTGTCTTCAAATCTATGCTGAAAACCCACCTTTTCACCACTGCTTTTGGCTCCTAGCCACTACTCAATTGCCCTCCCCTTGTTTCTTCTCACCCAGTACTTACCTTGCCCTTAATTATCTTGTCTGTCTGTATTTTTAGATTGTAAGCTCTATCGAGCAGGGACTGCCTCTCTGTGTAAGGTGTTCAGCGCTGCGTGCGTCTGGTAGCGCTATACAAATGCTAATAATAATAATAATATAGCTTTACAGGTGTGTCACTCTATGCCACTATTTATTTATTTATTTATTTATTTGTACCCCCACCTTTTCCCATGTATTAGTAGGCTCAAAGTGGCTTACATAGTTCCGGAGAGGTGGTTACAGACTCCGGCGTGAACAAATACAGAATAGAGGTACTATTACACTGACAAGTCCAGTAAAGAAGTATCGGTAAATAGGTTGGGGTGATTCAGACAAAATGTTAGGGTGTGATCATGCATCGGGGTTGTCATTTTAAGTAGTGGCAGTATTCATTTCATTCAACCTATGCAACATTGCCTTCAATCCAATAGGATCTTTATCCTCCCAGCGTAGATTTTTTTGCGTTATTTTTTTTTGTTACATTTGTATCCTGTGCTTTCCCAGTCTTGGCAGGCTCAATGCGGCTTACATGGGGCAATGGAGGGTTAAGTCTGTAATGACCTGTTCCTTGCCAAATCCAGAGGCCACTACTCCATCCTCATCCTCCTCGATCTATCCGCCGCTTTTGACACTGTCAATCATGATTTACTCCTTGCCACACTGTCCTCATTTGGGTTCCAGGGCTCTGTCCTCTCCTGGTTCTCCTCCTATCTCTCCCACCGCACCTTCAGAGTTCACTCTCATGGATCTTCCTCCACCCCCATCCCGCTATCTGTTGGTATTCCCCAGGGATCTGTCCTTGGACCCCTTCTCTTCTCAATCTACACCTCTTCCCTGGGCTCCCTCATCTCATCTCATGGCTTCCAGTATCATCTCTATGCTGATGACACCCAGCTGTATCTCTCCACACCAGACATCACTGCGGAGACCCAGGCAAAGGTATCGGCCTGCTTATCCGACATTGCTGCCTGGATGTCCAACCGCCACCTGAAATTGAACATGTCCAAGACTGAGCTCATCGTCTTTCCACCAAAACCCACTTCTCCTCTTACTCCACTCTCTATCTCAGTTGATAACACCCTCATCCTCCCCGTCTCATCTGCCCACAACCTCGGAGTCATCTTCGACTCCTCCCTCTCCTTCTCTGCGCATATCCAGCAGATAGCCGTCGCTTCTTCCGCTTCAACATCAGCAAAATTCGTCCTTTCCTCTCTGAACACACCACCTGAACTCTCGTCCACGCTCTCATTACCTCTCGCCTTGACTACTGCAACTTACTCCTCACTGGCCTCCCACTTAGCCATCTATCCCCCCTTCAATCTGTTCAGAACTCTGCTGCACGTCTTATATTCCGCCAGAACCGATATACTCATATCACCTCTCTCCTCAGGTCACTTCACTGGCTTCCAATCAGATACCGCATTCAGTTCAAGCTTCTCCTTCTTACCTACAAATGCACTCAGTCTGCTGACCCTCACTACCTCTCTACCCTCATCTCCCCTTACGTTCCCGCCCGAAACCTCCGTTCACAGGACAAATCCCTCCTCTCAGTACATTTCTCCACCACCGCCAACTCCAGGCTCCGCTCATTCTGCCTTGCCTCACCCTATGCCTGGAACAACCATCCTGAGCCCTTACGCCAAGCCCCCTCTGCCCATCTTCAAGTCTTTGCTTAAGGCCCACTTCTTCAATGCTGCTTTCGGCACCTAACTCTTACCTTCAGGAAATCCAGACTGCCCCAATTTGACTGCCCCTATCGAACTGACTGTTCACTTGTCCTTTAGATTGTAAGCTCTTTGAGCAGGGACTGTCCTTTTATGTTAAATTGTACAGCGCTGCATAACCCTAGTAGCGCTCTAGAAATGCTAAGTAGTAGTAAGTGACTTGCCCAGAGTCACAAGGAGCTGCAGTGGGAATTGAACTCAGTTCCCCAGGATCAAAGTCCACTGCACTAACCACTAGGCTACTCCTCCACTTGCAACATTGCATGTAGAGGCCTGCCCTTGCAGATCACCAATGTGGCCGCTTTCTGTGAGTCTGACGTCAGACTAACAGAAACAGAAGCCTGCGCAGCCTTCTACATTTGCTAGTGGAATAGCAACATTCCATGTAGAATCTCCAATAGTAGCAACATTCCATGTAGAATCTCCAATAGTATCTATTTTATTTTTGTTACATTTGTACCCTGTGCTTTCCCACTCATGGCAGGCTCAATGCGGCTTACATGGGGCAATGGAGGGTTAAGTGACTTGCCCAGAGTCACAAGGAGCTGCCTGTGCCTGAGGTGGGAATTGAACTCAATTTCTTAGGACCAAAGTCCACCACCCTAACCACTAGGCCACTCCTCCACTCCATTATTTCTGCTGTTGCCTCCATTTGTTCCAATCTACCCATATTATCCGTCTCATTTGGAATCAGGTTAAGCAGCATGAGTTCTGGCTCCAGTTCTATATGAGTGTCTGTCATCTCCCTCATGGAAGCACAGAAACATGACAGCAGACAAGAGACAAATGGCCCATCCAGTCTGCCCATCCTCAGTAACCACTACCTCTTCCTTTTCCTAAGCGTGTGCCTATTTATGGCCTGAGCCCTTACCACCACCTAGCAGAAAGGGCTCCCTCGTTACCCACGCAGTAACCATGCAGGGCATGCCAGCGTGGGCGTGCTGCCGGTTACTGCCAGGAACGCTCCCGCCATAAAAAAAATAGAAAATTATTTTCTACTGTGGGATTCGGTGAGCCAAAGGTACATGCACTACCCCGGCAGTAGCACCAATTGGGTGCATGCTACCCATGCATTAGCCCTCCGGTGCCTTTGTAAAAGGGCCCTCAGTTTGTTTTATGTCATACCGTTGCTCCATGTAAGCCGCATTGAGCTTGCCATGAGTGGGAAAGTGCGGGGTACAAATGTAACAAAAATAAAATAAATAAATAAATACCGCTTGACTGAAATTGGTCTAGAAAGGTCACAAGTTGTTCTGGTGATTCAAACGTTTTGCGGTGTTATTGTGACAGTCATCCGAGCAGGATATTGTAACCCAAATCGGGACCCGAGAGATTGGAGTCGTGCATGGAGAGATTTCCTTTTTCTTGCGGTCATTTTTGCTAGATCAGGCATGATGAGGATTCGCTGTCCATCAATTTGCGGAGCGTTGTTGGTTTGAGCAGCTACAAGTGTTTGAAGCACATGCTGAAAGCGTAGTAGCTTTGCCACAATGGGTGAGCATGGCCTTGCTTTAATTGTGATGGACTGCAATGGGTGCGCTCAAGTTCTAGGGGCGGGTTGAAGATAACATTTAGTAGTGCTGGAAGCCACTTTGTTAAAAAGTTCATAAGTGCATAAGTAATGCCACACTGAGAAAAGACCAAAGGTCAATCGAGCCCAGCATCCTGTCCACGACAGCGGCCAATCCAGGCCAAGGGCACCTGGCGAGCTTCCCAAACGTACAAACATTCTATACATGTTACTCCTGGAATTGTGGATTTTTCCCAAGTCCATTTAGTAGTGGTTTATGGACGTGTCTTTTAGGAAACCGTCTAACCCCTTTTTAAACTCTGCTAAGCTAACCGCCTTCACCACGTTCTCCGGCAACGAATTCTAGAGTTTAATTACAAGTTGGGTGAAAAAAGATTTTTTCAGATTTGTTTTAAATTTACTACACTGTAGTTTCATCTCATGCCCCCTAGTCCTAGTATTTTGGAAAGCGTGAACAGACGCTTCACATCCACCTGTTCCACTCAATATTTTATATACCTCTATCATGTTCATTATATTTGTACCTTCAATTTTCTCTGAGAGTGGTCTGGGCCCCCTAGCACTGAGGGTGGTCTGAGCCCCCCACCCGGCCACTGCCTGACACCCCCCCTATCACCACGCTACTGCCCCCTACCATTGCAGCCAATGCCCCCTCTGTCCAGGTCCTACCTGAAGGGCCCTGGTGGTCTAGTGATCTCTGCAGGGGGAAGGGGAACATGCCTTTTCCTGCCTGCTGTGCTGCCTCTATTCCCCCACCTGCCTGCGCTGTTGTCTTTTCAAAATGGCAGCGGGTCTCGACAGTCTCGCGAGTCTTCCGCAGGGAGTCTCGGCTGCCATTTTTAAAGTATGGCGGTGCCATCAGGGAAAATTTCAGCAGCACAACGGGCAGGAAAGAACATGCCCCCCCCCCCTCACCAGCGGCACACCTTTAAAGGTAGGACTGGGAAGGGCTGTAGTGTGTGGCGGGCATCTGGGCAGAGATTCTGGGTCCCCTAGAGCCTCTAGGCCTTCAGGCACTGCCCAGTTGCCCAAATGATCAGTCTGCCCCTGAACTGGAATAAAGTATTCTGTAATGGGGGAACAACTTCTGGGATATACTTAAGAACCTCAATTACATATTTTTCAAATAACTCTTTAGGTAGTGTCCCAGGAGGTTTAGGAGAATTCAGTAAACGAAGATACAGTTTCCCATTACAATTTTCAATTTGCTCAATTTTCCTATGCAGCAAAATTCTATCCTTTACAGTTGTTGCATTAAGTTCTTGAAGGGCTCTAATATCTTCTTTAACCTGGTAAACCTGATTAGAGCAATTCAACGTTATTCCCTCTACAGTCTTAAATAAAGAATCCATTATATTATCAAACACCATTACCTCTCCTGTAGAATTAGGCCTACAAAGAGAATCCAAAGCCTTACAAAACTACCTCACCAACCCACCCACCCAGTTATGAAAGTCCACCTTCTATACTAACCTGCCTAACACCTTCCTGCTCTCTTCCCTTACTTAATCTTTATACACTACCAGTGGCGTAGCTAGGGTAGTTGACACCCGGGGCCGGTCATTTTTTAACACCTCCCCCCCCCAAATCCAGTACTAGGCATACAGAGAATACAAAACACTCAGGACCTATAGAGCAATTCTACCATACCATAAGCAGTAATTTGTACGAGTCACACAAGGGAAAACTCTACAGTGAGCACTAGAACATCAATTCACCTATTGTAAAACGAAAACAGACAGATTAGTACAGATCGTCGATCCTGCACAGTCAATGCCAACCGAAAGCCATGTCTTTTTCACAAACACAGATACACCCTAATCCACTATAGAATAAGTATTAATAAACTTTCTATTTAGACAAAAATTAAACTGAACCCTCAAGATGCCAGACTCTGCACACAATGCAACACCAAAGAAACAGAAAATGTCCCCTAGTACTGTGCAAAATATAAAGACAGCAGATGTAAATTTGAAAAAAACTAACAAATACCAATCACCACTTTACAAATTAACAAATAGAAATAAAACAAATACAGAAAATAAAATAATACCATTTTATTGGACTAATACATTTAGCTTCCAGAGGCCAAAATCTCCTTCCTCGAGTCAATACAGTATAGTGCTGTTACAGTATCCTATCCTGACCTGAGGAAGGGGGTTTTGTTCTCTGAAAGTTAAGTAAAAATGTATTAAAATTAGTCCAATAAAAAGATTACCTTATTTACATGTTCTACTTATAAACATTAACACAGCTACAATACTATATCCTAAAGCAAAATAATAAAAATATATATTTACAGTTTGTTGTCTCTAGTTTCTGCTTTCCTCATCTTCTTTTCACTGTCTTCCTTCCATCCAGCATCTGTCTTCGCTCTCTCTCTCTGCCATCCAGTGTCTGCCCTCTCTAATGTCCCTTCCACCCACTGTCTGCCCTCTCTCTCTGCTCCTTCCATCCACTGTCTGCCCTCTCTCTCCCTTCCATCCACATCTGCCCTCTATTTCTGCCCCTTCCATCCACCATCTGCCCCAGTCTGCCATCTCTCTCCCCCTTCCATCAACATCTGCCCTCTCTCTCTCTCTCCCTTCCTTCCATCCACATCTGCCCTCTATCTCTGCCCCTTCCATCCACCATTTGCCCCAGTCTGCCCTCTTTCTCTCTCCCCCTTCCACCCACCATCTGCCCTTTCTCTCTGCCCCTTCAATCCGTCTGCCCTCCCTCACCCATCCATCTAGGGTTTGCCCTCCTTCACGCTCCCCCCTTCCATCCAAGGTCTGTCCCCACCCTCCCCAATCCCCTTCTCCCCTCTGGGCTCCCCCACCCTCCCCAATCCCCTTCGGGCACCCATCTGGGCTCCCCCACCCTCCCCAATCCCCTTCTTCCCTCTGGGCACCCATCTGGACTCCCTCCCCCACCCTCCCCAATCCCCTTCTCCCCTTTGAGCACCCTTCTGAGTCCCCCCTCCCACCCGACCCGACACACCTACCAGCTCCGTTCTCCTGCTCCCACCCTGTCCTGCCTTAAAAAAAATTTTTTCGAAGCGCTGGAGTGGCAGGCAGCCGGCGTCTGCCCTGATAGTAAAAAGCTCCTCGACGTCGTCATCATCGGGCCTTCCCACATTGAGTCCCGCCCGCCCTCGTGGTAATAGAAAATTACCTCAGAGGAGGGCGGGACTCAATGTGGGAAGGCCCGATGACGACAACGTCGAGGAGCTTTTTACTAGCAGGGCAGACGCCTGCGCTGCCTGCCACTCCGGCGCTTCGAAAAAATTTTTTTTAAGGCAGGACAGGGTGGGAGCAGTGGGAGCAAAACACCCCCCTCCACCCGCTGACACCCGGGTCGGACCGCCCCCACCGCCCCGCCCTTGCTACGCCACTGTACACTACTAATTGTATCTGATATCCTTTATTGACTATGTCATAACAAAACTCTGTAAGGCACATTGAGCCTGCAAATAGGTGGGAAAATGTGGGATACAAATGCAAATAAATAAATAAATAAATAAAATAAATTATTGTATAGACCTCCAATGTAATCACTGTGGGACCTTCTAGACCAGGATTGTCCAACCTCGATCCTCAAGGACAACAATCTAATCGGGTTTTCAGGATTTCCCCAATGAATATGCATAGATCTATTTCCATGCACTGCCTCCATTGTATGCAAATAGATCGCATATATATTCATTTGGGAATCCTGAAAACCCGACCTGGTTGAGGGCCGAGGTTGGGCATCCCTGTTCTAGACTCAGCTCAGCTCCACCGTTCTCCAGCAGTCTTTCAGCTAAGTGTCGTACCCTCTTTGAAAGCACTCTGAGTTGAAGCCTCCACTACCAGGGCATCCATGCCTTTCATTGTTAATACTGCCAGACACGGTAGGGGTTTGGTTCCTGGAGGACAAAGTGAGGCATCTGGCCCTAAAGATTCAGTCGCGCGGCACACTCCTTCATCTTGAGTCACAGCAGGCACAGACTCTCCAGTCTTTTGCAAGGTTCCAATGACGTACTGGTCAGTCCTTTGTTGGACTGTGGAGTATGAACAAGCCAGCGAGGGGACAGCTCTGACAACCCCCTTCCTTTTTGTGTGAGACATAGGGAAACAAGGTAAACAGTAAGGGCCCTGTTTACTAAGCAGCGCTATAGGAGCGTTAATGTCTTTAACGTGCGTTAACCATGTACGCGCGTTAACTGTGTACGCACCTGCAATATCCCTATAGGCACTTACATGGGTTAGTGCACGCGCTAATTGTAGGCGTGTTAAAAATGCTAACATGCCTTAGTAAACAGGGCCCTAAGGTAATATCCAGCAAAAGGTTCAAAAATGGTCTCACACCAGAGAAGGCACGCCGTCATCTTGCCACTCGCTGTAAAATCTGAATATCCTTGTCTCTAGTAGCATAAAATATAGTCACAATAGGAAACCAGGACTACTTCTACCTGTACCAAAAATTGTTATACTTCAGTGTCACAAGTATTTCAGCCATTCATGAATAAATTATATTTTTTTGTAGAGTACCCTCAGATATTACCCTCTCTTACAAGCAGACAATGATACTGCTAACTGGTGATATAGCACTTCTTTCATCGGGTTACTCTTAAGAGGTTTTTATGAGGTTTTGTTTTTTAGTATGTAAAACACCACACCAGTGCTATGAATATAGTATCGACCACGATACTTTATAGTGTACTAGCCGTTCAGCCCGTAAAAATGGGCTAGTATGGGGGGGGGGGGTTGAAAGGCCCCCCACCCCACCGCCGAGTTCGCCGCTGCCGCTCCCCCTCCGAATTCGTCCCCCCCCCAGAGCTGCCCCCCCCTGGAGTCGTCGCCACCCACCTTCCACCCGGTCGGGCCCTCGCTCCGCTATTGAAACAGCGAGGGCACGCAGCACACAGCTCTACTGCTGAGCTGCTGTGGCCTTCCTTCTTCTCTGCCTGTGTCCCGCCCTCGTGTGACGTAATGTCGTCGAGGGCAGGACACAGGCAGAGAAGAAGAAGGAAGGCCGAAGGCAGCTCAGCAGTAGAGCTGTGTGCTGCGTGCCCTCGCTGTTTCAATAGCGGAGCGAGGGCCCGACCGGGTGGAAGGTGGGTGGCGGCGGCGACTCCGGGTGGGGGGAGCGTTAGCGACAGCGGTGTCCCTCACAAATGCGCAGTAGAGACCCTCTCTGTTCTGCCCTTGTCATCACATATTGACGCGGGGGTGGGGCAGAGAGGATCTCTACTGCGCATTTGCGAGTGAGTACGACACTCGCCATTTATATATATTGATTAACCTGCACCTGGTATAATCAACTAAAACACGAATGGCATGGTTATTCAAATCACAATGCACTTATATTTCTTAGAGATGCCTCGCTAAAATCAAGTAAAGTTGTAAATGTCCAGCTGCCTTCTAGGTATATATTCCAGGTGCTATATTCATAGCACTGGTGTGGTGTTTTGCATACTAAAAAACAACCCCCCCAAAAAAACCTCTTAAGAGTAACCCGATGAAAGAAGTGCTGTACCACCAGTTTGCAGTATCATTGTCTGCTTGTAAGAGTGGGTAATATCTGAGGGTACTCTACAAAAAATATAATTTATTCATGAATGGCTGAAATACTTGTGACACTGAAGTATAACAATTTTTGGTACAGGTAAATGTAGTCCTGGTTTCTTATTGTGACTCCCTATAAAATGACATGTCTTAACAATAGTCCACATTGATAACTTCGCCCCTTAGACACACATAAGATATGTGAAGAATTAACTTGCTTTGTAAAGAGATCGAGATCGGGAGACGGGGCAGGTGGTTGGAAGGCGGGGATAGTGCTGGGCAGACTTATACGGTCTGTGCCAGAGCCGGTGGTTGGGAGACGGGGCTGGTGGTTGGGAGGCGGGGATAGTGCTGGGCAGACTTATACGATCTGTGCCAGAGCCGGTGGTAGGAGGCGGGGCTGGTGGTTGGGAGGCGGAGATAGTGCTGGGCAGACTTATACGGTCTGTGCCCTGAAGAGCACAGGTACAAATCAAAGTAGGGTATACACAAAAAGTAGCACATATGAGTTATCTTGTTGGGCAGACTGGATGGACCGTGCAGGTCTTTTTCTGCCGTCATCTACTATGTTACTATGTATGTAAAGTAAAACACAATTTGCATTCTTTAATTTGCATATTTGCTACCAAATTGCTACAGAATCTTCTGAAATGATAGCACAGAATCTTCTAACTCTTGTTACAGAGAACCTGCTGCTGCAGAAAACGAAGGAAAGTTCTGGTATTATGAAAATCAGACATTTCACTAAATGGATTACGTGGCATTTGTCGTGTATTTTTCACTTCCCTAAATAATGACAGGTGATGTACATTTTTCTTGGCAATATTCTTTTTTTATTATTATGTTTTTTGTTTTATTGCAAATTAAAAGACCTTTGGCTTCTGAACAGTTCAAAAGGTGCTAATATCTCATTTCCTTGCAGCTTTCTCTTGTACGGTTTGGAACAAATTCGCTAATGTTATACAAAAATGAGGCCACCCAGCCTGTTGCCTTTATTCTCTTTGCAGTGTTTTGATAGTATCTCTTCTGTTTCCCAAAGTTCCCTAAGATTTGGATTCAATCAGTTTTCTGCTGCTCCTTGACCTTCCACACCCTTGTACCAGTGCTTCCTCTCCCCTTGAATCACTGATATTTAAGTTTGACTGTACTGATCCCTATTTAGCGCTAAAACAAAAACAAAAATATCGTTCAGTTACTTTGCAAACTTCAATAGCATTTCTGGGGTATAAGACTGCACTGTGGCCTTTTACCCCAGAAGCATAAAAGATCCACCAACCTCCTGATGTTTGCCAAATGTTGATAATAATGTTTCCATTTCTCTAATGGAAAATCCGACCTTGCATTCCAGTAAGTACTGGAACTAAGTCAACTGCAGATCAGATCCGCAGGGAACTGGGCTTTCTTCTCACTCTAAGGTGTGGTGAGATTGTATATCTAGGACCCAAGGGAACCAGACCACGGTCAACTAGCTTTCCATAGAAAACAAGATCTAGCCTTTTTCACTTTAGGTCATTAGACCTCTGCACAGCACTTGCAACTCAAGAGAGCTAGTGATTAAATGTTTGAGACTAAAAAGTTAGTTTGACTACTCTGGTCTGTCTTTTCCTTTCTTTCTGTCTCAGTTGTCCTGTCTTATTCAGAGTAACAGAGCCCTCTAGATATTTACAGTAAACCTGTAATTGGGAAGCAAAACCAGTGCTGGGCATGCTTCTACGGTCTACCCCCCTGATCGTGACTGAATAGATATAGATCGGCTGGAGTGTAAATTTGAAGGGGCATCAACGTAAACTTCAGAACTTTTAGTACAAGAACAGTGCTGGGCAGACTTCTATGGTCTGTGCCCTGAAAATGGCAAGGACAAATCAAACTCGGGTATACATATAAAGTATCACGTACCATGTAAAATCAGTTTATCTTGTTGGGCAGACTGGATGGACCGTGCAGGTCTTTATCTGCCATCATTTACTAAGTTATTATGTTACTCTTTGGGGTTCTACATGGAATGTTGCTACTAATTGGGATTCCGGAATCTTGTAACTCTGTAGGATTCCAGAATCGTCAGAACTTTTAGTACAGGAACAGTGCTGGGCAGACTTCTATGGTCTATGCCCTGATCGTAACTGAATATATTTGGATGGGCTGGAGTGTAAATTTTAAGGGGCTTCAACACAAGAAGACTGCTGGGCAGACATCTATGGTCTGTGCCCTGAAAATGGCAAGGACAAATCAAACTCGGGTATACATATAAAGTATCACGTACCATGTAAAATGAGTTTATCTTGTTGGGCAGACTGGATGGACCGAACAGGCCTTTATCTGCCGTCATTTACTATGTTACCTGGAACAGCTTCTGGCTGGTTAAATAGCACTTAACTGGCTATCCGGAGATATTCAGCGGGAGATCGCTGGTTATCTCCCATTGAATATTGCCGATTAGTGCTTAGCATATAACCAGTTATATCATGTAATATAACCAGCTATCCGCTAATATTTAGTGCATTGCTGGCTAAGTTTGGTTGCCGAAATAGCAGGCCTATCTTTGGCTGGTTTCAACTTAATCGACCAATGCTGAATATCGGTTTGGCTGGTTAAGTTGAAACCAGCCAAAAAACACCCGGATATTCAATGCTGGTCACCAGAAATGGCCCGGCATTGAATCTGGGCTCAGCACCGACCTTGGGAGTTCGCCCAGCTCATTCCTGCAGTCGGAATATCGAGCCCAGTGTCACTGCTTGCTGCTACTGTATGCACAGCAGCAGGACAAAATTGACTAATACAATAACCAGTCCGAGATGCCATGCTTCATCATTCACTGAAAACTGGTATGCTTATTATATCACCCATCCTAGAATATATAATCCATTCTTGTTCATTTATTCTAGGATGGATTATTATGACGTCTTCTTGAGCCAGTCAAGATGCATCTTCCATTCTTGTTGATCCTGCATTTAATCAACTGCTTCTGACCAACTAATATCCAGTTCATTGAGGTCCTGTTCAACTGTTTGATATCACATCTGTCTTGGCCTTCCTAGACCTCTTTTCTCTTCTGGTTTCTAGTTCATGGCTTGCCTTGATATGCAATGTACATCCATTCTTTGTAGGTGCCTAACCTGCTTATTTTCGAAGGAGAAGGGCGGCCATCTTCCGACACAAATTGGGAGATGGCTGGCCTTGTCCTAAAGCCGGCCAAATCGGTATAATCGAAAGCCGATTTTGGCCACCTTCAACTGCTTTCTATCTCCGGGCCGGCCAAAGTTCAAGGGGGCATGTTTGCAGTGTACCAAAGGCGGGACGGGAGCGTGGTTAACAGATGGCTGGTCTTGGCCAATAATGCAAAAAAGAAGGCCGGCTCTGACGAGCATTTGGCCGGCTTTACTTGGTCCCTATTTGTTCACGACCAAGCCTTGAAAAGGTGCCCAAACTGACCAGATGACAACTGGAGGGAATCGGGGATCACCTCCCCTTACTCCCCCAGTGGTCACCAACCCCCTCCCACACAAAAAAAAAATTAAAACACATTTTTTTGCCAGCCTCAAATGTCATACCCAGCTCCATGACAGCACTATGCAGGTCCCTGGAGCAGTTTTTATTGGGTGCAGTGCACTTCAGGCAGGCAAATTCAGGCCCATCCCCCCCTACCTGTTACACTTGTGGTGGTAAATGGGAGCCTTCCAAAACCCACCCAAAACCCACTGTACCCACATCTAGGTACCCCCCTTCATCCCTAAGGGCTATGGTAGTGTTCTACATTTGTGGGAAATGGGTTTTGGGGGTTGGGGGGAAGTTGGGGGGCTCAGCACCCAAGGTAAGGGAGCTATGTACCTGGGATCATTTTGTGAAGTCTACTGCAGTGCCCCCTAGGGTGCCCGGTTGGTGTCCTGGCATGTGAGGGGGACCAGTGCACTACAAATGCTGGCTCCTCCCACTACCAAATGGCTTGGATTTGGCTGGGTTTGAGATGGTCGCCATTAGTTTCCATTATCAGCGAAAACCAATGGTGGCCATCTCTAACGCCGGCAATCTCTAAGGGCGGCCCAAATGTTGAGATTTGGCCGGCCCCAACCGTATTATCGAAACGAAAGATGGCCGGCCATCTTGTTTCGATAATACAGTCGGGTACGCCGCTTACCAATTCGACGTTTCATTTCTTTTTCACTGTTTTCATTTGTTGCTAGACTTCCTAAATAGGCGAATTCTGGTACTTCTTTCTAATTCAACTTCTTTTAATTTGATGGCTGTGTTTATCTGTTATGTTTATAGTAAGGAACCAAGTGGTAACTGTACATCAAAAATCCCATGGATAATCCAACACCAAGTCTTGATATTTGTAGTAAAGGAATACATTTTATTGGTTGAATCAGTGGTTTGTCCAGCCTTCCCTCATTTCCCATTTCTTGACTTGATGTTTATAGCCTGTTCAAAAAGTCATACCACAACGATACAGCCTAACTACCAGACAAAGAAACTCAAACCTGAACTAGATAAAACCCAACTCTCTATACTTGACTACCAAAGTCTACCCTACCACGAATGAACTCTAACGCAACACCACTCTATCTCCAATTCCGAATATGAACTCTTTATACTTGACTGTTTAATCTACTATGCCAATCATGATCTCTAACGTAATACCACTTGTATCTCTCACTCCGGAAATGGCGATCGCCATGATGGAACAATATAAGCCACATTGAGCCTGCAAATAGGTAGGAAAATGTGGAATACAAATGCAACAAATAAATAAGTAAATAGTAATGTCATAAACATTCCACCCGATATTCGAAGTGATTTAAAAAGCCCGGAGAGGCTCCTGGCAATTTAATTGCTTGTCTGGGACTAACCATGAATGTTCAGTGGCACATAACTGGTTAGTGCCACTGAATATCCACAGTTAGGGGCCCTTTTACTAAGCCCCGTAGGTGCATTCGTGTGCCCAATGTGTGCCATTTTGGAACTACCGCCCGGCTACTGCGTGGCCCGGGCACTAATTTCATTTTTTATGCACGTCCAGTGCACAGCGCTAACCAGGTGGTAATCAGCATTGTACGCACGCTGACAATTACCGCCCAGTTAACGCTTGACACCTTACTGTTAAGTGAATGGGTGGCGGTAAGGTCTCAAGCCCGAAATGGATGCACCAATTTCATTTTGCCCCGCGTCCATTTTTGTCCCCCCCACCTAAAATGGCCTTTTTTGTAGGCATGCTGAAAAACGGACCTGTGCGCGTACAATACATGCATCTTCAAAAGTATGGGCCATTTTGCGGCACACCTTAGTAAAAGGATCCATTAGTGCCTAAGCAAAAACTGGCTAACTGGTGGGTCGACACTTATGCGGTTAAATGCTGATATTCAGCCCTCGACTGCATAAATCGGGCCACATAAATAGCTCTCCTAGCTTTGTGCTGTTCACCTTATGTGGTTAAGGACTGAATATTGCACTTTGGCATCATATAACCAGGTATTCAATGACGGTGGTCAGAAATGTCCCAGCATTGAATATCCAGGAATAAAAATGCTGACTGGTGCCTGCTGAATATCATCAGGAGTAGCCCCGATACTCGGAGCACAGGAGACAGCTGGGCCATTTCCGGTGACTGGCATTGAATATCTGGTGCTTTTTTCAGCCGGTTTGAAGATAACTGACTATTCAGACATAGCTCTGGCCAGAGATGTACCAGGGTTTGACGCAGCCAAATATGACCGCCAAACCCAGTTTAAAAACTGATGGATAGCTGGTTATATCGTATGATATAACCGGTTATCCACCAGCTGCTACCTGCGGATATTCAGCAGAAAGTAGACGGTTATCACCCGCTGATTATCGTCAGATAGCTTGTTAAGCGCTATTTAACTGGTCAGCATCCGTTCTGACCGGTCAAATAGCGCTAAATGTCGGGCGGTGCGTATTTTTATTATTCATAGTTAACCCAATCTGCTATTAAAATTCATTATTTTATCTGTCTGCGCTGCCTGAAAAGAACGTACCAACAAGGCCACATCAGCTCCATAATCCAAGGCCTCTAGCTCCATGGTTTCAAGCCTTCTGATTCCTATATTTTTAACTCCTGCTACATTCTTCATTAATCAGTCCCTGGCTGAGCCACATAACAATGGTGACAATACACAGCCTTGCTTGACTCAGTTTCTATTTAAAAACATTTGTCTACCCATCTTCCACTCTGATACACCATTCACTTTTCTCATACAAGTTTTTGATAACTCTGATGTTATCAATAGAAATCAAACAAAATAAAACATGGAAAAGAAAATAAGATGATACCTTTTTTATTGGACATAACTTAATACATTTCTTGATTAGCTTTCGAAGGTTGCCCTTCTTCATCAGATCGGAAATGATTACTCTGATGAACTTGGTAATTATTCCATACTAGTAAAAAAGGCCCGTTTCTGACACAAATGAAACGGGCGCTAGCAAGGTTTTCCTCGGAGTGTGTATGTTTGAGAGAGTGTGTGTGAGAGTGACTCTATGAGAGAGAGAGAGAGAGTGAATGTGCGACCCTCCCTCCGGGTTTCAGGGTCCCCCCTCCCTCCCTCCCTCCGAGGTTCAGGGTCTCCCTCCCTCTGAGTTACAGGGTCCCTCCCTCCCTCCCTTCCTCTCTCTTCCCCATCCCAATTCAGCATCTCCCTTCTGTCACCCTACTCCCACCATGTCTACTGTCTACCCTTCTCTCCCTGAGCAAGCATATTTCCTTTCTTTCTATCCTTCCTTGATCCAGTATCTCCTGTGTTCCCTATCCTCTCTACTCCTCTATCCAGCATCTTCCCCTTGACCAGTGGCGTAGCAAGGACGGGGCGGTGGGGGCGGTCCGCCCCGGGTGCACGCCGCTGGGGGGGGGGGGTGTCGGCTCCACTGGTTCCCTGCACCAGTACGAAATAAGATCGACTCTAAGATAAGTGTATGATTGAATAAGCGACTACACAGGAACAGTAGTTATAACAATTAGTAATGACAATGAAAACAAGATTGAGAATGGATTATAAGGAGGCAGGTAGGGTCATAGTGCTGTGATGTTGTTGACAACATAATGCTAAGAGCTTTCCATGCTGGAGTAATATGGTATTACTGAGCACTATCACTTTATGAATATAAATAATAGTAAAGTTGTACATGTAGCAGAGGAGATTTCACTTTAAGAGCATAGTAAAAAACAAAATTAAAAAAACAGTCTCTTTCAGGTTTGTTATGTGAGTTAAAATTTAATGCCAAGAAGTGCAGAGTGATGCAGTTGAGGTGTAGAAACCCAAAAGAGAGATAGGAATAGGATGGGAGAGATTAGTAAACTCGACTCAGGAGAGAGACCTTGGGGTGTTGGTGTCGGAGGATATGAAGGTGAAGAAACAATGTGACAAGGCGACGGCTGTGGCTAGAAGGGTGCTAGGCTGCATAGAGAGGGGTATAACCAGCAGAAGAAAGGAGGTGTTGATGACCCTCTACAAGTCATTGGTGAGGCCCCACTTGGAGTACTGTGTTCAGTTTTGGAGGCCACATCTGGCAAAAGATGTAAAAAGACTGGAAGTGGTGCAAAGAAAAACTACGAAAATCGTATGGGATTTGCATTGCAAACCGTACGAGGAGAGACTTGCTGACTTGAACATGTATACCTTGGAGGAAAGGAGAAACAGCAGGGGTGGCATGATACAGACGTTCAAATATTTGAAAGGTATTAATCCGCATACGAACCTTTTCCGGAGACGGGAAGGTGGTAGAACTCGAGGACATGAATTGAGGTTGAAGGGGGGCAGACTCAGGAGTAATGTCAGGAAGTATTTTTTCACGGAGAGGGTGGTGGATACGTGGAATGTCCTCCCGCGGGAGGTGGTGGAGATGAAAACGGTAATGGAATTCAAACATGCGTGGGATAAACACAAAGGAATCCTGTTTAGAAGGAATGGATCCATGGAATCTTAGCGGACATTGGGTGGCGACGCCGGTATTTAGAGAATAAAACCGGTGCAGGGTGGACTTCTACGGTCTGTGCCCTGAGAAAGGCAGGGACAAATCAAACTCGGATATACATATAAAGTATTACATACCATGTAAAATGAGTTTATCTTGTTGGGCAGACTGGATGGACCATTCAGGTATTTATTTGCCGTCATTTACTGTGTTACTCTTTGGGGTTCTACATGGAATGTTGCTACTAATTGGAATTCCAGAACTTTGTAACTCTTTAGGATTCCAGAATCTTCAGAACTTTTAGTACAAGAACAACGCTGGGTAGACTTCTACGGTCTGTGCTCTGAAAAAGGCAAGGAAAATTGTCAAACTTGGGTATACATATAAAGTACCCATACCATGTAAAATGAGTTTATCTTTTTGGGCAGACTGGATGGACCGTATAGGTCTTTATCTGCCGTTATTTACTATGTTACCACGTAATACTGATTTAGGCTTTGGGAAGTTCAGTATTTCCTAAATTTCCTTCCCAATGCTAGACATTTTCTTTTTCCTCTCTAAAATGTTTTCCACCTTTATTATTAACTGGTAATACTTTTCTTCCTGTCAGCTGATTAATTATGGAATACATTGCTTTCAAGTATCCTTTTTTGCCCTTTTCTCTGCTATTTGAGCATTTCCTTCATCTTATCTTATCTCACACTTTTTACATTTCTTTATCATGCTGAATGTACTGCTGTAATATAACATTTCTTTTCAGTATTTTCTTGCGATGCAGTTAATGACTGAACATATTTTTCCTTCCTCATACACTTCCAAGTTCCGTCACTTATCCACTCTTTTTTTTATTATTATTTTAATTTGAGTGTGTTCAAGCAGATGTTTTATATTTCCTCTTTAAACAAATTCCACATATTTTCAATATCTGCTTCTCTGTATGAATATTTGTCTGCTAAAGCTTTGAATTGGTTTGATGTGAGAGTTCAAAACTCTTCTGCATTCCGCTGAGCTTTCAGCCTACTAATGTTGCATTTGATAACATCCTTTGATGTTTGCACTCTTTTGACTTTGATCTGGATTTTTGTAAACATTTAATAGTGGTTGCTGTGTATATCAGCTCCTCTGCAGGATCTGACTTTGCGAAGTGATAAAATGTACAGGTTTTCACCGGATCCCTCCAGACACCCCTTGGGGCCACAGCAGGCATTTGCCAGAGAGCCACTTCATGCTGTATGGCTCTGATTTCTATAAGCTTTTCTCAGGAGAGACCCGCTATGGACAAGCTTACCATGTAAGGTCTTTTTCAAGACCACTTTTGTAATATAGCCAATCACTTTACGTTTGGTTCGTCACACGGACCAAATCGTGTTTCAGGCATTTCAGATTCATATACGCTACGTCATAGCGGGAGACTCCTGATGCAAAACACAACAGTTGTGTCGAGTCTTTTCTTCAATAAAGAAGTTTTTATGATATTGTCTCCAGGATTTCTATTTCCGTGGTCAAACATCCCACTTTTTATCTATATCCAAAAATACTAGGACTAGGGTGCACATAATGAAACTACTAAATAGTAAATCTAAAACAAACCTGAAAAAAATAATTCTTCACTCAATATGTAATTAAATTCTCAAATTCTTTGCCAGAGAATGTGGTAAAAGCAGATAGCTTATTGGGATTTAAAAAAAGGTTTGGATAATTTCCTGAAAGAAAAGTCCATAAGCCATTATAAAGATGGGAAAATTCACTGCTTATTTCTAGGATAAGCAGCATATAATCTGTTTTACTGTTTTGGGATCTTGTTAGGTATTGTGACCTGAATTGGCCGCTGTTGGAAACAGGATACCAGGCTTGATGGACTGTCAGTTTGTCCCTGAATGGCAATGCTTATGTTATGTTCATAACTTTACCTGCTGTACAAGCTAAATTGATGTTGGTGGTTGTTTTACAAGCCTTGTTGATGATGTACATGTGTAAAAACCCTAATTTTAGAAAGCCAGCATTTACATGTGTAAAGCAAGGGTATGGGGCTTGGATGGCACTTAGATTTATACATGAATTTCCCAATTCACAAAGGCTTTTGGATGCCTTAATTTATTAATACTGGAATTTACACCTTCTTCCAGGCACGAATAAGATATCCAAAAGTGCTTATTCCCCCTCCCCCCACCCAAAAAAAAAAGTACAGAAAAATTGTAGGTTCTGAACTTTATTAGCAGTATTTACTTGTGTAGGATACTAAAATGGCAGACATGCACATGTAAGCTCTTACGTGTAAGTGTCCCTCCGTTGATGTTGTCCACATTGAATATGGCAAAACAGTTCCTCCTGAAGCATATAGCTACAACATCCATTCCATGTGCAATTCCTGCATGTCCCAACTCTCGTCTTGGATGACTCAGTTCCGATTTCTAAGTTCTATCTAAAATAGGCCTTCGCATTTGTACCTTTTGCGGTTTATGTAAAATTAGCAAACTGAAAGCATGCTAATGAATGCTTATCCTAGAAAGTTGTCTCAACATATAATGCACACATGGGAGACTGAAGTTCATAGCCTAATCCCCAGTTCTCTTTCTTTCCAAATTCTGATATTTAATATAGCATTTTAAATACACTTTCGCTGCCTTTCCTCTCTGGGAGATTTTCCCTTCCTCATTTCCTTGCCTGCTTATGCTTCTCCTTCTGCTCCCACTCCTTGCCAACACACAGGGGTAATGCTCGGCCTGAACTTTCCCACTGAGAGCACTTCTGCAATGGAAACAGAGATTGGCCTGGACATGCTCCAAACTGCTGAGAGGTAGTAGTAATTTCCAGAGTATTCCGGGGTAAATCATGAACGGTGTGATCCACACTTGTAGTATATAGATAGCATTTCTAATATTCCATCGTTTCTGGGAAAAGCCTTATTCTTTTTAAATGCATACCCAGAATGATTGGATTGACAAGGCCTGATATTCAAAGCTGCCTCACCAGTGGCGTACCAAGGGAGGGGGGGCGGTCCGCCCCGGGTGCACGCCACTGGGGGGGGGGTTCTGCGCGCCTGTCAGCTCTTCGCTTTCGTTCTCCCTCTGCCCCGGAACAGGTTACTTCCTGTTCCGGGGCAGAGGGAGCATGGAAACGAAGAGCCAACAGGCGCGCGGCACGCCTCCCCAGCGGCGTGCACCCGTTGGGGGGGGTTCTTTCACCAGGGGGTCACGCTGCACCTGGGGGGTTATTTCGCCAGGGGGGTCTCACTGTTCCGGGGGGTGGGGGCTGCACCCGGGGGCAGGGCGCATCGGCGATTCACCCCGGGTGTCAGCGCCCCTAGGAATACCACTGAGCCTCACACCACTCAAAGAGCTAGATTCTATATATGGAACCAAAAAAACTGGCAAGAAAACAGAAGAGTAACCCTTGCAGTCATGCGAACAAAACAATCACAGCAAGGGTGACAACGAAAAGAGCAGCAGACGATGACCAAACAAATCGCCTTTATTGTAACATCTGAGACTCGACACGAGAGTCCAAGCATTCATACAAGTTTTCTTTGGAACAAACTGCAAGATATCAGACATCAACTGTATCTCATTAAGCCTAGCTAAGTATGAACATACATCTAATAGAATAATTCTGAGGAAGGCCTTTTTAGGCCGAAACACGACTTGTGTCGAGCCTCGGATGTTACAATAAAGGCGATTTGTTTGGTCATCGCCTGCTGCTCTTTTCATTGTCGCCCTTGCTGTGATTGTTTTGCCAAAACATCTGGGGCAGAAAAAAGTGCTATTCTATAAGCCACACTTAAAATTAGGCATGGTTTATAGAATAGCATTTATGCCCTGGAATCATGCCTAATTTTAGGCATGAAAATTTTATAGTCACTCCAACACTGATGTGTCACCTGATCTTCCATCAATGCATTTTTTCTCTCATTTAAATGATACTTTTCAATGTGTTTGATGACCTCAGCAGTACCACTTGCCTGTGCCTTCACACTTTGGCAAGATAATAGGCAGCCACCTCCTCATCGGTACACCCAATTTGACACCTTGAATTTAATTAAAATTTTACTTCAAAGTTTTTAAACAATTATTGTACTCATCTTATTATCAAGCTGGGGACGTAACATCCGACATGCATGTTTCGCCTCCATAGGCTGTCTCAAGGACTGTCCCCTTAAGCCATCCTAGCACCAGCTCAACTATCATTCATATAGATCGATAAGACAGAGTAACAGGAGTTAAAAAATGAGGGGGCAAATTTAAAGAAAGTTGCTTTTGAAGTAAGAAAGGTGCTTGAATATTATCTCAACTAGAGTAGGAAAAGCAAATCCTACTACAGTATATGCAGCTGGTATATGTGTGTGTGTGTGTGTGTGTGTGTGTGTGCGCACGCTTCCTGAAGTAGAAATAGTCTTGTGTTAAGGAAAGACCTTCAGGGAGTACATTTCAAAGAGTGGTGGCTTCTCTGGAGAAGGCTCACTGACAGATATGCCATTGAGTGATATCCTTTGGAGTGGTTATGGTTAGAGAAACTCCTTGGAAGGACCTTAGTAACCTTGAAGGGAGGGAGATCCTGATCTTCAAGTTCTCTGGGCAATTTCCTTTAAGGACCTTGAAGATCAAACATAGAGTTTTAAATTTAGCCTTGTATTGTACTGGCAGCCAGTGAAATGTTTGTGAAAATGGTGTGATGTGGAGGGGCATAATCGAAAGGGGCGCCCAAGTTTTCCTGAGGACTTCCTCTCAGGACGTCCTGGCAAAGGGTTGGGGAAACCCGTATTATCGAAACAAGATGGGCGTCCATCTTTCGTTTCGATAATACGGTCAGGGATGCCCAAATTTTGACATTTAGGTCGTCCCTAGAGATGGTCATCCTTAGACTTGGTCATTTCTGATTTTCGTCAATAATGAAAATTGAGAACGCCCATCTCAGAAACGACCAAATGCAAGCCCATTGGTCGTGGGAGCAGCCAGCATTCGTAGTGCACTGGTCCCCCTCACATGCCAGGACACCAACTGGACATCCTAGGGGTCACTGCAGTGGACTTCACAAAAATCTCCCAGGTACATAGCTCCCTTACCTTGTGTGCTGAGCCCCCCCAAACTCCACTATCCCAAACTGTACACCACTACCACAGCCCTTACGGGTGAAGGGGGCACCTAGATGTGGGTACAGTGGGTTTGTGGTGGGTTTGGAGGGCTCACATTTACCACAACAAATGTAACAGGTAGGGGGGGATGGGCCTGGGTCTGCCTGCCTGACGTGCACTGCACCCACAAGAACTGCTCCAGGGACCTGCATACTGCTGCGATGGACCTGAGTATGACATTTGAGGCTGGCACAATTTTTTTTAAAGTTCTTTTTTGAGGGTGGGAAGGGGTTAGTGACCACTGGGGGAGTAAGGGGAGGTCATCCCCGATTCCCTCCGATGGCCATCTGGGCAGTTCAGGCACCTTTTTGTGCCTTGGTCATAAAGAAAAACTGGACCAGGTAAAGTTGTCCAAATGCTCGTCAGGGACGCCCTTTTTTTTCCATTATGGGTCAAGGACGCCCATGTGTTAGACATGCCCAAGTCCCGCCTTCGCTACGCCTCCGACACACCCTCGGGAACTTTGGTCGTCCCCGCGATGGAAAGTAGTTGGGGATGCCCAAAATCGGCTTTCGATTATGCCGATTTGGGCGACCCTGTGAGAAAGACACCCATCTTCTGATTTGTGCCGAAAGATGGGCGTCCTTCTCTTTCGAAAATAAGCCTGGTGGTCACGTCATTTGCAAACGTCTATCAGTCTTGCTGCAGCATTTTGAATAAGTTGAAGCTGGTGCAAACTCTTTATGGTCAGACAAGAGTACAGCAGAGATGGGTAGTAACGAAGTACTTGTACTTTGTTACAGTACTTAAGTACAATTGGCAGTACTTAGAACGAGTTACATTTTTCTTTTTTGCAATACTTTTTACTTGTAACGAGTTACATTTATGCTGTACTTTTGTACTTGGTAACAAAGTACAAATTTGGAAAGTATTAAAAAAAAAAAAGTATTTTCCATCCCTCTGCTTCTCCCCCCTCTACATGCTTTCCAAGCAGTGTCAGATGTGGCTTGAAGCTGATTGGGTTCAGACTTCTGGTCCTAAAAACAACTGAGCTGGCCCAATCAGATGCAAGTCAGGGTCTGACATCACCTGGAAACCCTAGTCCCTACTCTCTGCACCTGTCCATTACAGCAGTTGATTGGCTATTACTTTGTTGTCAGACTCAGCTGCCTCCCCAGTCTGAACCGCACCTTCACTGTATGCATGCCCACTGCCTCTCCCCTCCCATCCACCATGGTCCTGCAACACAGTCCTAAGCACATAAGCACCACCATACTGGGAAAAGACCAAGGGTCCATCAAGCCCAGCATCCTGTCTCCGACAGTATCTAATTGACTCATATTACAATCTTTTTTTAATGATTAAACATTCCCCCCTTTTTTTCCCCTTTTTCTAAAAAGTCTACTAACAAGAGTGACTGGCAATTGACAAAATCTTCTTCAATATAAAGTGACACTTATCTGTAACTCACTGGATACCAACAGGCACCTGTTTCGCTGCCGCTTTCTCAAGGGATCTAAGTCAGAGGTCACTTGCATGATTTCATACTTTACGCTACTACTGCCGTCATGATGTGACCACTGGCTTAGATCCCTTGAGATAGCGGCAGCGAGACAGGTGTCTATCGGGATCCAGCGAGCTACAGAAAAAGTGTCACTTCGTACTGAAGACATTTTTGCAAATGGCCAGTCACTCTTGTTAGAAGACTTTTTTAGAAACAGGAAAAATAAGTTTAAATCATTAAAAAAGATTGTAAAATGAGTCAATTATGTATGGGGGGGGGGGGGGGTTGGTTGATGATTGTAATGGTCACCAGTGGGTTTATTCATTGACCTGGTTACAATGATCAGGGCGTTCTGACCCGGTGACATATGAGACCTTTTCCTCCTATTTAATAATATTTAAGTGACCCTTAGGTCTGTTTGTTGATGTGATTAAATTGAGGAAGTGGATCTTTCATGGTGAGCCTTTAGGTTAATTAAGAAATACAAATGAAACCAGCAGAGCAGCCTAAGAAATGAGCGCCCTCTGCTGAGGTCTCCAGTATACCAGTCAAGTTCAAAGCCTCCGAGGTAACTTTTTTTGATATGTAGAACAGTTTTGGAAATGATGACAACAGCATATTATGTTATATTTTTATTAACTGAAGATGTCTGCTGTTTTATATTGGAATGTTTGTTTTTTCTGGAAACCGCCTAGTTTATAGGCGAGTTAGAAGTGTTCAAAATCAATAAAGAAAATAAATAAACTTCTCCTTGATCAAGTCTCATAGAGCTACAATGCTTCTCTGATGGTAATGGAATAAAATATATACGATTCTTATTGGACCCGAACTGCTGTAAACGCCAGTACCTAAATTAAGCGCAGACAGGGTCAGGCTTATTTTCGAAAGAGAAGGACGCATATCTTTCGACACAAATCGGAAGATGGGTGTCCTTCTCATAGGGTTGTCTAAATCGGTATAATCGAAAGCCAATTTTGGACGTCCCCAACTGCTTTCCGTTGTGGGGATGGCCAAAGCTCACGGGGGCGTGTCGGAGGCGTAGCGAAAGCGGGACTTGGGCGTGCCTAATACATGGACGTCCTCGACCCATAATGGAAAAAAAGGGCATCCCTGATGAGCACTTGGACGACTTTACCTGGTCCTGTTTTTTTTACGACCAAGACACAAAAAGGTGTCCGAACTGACCAGATGATCACCGGAGAGAATCGGGGATGACCTCCCCTTATTCCCACAGTGGTCACCAACCCCCTCCCACCCAAAAAAAAATCTTTAAAAATATTTTGTACCAGCCTCAAATGTCATACTCAGGTCCATCACTACTACTACTACTTACCATTTCTAAAGCGCTACCAGGGTTACGCAGCGCTGTACAGTTTAACATAGAAGGACAGTCCCTGCTCAAGGAGCTTACAATCTAAAGGACAAATGTATGTCCCTGGAGCAGTTTTAGTGGGTGCAGTGCACTTCAGGCAGGTGGACCGAGGCCCACCCCCCCCCCTACCTGTTACATTTGTGGTGGTAAATGTGAGCCCTCCAAAACTCACCACAAACCTACTGTACCCACATCTAGATGTCCCCCTTCACCTGTAAGGGCTATGGTAGTGGTGTACATTTGTGGGTAGTGGGTTTTGGGGGACTCAGCACACAAGGTAAGGGAGCTATGTACCTGGGAGCAATTTATGAAGTCCACTGCAGTGCCCCTAGGGTGTGCAGTTGGTGGCCTGGCATGTCAGGGCAACCAATGCACTACAAATGCTGGCTCCTCCTATGACCAAAGGTCTTGCATTTGGTCGTTTCTGAGATGGGCGTCCTTGGTTTCCATTATCACCGAAAATCAGAAATGACCAAGTCTAGGGATGACCATCTCTAAGGACGACCTAACTTTTAAGATTTGGGCGTCCACAACCGTATTATCGAAATGAAAGATTGCGTCTTCTCTTGTTTCGATAATACAGGTTTCCCCGCCCCTCCATCGGGATGTTTTGCAAGGACGTCCTCAGCAAAAGTTGGGCGTCCCTTTCGATTATGCCCCTCGGTGTATTCTAAGACAACACGCATAGATTTTAGAAACACCCAAAACCTGCCCATTCCATGCCCATGGTCATGCCCCAATTTCAACTATGTGACTTAGAATTTACGCACAGTACATTATAGAATATGCCTAGACAGTTCTGCTTGTAAATTCTAATTAATGACAATTAGTGTCAACAATTGCTTGTTAAGTGGCAATAATCAACGCTGATTGGCTTAACTAATTAGTTAATATGCATTGTTATGGAATAAGCTTTGATTTCCACATGGAAATCTCAGCGTGATATATAGAATCCGGGATTATTGCATAGTTTGTCCTGAGAACAGTTCTGTGAGGATATGCAAGATACATTGTGAGCTTCCTGTAATTGGGATCACAGCAGCTTGTTGCTATGTCGTTTCATCATGTTTCTTCTGGAGACCATACCTGACCTCGATTTTGCATGCCTGACATCCTTATGGAATGCGGATTTGGCAAATAAACTTCAGGAACCTTGCTTGCACTCCTGTTTGTTAGCTAGCCATACTGTCACTCTCAATGTCTAGCTGAGGGAGTGAAACAACAAGTTTTTTTCTATGCCTATATGCAGTGGCGTTCCTAGGGGGGCTGACACCCGGGGCGGATCGCCGATGCGCCCTGCCCCCCGGGTGCAGCAACCCCCCCCCTGGGTGCACGGCACTGGGGGGGTGCCACGCGCATCTGTCCTTCGTTCGTTCCATGCTCCCTCTGCCCCGGAACAGGAAGTAACGTGTTCCGGGGCGAGGGAGCATGGAACGAACGAAGGACAGGCGCACGCGGCACCCCCCAGCACCGTGCACCCAGGGCGGACCGCACCCACCGCACACCCCCCCCCCCCCCCAGGAACGCCACTGCCTACATGTCTCCTCGTGGTGTGCATACTGGACTGGGATTGCAGCTACGAACACTTACCCAAAGTGCTCCAGACTGAGTGCAACTCTGGGTCACATGTCTTGGTTTTGCCCTGGAGTTCTGACTTTTTTGGCAGTCCCTAACAGTCTTTGTGACTCTTATTTAGAACCATCCTTTGCAGTGTGTTCCTGAGATACTATTTGGCAAATATGACCAGGGGAAGTCTGTTCTATCTGGTATTAAAGGATTCTTGACCAGAGCAGAGCTGATGGCTCAGAGGATGATATTACTTCCCTGGCTGTCTTCAGAACCTCCGTCCTTTTCCTTGTGGTGCCAGCTGATGATCTTTTTGTTACAGATGCAAAGACTTGGTAGTAAATTTAAAATGAATCAGAGAAACGTTTTCTTCACTCAACATGTAATTAAACTCTGGAATTCGTTGCCAGAGAATGTGGTAAAGAGTTTAAAAAAGGGTTGGACGCAGGGGCGTAGCCAGACAACAGATTTCAGGTGGGCCTAGACAAGAAGTGGATGGGCACCAAGTGTTCTCCCTCCCCCCAATCACCACCAAAAAAATATCTCAGCTGGTGGGAAATTGCTTCTTTCTACCTTGGGGGTCTGCTGCAGGCATGCGCTGAAAACTGAGAACGCGCAGATGCTGGTATCGTAGAGAGTAGTGTTTTCATTACCATAAGGGGGATGTCTTCAGCTGGCCGAGCTTGGGATCCCCACCAGGTACCGCTAAACATGTACAACTGTTGGATGGGCCTGAGCCCTAAATGGGCCCACCCAGGCCCACCTGTGGCTACGCCACTGGTTGGACGGCTTCCTATAGGAAAATTCCATAGACCATAATTAAATTGGACTTGGGGAAAATCCACTATTTCTAGGATAAGCAGCAAAAAATATTTTATACTTTTTGGGGGATCTTGCCAGGTACTTGTGACCTGGATTGACCACTGTTGGAAACAGGATGCTGGGCTTGATGGACCTTTAGGCTGTCCCAGTATGCCAATACTTATGTTCTTATGTACTTGGTATATGGTATATAACATCATTCCAGGGGCACTGATTCCAGCGAATCTGGGAGCATTTCTGGCACATATTAAGCCCAGAGTGCATAGCAGAGTACTTAACATCTCCATAAGTTGTTTCATGTGATCTGTGGTTTTTTCCCCTGCTGTCCAGGTGGGTGGGCAAGGGATTGGTGAGTGGGTGTGGATTGAGTATGGTTAAGTTTCTTGTTTTCTGAAACTCTGTATGACCCAATTATGGATCTTTTTTACTGTTTGGTTTCAATAAAAATGATTTAAACATATTTTTATGAGTTTATCATGTATATGCTAGTTTACTATTGTTCATTGCTTTGAGCAAAATGAGGATAATTTTATAGCAGGTCACCTACACTGAAAGGTCAAAAGGTAACTATTTTGAGGTTTTTTTAAATAGAGACATACAGTGATGTGAAAAGCGTTTCCCCTCTCTTGATATCTCCTATTAATTCATATATACATTTTATTTATTTATTTGTAGCATTTATATCCCACCTTTTCCCACCAATTTGCAGGCTCAACGTGGCTTATACCATATACCATAATGAATGGTTTCTGATCGTTAAATAACATGTACTACTATATGAAGAAATATCTATAAGATTAGTTGGTAAATAGATCCCAAAACTGCACCTCTTTCTCAAAACTATTTCTCAGAACTACCTACACAAAACTCCTTCCTACCTCCAACTAGTCCCACAAAAAAAGCACACATACACTCATAGAAAAAAAACTACATATCATACACACACACTCAAATTAGATACACAAACAAAAATATATAAACAGAAAAACAGAGATATACATGCACATATAGAGACAAAATACAAACTCAAGAAACACATACACAGGTATCACAGACAGTGGCGTTCCTGGGGGGGGGGCAGTGGGTGCGGTCCGCCCCGGACGCACGCTGCTGGGGGGTGCCACGCACCTGTCGGCGCCGCTCATTCCGTGCTCCCTCTGACCCAGAACAGATTACTTCCTGTTCCGGGGCAGAGGGAGCATGGAACGAGCGACGCCGACAGGCGCGCAGCACCCCCCAGCAGGTAAAAATGCACCCGGGGGGGGGGTCATTTCGCCGGGGGGGGGGGGAAGGTGTCATTTCGCTGGGGGGGGGGGGCGCATCGGCGATCCGCCCCGGGTGTCAGCCACCCTAGGACTGCCACTGATCACAGATACACTCATATACATACACACATGCAGGCACACATAAACACACAACACACAAACACATACAGCATTGTGCAGAGAGGTTGAAAAGAATTCATAAGTACATAAGTATTGCCATACTGGAACAGACCAAAGGTTCATGAAGCCCAGCATCCTGTTTCCAACAGTGGCCAATCCAGGTCACAAATACCTGGCAAGATCGCCAAAAAAGTACAAAACATTTTATACTGCTTATCCCAAAAATATTTTTCCCAAGTCCAATTTAATAATGGTCATGGACTTTTCCTGTAGGAAGCCATCCAGACTTTTTTAAAACTCTGCTAAGCTAACTGCCTTTACCACATTTTCTGGCAATGAATTCCAGAGTTGAATTACACGTTGAGTGAAGAAATACTTTCTCTGATTCATTTTAAATTGACTACATTGTAGCTTCATTGCATGCCCCCTAGTCCTTGTATTTTTGGAAAACTTAAACAGACACTTCACATCTACCCGTTCAACTTTATTCGTTATTTTATCGACCTCCATCATATCTCCTCTCAGCCGCCTTTTCTCCAAGCTGAAGAGCCCTAGCCGCTTTAGCCTTTCCTCATAGGGAAGTCGTCCCATCCCCTTTATCATTTTTGTCGCCCTTCTGTACACCTTTTCCAATTCCACTATACCTTTTTTTGAGATGCGGCAACCAGAATTGAACACAATATTCGAGGTGCGGTCGCACCATAGAGCGATAATTTCCTCATTTTTGTTGTCCATTCCTTTCCTAATAATACCTAACATGCTATTTGCTTTCTTAACTGCAGCAGCACACTGAACAGAGGGTTTCAACATATCATCAACGACAACACCTAGATCCCTTTCTTGGTCCGTGACTCCTAACGTGGAACCTTGCATGACGTAGCTATAATTCAGGTTCCTCTTTCCCACATGCATCACTTTGCACTTGCTCACATTAAACATCATCTGCCATTTAGACGCCCAGTCTCCCAGTCATTATTTTTTTGTCACATTTGTACCCCACACTTTCCCACTCATGGCAGGCTCAATGCGGCTTACATGGGGCAATGGAGGGTTAAGTGACTTGCCCAGAGTCACAAGGAGCTGCCTGTGCCTGAAGTGGGAATCGAACTCAGTTCCTCAGGACCAAAGTCCACCACCCTAACCACTAGGCCACTCCTCCACTCAGCTCTTTGCATGCTTTTCCCACTTGTGTGAAATATCATTCACATTAGATTTTGGTAGTAAATAAGGCCCTGAGATTTCACAAAAATACTTTTAAAATAGCAGCATGAGACCAGTGAGTAACAGAAAATATTTATTCAGTGCATTTTATTCTGCACAATTGCAACAAATCCAGCTATTGGATTGATTTCCAACAACTATATCACCAAAGCTCATGATTAAGTTGTGCTACTAAACTTTTGTAAGACCTCTATGGACAGAGAATGTATGAAAACATTTTGACTGGTGCGTGACTGGGGTCTTTGAGGGAGAATAGCTTTAATTTGGAATTTTAACCCACCTTTATAAATGATGCTCAAGTTGCTAAAAGCATTATTAGAGTTTAGGTACAATGAATCTCTTCCCAAAGAGCTTATGGTTTAAGTGGGTACCTGAGGCGCTGGAAGATCATGTGATCTGCTGGAGATCACAAGGTGTATTGATGTGAAAAGTGGGATTTGACCTCTGGCTTCTCTGGTTCTCATCCCATTGTTCTAAGCATTAGGCCATGCCTTCTCTCTTAAGCCTTTGTGTATAGAAAATCTAGATAACAACTGTTTTATCTTTTATCTTGCTGCACCATAAGCCTGGAATAGACTTCCTGAATCAGTAGTGAAGCTCCATCTCTGGCCGTCTTCAAATCTAGGCTAAAAGCCCACCTTTTTGAGGCTATTTTTAACTCCTATTTACTTGTTCAGTACCCATGTCTGTTTTATCATTCCCACCTTAAGTAAGTCCCTTATTTATCCTGTTTGTCTGTTCTGATTAGATTGTAAACTCTGTTGAGCAGGGACTGTCTCTTATGTGTTCAGTGTATAGATCTGCATATGTCTAGTAGTGCTATAGAAATGATAACTAGTAGCAGTCGTAGTCTTTGTGATTCCGGAATCTTGCTACTCTTTGGGATTCCGGAATCTTGCTACTCTTTGCCCTTATCCCTTATTTGTCCTGATTAGATTGTAAGCTCTGTTGAGCGCGTAATTCGACTCTGGAATTCGTTGCCGGAGAATGTGGTTAAGGCGGCTAGCTTAGCGGAGTTTAAGAAAGGTTTGGACGGCTTCCTGAAGGAAAAGGCCATAGAATGTTATTAAAGGAACGCAGGGAAAAATCCACTATTCCTGGGACAAGCAGTACAAAATGCTTTGCTCCGTGGATCTTGTCGGGTGATTGTGACCTGGATTGGCCACTGTCGGAGACAGGGTACTGGGCTAGATGGACCTTTGGTCTGTCCCAGTATGGCAGTGGCGTACCAAGGGGGGGACGGTGGGTGCGGTCCGCCCTGGATGCATGCCGCTGGTGGGGTGCCGCGCATCTGTCCGCTACATTCGTTCTGTGCTCCCTCTGCCCCGGAACAAGTTACTTCCTGTTCCGGGGCAGAGGGAGCATGGAAACGAACGAAGCGGACAGGCACGCAGCACCCCCCCCCAGCGGCGTACACCCGGGGGGGGGGGTTCTTTCACCAGGGGGTGTCCTTTCACCGGGGGTGGTCGTACTCCGCCCTGGGTGTCAGCTCCCCTAGGAATGCCACTGCAGTGTGGCGATGCTTATGTCTTATGTCTTATGAGCAGGGACTGTCTCTTACATGTTTAGTGTACAGTGCTGCATACATCTAGTAGCGCTATAGAAATGATACGATGCAGTAGTAGTAACTGTTGTCCTAAGTTATGTTAGCAGCAGGCTAATATTGTCAACTAATGTAATCGTACTAGGTCTAGTTTGCCTGTTTTTAAGAGAAAGTCATAATCTGCCTTATTTTCAAAAATGATGGGCGCCCAGATTTCGACCCAAATCAGGAGATGGGTGCCTTTCTCCCATAGGTGCCCAAATTGGTATAATTGAAAGCCGATTTTGGGCGTCTTCAACTGCAATCTGTTGGGGAAATGGGCAAAGTTAACGGGGGCGTGTCGGAGGTATGGTGAAGGCGGGACTGGGGCGCAGTTATCGGCCGAGGAGAGATGGGCGCCCTCGGCCGATAATCAAAAAAAGAAAGGCGTTTTTACCGTGAATTTGGTTCATTTTTTTAAACACTTTTTTTCCACAAACAAGTACCTTAAATGACCACATGACCACCGGAGGGAATCAAGGATGATCACCCCTGACTCCCCAGTGGTCACTAACCCCCTCTCACCATAAAATAACAAACTTTAAGAACTTTTTTTTCCAGCCTGTATGTCCACCCTCAAATGCCATACACAGCTCCATCACAGCAGTATGCAGGTCCCTGGAGCAGTTGTTATTGGGTACAGTGCACTTCAGGCAGGTGGACCCAGGCCCATCCCCCCCTACCTGTTACACTTGTGCTGGTAAATGGGAGCCCTCCAAACCGCCCCCAAAACCCACTGTACCCACATGTAGGTGCCCCCCTTCAGCCATAAGGGCTATGGTAATGGTGTAGAGTTGTGGGCAGTGGGTTTTGGGGGGCACATGAGGGGCTCAACACCCAAAGGAAAGGAGCTATGGACTTGGGAGGTATTTAATTTTTTTTAAACTTTTTACAAGTGCCCCTTAGGGTACCCGGTTGGTGTCCTGGCATGTGAGGGGGACCATTGCACTACAAATCCTGGCCCCTCCCACGACCCAATGCCTTAGATTTGCTCATTTTTGAGCTGGGCGCCTTCGGTTTCCATTATCGCTGGAAAACAAAACCGCCCAGCTCAAATGTGCACAAACCCGATGATTTGATGGACACACATTTTTTCCCGAAAATACGGTCTGTCCCGCCCCTTCACGTACCTGTTCTCAGACATAGACGCCCATGGAGATGGTTGTTCGCATTCAATTATGCCCCTCCACGTCACTTTATGAAAAAATCATAGTCACAAAAGCTATTCCAGCATTCCCTTGGTTTAAAAAAAATGTGCAATAGCTACATTGGAGTCCCCAGTACTCAATGAAAATCTCTGCAGGAACACTTACAAAACAGAAACATTATTCTGACTGAAAGTTAGACAAAAGAGTAATATATTTTTCTTCAAGTACCTGTCTGTGCAAAATTAGTTCGGGACATATAAAAGAATTATGCATACATTAGCATTTATTTCTACTTCAGCAAAGTGTACTGTGAAGATTGTCCATGAATATATTATAACCACTTTTTTTTTCTTTGAACAACAGCAATCGATGCCTTACCATTAACACCTTTTCAGTCACGTCTAGGAGAGAAAATGTGAGCAGTCAGCAAAATTACAAACTATAAACTGGAACAAAATATAGGAACATTGACCATCATGTGATAGAATCAGAAAACCCATGTAGGTCACAATTTAAGTCCCAGATACAAGGTCTTGCCAAACACAGTCTCACCTTCCCCAGGTCTCCAAAATACTTAAGCGTCAGCTGAGAGAACATAGTAACATAGTAAATGACGGCAGATAAAGACCTGTATGGACCATCCAGTCTGCCCAACAAGACAAACTCATTTTACATGGTATGTGGAGGAGTAGCCTAATGGTTAGTGCAGGGGACTTTGATCCTGGGGAACTGAGTTTAATTCCCACTGCAGCTCCTTGTGACTCTGGGCAAGTCACTTAACCCTCCGTTGCCCCTGGTACAAAATAAGTACCTGAATATATGTAAACCGCTTTGAATGTAGTTGCAAAAACCTCAGAAAGGCAGTATGTCAAGTCCCATGAATAAGATTCCATTCACAATCTCAAAAGAGTAGCAACATTCCATGTAGAACCCCAAAGAATAGCAAGATTTCAGAATCCCAGCCTATTTGAGATTCTACATGGAATGTTGCTAGTGGAGGAGTAGCCTAATGGTTAGTGCAGGGGACTTTGATCCTGGGGAACTGAGTTTGATTCCCACTGCAGCTCCTTGTGACTCTGGGCAAGTCACTTAACCCTCCATTGCTCCTGGTACAAAATAAGTACCTGAATATATGTAAACCGCTTTGAATGTAGTTGCAAAAACCTCAGAAAGGCAGTATGTCAAGTCCCATGAATAAGATTCCATTCACAATCTCAAAAGAGTAGCAACATTCCATGTAGAACCCCAAAGAATAGCAAGATTTCAGAATCCCAGCCTATTTGAGATTCTACATGGAATGTTGCTAGTGGAGGAGTAGCCTAATGGTTAGTGCAGGGGACTTTGATCCTGGGGAACTGAGTTCGATTCCCACTGCAGCTCCTTGTGACTCTGGGCAAGTCACTTAACCCTCCATTGCTCCTGGTACAAAATAAGTACCTGAATATATGTAAACTGCTTTGAATGTAGTTGCAAAATACCACAGAAAGACAGTATATCATGTCCCATTTCTCTTTCCCTTTCCCCTTTATATGTATACCTGAGTTTGATTTGTCCTTGCCATTCTCAGGGCACAGACCATAGAAGTCTGACCAGCACTGTTCCTGTACTAAAAGTTCTGAAGATTCTGGAATCCTAAAGAGTTACAAGATTCTGGAATCCCAATTAGTAGAAACATTCCATGTAGAACCCCAAAGAAAGTAACATAGTAAATGACAGCAGATAAAGACCTGAATGGTCCGTCCAGTCTGCCCAACAAGATAAACTCATTTTACATGATATGTGTTACTTTATATATATACCCGAGTTTGATTTGTCCTTGCCTTTCTCAGGGCACAGACCGTAGGAGTCTGCCCAGCACTCTTCTTGTACTAAGTTCTGAAGCTAACGTCGAAGCCCCTTAAAATTTACACTCCAGCCCATCTCTATCTATTTAGTCACGATCAGGGTGTAGACCGTAGAAGTCTGCCCAGCTCCCATTTTGTTTTCCAATTACCGTCGTCGCCACCCAATCTCTGCTAAGATTTCGTGGATCCATTCCTTCTGAGCAAGAATACAGTTGAATAGAAGCTGAACTTTCTCTGGGATTCATTCTACATAGGGTGCCCTAAGGGGCCCTTTAACAAAGCAGTGGTAAGCCCACCACGAGCTTACCATGCGGCAATCTGGAACCACCGCTGGCCCAAAGCGGGCACCAGTGGTAGTTGCATCCCCAGCAAGCAGCATTTCTGGCGCTAGCGGAAATATTTGAAAAATATTTCTGCAGGGGGTTACTCGGCGGTAATCAGGCAGCGCCGCATATTGGTCGGTTACTGACGGGTTAGCGCGGGAGCCCTTACCGCCACCTCAATGGGTGGCGGTAAGTGCTCCCCACCTGCAGGCCAGGGCTGCCGAGAGGGGGGCAGGGGCGACAAAATTCCCTGGGCCCAGGCCTCCAAGGGACGCCCGGTGCCGGGGTCAGGCCGCCGGTGCTGCAGTTCCCGGTCTCGCCTGCCTGCCTCCTCAGCTATGGGCCCCCTGCATTCAAAGCAGCAGTCACAGATTGCCTCCCTTCGGGCCTTACCTCCCTGTGTCCCGCCCTCGCGGAAACCGGAAGTTACATCAGACAAGGGCGGGACACAGGGAGGGAAGGCCAGAAGAGAGGCGATCTGCGACTGCCATCTTGAATGCAGGGGGCCCGGAGCCGTGGAGGCAGGCAGGTGAGACCGTGGACTGCAGCAGCGGGGGGAGCTACAGGGGGTGGCAGGGGGAGCAATGGGGGGCGGCAGCGGTGGGGGGGGGGGGCGGAGGCAGGGCGGCCTTGCCCCGGGCCCAGCCTAGTCTCTCGGCAGCCCTGGCCATTTCTTTTTTATGCCCTTTTACCTACTGAGGTAAAAAGAGCCTCAGCGTGCGGCAAAAACGGCCACCACCGCTAGCGCAGGGTCCCTTTTACCACAGGTTATTAAAAGGGTCCCTAGGTTAGGTGCAAATGAGGCACCCGACTTTAGGCGCTCAAACAGGAGATAACGGTAGTCGAGCGCCAAAACAGGGGTAAAATGGCAGCTACGCACAGAAGTGAACTTGGACAGTATTCTTGTCCTGTCTCTACTGTGGGTGAGCCCTTAGGTTCCCTAAGGCTCCGAAAAACCTCAGAGGACAGCCGTGCACCCCGAATCTTCACCCGCGGCGGCCACCGTTCACCAAGGGTTGAGCCCCCAGCTGCAGGCGGCCAGCAGGACTGCTGGAACCGCGGGGTGACGGTTGGCCTGGCTGGTAGTCAGTAAACACAGTCAATGGATGGAGGGCTAGCAAGGCCGGCCAGCACTCCGGGGGAATCTCAGCTCGGGCTCTGGACGATGGCTAGCAATCCTGGAGAAAGATAGCACCGTCTCTGAATGGTGGCTAGCACTCCTGGAAGAAGATTAACACAGTCTCTGAATGGTAGCTAGCAAGGGCGGCTAGCACTTCTGGAAAAAGATTAGCACGGTCCCTGAATGGCAGCTAGCAAGGGCGGCTAGCACTCCACACGAAACCCACTGTGCCGGCTTCGGAAAACGACAAACCGGAAGCGCCGATGACAGCCAGCCCCGGAGTTTAAATAGCGCGCCTTCCCGCCCCCACCAGCGCATTCCTCCAATCCGACCCTGGGAGTCGGCAGGGCCTCTTCGGATAGGCCCTGCCTGAACTCCCAGGCGGAGCTATCCCCTGGTCCTCCAATGGGCGAGAGGGAGGCGGAGCTCTAGAGACCTCCGATGCCACAGCGGAGCGGGCATCGGCCCCGTGTTCTAGCTCCGCCATTTTGGGCGGCGCGGATCCCTTCCTGGCCTTTTCCCCGGCGTGACCGGCGGCCGCCGTCGCCGGCCGCCGACCCCGACCCAGGCCGCAGGTCCGCAGCGGCTACGGTCCTCCTGCTGCGATTGGTCGGCTATCTGCCCGCGCCAGGGCCACAGACTCCCGCCTCCCCGCGGCAGGAGGGGAGCAGGTAGGCGCGTGACACGCGACAATTCTATAACTGGGATCTTGAGTGCTCTTGCACGTAATCGCAAAGAGGATGTTTCCATGGGTGTGTCATGGGCAGTTGCACTATTTTAGTGCACGCTTTGTAGAATGCTCCCATTTGCTTGTGCACCTGCAGCGTTTAGGCACACTTATTTCCACCAGCCATAAGCGTTCACACCTAAATCTACTGCCCAGTCTACAGCGGTGGCCGAAAAAAGCAAACGGCATGCTAGGAATTATTAGGAAAGGGATGCAAAATAAGACCAAGACTATTATAATACCTCTGTATCACTCCGTGGTGTGACCTCACCTTGAGTATTATGTTCAGTTCTAGTCGCCGTGTCTCAAAAAAGATATAGCGGAATTAGAAAAGGTTCAGAGAAGAGCAACCAAAATGATGGAATTCCTCCCCTATGACGAAAGGCTAAAGAGTTTAGGGCTCTTCAGCTTGGAAAAGAGATGGCTGAGGGGGGGGGGGGGATATGATTGAGGTGTACAAAATCCTGAGTGGTGTACAACAGGTGAAGTGAATCGATGTTTCACTATTTCAAAAAGTACAAAGACCAGGGGACATTCAGTGAAGTTGCATGGAAATACTTTAAAAACAAATGGAAGGAAATATTTTTTTCACTCAAAGAATGGTTAAGCTCTGGAACTCATTGTCAGAGGATGTGGTAACAGTGGTTAGTGTATCTGGATTTAAAAAAGGTTCGGACAACTTCCTGGAGGAAAAGTCTGTGGACTTTTATTGAGATCAAGATGGAGAATCTACTATTTGCCCTGGGATTGGTAGCATGGAATGTTCCTACTCTTTTGAGTTTCTGCCAGGTACTTGTGACCTGCATTGGCCATTGTTGGCAGCAGGATACTGGACTAGATGAATCTGACCCAGTATGGCTGTTCAAAAAAAAAAGTCCATAATCCATTTTTAAGATGAACTTGCTTATTTCTAGGATAAGCAGCATAAAATCTATTTTACTTTTCTGGGATCTTGCCAGATACTTGTGACCTGGATTGGCCACTGTTGGAAACAGGGTACTGGGCTTAATAGACCTTCGGTCTGTCCCAGTATGGCAATGCTTATGTTCTTATGTTCTAAATATCACCATACACTAGTATTCTATAACAGATTAGGCCAGTGGTTTCCAAACCTGGTCCTGGAGGCACCCCAGCCAGTCAGGTTTTCAGGATATCCACAAAGAAATTTTGAGAGAGATTTGCATGCAGTGGAGGCAATGCATGCAAATCTCTCTCATGATTATTCATTGTGGATTTCCTGAAAACCTGACTGCTGGAGTGCCTCCATGACCAGGTTTGAGAACCACTGGATTAAGTGCATGAATGTGCCATTAAAGAATACTAGCTGAGCACTCTCTATTGTGACTTATACGGTCTGTGCCAGAGCCGGTGGTGGTAGGCGGGGCTGGTGGTTGGGAGGCGGGGATAATGCTGGGCAGACTTATACGGTCTGTGCCAGAGCCGGTGGTGGGAGGCGGGACTGGTGGTTGGGAGGCAGGGATAGTGCTGGGCAGACTTATACGGTCTGTGCCGGGGCTGATGGTTGGGAGGCGGGGATAATGCTGGGCAGACTTATACGGTCTGTGCCAGAGCCGGTGGTGGGAGGCGGGACTGGTGGTTGGGAGGCAGGGAATAGTGCTGGGCAGACTTATGTGGTCTGTGCCAGAGCCGGTGGTGGGAGGCGGGGCTGGTGGTTGGGAGGCGGGGATAGTGCTGGGCAGACTTATACGGTCTGTGCCGGGGCTGATGGTTGGGAGGCAGGGATAATGCTGGGCAGACTTATACGGTCTGTGCCAGAGCCGGTGGTGGGAGGCGGGGCTGGTGGTTGGGAGGCAGGGATAGTGCTGGGCAGACTTATACGGTCTGTGCCGGGGCTGATGGTTGGGAGGCGGGGATAATGCTGGGCAGACTTATACGGTCTGTGCCAGAGCCGGTGGTGGGAGGCGGGACTGGTGGTTGGGAGGCAGGGAATAGTGCTGGGCAGACTTATGTGGTCTGTGCCAGAGCCGGTGGTGGGAGGCGGGGCTGGTGGTTGGGAGGCGGGGATAGTGCTGGGCAGACTTATACGGTCTGTGCCGGGGCTGATGGTTGGGAGGCAGGGATAATGCTGGGCAGACTTATACGGTCTGTGCCAGAGCCGGTGGTGGGAGGCGGGGCTGGTGGTTGGGAGGCAGGGATAATGCTGGGCAGACTTATACGGTCTGTGCCAGAGCCGGTGGTGGGAGGCGGGGATAGTGCTGGGCAGACTTATACGGTCTGTGCCAGAGCCAGTGGTGGGAAGCGGGACTGGTGGTTGGGAGGCAGGGATAGTGCTGGGCAGACTTATACGGTCTGTGCCAGAGCCAGTGGTGGGAGGCGGGGCTGGTGGTTGGGAGGTGGGGATAGTGCTGGGCAGACTTATACGGTCTGTGCCGGGGCTGATGGTTGGGAGGCAGGGATAATGCTGGGCAGACTTATACGGTCTGTGCCAGAGCCGGTGGTGGGAGGCGGGGCTGGTGGTTGGGAGGCGGAGATAGTGCTGGGCAGACTTATACGGTCTGTGCCCTGAAGAGCACAGGTACAAATCAAGGTAAGGTATACACAAAAAGTAGCACATATGAGTTATCTTGTTGGGCAGACTGGATGGACCGTGCAGGTCTTTTTCTGCCGTCATCTACTATGTTACTATGTTACTATGTTACTATGAATTGACTTTTTATCATGCTTCCAAGCGCCATCATTTTATTAGTCGCGAGTCTGCAGCCTTTAAAGGTGATATTTCACAGATTTTTTTTTTTTTTTTTAGCAAACTTTTTATTATATAATCTCAAACACATTGAGATAATGAAGTACACATTACATTTACATAATCAGTAAAACAAGGAAAATAAAACAAATATTAATTTCGTCCACCAGAAAAGAAATATGATTCCAAGATTTAGAAAACCTAACAAGAAGAAAAAGAAAACTTACATCTGCCACCTCTTAGGTCAACCTCCAGCCCGCGATATTTCACAGATTTTTGTGTTTTGTAAACTGCTCGTTTTAAAACAGAAGAGACATATAGTTTCATGAATGAAACAGAAGGCATTTCTGTAGTCCGTGTCATAAAATTGGTTCAAATCCTTATTGCCATTTGTTTCAGGCTCTGCAAAACCAATGTGCCTGTCACCTACCAGTTCTAAGCATCCTGTTAGACATATAATCATATCACTGGTCCCAGAGCCATCAAAGTCAATTTAATCAAATTGTATTATGGCCATGGTGTTATTGTTTTCCATGACTATTAGAAAAATAAAAGCTGGCATTTATTAAATGAGAATTCTCTTGCATGTTGATTGCTTTGCTAATTTTTTGTTTACATCCCTTGTTTAGCCTTGGGATGGAAGAGTGCATTTCTGGTCTAGTTAAGCAGTAAATAGTATAATTAACAAGATCAGCTGAGCCAGATTTGCTGGAAATGATATCCAAAGTAACAATTGAATTACTCTTTCACCAAACAAAGAAAGGGACTCATTTCAGCGTGGAAAAAAAAAATTTTAATGAGCTTGTTCCGTGCCAAATGTAATGGCTCTCATGAACCCCTACCCTACGATGGATGAAATGATGACCCATGCTTCAGCAGAGCAACAAGCAGCCATGTGATATTTGTGAAAAGACTCAACGTGCAGTTAGTGTAGCTAGGTTTCCAAAAAAATTGACAGGTTTCTGGAGAAAAAGTCCTTTAGATTTTTTTTTAAGTTAGACCTGGGGAAAACTGTTGCTTAATCCTGGGGTATGCAGCACTGCATCTTCCTAATTTGGGGGATTCTGCTAGGTACTTGTGACCTTGGTTGGCCACTGTTAGAAATAGGATTCTGGGCTTGAAGGAACAGAGGATTAACCTAATGGATGGTGCAATGGGCTGAAAGTCTGGGAAACTGGATTTAATTTGCAATTACAGCTCCTTGTGACTCTCAGAAAATCACTTAACCTCCCATTGACCCAGGTATAAAACTTACCTCCCTGTTTACTGAAACCGTGCTTGTGGCTTACGGCAATGTCAACACAGCCCGTTCAAAATGAATGGGCTGTGTTGGTATTAGCGCACCACAGCTGTTAGTGTGGCTTTATTTATTTGTTGCATTTGCATCCCCCATTTTCCCACCTATTTGTAGGTTCAATGTGGCTTACATCGTACCGGAGGTGCGTTTGCAGTCTCCGGTGTTTACAAATACAGAGTGATGTTGAGATGAGATAAAGTCCATGTGGGACAGACACATAAGGTCGTTGAACAGCGAGAGAGTTGTGTTTTGTGCATTTTGAATTCTAGTGTTATTGTGTTGCAGAGATCAGGCATTTATTGGGTTGGTAGGGTATGCCTTTTTAAAAAGATAAGTTTTAGTGTTCTCCGGAAGTGTAGGTGGTCGTACAAGGTTTTCATGGTGTTGGTAATGCGTTCCACAACTGGGTGAATATGTAGGAAAAGTTGGATGCGTAGGTTGATTTGTATTTGAGGCCTTTGTAGCTTGGGTAGTGCAGGTTTAGGTATGCTCGTGATGATTCGGATGTGTTTCTCATAGTAGTAGTAGGTCAATCAAGTCTGTCCTAAACCTCTATTATCCTACCTGCAACAGCCTCAAGTATAAATCTACTTACGCTACCTCCTTTTCCTTTATCAGCACCCAATTATGGAATGCTTTCCAAAAGCTGTCAAAACTACCTAAAATCATCTTAACTTTAGGAAATTACTCAAGACCAGCTTATTCAAGAAAGCCTACTCCCAGGATCCAACATAAATCCTAGAGTCCTCCAAAGCAATACATTAATGGACTATTTTGGACTCTTTTTCCTTTCCCTTTTCCCTCCTTTCAACTTGTTCTTCTATACTCTCTGTTTACCACAATATACTGCAATTGATTAATAACCGAGTTGGCGATTGACTTCTCGGTTTAATGCGAGCCGCCTTGAGCCTGCAAACATGTGGGAAAATGTGGGGTATAAATGTGATAAAATAAATTAATGTATCCCGGGGCTTCACCATAGATAATCTTGTGAACCATTGTGCAGATCTTGAAAGCAATGCGTTCTTTAATTTGGAGCCAATGTAGTTTTTCGCGGAGGGGTTTTGCGCTATCTTATCGGGTTTTTCCGAAGATAAGTCTGGCTGCCGTATTCTGAGCGGTCTGTTTATAAACAGGGGGGTTAGACTGTGAGCCCAGATTGTGAGGTACGGAAAAAGTACCTGTGTATAATAAATGTAAACCACTTTGATTGTATCACAGAAGGGTGGTATATGAAATCCACTACCCTTTAGTCTGAACCAGTATGGCAAAAGGATTGGGTATTTAAGTTTTTGTTTATTTCCTCCTAAATCTGTCTTTCCTAACTCCTGTACAACATTTTTTGTTAATTTCCCTCCAGTTATGGCTGTAATTTTGTCATTGAGAAGGAGTGATTTTTTTTTTTCTTCTCTGACTCCCAAGGAAGCAGGAATAAGTAGCATATTTTATCATTACAAGAAGTTGTTATGAGAAACTGGATAAAGTCGATCTCTAAACTAAGTATTTCAACGCTACAAACACTGCTGAATAAGCAGTTATCGTAGGAAACACGTGTTTCTGTGTTTTACAGCAGATTCTCATATGAGAAGTATAATTCAAATCAGATGTGTAAAACAGCAGCAAACATTATACACCGCTGTCCTTTTGGACTGAAAGGTATGTTTTATTAAGATACATATTTGATTATTCTGTAGTGAATCCCATATTCTATTTACAATGCAGTTACATGGTAGGTAGGTCTACAATATATTTCAGAAGATCAGGGCAGAGTTTTGCAAAAGCTTTTAAAAATAATCTTTGGATCTCATTTACTCCAATGTAAGATAGGACGGCAAAAACAGCGAGGAAGGGAAAAACACCACTACATCTTAAAGTAAAGTAAAGGAGGGCAAAACATTAGGCGGGGAGATAGAAAGGAGAGGAAATGGGAGGGGGACAAGAAAAATAGGATAAACACTATGGTGGTCTGGCCAATTAATCACTGAAAGCATGCTGAAAGAGCCAAGTTTTTATGTCAATAGGGAGATTATTCCACAAGAAAGGCACCAGGAAACAGAAAGCACAATTTCTGGTTTGTTCATGTTTAGAGAGATGGAGGCCAGGCAAGACCATACAACGGTCATTGATGGAACGCAAGACTCCAGCGGGGGAATAGGGAATAGCGAGGGAAACCAAGATAGAAAACCAACACGAAAGGCTTTAATGGCTGACAGTAGGTTTTTGTGTTGTACTCGAAAAGAAACAGGTAGCCAGTGGAGAAACCCGATCATGTTTCCTCGCATAGGAGAGAAGTCGTACAGCCATGTTATGCACAGATTGGAGTTTCTTAATGATCGCTTGGGTGACACCAGCAAAGACAATGTTACAGTAGTCCATGGGACCGGATGAGATCCACCCCAGGATATTGAGGGAGCTCAGAGAGGTTCTGGCGGGTCCTCTTAAAGATTTGTTTAATATATCCTTGCAGACGGGAGAGGTTATGAGGGATTGGAGAACGGCAGAGGTGGTCCCTCTTCACAAGAGTGGTGATAGGGAAGAAGCTGGAAACTACAGGCCGGTAAGCCTCACTTCGGTTACTGGAAAAGTAATGGAAGCGATGCTGAAGGAAAGGATAGTGAATTTCCTGGAAGCCAATAAGTTGCAAGATCCCAGACAACATGGTTTTACCAAAGGGAAATCGTGCCAAACGAATCTCATTGAGTTCTTTGATTGGATGACAGGAGAATTGAATCAGGGATGAGCTATGGACGTAATCTACTTAGATTTCAGCAAAGCTTTTGACACGGATCCCCACAGGAGGCTCTTAAATAAACTGGATGGGCTGAAGATAGGACCCGAAGTGGTGAACTGGATTAGGAACTGGTTGACGGACAGAAGCCAGAGGGTGGTGGTGAATGGAATTCGCTCGGAGGAGGGAAAGGTGAGTAGTGGTGTGCCTCAAGGATCAGTGCTGGGACCGATTCTGTTCAATATATTTGTGAGTGACATTGCCGAAGGGTTAGAAGGTAAAGTTTGCCTATTTGCGGATGATACTAAGATCTGTAACAGAGTGGACACCCGGGAGGAAGTGGAAAACATGAAAAAGGATCTGAGGAAGCTAGAAGAATGGTCTAAAGTTTGGCAATTAAAATTCAATGCGAAGAAATGCAAAGTGATGCACTTAGGGAATAGAAATCCTCGGGAGATGTATGTGTTAGGCGGGGAGAATCTGATAGGTACGGACAGGGAGAGGGATCTTGGGGTGATAGTATCTGAGGATCTGAAAGCGACGAAACAGTGTGACAAGGCGGTGGCCGTAGCTAGAAGGTTGTTAGGCTGTATAGAGAGAGGTGTGACCAACAGAAGAAAGGAGGTGTTGATGCCCCTGAATAAGTCGTTGGTGAGGCCCCACCTAGAGTATTGTGTTCAGTTTTGGAGGCCATACCTTGCAAAGGATGTAAAAAGAATTGAAGCGGTGCAAAGAAAAGCTACAAGAATGGTAAGGGATTTGCGTTACAAGACGTATCAGCAGAGACTTGATGACCTGAACATGTATACTCTGGAAGAAAGGAGAAACAGGGGTGATATGATACAGACGTTCAAATATTTGAAAGGTATTAATCCGCAAACGAACCTTTTCCGGAGGTGCGAAGGCGGTAGAACGAGAGGACATGAAATGAGATTGAAGGGGGGCAGACTCAAGAAAAATGTGAGGAAGTATTTTTTCATGGAGAGAGTAGTGGATGCTTGGAATGCCCTCCCATGGGACGTGGTGGAGATGAAAACGGTAACGGAATTCAAACATGCGTGGGATAAACATAAAGGAATCCTGTTCGGAAGGAATGGATCCTAAGGAGCTTAGCCGAGATTGGGTGGCAGAGCCGGAGGCGGGGATAGTGCTGGGCAGATTTATACGGTCTGTGCCAGAGCCAGTGGTGGGAGGAGGGGCTGGTGGTTGGGAGGCGGGGATAGTGCTGGGCAGACTTACATGGTCTGTGCCCTGAAAAGGACAGGTACAAATCAAGGTAGGGTATACACAAAAAGTAGCACATATGAGTTTATCTTGTAGGGCAGACTGGATGGACCGTGCAGGTCTTTTTCTGCCGTCATTTACTATGTTACTATGAGAGAAAGTATAAGCACGTGAAAGGCATCATGAGTGAAAAATTGGCAAACTGAACGCAGCTGCCTAATGGTGAAAAATCAAAATTTAGCTAAAGAAGAGGTGTGAGGGAGAAAAGATAGCTGTGAATCAATTTGAACTCCTAAATAATGGAAAGAGGAAACGGGTGTGATGGGAGTACCGAAAAGAAGGAGATCAGAAGATGAGTAATGATGTTCCAGCAAGCTACTCTCTTACTGGGATTCAAGACCCTAGTATGAGTGCTGAACCAATATGAGACATCATCCAAACGTCATTGAAAAGTAGTAATAGTAGGGGAAGATGGATCGATATAGTAAAGCAAAAGAGTATCATCAGCGCAGATCTATGTGGAAGTACAAAAACTCTGAATAACAGAAGCCAGCGGACTAAGAAATAGATTAATCAAAACAAGGGTTAATGAGTTTATCTTGTTGGGCAGACTGGATAGACCATACAGGTCTTTATCTGCCGCCATTTACTATGTTACTATGTTCAGCTTTTAACTGGATAAGTTAACTGGACAAATCATAAGTACATAAGTTCATAAGTATTGCCATACTGGGAAAGACCAAAGGTCCATCGAGACCAACATCCTGTTTCCAACAGTGGCCAATCCAAGTTACAAATACGTGGCAAGATCCCAAGAAAAGTACAAAACATTTTATACTGCTTATCCCAGAAATAGTGGATTTTCCCCTAGTCCATTCAATAACGGTCTATGGACTTTTCCTTTAGGAAGCCGTCCAAACCTTTTTTAAACTCCGCTAAGCTAACCGCCTTTACCACATTCCCTGGCAACGAATTCCAGAGTTTAATTACACGTTGAGTGAAGAAAACGTTTCTCCGATTCGTTTTAAATTTACTACATTGTAGCTTCATTGCATGCCCCCTAGTCCTAGTATTTTTGGAAATCAGATGACTTAAAAAACAGATCTGTTCAGGTCTTTATCGGTTGTCATCTACTGTGCCACTATGTCCAGCTTCACCTCTCTGGTTAAGGGTAGAATAATGGTCCTTAACCAGTTAAGTGCTGGCCATCTGCACATAACCTGATATTTAGTGATGGTGCCTAGACATGAGCCAGCATTGAACATCCAGGCATAAAGCCAGCGGAGGCTGAAAAATTGCTGACCACCACTAGCTAAATATTTATTCTTTCAACTTTACTCTGATTATTCCAAACAAAGGGAAGAAGTTATAACATGGGTTACAGTTAAAATGGATTATTTTGCCACTAACCAGTGTTGTTTTTGCACAAGTCCCATTTTAAGCAATGAAGCATTTATTTATTTATTATTTGCACTTGTATCCCACATTTTCCCACCTATTTGCAGGCTCAATATGGCTTCCAATGTTCTGTCATGGCGATCGCCATTCCAGGGTAAAGAATACATTTGGTGTTACAAAGATCAAGGATAAAGATACAGATGGTGTTCCAAAAGATCAAGATAACAAACAGTTATATAAAAAAGAGTTATATAAAGAAGGTTGGAGTGGTGAAGTGTTATAATTACGCTATGGATTATCGGGGTAGGCTTTGTTGAAGAGGAATGTTTTCAGAGATTTGCGAAAGTTAGTTATTTCGTTGATTGTTTTCAAGCTAGTTGGTAGTGCATTCCACCACAGCTGCGTGCATGACGTTAGGAGTCTGCCAGCAACTTGTGATTTGGATTGGTTATTGTAGGAAGCAGGATACTGGTCTACATGGACCATTGTTTTTATTTATTTATTACATTTGTACCCCGCGCTTTCCCACACAATGCAGGCTCAATGCGGCTTACATAGTAATTCGAAATACAAAGTCTTATAATAGAAAGTTCAAAACGGTAGTAAAACATTATAAAGTTGAGCTTGATAATGTATGATTAGGATAAGAGAGGGTAGACAGGATAGGATAGTATAAGTTGGGAGAAAAGGGGTAAGGAGGGATATAATAAAGGAGAAATGGAGAAGAGAAGGATGGGATGCGTAGAGGGGGAATGTGGAGGTGGGGTAAGTAAAACCAATGATGAGGTCGGTATCTGAGTCAGAACAGAATTGGGAGTGGAGGTTGGTAAGATTAGGTTGGGACATTAGAGTAGGCTTGCTTAAAGAGCTAAGCTTTCAGCATTTTTCTAAAGGGCAAGTAGTCGTTAATTAAACAGATAGGTCTGACCCAGTATGGCTACTCTTACATTCTTATGACTTGCACTAACATAACAGTAGCTCACGTTGATAACTTCCTCCTAACTTATGCTGTTTTAGCCCAGGTTTGTTCATTTTATGCAGTGACACCTAGAGGTCTTGTACAAAGCATTGGTAAGCCCAACGTGATCTTACCGAACGCTAAATCAGGACTACTGCCAGCCCAACGCAGCCACCAGTGGTAGTTCCAGCCCGAGCACGTGCTATTTCCAGGGGGAAAAGAAAATCCTTGGAAATGGCTTATGCAGCGGTAACCCAGTGGTAATCAGGTATTGCCACGCACTGTCCGGTAGGACCCCTTATCGTCACCTCAATGGGTGGTGGTATGGTCTTCCCACCACATGGCCACATGGTAAGAGTTCTTTTACCACGTGGCCATGTTTTTTTCTGGGGGCTTTTTACCCGCTGTGGTAAAAAGGGCCCTGGCGCGTGGGAAAAACGGCCCCCACCGCTAGTGCAGGGCCCTTTTTCCCAAAGCCTGGTAAGAAACTCCAGACCGTCCAGAACACTGCAGCCAGACACATATTTGGAAAAGCGAAATACGAAAGTGCCAGACCCCTAAGAGAAAGATTACACTGGCTCCCACTGAAAGAACAAACAGCGTTTAAAATATGCTCCTTGGTTCATATATGTCAGACCTTATAGATTTACAAACCAGGAACACAAAAAGATCAGCACGCACATTCTTGAACCTCCACTACCCCAGTTGCAGAGGACTTAAATATAAATCAATCTATGCATCTAGCTTTTCCTACATCAGCATGCAATTGTGGAGTGCACTGCCAAAGGCCTTAAAAACTATGAACGACCTAACAGCCTTCCGGAAATTACTAAAGACCTACCTGTTTAAAAAGATATACCATAATGAGCCATCATAACTGACCTAACATCAAATCTCTACCACAACCAGATAAAATCGATTTCTACACACTTGACTGCTTCAATCAACTCTCACCAATGAACTTTTAACACATCACCCCCCTACCTACTACTACTACTTAACATTTCTAAAGTGCTACTAGGGTTACGCAGCGCTGTACAGTTAACAAAGAAGGACAGTCCCTGCTCAAAGGAGCTTACAATCTAATGGACAGTATGTGCGGACAGACAAATTGGGGCAGTCTAGATTCCTGGGTAGAGTTGAAATGGTTAGATGCCAAAGGTGACATTGAAGAGATGGGCTTTGAGCAAGGATTTGAAGATGGGCAGGGAGGGGGCTTGGCATATGGGCTCAGGGAGTTTATTCCAAGCATAGGGAGAGGCGAGGCAGAAAGGGCGGAGCCTGGAGTTGGCGGTGGTGGATGCTTGAATTGATTTGTCTATCCAATGTTCTTTACAACCTACTTCAACATTTAAGAACTTTAATGTTAAACTGTTTTTGTATTTTTCATGCCAGAAATGGTGATCATCATTACAGTACTATGTAAGCCATATTGAGCCTTTAAAAAGGTGGGAAAATGTGGGATACAAATGTAACATAGTAACATAACATAGTAGATGATGGCAGAAAAAGACCTGCATGGTCCATCCAGTCTGCCCAACAAGATGAACTCGTGTATACCTTACCTTGATTTGTACCTGTCTTTTTCAGGGCACAGACCGTATAAGTCTGCCCAGCACTATTCCCCACCTCCAAACCACCAGCCCCGCCTCCCACCACCGATCTGGCACAGACCGTATAAGTCTGCCCACCACTATCTTCGCCTCCCAATCACCAACCCCTCTTCCCCCCACCGGCTCCGCCACCCAATTTCATCTAAGCTTCTGAGGATCCATTCCTTCTGCACAGGATTCCTTTATGCATATCCCACGCATGTTTGAATTCCGTTACCGTTTTCATCTCCACCACCTCCCGCGGGAGGGCATTCCAAGCGTCCACCACCCTCTCCGTGAAAAAATACTTCCTGACATCTTTTTTGAGTCTGCCCCCCTTCAATTTCATTTTATGTCCTCTCGTTCTACCACCTTCCCATCTCCGGAAAAGATTTGTTTGCGGATTAATACCTTTCAAATATTTGAAACAAACAAACAAACAAACAAATAAATAAATAAAATAATCTGGGTTAATAGTAAAATAACCCATTTTAACAGTAGCGCACATTAATAATTTCTCACCCCCTAACCTTTGAAATGGTTTCCTTTCCTACCTTGCACAGGAGCAGACAAGACTAACATGAGTAGCCCACACCAAAGAAAGGCTAATGCTGTTTCATATTCAGGTCACTTTGGACATACTTGGCAAACGACTTCTACTAATGAGTAAATGTGAATTCTATCCATCCATTTTGTGATTGTGGTTTTCTCATTCCTAAGTGAAGGTCTGAGCAAATTAGGCTGGGATCCTGTGTGATAGCCCTTAAAAAAAAGAGGCATTTTTTTCAGAAAGCTCCATTTGTTTGCTTATAGTAGTGACAAGACAGAAACCAGAAATATGAATCAGAGTGGACTGGAGGCTGCATTCTCCGATGCTTTTAATGCTTGGCGGCTTAACCACACTGATTTTGTATTTTCCAGAATCTCTTTCAGGTCACATCGTGTTCTGATTCCATCGGATTCTGAATTCCAATGAAGTGATACGCTGTGACATGGGACTTAGGTTCTTCTTTCATGCCAAGCATTTCCTCTGTGGAACATGAAATGCGACCTGGGTTTTAGCATTGTTTTCATTGCTTTCCCTCAAGTAGATTTTTCTTTTTTTCATACCAGTGGAGCACATTTTCCTATGAGAAAGTGAAGCACTGGGTGAAAAAAAAAACCCATGGAATTCTTATATAATCAACGTGGGCTTCAACTTTATTTCTCACCATTGAAAGCAAGCTGTGAGATTACGACACAATTAAGCTGCGGGAAAGAGGAAAAGTGGGTATTTAAGCATTGATAACTGGGGTCAGACACCATTAGAAAGGGGGTTCTTCTGTTGTCGTAAACACTCGGTGGATTCCAATTTTAGCGTCTGTAACAAAGAGGGAGAGAAAAAGAAACACAGGAAGATAGATATGTGATCTCAAAACCACCCAAAACTGGAAGTGTTTATCTTGCTACTTTAGCCTCTGCTAAGATCCATATCTTTCCGTGTTGCATGTATTCCAGGTTTTAAGAATAGCTTTTATGTAATATCTTCTTAATTTTACAACCCTCAAATACAAAGGTCTCAGTAATCACACGCACCTTAGCATGAGAAGGAAAACCCTTTGACTGCAAACAGAGTGATCTGAATTGTCAAAGACATTAATACATTTACTTATAACAATGTAAAGTCTAATTTTATAATTGCTTTGAAAGATTTAGGTAAGTGTGAAAATCGTTGGGGGTAAAGTTCCTGGAAAGGGTCATTTTTACACGTCTAGCATAGACAAAGGCAACGTAAATAAAATCAAAAGATCTGTAACATGTATTATCTCACCCCTCTGTGAATATTTATTTTAATTCTTTCCAGATTAGACCAGAGAAACGAGCCCTCAAAAACAGTGTCCAGTGTATTTTGATGGGGAAAGGAGTTTCAGATTCTGTAGTGTAGAAACTTAGAGTGAAATGTAACAGAGAACAAGGCAAGACAGTTTTTAAAGGTAGAAGTCCCTAGTCTTCCAAACCTCCAAACTGCCCCCAAAACTACCCTACAGTTGTCAAACTGCCCCATCCCCAAAACTATATCTGTACAGACTTGCCCACCCCCCAAAAAACTACCCCATGCCACACAAACCTGCAAACTGCCCCATCTCAAAAAGCACATGTATGTAATGGCCTCACTACCCCTCAAACTGCCGTATCTTTAAAAATTGCCCCTTACAATTGTATTGTATTGTAACATTTATACCCCGTGCTTTCCCACTTATTAGCAGGTTCAATGCGGCTTACAAATACAACAGTTTTACAAGATAACACAAAATGGATAAAACAACTGAATATCTATATATATAAAACTCACCCTCAACATTCTAGTTGCACTGACGTCACTGAAGCCAGGTTCGTAAGTTCGAAGCTCTGAAGCCACACAAAATCACAGTCTGTGGGCCCCGCCCTCGCGTCAAACGTTATGACGTTGAGGGCGGAGCACATTCTCAGCTCCAAGTTCCGTTGTACTGCACTGTAGCTCTCGCACGGAGGCTGCAGGGGGGGCCGGCGACACACGGAGACACAAAGGGACAGAGGGGAGCCTTGCTAGCGCCCGTTTCATTCCGATTTGAAATGGGCTTTCGTTATTAGTAGTATATAAAGAGGTGGACAATAAAAGTGGGTAAGATGGGTAAGGAAGGAAGGTGGTAGAGGTAGGGAGTGGGAAGAAGGCGTAACGTGGGATAGTGTGTTGTAATTAAGGAAGAATGTAACATAGTAACATAGTAGATGACGGCAGAAAAAGACCTGCACGGTCCATCCAGTCTGCCCAAGAAGATAAATTCATATGTGCTACTTTTTTTATTTGTACTGTCCTCTTCAGTGCACAGACCGTATATGTCTGGCCAGCCCTATCCCCGCCTCCCAACCACCAACCCCGCCTCCCAACCACCAGCTCTGGCACAGACCGTATAAGTCTGCCCAGCACTATCCCCGCCGCCCAACCACCAGCCCTGGCACAGACCGTATAAGTCTGCCCAGCACTAGTCCCGCCTCCCAACCACCAGCCTCAGCACAGACCGTATATGTCTGCCCACACTAGCCCCGCCTCCCAACCACCAGCTCTGCCACCCATTCTAGGCTAAGCAATCAGGAATAAAGAGTTACGTTTTCTGTAGTTCTGGTGTAAATTTTGTTATTGGCAATTAGGATGGATCTTTGTGGTATGCCTTATTGAATAAGTTAGTTTTCAGTCATTTTCGGAAATTATTTATGTCGTGTGTTGTTTTTATTGATTTTGGTCATTCATTCCATATTTGCGTGCTTATATAAGAGAAACTGGATGCATATGTTGATTTATATTTTAGTCCTTTGCAGTTGGGGTAGTGGAGATTCAGGAACGTACGTGATAATTTAGTAGAATTCCTGGTTGGTAGGTCTATAACATAGTAACATAGTAGATGATGGCAGAAAAAGACCTGCACGGTCCATCCAGTCTGCCCAACAAGATAACTCATATTTGCTGCTTTTTGTGTATACCTTACTTTGATTTGTACCTGTGCTCTTCAGGGCACAGACCGTATAAGTCTGCCCAGCACTATCCCCGCCTCCCAACCACCAGCTCTGGCACAGACTGTACAAGTCTGTCCAGCACTATCCCCGCCTCCCAACCACCAGCCCCTCCTCCCGATCTTGACTAAGCTCCTGAGGATCCATTCCTTTGGCACTGACATATATCCCGGAGCTTCACCGTGTATGATCTTATGAACCAGAGAGTGCAGACCATGAACGCAACGCGTTCTCTCAGTGGAAGCCAATGTAATTTTTCTCTTAGGGGACTGGCGTTTTCGTATTTCATTTTTCCAAATAATTTCAATCGCCAATCCATATATATATATATATATGGATTGGCGATTGAAATTTTATTTTCAGAAGTCAGCAGAAATTTACCCCGAAGAATAGGTAACTTAAAAACGATTTATGAATTAACTAACTTCCGCAAACTACTGAAGACCCATCTCTTTAACAAGGTATACCATAAAGATCAACAAATGTGAACTCTTCCACATACATCCAGAATTGTCTTATAATATCTGCTTGTTATACTACTATCATGCTTTATCATTATAATGTTACCCAAGATCCTTCTGTAATACTAAATGTCTATTTTCATATATATTTCCACTATTCATGATGTATTTTAAGCCACATTGAGCTTGCAAAGAGGTGGGAAAATGTGGGATACAAATGCAATAAATAAATACATAAATAAATAAAGTAATATGTCTGAAGATGTTTTTTCTAGAGTTTTAAACCTTTATCTGCCGTTTTTTAACCCCATTCTCATGCCTTATGAGTGAGTCTGCCCTGCCTACTTTCACTGCATCTTGCAACAGCAGTAGGTAGGATCTAGCCATTTGGAAAGCAGTGGAGAAGGAGGCCTGGAAGGCAGCTCTAGATGCAGAAAGGGAGGTGGGGTGATTTGGAGGAAGTTTCAGTGCTGTTGAAGTGAAGTTCTTGTGATCCTCAATTTAAATCATGAGAACAGAGGAAAACCAAAAAAAAAGAAATGGAAACAATTTTCAAATTCGTTGACTCCCATATCATAAACCAGATCAAAAAAGGTGGATCAGTTCATCGCCGTTGTGATGATGTCACCTGCGGTAAACAATCTCTGTTTCGATTTCTATACCACTCATCACCAAGAACTGTAAAAACCACGTAGAGGTTTGGGAAGTGGTTCTAAAACCATATGAGGCAAGACCAGGAGTCAAAAATGTATTTGATGAAAAAATTTAAGGTGAAAAGGACTTCTAAAAGAATGACTAGGATTCACACCATTTTTAAAAGGACAAACATCACTGGAAAAAGCATTAGGAGTTTCCGAACTCCACGATCAGCTGAAGGCCATGAAAGAGTTTAGCTGCTCTTCTAGAAAACAAAAAAATTAATTTGCTTTGACCAAATTAAAATTAATTAAAATTATGCAATGTTGCCCTTGTGTTAATTTTAACGGTGAGGTTGTTGTGATTTAAGGCTACAATTAGTTCTAGTGTTTGAAAGAGAAGCAACTGTAATCGAGACAGGACATTTTAATAATCCTGGTTATAAACATTAAATACATCATCTTTAGGGACTCACAAACACATTGTAATTAACTTTTACAACTGAAATAAATCAGATTGCATTAGCATATTGCAAAGGAAAAAAATCATTTGCATGATTGAAAACAGCTTCTGAAAATGATGTATAACAGGCTTCGCGCAAATATCAATACCAAACAATAGCTCTTTATCCCCCTATTCTGAGGACACCAGATGAAAGATATTGGTCCCATACTGGATCATGCTAGTAGTGACACCTAACTTGTCGTCTAGATCTGTCTTTTTCAACCTTTTTCTATCTGGGGCCACATTTTATTCGGAGGGCCAAAAGACGCAACGTTGTGTGTGTTTCATCGCATCGTAGCAAAATACAATGGTGCATTGTCTCCTCCCCTGCTTTCATCCAGTTTGCTTTCGCTCATGTGCATTCTTTCATTTTTATAAAAGGGATACATTTGTATGGGGAAAAATTGTCTTTTGGGGGATTTATACCGGTTCAGAGACACATACAGGTCGGGGCTTTACACAAGGGATTTAGGCAGCTATTCTCCTTAACTCTCTATTTGTTTTATTTCCACCTCTAAAATGAAACAAAGCGATATTATGACTTCACGACTTAATTGGTAGCATTTACATGTACAGGTTTGTGCAATGGGGAAGTACATAAGTACATAACGATTGCCATACTGGGAAAGACCAAAGGTCCATCAAGCCCAGCGTCCTGTTTCCAACAGTGGCCAACCCAGATCACAAATACCTGACAAGATCCCAAAAAAGTACAAAAACATTTTATACTGCTTATCCCAGAAATAGTGGATTTTCCCCAAGTCCATTTAATAACGGTCTATGGACTTTTCCTTCAATCATAGGTCATAAAAACCCCTAACAGTTCATTTTTATGCGTGCAAAAAACATTTCCAAACTATTCCAATAAAATGATGGTCATAAGTACATAAGTACATTATTGCCATACTGGGAAAGACCCAAGGTCCATCACACCCAGCATCCTGTTTCCAACAGTGGCCAATCCAGGTCACAAACACCCAGCAAGGTCCCAAAAAAGTACAAAACATTTTATACTGCTTATCCCAGAAATACTGGATTTTCCCCAAGTCCATTTAATAACGGTCTATGGACTTTTCCTTTAGGAAGCCGCCCAAACCTTTTTAAAACTCTGCTAAGCTAACCACCTTTACCACATTCTCTGGCAACGAATTCCAGATAGAAACAACACCACTTAGAACATGGAAGTTGTAAGACTGGCATTTCTACAAGGAAGCAGCAGGGATCATGTCACGTATTTTATCCTCATGTATTTTTACAAAATGGCTGCTCCCGCTGAACATACTAGCAACACATGCAGTCCTGCAGGTACTTTAGCAAAGGCAATTTGTTTGTCATATTCTTTAATAAAATGCCACTGGATTTCAGTCTGTCCCAACCTTGATGTCTCAATTCTGATCTCGATGTTCTATGTTGAATTGGACTTTATACTAATTAGAAGAATTGAAAACTTGTTTATTAAGGGGCTCATTTTTGAAACAGAAAAACATCCAAAAAATGGATCTCCACCACCTCCCGCGGGAGGGCATTCCACATATCCACCACCCTCTCTGTGAAAAAATACTTCCTGACATTACTCCTCAGTCTGCCCCCCTTCAACCTCAATTCATGTCCTCTAATTCTACCGAGTACATACCAGGTTCTATGACAGCTGCAGATATAATGGCCATTCCTCTTAGAGCAGCCAACAAGTCTCTGGAGTATTCTGTTTACTCTTTCCAAAAATACTAGGACCACGGGGCATTCAATTCAGCTACAAAGTAGGAAATTTAAAATGAATTGGAGAAAATGTTTCTTCACTCAACGTGTAATTAAACTCTTGAATTCGTTGCCAGAGAATGTGGTAAAAGCGGTTAGCTTATCTGGGTTTAAAAAAAGGTTTGGGCGGCTTCCTAAAGGAAAAGTCCATAGACCATTATTAAAATGGACTTCGGGGAAACCCACTGCTTATTTCTGGGATAGGCAGCATTTTGTACTTTTTTTTGGATCTTGCCAGGTATTTGTGACTCTAGCGGGGTTTTAAAAAGGTCTGGACGGCTTCCTAAAGGAAAAGTCCATAGACCATTTTTAAAATGGACTTGGGGAAACCCACTGCTTATTTCTGGGATAGGCAGCATTTTGTACTTTTTTTTGGATCTTGCCAGGTATTTGTGACCCTAGCAGGGTTTTAAAAAGGTCTGGACGGCTTCCTAAAGGAAAAGTCCATAGACCATTTTTAAAATGGACTTGGGGAAAACCCACTGCTTATTTCTGGGATAGGCAGCATTTTGTACTTTTTTTGGATCTTGCCTGGTATTTGTGACCTGGATTGGCCACTGTTGGAAACAGGATGCTGGGCTTGATGGACCTTTGGTCTGTCCCAGTATGGCAATGCTTATGTACTTATGAGTAGCCTAGTGGTCAGTGCAGTGGACTGTAGAGAAGGAGACCCAGGCCCATATCCTACTCTAAGTGGTACATATGTGCTGGAAAGTGTGAGCACCCCAAAACCCATAAAATACCTACTGAACCCACATTTAGGTGACACCTGCAGGCATAAGAGCTATTGTAGTGGTGTACAGTTTAATAGTTTAAAAGAAGTTGATATATCACCTTTCAAATTTTATCAAAGTGGTTTACAACAAAACGTAATAAAAAGAGAGAAAATAATGCCATAAAATTATAGAAAAGTACCCACTCAACAAGACCACACACACTTCCCACATCACAGCACATTATTTGCTACTCCTGGAAGGCTCACCATACACTATAAGGGGGTTATGATGTTTGTCAGGAAGTATTTTTTCACAGAGAGAGTAGTGGATGCTTGGAATGCCCTCCCGCAGGAGGTGGTGGAAATGAAAATGGTAACAGAATTCAAACATGCGTGGGATAAACATACAGGAATCCTGTTCAGAAGGAAGGGATCCGAAGGAGCTTAGCCGAGATTGGGTGGCAGAGCCGGTGGCGGGAGGCGGGGATGGTGCTGGGCAGACTTATACGGTCTGTGCCAGAACCGGTGGTGGGAGGCGGGGCTGGTGGTTGGGAGGAGGGGATAGTGCTGGGCAGACTCAAGAACAATGTTAGGAAGTATTTTTTCACGGAGAGAGTGGTGGATGCTTGGAATGCCCTCCCACGGGAGGTGGTGGAAACGAAAATGGTAACGGAATTCAAACATGCGTGGGATAAACATAAAGGAATCCTGTTCGGAAGAAATGGATCCTCAGAAGCTTAGCTGAGGTTGGGTGGCAGAGCCAGTGAGGGGGAAGTGGGGATGGTGGTTGGGAGGTGGGACTAGTGCTGGGCCAGACTTCTACGGTCTGTGCCCTGAAAAGGACAGGTACAAATCAAGGTAAGGTATACACAAAAATTAGACACAGACATCCCAGCAGAGCAGTGGGGCAGCCTAGGGGGCGCTGCAGTGAACCTCACATAGTAACATATAACATAGTAGATGACGGCAGAAAAAGACCTACATGGTCCATCCAGTCTGCCCAACAAGATAAACTCATATGTGCTACTGAGACTGCTGGCCCCCAGACATCTCAATGGTTTCTTTTGTACGATTTTATTTGAAAATGGCCCCTAATAATGATGCCCTAAACACAAAAACATGTAAAATAGGGTGATTTTCAAACCAAAAAGATAGACATTTTTATGGTTCATAAATGACCAGGTTTGGGTGTCATATTGAAAATGCTCCTCTAAATATACTGATCTTAAGAAATAGAAGCTCAGCATGCTTATACCTGTTATTTTGGAGGAAAAGAAGGATTTTCCAAGCAAAACATTCACTGTAAATTCCCTAAAATGATGTTTTTAAATAAGCAAATTCGGCTGGATCGAAGCACCGGAATCATATTTCCTTCGAGTTCCCTCCGACTTCTGTGTGTGGGAGCTTGTGGTTTCCCCTAGGGCTGCAGTTTATTGATTTAAAAGAACAGTAAGTTAATTAAGACAAGAAAGAAAGCCCTACTGCATAATTAACAAGCCATTTACTTAAAATCAATAAACAAATTGCCACACCTACATTAGGAGAAAGTATTTATTCTATTGAATACAACCAATTTATATCTGCATGTTAACAAAGTGATGGGGCTTTTATTTGGAAGGCTAACCAGATCTGTAAAGTGATAATTTATTGAACAATCAATTAAACTTTTTTTAGCCTTGCAAATATAAATAGGTAATGAGTAGTGGGAAGCTTGTCTGTATACAGAAGTTTGTACTTGGGAACAATCATCTTTTAAATCATTCTGTTTCTCAAAGCACCAATGCAGTTTACAGCAACTGACTCGTAGAACTTGATTTACTAAGCTTTTTTTTTAAATCCCATATGCACCAAATAAGAAAAAAAAAAAAACCTTCATGAATGAGATCCTGTGATGGTGTGTGTATACCATCAACTAGGAAAAAGAAAGACAAGAGGAACTTCAAACTCCAGAGTTTCCCCCGGCCCTTCTACAGCCTTGAACTATGTGGTGTCGGCTTTATGGAATCGTCACCTATGCTTCGTCTCAAGTTGTCATTCCCCAAATGTAAGGCTGCCTTTAAGGCCCATTTATTTAATGCTGCATTTAGAGACACCCATTGAACTTTGCCTGGCACTGGTCACCTGTGAACCTCGCCCTGCTCTGACTGCAAGTGCTTGCTTTCTGTTCCCTTGAAAGTGTCTTTTCTTGGTATGAGTGATGCTGTTCTTACTTCTCTATCCTGTTCAACATTGTAGTTCCTGTACAAAGCGGTTGTAAGCCCAACACGGGCTTACCGCTTGCTAAAAGTGGAGTGGAGGAGTAGCCTAGTGGTTAGTGCAGCGGACTTTGATCCTGGGGAACTGAGTTCAATTCCCATTGCAGCTCCTTGTGACTCTGGGCAAGTCACTTAACCCTCCATTGCCCCAGGAACAAATAAGTACCTGAATATACCATGTAAACCACCTTGAAAATAGTTGCAAAAACCACAGAAAAAGGCTGTGTATCAAGTCCCATTTCCCTTTTCCTATGTTGAGATTCTACATGGAATGCTGCTAGTGGAGGAGTAGCCTAGTGGTTAGTGTAGCAGACTTTGATCCAGCTCCTTGTGACTCTGGGCAAGTCACTTAACCCTCCATTGTCCCAGGTACAAATAAGTACCTGTATATAATATGTAAACCGCTTTGAATGTAGTTGGGAAAACCACAGAAAGGGAGTATGTCAAGTCCCATTCCCATAAAAAGGGACTACTGTCGGGCTACCACAGCAGCCCGGAGATAGTTTCCACCCTCCCAGCGCCGATGTGTACCCAGCAGCAGTAATCGGCCAATGCCACTCACTGCTGGGTTAGCACTGGAGCCCTTACCCCCACCTCAGTGGGTGGCAATAAGGCCTCCCCTCAATATGGCAGCACAAGTGCAACACTTGATGCATGGCCATTTCTTTTAAAAAATAAAGACCTACCCTTTACCCGCTGCGGTAAAAGGGGGCCTCGGCACGCGCCAAAAACACACACCGATGCCAGCGCAGGCCCCCTTTTTCCGCAGTTTGGTAAAAGGGGCCCTTTCTGACTAAAAACTTCTTTTATTGTAAACCGCTATGTTGTACTTCATGAATTGTGGCGTATGAAATAAAATTAAGCCATAAACCACAAACCTTAAACGAAGCAGAGAAGATCTTGGTTCTGAGGCAATCAGGAACGATGTACTACTACTACTACTTAACATTTCTAGAGCGCTACTAGGGTTACGCAGCGCTGTACAAATTAACAAGGAAGGACGGTCCCTGCTCAAAGGAGCTTACAATCTAAATATGGAATGTTGCTAGTGGAATAGCAACATTCCATGTAGAATGTCAAATAGTAGCAACATTCCATGTAGAATCTCAAGTAATAGCAACATTCCATGTTCCACTGCACTAACCACTAGGCTGCTACTCCTCCACTACTACTACTACTACTTAACATTTCTAGAGCGCTACTAGGGTTACGCAGCGCTGTACAAATTAACAAGGAAGGACGGTCCCTGCTCAAAGGAGCTTACAATCTAAAGGACGAAATGTCAAGTTGGGGCAGTCTAGATTTCCTGAGTAGAGGTGTAGTGGTTAGGTGCCGAAGGCGACATTGAAGAGGTGGGTTTTGAGCAATGATTTGAAGATGGGCAGGGAGGGGGCCAGGCGTATGGGCTCAGGGAGTTTGTTCCACGCATGGGGTGAGGCGAGGCAGAAAGGGCGGAGCCTGGAGTTGGCGGTGGTGGAGAAGGGTACTGAAAGGAGGGATTTGTCTTGAGAGCGGAGGTTACAGGTAGGAACGTAAGGGGAGATGAGGGTTGAGAGGTAAGGAAGGGAGCCAGTGACAGGAAAGGCAGAGAGGTACCGCCCAGAGGGACAGAAGACACAAGAGGCTCAAAAAGGATTCCAAGAAAAAAAGGTAACAAGATTTTCAGGGCCATTCTATAACTTGGCACCAAGATGTAGATATCACAGTCGAGTGCGCTTACCCTCGGATTCTATATTGAGCGCCTAGCGTTCTGCACCAAAATCCAAGTATATTCTGTAACAAGGTGCATAACTTAATTGCATTCACTCTGCAGACCCTCACTACCTCTCCACCCTCATCTCTCCCTACACTCCTTCTCAGGAACTCTGTTCACTAGGCAAATCTCTCCTAATTGCACCCTTCTCCTCCATCGCTAACTCCAGACTTCGTTCCTTTTGTCTCGCCGCACCTTACGCCTGGAATGGGCTTCCTGAGCATTTACGTCTAGCTCCATCCCTGGCCGCCTTCAAATCCGGGCTAAAGGCCTACCTGTTTGATGCTGCTTTTGACTCCTAACTTGTCACTTGCTCGTAACCTTTATCTTGTCCTCCTCTCTTCAATAGTTCCTGTCCCTATGTGTCCTTCTGTCTGTTTTACCCTTATCCTTATTGGTCCTGTCTGTCTGACCTGATTTAGATTGTAAGCTCTTTGAGCAGGGACTGTCTTTTCTTCATGTTCGATTGTGAAGCGCTGCGTACGACTGGTAGCGCTATAGAAATGATTTATAGTAGTAGAATTGGCTTAACAAGCCAATCAGTGCTGTTAACAGCACTTAACAAGAAATAATGAGCACTAATTGGCAATAATTAGAATTTACACGCACAACTCCCTAAGCGTATTCTGTAATGCACTGCACCTAAATTTTAATATGCACAGGAGAAAGGGAAGTGGTTATGGGCGGGGAAATGGGCGTCTCATGGGCATTCCAAAATTTACGTGCGTTGTTATAGAATATGGCTCTCTGCGCCTAAATCTATGTGCTGTTTTAAATGGAGGCACATAGTTTTAGGTGCTAGGATATCAACTATGTGTACTCTACCTACCGCACCAAAATCAAGGTGGCGCATGTAGAATAGGCTTAGGCAGAAATGTTTTCCACATGGATTTTCTAGGTGCCATATATAGAATCTGGCCCTTAGCGCCAATTCTGCAATAACATTCTTTAAGTTGTACACGTTGCTTGGCCAACACCTCCATGGCCTAACATGCTCCTTTATTTTTCTGCCAGTACACCGGAGTTGTCCTACAGCGCTATACAAATGGCAGAAATTCACACATTAAGAGCCATTTGATGCCTGAAAATTCCGTGTGGAAAAAAATATATACCTAGGTGTATTCTATAAAGTACGCCTATATTTTATAGAATAGGCTTAAATTTCTGTGCGGTATATAGAATATGCCGAGTTCCTTTCCATGCAGACAAATTTAGTCATGGCCATTTACGCCATGTTTTACTGGGCGTAAATTCTGACACCTAAATTAGACACAGGGCGGATATATTTTATAACAATGCACATAGATTTTAGAAACGCCCGTGCCCATGGCCATGCCTTCTTTTCAACTATACGACTTAGAATTTAAGCCCATCACATTACAGAAAACGCTTAGTGAGTTGTGCGCATAAATCTTAATTAATGGCAATTTAGTGTTGATAATTATTTGTTAGCATCCAATTAACAGTGCTGATTAGCTAGTTTACCAATTAAGTTGCGTGCATTGTTATTGTTCTGTCCTCTGACAGCCTCGAGTTTATAATGTGATCCTAAAATGTGTGTAATGCTTTTACTGTTATTCTCATTTCTAAGGACTATCATGGCTGCAGTTCTCACTGCAAAGATACGGTAGCAAGGCATTGTATCCCACTCATAGCAGGTTCAATGCGGCTTACATATTATATACAGGTACTTATTTGTACCTGGGGCAATGGAGGGTTAAGTGACTGTGCCGGCAGTGGGAATTGAACCCAGTTCCCCAGGACCAAAGTCCACCACTCTAACCACTAGGCCACTCCTCCATTCCTGAGGAGGTCAGCCAGGTATGACCTTTCCCTCCAATCAAGGGCCATCCTCTAGCACCTCCCTTGCCACCCAGTGGCAGGCTCTGTTCCTATTGGTCCTTACCTTCTTCTCCCTGGGCCTGTGTGAGGCTTCTTGACCTCCTTGTCCCTTTCGCCATGAGGCATTCATCATCTTACTTCAGACAGCACCTGTCCTGCTGAACTCCCTGGAATAAACTTGGTTTTTTACCTTGAAAATATCTCCTCCCTAATGAGATATCGCACTCTCCAGTCACCCAGCTTTGAACCACTTCTATCTGCTCAACTATTTCTCACCTCTGCAATAAAGCTACCTCACTTCAGATCTCCACCTCCAACCGCTGAAACAGCTCTCAGAATTACGGAGTCTCTGTGCCCTGGAACAATACTTCTGAACATCTGACTGTGAGTAAATTATCTATGCTTTATTCAATAAAGAAACTTCAGAAAAATAATAGAGACTTCAGGTGTGCGCTGGTGTGCCAAGGTTATACTCCAAGATATCAAGACTTTACAGTAACATGTCTTGAGAGTCTTGACAGTTATAGAACACACTTTGATTTCTATGTGGAAATTAAAGTGCCATATATAGAACCTCTAGTCCCTGTTTCGCATGCCTTGGGCGAGGGTAGTTGGGGTCTGGTGGTCCCATGGACCTTCAGCCCCTGTGTTTGACAGGTCTGGTCTTTTGACAGCCTAGATCTGTCAAACAAGTATGGGAGGATTGTCAAATGTGGGAGGATTGTGTCCTCCCGCACTTCTACCACATGATCAGAGAGAACTGTGTGCTTAAATTTGCATGCAATTATCTCTGATCATAGGTCCGATAAAGCCCCACATTGTTCCAGCACTATTTTTAGAGCTTTTGATCATCTGCCTATCTGTGTCTTACCTCTACTTCCCACTTAGGTCCAGCATCTCTCCCTCTTTCTTCCAGTCCAGTCTCTCCACCCTACCTCCCTCCCCCCTCCGCCACAGATCTGACATTTCTCCATCCATCTTCCTTCCCATGGGATTGCTATCTCTCCCTCCACCTTCCCACAAGTTCGGCATGTTTCTGTTAGGTGGTCTGCTGGAAGCAACACTGATCAAAACAGATTGCTGCAGGCTGACCCACCAGAGCCTTCCTCGTGTCACGTCCCATCCACAGGAAGTTGAATCAGAGAGGAGGTGGACTCAGGCAGGATGTGGCAAAGAATAGACCCTGGCAGAGCTGGCCTGAAGCAGCCTGTTTTCATGAGTGCTGTCGAAAGTGATCTGCCATAAGAGAGGAGGAGGGAAAGGTGGACTGATACTGAACCTGCAGGAGAGAGGGGGAGGGAGTGATGCCAGACCTATGGGGATAGAGAACAGGGAGCTAATGCAATACGGGAGAGTACATTGAGCAAGCAGCCCCTGCCACTGGGTAGCCCTGACCTTTTTGCTGGGCTCGCTCAATGGTAGCTATGCTCTTGACTGAAGCATTTCAGAATCTTAAACTTAATTTTCCTGAAGAGCAGACCTCCACACCTAAGATACCATTGTGGAACAACCCTATCTGGATAAAGTTGAGGCAGTCTTTAAGGTTAATCAGTTGTGAGGCCTAGACGGTGCCACTGAATATCCACAGCCAGCATTGGTTAAAGCCATTATCTGAAAACTGAGCTCCGAAAGTTTGACTTGCTTTCCACTTCTTGATCAGGATAGGGAGAGAGGGTACAACATGCAGGGTTCTACTGCACATAACAGCTCTTATGTGTCTGTCTGCCTTCATCTGCTCCTCTGAGCCTTGTGAAATGATCAGAATTCTCTGTCTAATCTCACAAGCACATTCCATTAGAGAACACACTAACACGGGCTGCTTTTACAATGAAACATCCAGATTCCTTACTCAAAAAATTGAGTTCCTTTAAAGGGGACACATTTATTTAGAGGGAATTCTAAGGGAATCCTAAATCTATTACTATGTATAATTTTCAATATATAGTTCTAATTAATTACTTACTGCAACAAAAAATGGCATACCATGGGGTGCACTGAGGCATTCTATGGTAATTTTGCCATATGCGCTACCCATGTACAGAAGCTCCCCCAACATGACACCTCCACCAGAGCCAAGCCTTCCGCAGTGGCCGAAGCAGACAATGCAACCTCCTGCCCCCCACCGTTGGCAGTTGCAACATATTAAAAGCCGCGTAATGGGATAAACAATCCTCCCAAATATAGTGTGGGGCAAATCTGCAGACCCCCATATGCAATTCATGTATCCACCTGAGCAGTGTCGCCACATTGTATAGACCAGGGGCATAGCCAGACAGCCAATTTTGGGTGGGCCTGGGCCCAAGATGGGTGGGCAGAAGAACCCCACCCAGTCCTACAGGTAACATAGTAACATAGCAACATAGTAGATGACGGCAGAAAAAGACCTGCACGGTCCATCCAGTCTGCCCAAGATAAATTCATATGGGCTACTTTTTTATTTGTACTGTCCTCTTCAGGGCACAGACCGTATAAGTCTGCCCAGCACTATCCCCGCCTCCCAACCTCCAGTCCTGCCTCCCAACTCCGGCTCTGGCACAGACCGTATAAGTCTGCCCAGCACTATCCCCGCCTCCCAACCTCCAGTCCTGCCTCCCAACTCCGGCTCTGGCACAGACCGTATAAGTCTGCCCAGCATTATCCCTGCCTCCCACCACCGGCTCTGGCACAGACCGTATAAGTCTGCCCAGCACTATCCCCGCCTCCCAACCTCCAGTCCTGCCTCCCAACTCCGGCTCTGGCACAGACCGTATAAGTCTGCCCAGCATTATCCCTGCCTCCCACCACCGGCTCTGGCACAGACCGTATAAGTCTACCCAGCACTATCCCCGCCTCCCAACCTCCAGCCCCGCCTCCCACTACCGGCTCTGCTATCCAATCTCGGTTAAGCTCCTGAGGATCCATTCCTTCTGAACAGGATTCCTTTATGCATATCCCACGCATGTTTGAATTCCGTTACCGTTTTCATCTCCACCACCTCCCGCGGGAGGGCATTCCAAGCGTCCACCACCCTCTCCGTGAAGAAATACTTCCTGACATTTTTCTTGATTCTGCCCCCCTTCAATCTCATTTCATGTCCTCTCGTTCTACCGCCTTCGTATCTCCGCAAAAGGTTTGTTTGCGGATTAAACATGTGCTAAACAGCCATGTAGCACAATCCCAATATTACACCTTACACACCTCTTTCCTGATCACATCTGCCTGCAAGGTCTGGTTGTAGGTCCCAAAGCACTAGTACAGGGGTGGTGGAGTAGAACAGCTGTAGATCAGATGGGAATTAAATTCTGCTTATCTGATCCATAGGCCTAAGCTGTTACAACTAGGCCAGAGGTCTACACACACTCTTTAGTGTTCCAATGAGGGACCTATAGCACTGTATAGGGAGGATATCCCAGTTCTAGGGCCAAATACAAAGCACCCTAATAAGGGATGCGAGCTATAATACAGATTTTAATACATGTTTATACCATGGCCCAATCACCAGAATTACAGGCAGCACCGTAAACCCTCCAGCATAACTAAGTTCCTTAATACATTTAATACCCTCCAGTCGGTTCAAAACTCTGCTGCCCGTCTCGTCTTCCGCCAGGGTCGCTTTACTCATACTACCCCTCTCCTCAAGACCCTTCACTGGCTCCCTATCCGTTTTCGCATCCTGTTCAAACTTCTTCTACTAACCTATAAATGTACTCACTCTGCTGCTCCCCAGTATCTCTCCACACTCGTCCTTCCCTACACCCCTTCCCGTGCACTCCGCTCCATGGATTAATTCTTCTTATCTGTTCCCTTCTCCACTACTGCCAACTCCAGACTTCGCGCCTTCTGTCTCGCTGCACCCTATGCCTGGAATAAACTTCCTGAGCCCCTACGTCTTGCCCCATCCTTGGCCACCTTTAAATCTAGACTGAAAGCCCACCTCTTTAACATTGCTTTTGACTCGTAACCACTTGTAACCACTCGCCTCCACCTACCCTCCTCTCTTCCTTCCTGTACACATTAATTGATTTGATTTGCTTATTTATTTTTTGTCTATTAGATTGTAAGCTCTTTGAGCAGGGACTGTCTTTCTTCTATGTTTGTGCAGCGCTGCGTATGCCTTGTAGCGCTATAGAAGTGATAAGTAGTAGTAGTAGTCTCTTGTAACCAGAGCTAATATTGTGATGTCATAATGCCTCAGTCCACCAATAAGAGCCAACCTCATCAGTGATGTCACAATGGCTTGATTGTCCTATACTGGCTCACTTTTATTACATAGCTCTTTGAGCAGGGACTGTCTTTCTTCTATGTTTGTGCAGCGCTGCGTACGCCTTGTAGCGCTATAGAAATGCTAAATAGTAGTAGTAGTAGTAGGCTCATCTAATCAGCACTGCAAGTTTAGGGAAAACTATGCTGAAAAACGCGATGCACAGAATCGCACTTAGGGTTTCTTTTACAAAGCCACGCTAGTGATTGTCACGTGGCAAATAAGGGGAAGCCCATAGGAATTGAATGGGCTTCCTTTCATTTGTTGCACCGAGAATCGGTAGCACGGGTTTGTAAAAGAGGCTCTTAGCGTGGAACAATGTATGCACCAGCAGTTAGGCCTGCTCAGAGCAAGCCTACGTATCTGCGGCCAGTTTATGCGCAGTTAAATGTGATTCTATAACAGCGTGCATACCTTTTAGACATGTCCCCTCATCATACGCCCTTTTCGGTTGTGTGCCTTGGAAAACTAGTGCATTACTTAAGCATAGAGGGATGTGCGAATAAAGTCCAATCAGTGCTGATAATTGCTTGTTAGTGGGGAATTAGCGCTGACTGGCTTATTAACTAATTAAATTGTACGCACCAAGTGGCAGTGCGCACAGATTTCTTTGCACAATTTTGGATGCCATTTATCCCACGCACGTTTGAGTTCCATTACCGTTTTCATCTCCACCACGCGGGAGGTGGTGGAGATGAAAACGGTAATGGAATTCAAACATGCGTAGGATAAACACAAAGGAATCCTGTTTAGAAGGAATGGATCCACGGAATCTTAGTGGAGATTGGGTGGTGACGCTGGTAATTGGGAAGCGAAGCCGGTGCTGGGCAGACTTCTACGGTCTACGTCCTGATCGTGACTGAATAGATAGGGATGGGCTGGAGTGTAAATTTTAAGGGGCTTCGACATTAGCTTCAGAGCTTTCAGTACAATAAGAGCACTGGGCAGACTTCTACGGTCTGTGCCCTGAGAAAGGCAAGAACAAATCAAACTCAGGTATATATATAAAGTATCAGATATCAAGTAAAATGAGTTTATCTTGTTGGGCAGACAGGTTGGACCGTACAGGTCTTTATCTGCCGTCACTTACTATGTTACTATATGTTACTATGAGAATTTGGGGGTTTGTGAAACGTGTATACTATTTTTTTTAAATAGTGCATGCGTGTACTCATTTTTCAACAGTATTTTGGGGGTATTTTGAGATAAAAAGGAAAGGAAACAATATTGAAAGTATCAATTCAAATGAATGCATATCCCTAATACATACACCCCATTGACCTATCATGATCAGTTAAAGAATCTCAGTTATCCTCAAACGAAAATATTGTGTTGTCAAAGTTTCTCTTGCTAATATCCCTGGCAATAAACAGAATAACAGATCTATAGCAGCTATTCAGAAAAAAAAAAGACCAAATGAAAAGGATGTTTTAACAGCTTGTAAGTGTTACAATGAATAATTCAAATTAAATGTGCAAATATCTTTATGCATTAGGTCTGCTTTTTTACGAGCTGTTAGAAAAGCCTTAATACTCAGCTTCTTTGGCTCATCATAAAGCAGCATGGCTTTTTTTTTTCTTTTATAAGAAAATGCATTCTACGGAATTCCCCTGCCTCGGAGGTACTCATGGCAGCCATGAACTCCTTACAGACATTAGACAATTATGAGCTGCAAAGAACTTTTGATTCTAGATTTAATACCATTTGAGGGAACACTAAAAAAGCAAGTAATTGTTCCTTTCTGAGCTATTAATTATTAGGGACTTTCATTTCCAAATTAAAGGTAAATGCTTCTGGAATGAAACCTGTGTTCTATTTATTAAGAGGATTGATACGTGCCCCTTCTGGGACTGGCCCTTCTTTCATATCCATTGTTCCTTATTTGCACACAAATGATTACGCTGAGATGCCATTTATCTCTAATTTTGAAGACTGATTAGACTTTAATGCTATTCTCCATATAAGCTGAATTATCCTTTAATATATTCTCGAAGGTGGCAACCCTAATGGAATAGATACCTGTATTTCTTTCTGCTATACATGTATATGTATGACTATAATTAACTCATGTATCTAACTGTCCCACTGAATGATGCTGTAATCTTTATAGTAATCCGGGAATGCGTGCAGCAACCACATAAATTAAATCCAAAATGTTTAACTTGGACGGGTTAAGCCACAGAACTTGACAGAATGTGTTCTGACATTCAAGGACACGGGGCCTATTTTTCTTGTCTTTGATTCTTTTACCTGCCAAAGTTCAAGCAGCATTTAAAAGAATGGTGCATGACTGCTACTTACCATTTCTATACTGCTACTAGATGTATGCAGCACTGTACGCTAAACATGCACATAAGTACATAAGTATTGGCATACTGGGAAAGACCAAAGGTCCATCGAGCCCAGCATCCTGTTTCCAACAGTGGCCAATCCAGATCACAAGTACCTGGCAAGATCCCCAAAAGTACAAAACATTTTATACTGCTTATCCCAGAGAGAGTGGATTTCCCCCAAGTCCATTTAATAACGGTCTATGGACATTTCCTTTAGGAAGCCGTCCAAACCTTTTTTAAAACTCCGCTAAGCTAACCGCCTTTACCACACTCTCTGGCAACGAATTCCAGAGTTTAATTACACGTTGAGTGAAGAAACATTTTCTCCGATTCGTTTTAAATTTACTACATTGTAGCTTCATCGCAGGCCCCCTGGTCCTGGTATTTTTGGAAAGCGTGAACAGACGCTTCACATCTACCCGTTCAACTCCACTCGTTATTTTATAGACCTCTATCATATCTCCCCTCAGCAACCCTCAGAAACTTTATTCCACAATAATAATAATAATTAATAAATAAGTGCTGGCACTCAGAATATTGTCGCGGTCTCAGCTGAAATTGCTTCAAAAGCTGCAAAAGCTAATAAAATAGAACTCAATCATTGCACCCCTGTATTATAATCAATGATCAATATAACTCAAACACTGTTCACCATTCAATAAAAAAACAGAAACATGGTGCTTATCTTGACTGAGTTCTAGATAGATGTTCTTGCAGCCAGCAAATTAATATAATGACCATGGCATCCTTGTGAATACGTAAGTGTCAAATGTCCCAAATGTTCTAGTGAATAGTGAAAAAAATAAAATTAAAATCCATATGACCATTTAACCCTACTCTCCGATTTCTATCGTTTAACCGGTTTTTAATCCACAGTAGAACACTACCTCCTACCCCATGACTCTCCAGATTCCTCTGGAGTCTTTCACGAGGCACTTTGTCAAATGCCTTTTGAAAATCCAGATACACTATATCTAACAGCTCACTTTAATCTGCATGTTTATTCAACCCTTCAAATAAATGTAATAGATTAGTGAGGCAAGATTTCCCTTCACTAAATCCATGTTGGCTTAGTCTCATTAATCCATGTATTTGAATATGCTCTGTAATTTTGTTATTTATAATAGTGTCTACCATTTTTCCTGGCACCGACGTCAGGCTCGCCAGTCTATAATTTTAATTTCGGAGCCTTTTTAAAAAATCGTCATTACATTGGCCACCCTCCAATCTTCCGGTACCATGCTTGATTTTAAAGATAAATTATACAGTATATTACTAAAAATAGTTCTGTCAGTACTCTGGGATGAATACCATCCGGTTCGGGCGATACAATTTGTCAAATTGTGCCATTACATCTTCCAGGTATATAGAGATTTCATTTAGTTTCTCTGACTCGTCAATCTCTCCCAAATCTTCCTTAGTGAAGACCGAAGCAAATAATTAATTTAATCTCTCCACTATGGCTTTGTCTTACCTGAGTGCCCCTTTTACCCCTCAATCATCTAGCGGTCCAACTGATTCTTTTGCTGGCTTCTCGCTTTTAATATACCTAAAAAAGGTTTTGCTTTGTGTTTTTGTCTCAAACGCTTTCCTTATCAACGCTTTGCATTTGACTTGCCATTCTTTATGTTGTTTCTTATTATTTTCAGTCATATCCTTCCTCTATTTTCCGAAGCATTTTCTTTTAACTCTAAAAGCTTCCTTCATCTCACTTTTTAAACATGCTGGATCTCGCTTGGCCTTCCTTCCTCCTTTTTTAATACATGGAATATAACTGGCCTGGGCTTCCAGTATGATATTTTTGAATAGCATCCATAGCTGATGTAAATTTTTTCACTGTTTTTCTCATTTTATCATAGTTTCCTTTTTGAAAGTTAAATACTAATGTATTGGATTTCCTGTGTGTACTTATTCCAGAGCTTATATCAAATCTGATCATATTATGATCACTGTTATCAAGCGGTTCCAGCACCATTACCTCCTGAACCAGATCATGTGCTCATCTAAGGACTAGGTCTAGAATTTTTCCTCCTCTTGTTGGATCTTGTAGGAGCTGCTCCATAAAGCAGTCCTTGATTTCGTCAAGGAAATTTACCTCCCTAGCTCACCCTGATGTTACTTTTGCCCAGTCAATATCAGGGTAATTGAAATCACCGATTACTATTGCATTCCCCAGTTTGTTAGCCTCCCTAATTTCTGATAACATTTCTACATCTGTCAATCAATCCTGGTCCGGTGGACAGTAGTACACTCCTGTCACTATCCTTTTCCCCTTAACACATGGAATTTCAATCCATAGGGATTCCAAAATGTGTTTTCTGATCTGCAGAATTTTAAATCATTTGATTCAAGGCCCTCCTTAACATACAAAGTTATCCCTCCATCAATTTGATCCACTATCACTACAATATAATTTGTACCCTTAGGAATGCCAAAGTCCTTCTCTGAACATGCCCCTGGCACTCCCCCTTGAGATTTGGACGCACTTCTGGAGGACTTCAGAAAAAAATGTCTAAAAATAGTTTTTGAAAATACTGATTTGGACATTTTTCTCACAAAAACGTCCAAATGCAGACTTATGCCACTTTTTGGACATTTTTTCTCTTTTGAAAATGAGCCCGCTGGTCTACTAATCTCTCTATTGCATCCTTGCTACCGGGATGCCTTTGAAAGATACCTTGTTCCAAAACATGCACTTTTGAATGACTGTCGGCTTTCCCTCAGTTTCTAGTTTAAAAGCTGCTCTATCTCCTTTTTAAATGCCAATGCCAGTAGCCTGGTCCCTCCCAGGCACACTCAGGAAATGGACCAGTGTGCATCCAAAACACACACCTACATCAACTCAGGCCACTTTTGGATTCTAAGGAGACTACTTCAAAGTAATCAGGTTGCACTTAGTAACCTTTGCAAATATTCTACGTCCTCACACCTTAATTAGCACCTAATTCTGGTCAGTAGCAGTGCTACCTCTCCAGCAGGCAAAGAAGAGAAAATAACTTTCTATTAGGGCCTTGTTACTATCATTTTTAATACTCTTGGCTGTTAAGTTTCTACCTCTAGAGAAATATGGAAAAGGGTTGTACACTATGGAAACTAGTTAATAATGCTTGATTCTCTCTTTTTTATTTTTTCTAAGACAGAACTAGGCCCTGCTGTGCCTTCTAGAGTCTATCTGTTAATGCTATAGCAGAAGATTCAAGTTTTAAAACCATGGGGAAAAGCGTATGGAGACTAGTTAATAAAGCTTGTGTCTTCTTTTTTTTTTAAATTCTGTGTTTATCAATAATGTACAATTCCTATTTTAAACCCAATCTATAATGGGCCGATGATCAGAAGCAAATGAAGGCTAGAGGCTGTTAGCACCATACTAGCACCTGTGTTTGCTACTGCCCCATGATCAGAGCCCCTGAGTGTGTGAAACAACGCGTTTGCGGGCTCTGAATGCAACTAGCATGTAAATCCATGCAAAACAGGGCTCTTAGCGCAAGTAACATGCAAATGCATGCTAAACTTATTCATCCCCAATGATCAGCGACCAGCGCACCAAAGATTGGCTCACTGGCCGCGGCAAACTATACACCAGCTTAGAGCTGGCTTAGGGTTTGCAGACCATTGGGGAGGAATGATGAGTCCTGTCCAGCATGCATTTGCATGCTAGCAGGCCTCCATTCCCCCAATGCAGCAACCCCCCTCAGAAACCGACAACCCGACTGACGACCCCCCCCCCAGCGACAGGGGGCTGGAGGTCCAGCGGATCTCTGGTCCCCCCGACCCCCCCAACACAGATTCAGGGGGAGCTGGAGATCCGGTGTGCCTCCAACCCCCCACCCCCAACCCCCCTCCTGCATTCCTGAGATGTCCCTGGTGGTCCACTGGGCCGCGGTCAATCTCCCCCGCCTATCTGGTGGTCTAGCAGCCCTTCCCCACCCCCCTACCTTAGGTTGGAGGAGGGAGGTGGCCTCCCTCCTCTTCCATCGGCGCCACCTGCAAAATGGCAGTGCCCAGACCTGCCCAGTGTATCCTGGGATGTGCTGGGTGGGACTTAGTGCATCCCAGAATACACTGGGCAGGGCTGGGTGCTGCCATTTTGCAGGCAGCGCGCCGATGGAAGAGGAGGGAGTCCACCTCCCTCCTCCATCTTAAGGTAGGGGATGGGGGGATTGACTGCGGCCCACTGGGCCTTCAGGGACTTCCCAGGAATGCTGGGGGAGTAAGAGGGGCTGGAGACCCACCGGATCTCCAGCCCCCCCTGAACCTGTTGGTGGGGTCGGGGGGAACGGAGGTCCGCCGGACCTCCAACCCCCATTTCGCCTTGCACTTCTACCTTGCAATCCTCCTGCTCTTCTACCCCATGATCAGAAAGAATTGCATGCTTAAATTTCATGCAGTTATCTCTGATGATAGGTGTGGTAAAGCCCCGCGCTGTTCCAGTGCTGTTTTAAGAGCGCTGTTTGGAACAGCACAGGGCTTTTGATTATCTGCCCATGAGTTACCAAGCAGAGAGCAAAATAATGTCACTTACTCAGAGAAATATCCTCTTCTCTCAGAACCTCACCATACAAGTAAAGCACTTAAATTGGGCCGCAAAAATAGCAGTCCTATCTTTGGGGTCATTTTCCTAAGATTGGCTAACAGACTTGGGGAACACCATTAATTTGGAAGCAAAGCTAGTGCTGAGCAGACTTCTACCGTTTGTGCCCTGAAAATGGCAAGGACAAATCAAGGTCAGGTATACATATAAAGTAGCTCATACAATGAGCTTATCTTGTTGGACAGACTGGATGGACCCGTACAGGTCTTTATCTGCATTCATCTACTATGTTAGTGTATGTTACTATGTTTTACAAAGGCATGCTAGCGTTTTTAACACATGTGTTAAATATGTATGTGCAAAACGCTATAGACGCTCAAATATTCTTATGAGCGTCTTTGCTGCTCCAAGAGGACTGGGCATAACATCTGAAGCTGTCATAAAGACTGGTATGTACTGTTTCTTTCACATCTTTGGGGGTGGAAGGGGAGTCTGTGACCACCGGGGGAGTAAGGGTGTCATGTCTTAATCCCTCCAGCGGTCATCTGATAAATTAGGGCACCTTTTGTGACTTAATTGTGATTGACTCAAGTCTAGACCAAAAAAAAATCTAACGTTTAGCCCTGGAAATATTTGCTTTGTTCCATTATGGCAGAAAAAATGTCCACGTTCTGAGAATGCCCAAACCCCACCCCAACACACCTCCTGGTGATTTGGACACACTGTAGATGAACTGCATAGAAAAATGTCTTAAAATGGATTTCAAGAACAGCAATTTGGACATTTTGGCAAAAATAACAAAAAAAAAATCTATCTGCTGCTTTGTGTCACTTTTTGACCATGTTTCTGTTTTGAAAATGAGCCCTGTGAGTAACGTAGTAATTGATGGCAGCTAAAGATCAGCATGGTCCCTCCAGATAGATGGATGGATATAGGTAGCCCTCTGAAACCTCCACCTTACTACTACTAACTAGCATTTCTAAAGTGCTACTAGGGTTACGCAGCGCTGTACAATTTAAACATAGAAGGACAGTCCCTGCTCAAAGAGCTTACAATCTAAAAGACAAGAGAACAATCTAGAGGACGAGTGAACAGTTAATCTGATAGGGTGGATAGATTGGGGCATTCTATATTTCTCAAGCGGTTAGGCGCCAAAGGCAGCATTGAAGAGGTGGGTTTTAAGCAGAGATTTGAAGATGGGTAGGGAGGGGGCATGGCGTATGGGTAAAGGAAGATTGTTCCAGGCATAGGGTGAGGCAAGGCAGAATGAGCGGAGCCTGGAGTTGCAGTGGTGGAGAAGGGTACTGAGAGAAGGACTTCTTTCCTTTGCTCTACGAAAACTAAAGTGACATGATTTCCTCCTAAAATATTAGTTTCTTTGGCAGTACATTATAGCATTCTCCTCCTTTGAACATTAACTTTTCTTATTTTGTAATGGGACGCATAATATCCAGTAGTTGTCTTTGGAGTAATGCCTTTAACCATTACCACTTTTGCATAAAAGCTACTTCGGCTTACTGGACTCTGTGCATTAAAAGGAATCCAAGATAATCTTTTCAAATTAGCTCAGCCAAACTCTACAAATTCTCATTAGATGCATGGCTAAGATTTATCAGCTCTCATTTGGCTAATATAGGACCTAACTTTGGGTGTCTGGCCCTTACAGTAGGGGGTAAGCTAGGCTAGGATGAAGTCTTTTGTCATGGCAGTGCAGCCTCACTAATTTGCTCCACCTAATAAAATTACAAATGAATATAGCTTTTCACATTTTGCTTTTATAGGTTATAATAACCTTGGCACCCCCTAACCTCCTGCTAGCTGAATTAATCAGATCATATTAATATTTCTTCTTTCTTTTAACTGGTTCTTCTCTTAATTAAAGGGGCCAAAGATGTAAATAGGGTAGGTGACTGCAAACATGGCAGCAGGTTATAAACAAGGCTCATTAATAAGATGGATGTGCCGGAGGATTGTGAAAATTGCTTACTCCGCAAGTGTGCATTTTATAATTTCCTAACGACTAAAAGGGCTAATGCCAGCCTCTACCTTTTTTTTTCCCCTGCAACATATATAAAACACGATAATTTTAGAACGCTGGGGAAAAAAAAAGCTAAACACGTCCCCCTATTAATCAACAAGAATAAAGGTCACCTGTTTCATAAGCAGGCTTTTCCCACCACCAGATCCCTCAAATGTGTAAGAGAGAAAATTTTACAGCGGAACTTAGAAAAATAGTAATTTAATTTAGTGTGGGGGTTATTTATTAAGCTGTGTGAGCTGTTAATGTGGTAGTTTGCTAACAGTTAGCACGGGCATCATACAACCGGTAGAGGGCTAGTCAATAACATAGGTACCAACAGTTATACTTTTATACATTCTCTTGGTCAATATAGCACTATTAAATCAAGAATGTGACCAGCAGAAAAAAGGAGGTGTTGATGCCCCTGTATAAGTCGTGGGTGAGGCCCCGCCTGGAGTATTGTGTTCAGTTCTGGAGGCCGTATCTTGCGAAGGATGTAAAAAGAATCGAAGCGGTGCAAAGAAAAGCTACGAGAATGGTATGGGATTTGCGTTACAAGACGTATGAGGAGAGACTTGCAGACCTGAACATGTATACCCTGGAGGAAAGGAGAAACAGGGGTGATATGATACAGACGTTCAAATATTTGAAAGGTATTAATCCGTAAACAAACCTTTTCCAGAGAGGGGAAGGCGGTAGAACTAAAGGACATGAAATGAGATTGAAGAGGGGCAGATTCAAGAAAAATGTCAGGAAGTATTTTTTCACAGAGAGAGTAGTGGATGCTTGGAATGTCCTCCCGCGGGAGGTGGTGGAAACGAAAACGGTAACGGAATTCAAACATGCGTGGGATAAACATAAAGGAATCCTGTTCGGAAGAAATGGATCCTCAGAAGCTCAGCTGAGGTTGGGTGGCAGAGCCGGTGGGGGGAAGTGGGGATGGTGGTTGGGAGGTGGGACTAGTGCTGGGCAAGACTTCTACGGTCTGTGCCCTGAAAATGGTAGATACAAATCAAGGTAAGGTATACACAAAACATAGCACATATGAGTTTATCTTGTTGGGCAGACTGGATGGACCGTGCAGGTCTTTTGCTGCCGTCATCTACTATGTTACTATGTAGGGCACTTTTATGAAGCCGCAGTAGGGCTACCGCACGGGTAGTGTGCGTCAAATCAACCCTACCACTAGAGAATGACACAGGGACAAAGTTTCTCCTCATCCCTGCCCCTTTCCCCGTGGGTTCTGTCTTCATTCCCGCCCCATGCCTGCGGAACCTGTCTCCATCCCCGCCCTGTCCTCGCAGGTTCTGTCCCCATCCCCGTCCCATCTCTGTGGACTCTGTCCTCAACTGCAGAAGCCTCAAACACTTATGATTTTATATTTAAATCTCGGCATACCAGTTACAGAATAGCACTCAGCACTCATTCTTTTGGTGCCTAAATAAGACCATAAGGACATAAGCGTTGTCATACTGGGACAGACTGATGGTTCATCAAGCCCAGTATTTGGTTTCCAACAGTGTCCAATCCAGGTTACAAGTAGCTGGCAAGATCCCAAACCAGTAATATAGGTTTTATGCTGCTTATCCTAGAAATAAATAGTGGATTTTTCCACAAGTCCATCTTAAAAATGGCTTATGGCATTTTCTTTTAAGAAGTTAGCCAAACCTTTTTTAAACCCCGCTAAGCTAACTGCTTTTACCACATTCTCAGGCAGCGAATTCCAGAGTTTAATTTTTACACTGAGTGAAGAAAATGTGGGTGCCATTTACTGAATCTAGTCCTTAGTGTGTATTTGCAAAGAGACATATGCATGGGTAGAGCCTGGGCAGAGCATGGATGGGATTCTCACCAGGATGCGTAAGTTACATTTGCATCTCTGACATTTAGGTAAGAACAGTTACTTCACCTCTATGGTTGGCGTCAGTGATCATGTCTAAATTCTGGGCATGCTTGTCACCTGTTGGCTAGTATTCTAAGAAAAGAAAGTAGGCACATCTATCTTCCTTTATATAAAACGGCTTTTACTAGGTGCCCTCTAGGTATCTACTTTTAGGGAAAGGGAAAGGGGACATGATATACTGCCTTTCTGAGGTTTTTGCAACTACATTCAAAGTGGTTTACATATATTCAGGTACTTATTTTGTACTAGGGGCAATGGAGGGTTAAGTGACTTGCCCAGAGTCACAAGGAGCTGCAGTAGGAATCAAACCCAGTTCCCCAGAATCAGAGTCCGCTGCACTAGCCAGTAGGCTACTCCTCCACTGGCAATATTCCATGTAGAAGCCTGTCCTTGCAGATCAGCAATGCAGACGTGCAGGCTTCTGTTTCTGTGAGTCTGATGTCCTGCATGTATGTGCAGGACGGCAGACTGCCTTTCTGAGGTTTTTGCAACTGCATTCAAAGCAGTTTACATATATTCAGGTACTTATTTTGTACCAGGGGCAATGGAGGGTTAAGTGACTTGCCCAGAGTCACAAGGAGCTGCAGTAGGAATCGAACCCAGTTCCCCAGAATCAAAGTCCGCGGCACTAACCACAAGGCTAGTAGAAAACATCGTAACATAGTAGATGACGGCAGAAAAAGACCTGCATGGTCCATCCAGTCTGCCCAACAAGATAAACTCATATGTGCTACTTTTTGTGTATACCTTACCTTGATTTGGCACAGACCATGTAAGTCTGCCCAGCACTATCCCCGCCTCCTGTCACCGGCTGTGCCACCCAATCTCGACTAAGCTCCTTAGGATCTATTCCTTCTGAACAGGATTCCTTTATGTTTATCCCACGCGTGCTTGAATTCTGTTACCGTTTTCATTTCCACCACCTCCCGCGGGAGGGCATTCCAAGCATCCACTACTCTCTCCATGAAAAAATACTTCCTGACATTTTTCTTGAGTCTGCCCTCCTTCAATCTCATTTCATGTCCTCTCGTTCTACCTCCTTCGCATCTCCAGAAAAGGTTCGTTTGCGGATTAATACTTTTCAAATATTTGAACGTCTGTATCATATCACCCCTGTTTCTCCTTTCTTCCAGAGTATACATGTTCAGGTCATCAAGTCTCTCCTCATAAGTCTTGTAATGCAAATCCCTTACCATTCTCGTAGCTTTTCTTTGCACCGCTTCAATTCTTTTTATATCCTTCGCAAGGTACGGCCTCCAAAATTGAACACAATACTCCAGGTGGGGCCTCGCCAACGACTTATACAGGGGCATCAACACCTCCTGCTTGTCACACCTCTCTCTATACAGCCTAACAACCTTCTAGCTACGGCCACCGCCTTGTCACACTGTTTCGTCGCCTTCAGATCCTCAGATACTATCACCCCAAGATCTCTCTCCCCGTCCGTTCCTATCAGACTCTCTCCCTAAGTGCATCACTTTGCATTTCTTCGCGTTGAATTTTAATTGCCAAACCTTAGACCATTCTTCTAGCTTCCTCAGATCCTTTTTCATGTTTTCCATTCCCTCCCGGGTGTCCACTCTATTGCAGATCTTAGTATCATCCACAAATAGGCAAACTTTACCTTCTAACCCTTTGGCAATGTCACTCACAAATATATTGAACAGATTCGGTCCCAGCACCGATCCTTGGCACTCCACTACTCACCTTCCCCTCCTCCGAGCGAATTCCATTCACCACCACCCTCTGGTTTCTGTCCGTCAACCAGTTCCTAATCCAGTTCACCACTTCAGGTCCTATCTTCAGCCTGTCCAGTTTATTCAAGAGCTTCCTGTGGGGAACCGTGTCAAAAGCTTTGCTGAAATCTAAGTAAATTACATCCATAGCTCGTCCCTGATTCAATTCTCCTGTCACCCAATCAAAGAACTCAATGAGATTCATTTGGCACGATTTCCCTTTGGTAAAACCATGTTGTCTCGGATCTTGCAACTTATTGGCTTCCAGGAAATTCACTATCCTTTCCTTTAGCATCGCTTCCATTACTTTTCCAATAACCGAAGTGAGGCTTACTGGCCTGTAGTTTCCAGCTTCTTCCCTATCACCACTTTTGTGAAGAGGGACCACCTCCGCCATTCTCCAATCCCTCGGAACCTCTCCCGTCTGCAAGGATATATTAAACAAATCTTTAAGAGGACCCGCCAGAACCTCTCTGAGCTCCCTCAATATCCTGGGGTGGATCCCATCCGGTCCCATGGCTTTGTCCACCTTTAGCTTTTCAAGTTGTTCATACACACTCTCTTCCGTGAACGGTGCTCTATCCACTTCAATCTCATTTGTACTTTTTGCACTCCATCGCGGTCCTTCTCCAGGATTTTTTTCTGTGAAAACAGAACAAAAGTATCTATTTAGCAAATTTGCTTTTTCTTCATCGTTATCCACATAGCGGTTCGCAGTATCTTTTAGTCTCACAATTCCCTTGTTAGTCATTCTTCTTTCACTAATATACCTGAAGAAATTTTTGTCACCCCTCCTTACATTTCTAGCTATTTGTTCTTCCGTTTGCGCTTTCGCCAGACGTATCTCTCTCTTGGCTTCTTTCATTTTCATCCGGTATTCCTCCATGTGTTCCTTTTCTTGAGTTTTTTTGTATTTCTGGAACGCTAACTCTTTAGCCTTTATTTTCTCAGCCACTTGCTTGGAGAACCATAGCGGTTTCCTTTTTCTCTTGCTTTTATTTACTTTCCTTACATATAGTAAAAGCGGGTAAAAGGCTGTTTTTTTTTTTTTTTTTTTTAAGAAATGGTCATGTGGCAAGTGAAGCACTTGCCACATGGCCATTTCAGCAGGGAGCATTTACCACCACCCATTGAGATGGCAGTAAGGGCTCCCGTGCTAACTTACTGACTCTACAAAAATAGAAACTATTTTTGTAGCGTCATAAATGGTGCATGCTGGGGCATGGGAACTACTGCTGGGCTGCTGCGGTACCATGGTGGTACTTCCGGTTTAGCGAGCGGTAAGTGCACGTTGGGCTTGCAACCACTTAGTAAAGGACCTCCAGAATGAGTGGAAATGTACCTTATAGCACCTCGAATATTGTGTTCAATTCTGGTCTCCACATCTCAAGAAAGATATAGTGGAATTAGAAAAGGTGCAGAGAATGGCGACGAAAATGATAAAGGGGATGGGACGACTTCCCTATGAGGAAAGGCTAAAGCGGCTAGGGCTCTTCAGCTTGGAGAAAAGCAGCTGAGGGGAGATATGATAGAGGTCTATAAAATAATGAGTGGAGTTGAACAGGTAGATGTGAAGTGTCTGTTTATGCTTTCCAAAAATACTAGGAGGCGTGCGATGAAGCTATAATGTAGTAAATTTAAAACAAATCGGAGAAAAGTTTTCTTCACTCAACGTGTAATTAAACTCTGGATTTCGTTGCCAGAAAATGTGGTAAAGGCGGTTAGTTTAGCGGAGTTTAAAAAAGGTTTGGACGGCTTCCTAAAGGAAAAGTCCAAAGACTGTTATTAAATGGACTGGGGAAAATCCACTATTTCTGGGATAAGCAATATAAAATGTTTTGTACATTTTTGGAATCTTGCCGGGTATTTGTGACCTGGATTGGCCACTGTTGGAAACCAGATGCTGGGCTTGATGGACCTTTGGTCTTTCTCAGAATGGCAATAATACATAAATACATATTATTAACTGTTAATACAGCATGTAATGTGCATTTTTGGTGTCATTGAGATGTTTTGTATTAGATTTTATTACTTCGTAGCATTGAGAAAGAGATTGGAATCATCAGGGGCTACAGTATGGGGTTTTTGAAGTTGAATTCAACGGAACACCCTAGGCTTTATTGTTAAGACTGAATGGCAACATTTTTTGATATATTGAACAAATCTAATAAAATCTTTTTCATTTAGTTAAGATCAGCCTGTCTTCTGATTGGTTGAGTACTGCAAAACTACCGCTAAAGTCACATTCGCCATTTTACAGCAGCAGCCACTAGGGGCAGGAGCGAGTGGGGTTCACTTCTGCCCCAGTGACCCACTGGACCACCATGGAGCTTAAGGTAGGCTCGAGAGGGGCTTTCTTGATCATGAGGGGGAATCAGAATCAAGGAGACTGTATTGGTGGCGAGACGCAAAAGAGATTGTAATTAGGAATGCCGTATTGGCGTGAGTTCTGGAGGGATCGGAATTGGGGGGCCTGTAATGGGGGTGGAGCTCAGGGGATCAGAATCAGGGGAGCTTATAATGGTGGTGGGAGTTTGTGGGGGTCCAGTCATGTTGTGGGGGAGTCGGGAGGGAGGGGAGCAGGTGTGAGCGATGCAAGCCATCACTAGATTTGTCTAGCTGCTGGCCGATGTTCAGCTGGGACCTGCAAACTCTGGGCCGGTCAGCCCTGAATATTTAATGCCACTGTCCGGACATGGATAATTCCCTTTGCCAATGTTCTCTGTGGATATTCAGCAGTATTATCTGTATAGTGCAGCTGGATATCCTTATAGCTTGCCTCTGCATTATCCAGACTTTGTCAGTGGAAGTATGCAGGTGGAACAGTAAGTTATCGGAAGAATGGATAACTATCTCACTAAAGCTAGAATGGGGGAGGGGAGCTGTTATAACTTCATCTGGGCAATGGAAGTACTCTAATGTTGAATATCCATATTTTATTTAACTACCATGGCTGGCAATTTTTTAAATAATGCTGACGGCAAAGGCTGGATATTGACCCTGATCTGTCTAGCACTGAGGCACTACGATAGCATAGGAGTGAAACCTGCAATAGCAACCCATAATTTAAATTAGTGAGGGGGGGGGGGGTGTAAAAACTCTCTCTTTTTTATGCATTCTATTTGAAGAACCTGGCATCATATGCTATTCTGCTGTAGGTGTGGACATGATCTTCAGACCTTGAATTTCCTTTTAATAACACATCCGTGCTACAAATAGAACCTCTGGTCTTTTGCTGCCCACAGTATATCAGTCATATTGCAGCCAGGCCTTTTTCTTCTCGGGTAATGACTGAGTCTGTATATAAAGTAATTATTTGTACATGACTTCTGAGTGTGTCTGTTCAGACTAAGCCTTCTTAAACCACTTGCACGATGGGATACAGACACGTTGATGTCTCTAAGCTGTTGATTTAATAACATTACATTGGGGATGATCAGACAAGAAAGTGGGTTGATTCAGACCTCGTTTAGTCACAGCTCCAAGCCCAAGACTTACCTGTCTATGGACTTCCCAATCAAAACAGAGAGGTTTTGCTTCCATTTTGGTGACTTTGCACTATGTTATTCATTAATGGGATTTTATGTCAGAGCCAAAATGTCACATAGGATGGAATAAGTCAGAAACAGTTATAACATAGTGCCTGAAGCCATGAAATCGCCCTTTACGAGAAGGTCAAAAATCCCCATCAAGTGGATGTTTGGTTACTGCTTTCGCTTCACAGGTACACCAGACCTGCGATTCTTAAGGCTGCCCCGATATCTACTTGAATTGAAAATTTATGCAATCTTCATATCTCTTCAGTACACATTCTTGTAACCCTTGCAGAATTATCATCTTAGAGGTAAAAACCTACAGTTAAGATTGTGAAATATGAATTTTATTTTAAAAACAAAAGAAATACATCTGCAAACATTTTAAAAATCAAAAGCAATAATATTCCTAACACAACAGATGATGGTAAATAAAGACCGGTATGGTCCATCCAGTCTGCCCAACAAGATAAACTCATAGCATATGGTATGCATACTTGACCTTGATTTGTCCTTGCCCAGCACTAGCCTTATTCTCCAACTGCTGAAGCTGGGAGAAATATTACATTTCCAATCTCATCTGTGCCTTTTCCAATAAGCACAAGAAACTTTTTCCATATTCTGGACTCATTAGCCCCCTCTGGTGTGGCCACTTTCTCCTCTTCCATGCATTAGCCTTCTGCAGACCGTTTTACACATTTTTCAGATCTCGAGTCTCTGTTTTCTGTTACTTTTCTCTGTCTGTTGCTTCTGGTTTCCCTCCTCTTCTGGGTCTTCCTTTTATTTTTTTTCCCTTCATCCCCTTTCCTCTCATTGCTCGAATCCATTCGGATCTTGAGATTTCTGTGGCTTCCCTGTTATTGTCTTCATCTTGGTTTGGATCCCATCTTCTATCTCTCTTTAGCCAGAAGTGTGCTGTTTCTTCAGTGTGTCTCTCTTACTCTTTTCTGGATTATTATTTCCCATTCTTCTGCCCAGCATTCCTCTCTCTCTCTCTCTTTCTCTCTCTTCTCTCTCTCTCTTTCTCTCTCTCTCTCGGCACTGTTCTTCTAAGAAGCCAGATCTGGATTCTTCTGATTCAACTCATTTCTGCCCAGTCTCTAATTTTCCATTCCTTAGAAAGGTTCTTGAAGTTCTCATGCAGCTCTCTTCTTCTCCAGAAAAATCATTCCTCTTTACCCTAGGCAAGCAGGCTTCTGTACAGGGTGCAGCACAGAGTCTTTGCTCACCGCCATGCTGAATGAAATACAAATCTACTATAATAAAACTCACCCTCAACGTTCTGAGGACACTGACGTCAGTGAAGCCAAGCCACTGACAACAGTTCCTTCAGGTTCGAAGGTTCGTGGTGGTGAAACCACCAGGCCCCGCCCTCGAGTCAAACGTCATGAGAATGAGGGCGGAGGGAACGTTGAGGGTGAGTTTTATTACTGTACCTGTGCTCCGCCCTCACGTCAAAACGCGATGACGTCGAGGGCGGCACAGGAAAATCGACACCCACACAGAGCAACGCTAACAACAGCGCTGGCAAACGAACCACCTACAACCACGACGAGCCACGGGGCGGCACAGGAAAATCGCCACTGATCTCTTTATGTGTCACCCCCCCCCCCCCAAAAAAAAAAAAAGCTAGCGCCCGTTTCATTGCTCAGAGAAACGGGCCTTCTTTCCTAGTGTCTAATAAAAGGCAGATTAAATCTGTGCATTTTATTTCTCTAGACATCCTCAGTCTTCAGACTGGTGGATCACAAACTTCTTCTCTGCCTTAAAAGCCAGGGATCCATAATGTTACGCTGCACGGATTTACATCCTATCTCATCCACCACTCCTCCCAGGTCTCCTCAGCTTCCTCATATTATTTCTTGTGGGGTGCACCTGGGATCTTTGATGGCCCACACTGTCTTCAATATTTGTCATGCTCCTTTCTTTCTCTCTGTTAATGCGGTCGCTTGGCTGTAGCTCCTAATTGTGCACTGATAATATATAAATTCTCTTCTCTTGCAGTCCATCTGCTGCTGATATTTCTCCCCTTCAAGCTCTCCTTCAGGTGATTTTATTTATTTATTTATTTATTTGTAGCATTTGTATCCCACATTTTCCCAACAATTTGCAGGCTCAATGTGGCTTACATTTGCCGTAATGGCGGTTGCCATTTCTGGGTAACAGAATTACAAATGGTAATGTGTTAAGTTGCATATATACATGGTAACATACATGTAACATAACATACGTGAACAGATCATGGTATAGATATATATCATGTGCATATATATGTTAAGGAAGAATAAACTATAGTAATACATGAACCTTCCTGAGTACGAAATTGGGTTGTATCATTCTTTAGGTCATCGACTATGGAGAGGCCATATTCAACATAGAGATTGAAGTGATCAGTGAATGGTTAAAACAAATAACCTGTTCCCGAATGTTTCCGCTGCCTCCCTCTCCCATTGTTTCACTCTTTCTCCTCTCTGTGCTGAGGGAAATCCTCTAACTTTTTTGGATTCTTTCTGTCTTCAGGGTGATAGCTTTGACCTGAACTCAGTGGCGTTCCTAGGGTGACTGACACCCGGGTAGGATCGCCGATGCACCCCCCTCCCCGGGTGCAGCGCCCCCCCCCCCCCCCCCCGGCGAAAGGACATCCTCCGGGTGCAGCGCGACCCCCCCCACCCCCCGCGAAAGGCCACCTCCCCCCCAGTGAAAGGACACACCTCCCCCTGGCGAAAGGACACCCCCCCGGGTGCATTTTTACCTGCTGGGGGGGGGGTGCCGCACGCCTGTCTGCTTCGCTCGTTCCATGCTCCCTCTGCCCCGGAACAGGAAGTAACCTGTTCCGGGGCAGAGGGAGCACAGAACGAGCACCCGGGGCGGACCGCCCCCACCGCCCCCCCCCCCTCCTTGGTACGTCACTGCCTGAACTCTCTTTTAATCCTCATCTTGACTCCTTTGTGTATTCTTCCTTTTATTCTCTCTCTTTCTCCTTTTACCAGCTCACCCTGGTCATTTCCTGCAGCAACTAGGTAAATGTCCTATTCAGAGGTATTCCTCTGACTTCACTTAAACAGTTGCAGATCATTCAATCCACTGCTATCCTACATTTTTTAAGGGCTTATTAACCTGACTGAAAAGACCCTAATGCAGTTTGACCTATTTTACCTTGATGATATTTATTTATTTATTTGTTTGTTTGTTGCAATTGTATCCCACATTTTCCCACCTATTTGCAGGCTCAATGTGGCTTACATTGTTCCGTCATGGCGATCGCCATTCCCGGAGTGAGAGATACAAGTGGTATTACATTAGAGATCATGATTGGCATGAGTAGATTAAACAGTCAAGTATAAAGAGTTCATATTCGGAATTGAAGATAGAGTGGTGTTGCGTTAAAGGTCATTCGTGGTATAGTAGACTTTGGTAGTCAAGTATAGAGAGTTGGGATTTTTCTAGTTCAAGTGGGTTACATACTAATGAGAAGTAAAAATCTCTAATGTGGCTTGTGATGTGCACCCTGGTACACACCGCAAGTCACATTAGGGACCATAAATCATGGTAAAATAAGCCCCCAGGCTTAAGGCCCATTGCCCACCCAAAGGGACCTACTAAATCAATCATTGGTGGTCCAGAGGATTTCAAGCAGGAGTGATGTCTGATGCCATCTTCAAAATGGCACTCTTAATGGTATTCTCCCATGAGTACCGCTTGGAGTCATGTTTCCAGGGGGAAAAAACGGTTCCTACTTCTTGATGTCCTAATCTAACTTCTCTCTACCCCAAGTACCCTGATCCAATATCTCTCCAGCCCCTCAATTCCCTCCTGCCACCTTCTGGTGGTCTCTATGATGAGTAGGGGGAGGGGGCAGGATTGATCTCCAGCAGCTTCCAGCTTCATAATGTACCAGTAACCTTGTAGAACTACCACTATGTTTTCAAGCTACCATATAAGGGACTACTAACTTGTTTATCAGTTTCAACCCCGACTAGTAGTACTGTGAGACTAGCACAAGGGGGCTGAGGCTGACATTTTTTAAAGTCTGGATCCTCCAGGCAGAAGCTTCAAGGGATCAATCCTGCCTTAAGAACCCCACAATTCATCAGAGAAAGTCCCAGCAGATCCTGTGAGGGCACTTGAGTGGTTGGGGACATAAGATCAAGGCATCAGGGAGATGAGAGGGTTATTTTTTTTTTCTTTAACTCACCCAGCCCCTTAAAAGATAGAGGGCCTAATATCTTTGCATTGTTTCAGCCAAGAACATTTGATGTTCTAGTCTGCAGCAAGACAAAATTTAATTTACCATATTAATCATTATCCTGGAGGTTACTGACTCATATGGTAAATCAGTGGATTTTACTGCAGGTTAGTAACTAAGGGACCCTTTTACTAAGCTGTGTTAGGTACTGTGTGCCTAATGCGGCATATAATGGCGGACTGTGGGATGTGCTCAGTCATCCTGCAGTGTTGAATATGTGCGTGCTAACCGTGTACTAAAAATATATATTTTTAAGGGAGCATGTCTGGGGACGGAGAGCAGGCAATCCCGCACTAATCAATTAATGCAGCTACAATACCACATGCTAAGTGCTTAGCGCAGGAATAGTGTGTGAGCACGTCTCACCTACAAAATGGGTGGCGATAAGTGAACACACACTCATTTTTTTTAATGGCCATGTTCTAATCGCAATGGCTGTGGTAAAAATGGCCCTTAGTGCAAGGGGAAAACTTGCTCAGTGGCATGTTAAGGCCACTTTTTATCACCTCTTACTAAGAGGACCTCTAAGACAGCAGAAGGTGAAGTGATTTACCCAGAATCACTAGAAGTATAAGCTGGACATGAAAGGTTTAGAACCCTGGCTTCATCTAGCTCTTAAGTCTGTTCCTCTAACTACTAGGCCACTCCCATACTGTTATCCTTACTCTTCTCAGTATTGCTGACTTTTGAATATCAGTCATATTAATTTTCATTAGTGCAGTTTCTAAGTTTTAGACTCAGTGAGCACTTCTAATATAATAATTTGTTATGTGAACGTTCTAAAGTGTCTACCTGGGATCGTAACCACCTGCTGACGTCACTGGCCAGCAGTAGAACCCTGCTTTACTGACGTCAGCAGGGGGTTACGATCCCAGTGAGAGATATGCGTTGAAGAACAGCGGGAGCGGGCAGAGACGTCCCTACGTGCATGTCGCCCCCCCCCTCCAAAATCGCCAACCCCCCTCTGCTACCCTCCCCTCCCCCCCCTCTTACCGGGGTCCTGGCGGCAGCAGTGAAGAGCGTCGCAAGTCTGCTGCCTTCCCTTCTCTTCGCTCTCAGCTCTGACTCTGGTCCCGCCCTTGCGGAAACAGGAAATGAGGGTGGGACCAGAGTCAGAGCTGAGAGCGAAGAGAAGGGAAGGCAGCAGACTCGCGGCTCTCTTCACTGCTGCCGCCGGGACCCCGGTAAGAGGGGGGGAGGGGAGGGTAGCAGAGGGGGGTTGGTGATTTTGGAGGAGGGCCAACGTGCACGTAGGGGTATGGGTGGGGCCAGTGTCGGGGAGGGGAGGGCCGCTGGTGGAGGCATCACAAGGACGTGTCTGTGAGACATAGAGGAGGGGGGACTGGAACTCAGGGGAGGGACAGAGGGAAGGAGAGAGAGGGAGGGAGGGCCTGGAAATCGGAAGGGAAGAAAGGGGGCCATGGAACTTGGAGGGGACAGAGGGAGAGAGCGAGGGAGGGAGAGAGGGAAAACCTTGCTAGCGCCCGTTTCATTTCATACCGAAACGGCCTTTTAACACTAGTATTCAATAAAGAATTGAGGGAAATTATTTTATTTTATTTTTTACTAAGGTTCTAGGTAGCAGACCTGATATTTGATCAAGGGAGTTGTAGCTCATGTTATGCTAATTACTCTTCAGTTGCTAGTTACTTCTCAGTTCAAGGTAATTAAATTACTCATTTGGGAACGTAATTGATTACTTATTACTGCTGTCTGTGTAACCCCCTGTTATACTGAAACCCTGTGTGGAAGGATCCCAGCATGGAAATAATCAATAGTCCATCTCACACTGGAGGATGTCTTGATTCATGGACCCTCAATGTGAGGTGGATCTGATGAATTACTATTTAAGTAACGGCTGTGTTGTGAAACTTGTTCTTGGTAACCTGTGCCAATAAAGTCTAAAGTCCCACCAAGTGACCTGTTGGAACTAAAGAGGGATGCCTACTAAGAAACCCTTGAGAGGAGAGCAGGATCAAAGCTATTACTGATAATTTCCTGAGTCGAATAGCGAAGCCAACCTGCGGACTGGAGATTGGGGAGTTTCGCCTCAAACCGGGCTTAAGGGCAGGATGCTGTCTGTCCGCGGACAGTGATTCCTTTCAGCCTTGGACAGTGAATACTGGGTCCAATTCTCTGCTGCTGACGAAGACACATCGGAGAAGGTGATTGTGGAGTGTCAAGTGGTTGCTGGTCAAGCGAAAAGGGTTCTGTGTGAGTGCATAACCCAATAAGAAAAGACTAATTGCCGTTGTAACTGCTTAATATCATGAATGATGACCATCATAGTTGTGTGCTGAGGATTCCTATGACTGTTGCTACGGAGTTCCAATTTTTAAATAAAGTTCAGTTACTTTTTATTGACTCTCCTGGTTCCTGTGTGTGACCTGGAGGGACCCTGGAGTGAGTAGTGTGCACCCAGCCTCTTGAACCCAAGATTAACTCAAGAAGTCCACTTCTGGGTGAGAACTACTAATTACTTTTCCTTTACCGATACCACATCCAAGAATACTTATAGTAAAAACCTTATAGTACTTGAACAGGTAAAATATTCATCTTATACACAATCCCAATATAAATACTGCATAACTTCATCTCTTGATGCTTATTTCCAGGAGGTTTGACCAACTCATGCCAACCACATCCTCAGGTCATGTCATGTGGAGGAGTGGCCTAGTGGTTAGGGTGGTGGACTTTGGTCCTGGGGAACTGAGGAACTGAGTTCATTCCCACTTCAGGCACAGGCAGCTCCTTGTGACTCTGGGCAAGTCACTTAACCCTCCATTGCCCCATGTAAGCCGCATTGAGCCTGCCATGAGTGGGAAAGTGCAGGGTACAAATGTAACAAAAATAAAATAGATACAATTGGAGATTCTACATGGAATGTTGCTATTCAACTAGCAACATTCCACGTAGAACGCTGCGCAGGCTTCTGTTTCTGTGAGTCTGACGTCCTGCACGTATGTGCAGGACGTCAGACTCACAGAAGCAGAAGCCTGCGCAGCCACATTGGTGATCTGCAAGGGCTGACTAATGCATGGAATGTTGCTAGTGGAATAGCAACATTCCATGTAGAATCTCAAATAGTAGCAACAGTGGAGGAGTGGCCTAGTGGTTAGGGTGGGCACAGGTGGCTCCTTATGACTCTGGGCAAGTCACTTAATCCTCCATTGCCCCATGTAAGCCGCATTGAGCCTGCCATGAGTGGGAAAGCACAGGGTACAAATGTAACAAAAATAAAATAGATACTATTGGAGATTCTACATGAAATGTTGCTACTATTGGAGATTCTACATGGAATGTTGCTATTCCACTAGCAGCATTCCATGTAGAAGGCTGTGCAGGCTTCTGTTTCTGTGAGTCCGACAGGACATCAGACTCACAGAAACAGAAGCCTGCGCAGCCTTCTACATGGAATGTTGCTAGTGGAATAGCAACATTCCATGTAGAATCTCAAATAGTAGGAACAGTGGAGGAGTGGCCTAGTGGTTAGGGTGGTGGACTTTGGTCCTGAGGAACTGAGTTGGATTCCCACTTCAGGCACAAGCAGCTCCTTGTGACTCTGGGCAAGTCACTTAACCCTCCATTGCCCCATGTAAGCCGCATTGAGACTGCCATGAGTGGGAAAGCGCAGGGTACAAATGTAACAAAAATAAAATAGATACTATTGGAGATTCTACATGGAATGTTGCTACTATTGGAGATTCTACATGGAATGTTGCTATTCCACTAGCAACATTCCATGTAGAAGGCTGCGCAGGCTTCTGTTTCTGTGAGTCTGACGTCCTGCACGTACGTGCAGCGGACTCACAGAAGCAGAAGCCTGCACGGCCACATTGGTGATCTGCAAGGGCCGACTTCTACATGGAATGTTGCTAGTGGAATAGCAACATTCCATGTAGAATCTCAAATAGTAGGAACAGTGGAGGAGTGGCCTAGTGGTTAGAGTGGTGGACTTTGGTCCTGAGGAACTGAGTTGGATTCCCACTTCAGGCACAAGCAGCTTCTTGTGACTCTGGACAAGGCACTTAACCCTCCATTGCCACATGTAAGCCGCATTGAGCCAGCCATGAGTGGGAAAGCGCAGGGTACAAATGTAACAACAATAAAATGTTGTGTCAGTTACTAAAGTAATTCATTACAGTTACCGGGATAGTGAATAAGTAGTTATCTACTCTATTGATTAATGCAAGAAAGTACTTAGCTACAGTAACTAATTACTAGTAATGCAACATCACACAACACTGTGTGTCACACGTATTCCTGGACACTGATGTAATTTATTTTTTTGTTAACTTGTTTTTCCCAAATTAATTTATGTGCTGTTTATTTATGGAAATGCAGCATCACCGTCTCTGTTAAGTCTGACACTTCCTTCAGATAAATGAGCCCAACACGTGACTATGAGTCGCCTTGATTGTCTTCCTCGAATTGAAAAGATCAATTTATTACTTTGCAGTTCAAATATTACTTTGAATTAGTAGCACCTACATGGACAATCCGGCAAAACGCAGGTCTCCTTAATAAATATTGTATCAAGCCCAAACTGGGATGCACATATTGAAATATATGTGCTTCGGGAGTTTTGGCAAACATGGCTTGCTGAATACCGATGAAGGTTGCAAGTTATTGTGTAAGCATTCTGTGGAAGATAAATGTCCCGCCATCCCAAGGACACTTGGCCAGGCTTTTTGTAAGTGTGTGCATATGTGTGTTTGTTTTTGAAGGCCTGACAAGGCAGTCTGATCATTTCCTCATATTCAGGCCTAACCACCGTTTGGCATAAGGCCTCTCCCTCTCTGAAATGTTATTATTCTGTCGTGAGCCCTTCTTCAGTCAGGATGTTACTTCATTTCCAGCTTTTGTCCTGGTCTGAATGCGAATGATGCTCTTTCAGCAATATACGGTCCTTTAAACTCTCTGCCGTAGCCTTACATAAATATACAACTCCAGCCTCGGCCTATAACTCACTTCAGGCCTGGAAAAATAGTGACTTCCTTTATTGGTCAGATTCTCTTGAAACTCCCAACAGCTGTATGTTCTCACCTCAGAGGATCCTTATCTTCAAGTTTCCATTTGTCTCAGCAGTATTTCTGAGGATTGCCAATAAAAATGATTCCCATTTTTTTTCTTACCCCTGAGAAAGGAGTGAATAGATTTTCCACTGAAAAGCCTCAGCTTTACACACACACACTCATATGCATACACAAAAACAGCTTACCGGAAGACATGTTTAGCTTTCATAATTCATGTGCCTAAAAATATTTTAAAGCTATGCTGATTTTTATAAAATGTTTAGCAGGAAAAAAATCCTGCTTGTGTCAGAGATACAATATTAAGCAGGAAACGTGTTGTTTCGTTCCAGTCAGAAGAATATGTGCAGATGGATAGATGGTTTGCTGAAATTTTCCACTGAGAGACAGCAACTTTGTTTTTTCCCATAATAGTGATGTTTTTATTATTACAAACGATTGCACTGTATAACGTTTCTGGGTTGCACCAAGTGACCCACCCAATGGATGTTTTCTGGATTTTCAAAATTAAATTGGAAAGAGCTGCCCAGTCCTCAGTGAAGACGTTGAAACAGGTGACTCTTCCAGTTCAGGAAAGTTCTTCACGTCTCTTGATTTTCTTACTAAAAATACATTTAGAAAAAAAAAAATCATCGCTAACAAGAAAAGAGTAATATCATTAGGGAGCTTTGCTGACTTGAGGCAATCTACTCAACTATCAGGGCCGTGGATTATGTTTTTACACGAGAAATTCAACAAGGTATATATGGTCATTCTTTATCGTTAGTTTCATTGGCTCCTATTTGAAAGTCAGATGAGCCACGCTTGGTTGCTACAATTCCCAGGAAATCCTAAAATAAGTACATAAGTAATGCCACGCTGGGAAAAGACCAAGGGCCCATCGAGCCCAGCATCCTGTCCACGACAGCGGCCAATCCAGGCCAAGGGCACCTGGCAAGCTTCCCAAACGTACAAACATTCTATACAATCAAGCCATTGTGACATCACTAATGAGGTTGGCTCTTATTGGTGGAATGAGCCACTATGACATCACAATAGGTTAAATCACTGCTCTATGTAATAAAAGTGAGCCAAGTAGAGGACATAAGTACATAAGTAATGCCACACTGGGAAAAGACCAAGGGTCCATCGAGCCCAGCATCCTGTCCACGACAGCGGCCAATCCAGGCCAAGGGCACCTGGCGACCTTCCCAAACGTACAAACATTCTATACAATCAAGCCATTGTGACATCACTAATGAGGTTGGCTCTTATTGGTGGAATGAGCCACTATGACATCACAATAGGTTAAATCACTGCTCTATGTAATAAAAGTGAGCCAAGTAGAGGACATAAGTACATAAGTAATGCCACACTGGGAAAAGACCAAGGGTCCATCAAGCCCAGCATCCTGTCCACGACAGCGGCCAATCCAGGCCAAGGGCACCTGGCAAGCTTCCCAAACGTACAAACATTCTATACATGTTATTCCTGGAATTGTGGATTTTTCCCAAGTCCATCTAGTAGTGGTTTATGGACTTGTCCTTTAGGAAACCGTCTAACCCCTTTTTAAACTCTGCTAAGCTTTCACCACGTTCTCCGGCAACAAATTCCAGAGGTTAATTATGCGTTGGATGAAGAAAATGACATGGTTTAGTCCTGTTTAATGTTTTACCTTTTTCTTTTTCTGTTATATATTAATGGATATTTCACATTTAGGAGCCCTTTTACAATGTTGCGATAGAGCTACCGCGGCATTGGTGTGCGCCGATCCGGCACTACCGCCGGCCTACCATGGGAGCCGGCAGTAGTGACACTCCCAGTGCGACAGAAAATATTTTTTTTTGCACGGGGTTAGTGTGGGAGCCCATACCACTTCCTAAATAGGTGGCGACAAGGGCTCCCCAGAAATGGCCATGCAGTAAGTGTGCACGTAGCGTACAGCCATTTCCTTTTTTTGCCTTTTACCCGTTGCAGTAAAAAGGGCCTCAGCGCAGGACAAATCTATGCACTGACGTGCTGACACTACCTTAAAGGCCTATGGGCTCATTTACAATTTTTTAATAGTTTTTGCAAATAGATTCTTCCATAGAAAACATTTTTTAAATGCCCAAAATATACAAAAAGCCTTTCTAAAATTTAGTGTGTGTGTGTGTGTGGGGGGGTTACAGCCACTGGCACCAGCACTGAATATCCAAGGCTAAATGTTCCAGCAGGGGCATAGCTAGACAACAGATTTTAAGTGGGCCTAGGCAAGAAGTGGGTGGGCACCAAGTATTCTCTCCCTCCTTCACCACCAAAAAAAAATCTCAGCTGGTGGGAAAACTCTTCTTTCCACCTTGGCAATCTGCAGCAGGCATGCACTGAAAATTGAGCATTCGCAGGTTCCGGTATCGTGGAGAGTAGCATTTGCATTACCATCAGGGGGAAATCTTCAGCTGGCGGAACTTGGGATCCCCAGCAGTTACCTCTAAACATGTGCTACTGTTGGGTGGGCCTGACCCATAAGAGGGTGGGCCCCGACCCACCCAGGCCCACCTGTGCCTACACCACTGTGTTCCAGTGTTAGCCAATGGAGCTCATTTAGGTTCCAGCTGATATTAAACCGGAGACTACATAAGACAGTTATGTGCGTCCCAGCTGAATATCGGCCTGGGCCCTGCATAACCCCTCGTAAACCTCTTCACCCAGCAACACAGCATGACTATAATCATACTGGACAACACGCAATCTTCATCCCTTCTGACCCTCCACTTATAACTCATACGATCACTATACAACCTTGTATCTGTTCTCAACCGACTGGGCAAACACCTTTGACGGTACTATGTGGGGGTACAAATGCAATAAATAAATAAATAATCAACAAACCTTTCAGAGGACCTCAAATCCCCACAACATGGGTGCCCCCAGCCCCCCGCCAGGTGGTAACTCAGAAATGCAGCGCATTGGGCACACGTAGGCGCTTACGCGGCTTAGTAAAAGGGCCCCCGAATTAGAAAGGAGAAGGATATAAAGTGTGTTGGGGGGAGGAAGAGCAGGCAAAGGTGGGGGGGGGGAATGTTGGGTCACGTCAAATGAAAGTTTGAGGCAAAGCCTACAGAGACAGATTATGGATGAGCTGTAATTCCCTCCCCCCAACAACAACAACAAAACAGGAGGAACCTGAAGGTCAAAAAAAATAATTGGGTCAAGATTTAAAACCTATGGTCAACATTTGTTCAAAATGTACCCACGTATATTCAGTACTGCTATGTGTAGAAGCAGCATGGTTGAGTTCATGTCAACAGTGCCACCTGCCACCACAATGCAGACAGTGGCAATATTCAGCCACAATGAGCCACGCTCAGTTAAATGGAACCTAAAGTTAAGTGCCGTTATGATCCACTTGGCGAGCTGGTGCCAAACGCGGTGCAAATGCTGGCACCCAAGTGACAGCAGTTAGGCGTGCAAATGCAGGCATTTTAAAACATTGTGTCTAATTTCTGGGAATGCCCCTGACTAGCCCATGCCACGCCTCTTATGGAGTTGTACGCTATGAAATTTAGGCATACATATAATGGAATAGAGCGTAAGGTAGATCTACACCAAACTCCTAGCTTGTTAACTCCAATAATTGATTGTTAGCACCTAATTGACTAATTAGTTTTTGCACAGATCTGGGATCTGCCCCCAAATTTGGAGATATCAATATATCCGAACAGTTTAATTGAGGACACTAAAAAGACTGTGACCAGGAAAAATACTCAGCATAATATTTATTAGATCAGCCTGTTTCTCAAGAGCTTAGTATTTTCCCGTGCTCACGGGCTCTTCTTGGTAAGATCCTTATGAGTAAACCAAACCGAACTAATTAAGCTGAATTCTTTACAAAAGAGAGAGATATACGCATTGCATTATTCCACGGTAATAACTGCTGTAAAACACAGTGACATGCTGATTCACATTGAAGCATAAGCTTTTTCCAAAGTATGCCCAGAGTGTTTGTAATTGTTATCGGGTCCAGATGTGTCTTAGTGTCAGTAGGAAGCATTGCGAATTGGCTCAGATGTCGGGAATGTAATTAGCTCAAAGCCCTGTGTGCTCAGTTTCTAGCCGAGCCACAAACTGATAATACAACAAATAAAATGAAAGTTGCAAAGGTTAAAAACTGTTGGTCATGGTGGTAAAGATGGACTGGGTGAAGCTAACACAGGTGATTATATACTGTCTAGTAGGAGAATGGCAGAAGGTATAAACTTTGGGAAGTAGATGGCAAATGCTGTCTATGTGGCTTTTATTAAGGCAGTTTCCAAGAGCTGCACTGTTTAAACAGTCCCTATTTGAAACAATGAGTTCTCTACTCAGAGAGGCTTCAGAGCCAGAATTTAAGGGGTGCTTTTATACAGAATATACTACCTGTCAAGCATAGAATGTTAGGTATTATTAGGAAAGGAATGGAAAACAAAAATGAGGATGTTATAATGCCTTTGTATCGCTCCATGGTGCGACCGGACCTCGAATATTGTGTTCAATTCTGGTCGCCGCATCTCAAAAAAGATATAATGGAATTAGAAAAGGCGCAGAGAAGGGCGACGGAAATGATAAAGGGGATGGGACGACTTCCCTATGAGGAAAGGCTAAAGCGGCTAGGGCTCTTCAGCTTGGAGAAAAGCAGCTGAGGGGAGATATGATAGAGGTCTATAAAATAATGAGTGGAGTTGAACGGGTAGATGTGAAGCGTCTGTTCACGCTTTCCAAAAACACTAGGACTAGGGGGCATGCGATGAAGCTACAATGTAGTAAATTTAAAACGAATCAGAGAAAAGGTTTCTTCACTCAATTTGTAATTACACTCTAGAATTCGTTGCCAGAGAATGTGGTAAAGGCGGTTAGCTTAGCGGAGTTTAAAAAAGGTTTGGACGGTTTCCTAAAGGAAAAGTCTATAGACCATTATTAAATGGACTTGGGGAAAATCCACTATTTCTGGGATAAGCAGTGTAAAATGTTTTGTACCTTTTTGGGATCTTGCCGGGTATTTGTGACCTGGATTGGCCACTGTTGGAAACAGGATGCTGGGCTCGATGGACCTTTGGTCTTTCCCAGTATGGCAATACTTATGTACTTATATTTTACGCATGAAAAAGGGATCCACAAATTGTGTGAAGGCTTACATAGGTAGTAAGTAGGTGCATAGAAAGAGAGGTGGAAATATTCAGCCCGTGGCAGTAAGTGGCTTGCAAGGTGCTTTCTTTCAGCTGTGGGCTGACCTTACCCTGGATATTCAAGGACGGGGCATGGGTAGCTCCCGGCACTAAATGGCTGACCCAGAAGTTACCTGGGCACTGGTCACTGGCTGATATTCAGTTAGCTCAGCACATAACGTTAGCTGGTTAGAGGACTGAATATCGCCACTAACTGACTACATTGATATTCTACCCTACCTCTGACCCCAGCCACCCCCAACCTAGCTGGTTAGGGATGGCTGGTTAACAGTGACATTATGTGGCACTATTAAGTGCCACTGAATATCAGTGGCTGTCTAGCTCAGCATTTTTTAACCGGGCAGGAATATGGAACCCTGAAGAAAAATAAGACTAGAATCCAGGAGTACACTAGAATATTGAACAATGAAACAAGGTAACACTGGAATCCAAGAGTACACTGGAACATAGAATCCATAAGAAACATTTGATTGGAATCTAGGAGTACATTGGAACATAGAACAGTGAAACAGGCAAGACAGGAATCTAGGAGTTCACTAGAACATTGAACAATGAAATGAGGCAAGATTGGAATCCAGGAGTACACTGCAACATGGAACAATGAAACAAAGTAAGGTTGGAAATGCAGGAGTACACTGGAACATGGAACAATGAAACAGGCAAGACAGGAATCTAGGAGTTCACTAGAACATTGAGCAATGAAACGAGGCAAGATTGGAATCCAGGAGTACACTGCAACATGGAACAATGAAACAAAGCAAGGTTGGAAATGCAGGAGTACACTGGAACATGGAACAATGAAACAGGCAAGACAGGAATCTAGGAGTTCACTAGAACATTGAGCAATGAAACAAGGCAAGGTTGGAAATGCAGGAGTTCACTAGAACATTGAACAATGAAACGAGGCAAGAATGGAATCTAGGAGTACACTGGAACAATGAACCCTGAAGCAAGACAAGGATGGAATTCTGGAGTACAAGGGAACATGAATCAGTGAAGCAAGGCAAGGCTGGAACACAGGAGCACACTGAAATATGGTTATTTTCTTTACTGTCATCCACTAGTTTACTATAAAATTAAATGTAACTGCTACACTTAATGATACATTTTCAATTCATTTAACAACCCTTCCAAAATAAGTTGATAATAACAAGGAAGTCAACTTTGAAGGAAGATTTGTGGAAGTCAAGCTGTCAGCTTGAAATATTGTGTGGTAGGCCTGAACATGGTTTTAGTAATTAGCAACAGCCTTTCCACCAGTTTTCCTGTTCTCACTCTGTTAATTTGATACATGCTTCCCTTTCCTTCCATATTTCTGCAAAGCCAACTCAGCTTCTGGAATTCAAGCTTGCACTTTTTATTCAATCTCGATGCATCATCCCAAAGCAAAATATCAGGCTGGAATTTGAATTTCTGTTCTCTAACTTGGTTTGACAATGATTTATGAACTAGGAAAAAGATAGCTTCATTTTCAAAAGCCAAACTGGACGAAGAATGACTTAAAAACTTTTTTTAGACTTGTAAAATGAAACAAAAGTGACAGAAATCAGTAACAGTTGAGGCACTGAGCAATCATTTTGCAAAGTTACAGTTTTGTGCTGGTGGAATGACAGTCGCGTTGTTGAAATCTTCAATAATTCTACATACATTTATTATACTGAGCATAAGAATAGCCATACTGGGTCAGACCAATGGTCCATCTAGCCCAGTATCCTGTTTCCAAAGGTGGCCAATCCAGTTCACAAGTACCTGGCAGAAACCCAAATAATACAACATTCCATGCTACCAATCCCAGGGCAAGCAATGGCTCCCCCATGTCTGTCTCAATAGCAAACCATGGACTTTTCCTCCAGGAACTTGTCCAAACCCAAATACGCTAACCACTGTTATTACATCCTCCGGCAAAGAATTCCAGAGTTTAACTATTCATTGAGTGAAAAAAAAATATGTCCTCCTGTTTGTTTTAAAAGTATTTCCGTATAACTTCCTTGAGTGTCCCCTAGTCTTTGTACTTTTGGAATGAGTGAAAAATTGATTCACTTCTACTCATTCTACACCACTGGGGATTTTGTAGACCTCAATCATATCCCCCCTCATCCGTCTCTTTTCCAAGCTGAAGAGCCCTAACCTCATACGAGAGGAGTCCCATCCCCTTTATCATGTTGGTTGCTTTTCTTTGACCCTTTTCTAATTCCGCTATATCTTTTTTGAGATACGGTGACCAGAATTGAATGCTGGAGAGGATACTTTTAAGATTATCTCTATCTATATATCTCTATTTATTTATCTATCTGTAGACAGGTAGATATAGATGTAAAGCCTCAGTTTGAGGAAAGAATTCAGATATCCAGGTCAGATATTTTTATTTATTTGTAGCATTTGTATCCCACATTTTCCCACCAATTTGCAGGCTCAATGTGGCTTACATTTGACGTAATGGCGCTTGATATGCTCAATTTCCCCAGTATTTTAAAAAAGACACTGCCAAGTTGCAGTCTCTTGTAAAACATGTATATTGGCATGTAGATATGCATTATTTGCCAGCATGTGCGACAGAGCAGCAACTTAAAAAAAATACCAGAAAAGAGAGCTCTTAAGTTTCCATCCTTATATCCAATGGACCTTGTGCCATTCCCAGCTGCAGCAAAGAGATACCGGGCTCCTGAGTCACCCAGAAACATGTTGAAAAAGCTGGTGAAAGACCCGCTGTGAAAGCTGCACTGGCATCCTTGAAGAAGGGTTTGAAACTGGAATTTCTGTCAGACGTTGTGAATGGACAGCAAAACAGCAACAAATTTAAGTTTTGCTTCTGTCTTTTTCTTCGTTTTCCGGTGTAAAGTACATTGATTGTTATACCATCAAAAGCTTGAAGAGTGGTTATATTAAGACCTCCGGGGGAAATATCGTTCCCGGGGGATGTAAGGGACTGGACTTTATACGGAAGACTATGGATAAAAATTCATATTTTTAGAAGATTATTTACATCATAGTTTGTTGTGGGACACAAAAGAGGGGCAAAATCGAAAGGGGCGCCCAAGTTTTCCTCAGGACGTCCTCGCAGGACGTCCCGTTGAAGGGGCGGGGAAACCCGTATTATTGAAACAAGATGGGCGTCCATCTTTCGTTTCGATAATACGGTCAGGGACGCCCAAATCGCGAAATTTAGGTCAACCTTAGAGATGGTCGTCCCTGATTTTCGGCGATAATGGAAACCGAGGACGCCCATCTCAGAAACGACCAAATCCAAACCCTTTAGTCATGGGAGGAGCCAGCATTTGCAGTGCACTGGTCCCCCTGACATGCCAAGACACCAACCGGGCACCCCCACTGCTGCAGCAAATACCTTGGCTGGCGGGGGGTCCCCAACCCCCACCAGTTGAAGTCTTCTCCAGTGGGGGTCTCCGGTGCTGCCAGATTGCCTGCCCTGCTGTCTCTTCCCCCTCACATCCTGCATGCTCCTTTTAGTGAAACTGAGCATGCTTAATTTCACTAAAAGGAGTGTGAAGGACGCAGGGCTTTTTTTTGCGGGAGTGCTTGGGGGGTACTGAGTACCGGCACCTTTTTCCATTGTCTGCAAAAATTGACCCACGGTCCCCAAGTTTTAATAAAAGAGCTCAGGCTCTACACACCAATTCTGTCTTGTCATAGATTCTGTGACTGGTTGCAGGGGGCCTGGCTATTGTGAGGTGGGTCCCTCAGTGATCACCCCACCCCTGAAGGATGGCCTGGCATTTGAGTACCGACACCTTTTTTGCTAGAAAAAAATGCACTGGCAGGATGTGAGGGGTAAGAAAGAGCAGGGCAGGCAACGCAGTGGCACCAGAGACCTGTGCTGGACAAGGCTTTAGCTGGTGGGGGTTGAGGACCCCCGCCAGCAAAACCAGAGACCCAGAGGAAATTTGGGGGGCCCAAGCCCCCATGGCCTCATGTAGCTACGCCACTAGCTACAAGGTGTACATTTTGAGCAAAAGTGCATACTATTGGTTACATTGGTCCAAAGAAGAATCCAAACAAAATGAAAAGTGATATGGGAAACTAAACAAAATAAACATTTTTTTGGCAGACACACCCCTACGAAAATCTGTGAATCTACTCTGGATTTAACCATCAGGGACTTTTAAAGATCTGGGTGTGTTTCTGTAACAATTGCCAGCCAATAAATTATGATGCACCTTTAAACATTCTTTTAAAACTGTGTAGCATTGTGGAGGACGTAGTTTGGTGCAACTGGGTGGGTGGCAAATTTGTTCACTTTCAGAAGCAGCAGCACCTGCTTTGCCCGACATTTCATTAAGTGCATGACACGAGCTTCTAGCAGTATACACAGAAAACACTTTCTTGCTCTGGATGTCAGCCGGAGGAGCTGAATATTAACCTCCTAATGATGAGTTTTTATTACCGCAGTTCCACTCCATGTTTGGTGTGAGTTTATTTCAGTTGTTTATAAGAATGACATTTTTATGGCCAAGTTCTACATGGGAATATTTACACTATTGGGAATACAGATCAGGCTGATTTCAAAAGCTCCCCCACATGAGATCTCAAACTACTTTGTGTTTTAATGCTCTTGCAAAGTGTTTAAATGCATGTTTATTTTCAAACAAGCTAAAATATAAACAGCCATTATGTCATGAAGGAAACGAGCCCTTTAAAAAAAAAAAAAAATCAAATTGCACCAAAACCCAAAACTCTCTGCCATATTGTCTACGTTCAATATTTGAATCTTTAAAAATGTGATTTTATTATTATTCTTTTTTTACAAGTAAAGCATATTTTTAAAATTACGTGTAGATATACACATGGAAAAAGCAGTTGTACTACAGGATTGCCCCTATTTTTAAACAATCTGTGTATAGGCTTTCCAGGGGTGTGGCTTGGGTGAAGCCGGAGCAGAGTTCAGATGTGCAAGTATACAGTATTTCATGAACTATATGTACACATTCAGAGAGTGTGCACACACACACACACACACACACACACACACACACACACACACACCCCCCCCCTCCCGATTCTGTTAAGTTGTGCATGCAAGTTAGTGGTAGTTACCTGCCTGACTTAATCTAATAATGAGCTGCTAATTGATGTTAATGAGCATTAATTAGCTATAATTGCTGTTAATGGGTGCTAATTGTCACTAATCAGCAGCATGTAACTGTCCTTAGTTGGGATGCTAGAATTTCTATGCGCAGATTCCATAGCATGCAATTGGAAATGGGCATGGACCTGGGAGACCAGGTCAGGGGCATGCCTAGCAGGGTTCTAGGTCAGTTCCCATCTGGAGAGTTCCCACCGGACAGCTGCCACCCACCAATTCCCACCTAGGGCACTTCCCACCAGGGGAAGGGGGGACAATTCCCACCCATAACTTAAAAAAAAAACACAACACTAGGATAACTAATCTCCTTCCCCTTCCCCTTCCAGAGCATTTGAAGAGGGCAACCCCTCCCCCCAAGCATCATCTTTTACACACCCTTTCCCCTTCTAGACATACAGTTCATGTGGGGTGGGTGGGAGGTGATGATGCCCCCCCCCCCCACACACACTCCCTCTAACTGCTCCCTGCCTACAACTTAGCTAAAAAAACAAAGATTTTAAATGTTCCTAAATAAATAAATAGAAACTCTGAATGTTGCCCACAACATGTGCTAGGTGTCCCTATAATAATCTGCCCATGAAAATTACACACCATTATTATACTTCCTTTGTGTACATCCGTATGCTGGCACTGTACAAACGATCCTCGCAGCGCCATAACCACTGTGCCTGCCCGCTTTCTCAGCCTCCTGTAACCATTCAAAAAAAGCAGCACCTCACACTCAAGCAGTGTGACATGACGCAGCACCGTGGCTCATGGGGAAAAAAATTGCCGATAGCACTACCTCTCTGCCCTCCTCTCCCACTCGTAACCTCCGCTCTCAGGACAAATCACTCCTATCTGTACCCTTCTCCACCACCGCTAACTCCAGACTCCGCCCCTTCTGCCTCGCATCACCTTATGCCATGCGCCCTCCCTGCCCATCTTCAAGTCCTTACTCAAAGCCCATCTCTTCTCCCTTGCCTTTGGCGCCTAACCACCTTCCCCATTCATGATACCTACACTGACTACATAGTTCGTAACCTTTAGATTGTAAGCTCTCCTGAGCAGGGACTCTCCTTCCCCATGTTAAACTTGTACAGCGCTGCGTAACCCTGGCAGCGCTATAGAAATGCTAAGTAGTAGTAGTAGAATGAAAAGAAAAGGAGGTAAGGATATTGGGGGTGGGAATTGTCCCCTTTAGGTGGGACTAGTCCTAGCCGGGAACTGTAAGTGGGAAAACTGGTGGGTGGGAACTGTCTGGATGGGAACTCGCCGGATACCCCTAGCAGACATCAGACTTACGCTAGTATTCTATAATTGCTCTTATACAGCAGAATTTGCATTTTGCATGCGTCTTCCCAGCACCTAACTTTACATGACCTTTGGAGAATTACCCCTTTACTGCTTCTTCACAGCCGGTGAACATTTCTGTGCTATTAGGACTGGTTTTGAAAGACTATTTTACAAAGGTATATTGCACACTGGAAACCTATGTAGATCTGAAGCTTTTGCAGCCAAAACAATAACCAGATCCAATCATGTTCTACATAAGGAAAGTCTATACGTGTATACAAAAATGTTAACACAGGAACCTGAGATATTAATCTGCCTGTTTCTGCCGCTGTGTATGGATCACTCATTGATTTCAAAATGTGGATCACCATTTAACAAAACATATTTTACATCTTTTTGTATTGCAGTTAAAAGTACTTCCTTGCAAAGGGCCATTGGTCTTTCCTGTGAGGACATATTTTTTAATTACAATAGAGAAAGATGGGGAAAAATATTTCCCTAAATATACATAGATAGCAAGGTAAAGGGAAGCTCACTCAAGTGAACACACAATCCTCAATACACCACAGTAGAGTAAGCAAAACTCCATAAGGATTAAACACCTTAAAAAGGACAAACGGGGGGGGGGGGGGGGGGGGGGGGGGGGGGGGGGGGGGGGAGGGGGAGACCTCAGAAAGCTGTGGTCACCAGCTAAATATCTGCTTAAACATAGTAACATGGTAACATAGTAGATGACGGCAGAAAAAGACCTGCACGGTCCATCCAGTCTGCCCAACAAGATAAACTCATATGTGCTACTTTTTGTGTATACCCTACTTTGATTTGTACCTGTCCTCTTCAGGGCACAGACCATATAAGTCTGCCCAGCACTATCCCCGCCTCCCAACCACCAGCCCCGCCTCCCACCACCAGCTCTGCCACCCAATCTCCACTAAGCTTCTGAGGATCCATTCCTTCTGAACAGGATTCCTTTATGTTTATCCCACGCATTTTTGAATTCCGTTACCGGTTATATGCTATGAGTGAGATCTTTACATAGAAATGGGAACAGACATTTCAGGTAGGTGTAATATCTGAGGGGGCGATATTCACCCTCTTGAGAAGGGTGTCATATCACATGATTCCCTTTGAAGAGAGTGTGATTAGGGATGTTCCTTGAGAGGACCGGTGGTACATAGAGAGACATCCCGTTCTTCAAGTATCCTGACCTATTTCCTTCAAAGGACTTGAAGATCAGACACAGATTTTTAAAATTTAGCCTTTCCATTGATAGACACTGAACTTTTTGCCGAAATGGCCATAATAAAAGAAGCAAGTTATTTGTTAAATTATCCATCCTCTAAAAGGGCTGCTCACCCTTAACAATGCATTTACACATATTTACTTGTTAATCGATAAAGGGAAATGCCTGCATTATTTTGATTAAAATACCCACCCTCTTTGCTTCAGCGAAATCAAATTTCTCACCGAGAAGGATAGAGCAGCTCGCACTATCCTGAAGCATATGATATATGAGATTTTCCGAGAGCAGACACATTAAGAAAATAGAGCTAATGATATTAAAGTACTTTACAAGGCTTGCTTCTAAGAGCTGACAAACCTGTCAAGTGTGTAATGTAGGAGGCTAGCATCAACGTCCTCAGAAAACGATACCTCTACCCCATTTCACTGCAATCTCCTAATAATGAAGCTGCTATAAATTCTAGGCAGCAATGGGACAGAGCCCTGGCTTCTCACCCCGGTGTGAAGACATGATAAATATAAAAGAAAATGGCTGTCACTTTTGGCGCCCGGACCTTATTACAAAGTCTTAATCTTACTGGCCTCAGCACCTTTTATCACCGCCTTGTTATGAGCTGATGGCTTTTTTATTTGCTGGGAGATGGTAGATGTGTCATTTGATGTCCTTTTATGTAGCCACCGCTCTTTGCTTTCATGAAAAATATTTGTTTCTCAATGTTTATTACAAAAAAAAACAACTGATTAAACGTAAGATTCCTGTTGCTCGGTGAAGGTGCCTTGTTCCTAGCTTTGGAATGTCCTGAACGAGCGCCGAGACGCGTGCGGAATTAGAAAGCTATTTCTTTCTAAGTGTTAAATGTTTCTCTGTTTGTATGCGACACCCCCCCCCCCCCTCTTGATTTCCACTAGTATACACATGTCCAGAAATGCCCCAACCTTATTTGGTTGTCAAACTATTACCATCTTTCTTCTCAGTTTCATGTTACCCAAAAATCTTTTCTTATCACTAAACGCACACTCTCCTGAATTCTAATATTTCTCCTATATATCTCTTATAATGTTTGTTTGTTATAATATTACCGTGTCATTTCACTTTCATGTACCAAAACACTTCTGCTATTACAAAATATCTAATTCCTTATCCAGCTTATAATCGAAAGAGAAAAACGCCTATATTGCGACCCAAATCGGGAGATAGACGTTTATCTCCCAAAACGAATAAATCGGATTAATCGAAAGCCGATTTTGGACGTTTTCAACTGCACTCCGTCGCGGATGCGGACAAAGTTGATGGGGGCGTGTCAGAGGTGTGGCGAAGGCGGAACTGGGGCGTGGTTATCGGCCGAACAGAGATGGGCGCATTTCACCGATAAATGGAAAGGCTCACCCTTTAAGGGGAGCCGATTACAACCGGGCTGAAGGCTCAGGAAGAACCTGGGGTGGGGGGGGGGGAGAGGGAGGGAGGAGGGGGAGGGGATAGGAAGGATAAGAGATTGAAGGGTGATGGGTAAAGGGGCGGGTAGGGAGGAGGGGTGAAGAAGGGCTGTGAAGGGAGACACAAAGTATGCGTTTTTAGCTAGAATTTAGGGCACTTTTCTTGGACCCTGTTTTGTCACAAATAAGGCCACAAAAAGTGCCCTAAATGACCAGATTACCACCAGAGGGAATTGGGGATGACCTCCCCTGACTCCCCCAGTGGTCACTAACCCCCTCCCACCACAAAAAATGATGTTTCACAACTTTTTATTTTCACCCTCAAATGTCATACCCACCTCCCTGGCAGCAGTATGCAGGTCCCTGGAGCAGTTGTTAGGGGGTGCAGTGGACTTCAGGCAGGTGGACCCAGGCCCATCCCCCCTACCTGTTACAATTGTGCTGCTTAATGCTTAGTCGTCCAACCCCCCCAAACCCACTGTACCCACATGTAGGTGCCCCCTTCACCCCTTAGGGCTATAGTAATAGTGTAGACTTGTGGGCAGTGGGTTTTGAGGGGGATTTGGGGGGCTCAACACACAAGGGAAGGGTGCTATGCACCCGGGAGCTCTTTTACCTTTTTTTTTGTTTTTGTAAAAGTGCCCCCTAGGGTGTCCGGTTGGTGTCCTGGCATGTGAGGGGGACCAGTGCACTACGAATCCTGGCCCCTCCCATGAACAAATGCCTTGGATTTATTCGTTTTTGAGCTGGGCGCTTTCATTTTCCATTATCACTGAAAAACAAAAACGCCCAGCTCACAAATTGTCGAATAAAACATGGACATCTATTTTTTTTTGAAAATACGGTTCGGTCCGCCCCTTCACGGACTCGTTATCGGAGATAAACGCCCATGGAGATAGACGTTTTCGTTCAATTATGCCCCTCTATGTGTTACCATTATTCATGATGTATTGTAAGCCACATTGAGCCTGGAAAGAGGTGGGATAATGCGGGATACAAATGCAATGAATAAATAAATAAATACCCAGTTTGGGTAAAACTCAACCCTAAAATTAACATATTAGGGGCAAAGAAAAAAAGACTGCGGCACTGTAAACAAAATAGGGCTAGGATTAGAAAGAAGTTCGTTCAGCCCACTCTATAGATTAACATTTCTCATCATTATCTAAATATTGTGCTGAAGTCTCTTGCAGCCCGTCTTCCTTAGTCCAAGCACTGTGAACTCCACTCGAAACGCTGACCCTCTTTAAAACCTTGCCAATGACAGAACAGCTGACAGGGAGTTGAATCCGGGGACTCTGATTCTATATTTACTGCATATTGAGCTGTCACTTTATCTTTATAAAAAGACAGCTTGCGTTCAGGAAAAGAGACGCTCTCTCTCTCGCTTTTTAGAAACAGCCAGTTCAACACCTGCAAGGCCTAAGGGGGTCAAGGCAAGATATTTGAGATACAAGTCTTCAAAAAAAAAAATCAGTGACATGATGGTTATAAATTAATATGAATTCCTAGAGGAATACCTTCAATTTACAAAGAACATGTAGAGCTCCAATTAATAGAAACAGAGAAAATGTCGTCTGCTCATTTTAAAGACTTAGGGCCTGAGGTTCAACCAGCGGCGATCAGCGTTTTGGTGACCACTGCCGACGTTATCACCAGAAATTCAATGTCAGGACACGTCTGGGCTCCAGCCTTGTGGAGCCCTTTTCCAAAGAGTCAGTAATGCGGGCTTATCACAGACTGAATGGGAAGTACTGCCGGCCCAACGCGGCTACCAGTGATAGCTCTGGCTGAGTATGTGCCATTTCCGGCACACAGTAAAAAAAAAAAAAAAATCTAGTGCGGTGCTAACCAGTCGGTAATCGGGCATCACAGCAAACTGCCCAGTTGCCGCCGGGATACCACGGGAGCCCATACCACCACCTCAATGGTGAATTTATGTGCGCGACTGTTTAATCATATTCTATAAAGTGATTCACATCGGGGTCCTTTTACTAAGGTGCGCTGAAAAATGGCTTGCAGTAGTGTAGACGTGGATATTGGGCGCGCCCCGATCCATTTTTCAGCCTGCCTGATTTTAAAAAAAGTCTTTTTACAAATTTTTGCCGAAAATGGACGTGCAGCAAAATGAAAATTGTCACCTGTCGATTCAGGGTCTCAGACCTTACCGCCAGCCATTGGCCTAGTGGTAAAGTCTCACGCAGTAACCGGGCAGTAATGACCTATGCACGTCAAATGCCACTTGGCATGCATCCGATTCACGCCAAAAATGAAATGACCAGAACAGCCCCACGTGGTAGCCGGGCGGTAACTCCATTTTGGCACGCGTTGGGCGCACGTGTTACGATGGCTATGCTTGCTGTATGCATTTCTGCCACTGCTCTGAAAGAGAAGGAACTGCATGCTCTTCGAAATTGGGTTTTCTTGGAGTATTAATCATCCAAGTACTCAAAATACTGTTGGAAGACTCCTGAAGAAGGCGCTACGGCGCCGAAACACGGCTGTGTTGAGTCAACCTGTTATAATAAATATGCTTCTTTTAAATATACGTCTCCCCTATTTTTTTTGTTACATTTGTACCCCGCGCTTTCCCACTCATGGCAGGCTCAATGCGGCTTACATGGGGCAATGGAGGGTTAAGTGACTTGCCCAGAGTCACAAGGAGCTGCCTGTGCCTGAAGTGGGAATCAAACTCAGTTCCTCAGGACCAAAGTCCACCACCCTAACCACTAGGCCACTCCTCCACTGTTGCTACTATTTGAGATTCTACATGGAATTTTGCTATTCCACTAGCAACATTCCATGTAGAAGTCGGCCCTTGCAGATCACCAATGTGGCCGCGCAGGCTTCTGCTTCTGTGAGTCTGACGTCCTGCACGTACGTGCAGGATGTCAGACTCACAGAAACAGAAGCCTGAGCAGCCTTCTATATGGAATGTTGCTAGTGGAATAACAACATCCCATGTAGAATCTCCAATAGTAGCAACATTCCATGTAGAATCTCCAATAGTATCTATTTTATTTTTGTTACATTTGTATCCCGCGTTTCCCACTCATGGCAGGCTCAATGTGGCTTACATGGGGCAATGGAGGGTTAAGTGACTTGCCCAGAGTCACAAGGAGCTGCCTGTGCCTGAAATGGGAATTGAACTCAGTTCCTCAGTTCCCCAGGACCAAAGTCCACCACCCTAACCACTAGGCCACTCCTCCACTGTTGCTACTATTTGAGATTCTACATGGAATGTTGCTATTCCACTAGCAACATTCCATGTAGAAGTCGGCCCTTGCAGATCACCAATGTGGCCGCGCAGGCTTCTGCTTCTGTGAGTCTGACGTCCTGCACGTACGTGCAGGATGTCAGACTCACAAAAACAGAAGCCTGTGCAGCCTTCTATATGGAATGTTGCTAGTGGAATAACAACATCCCATGTAGAATCTCCAATAGTAGCAACATTCCATGTAGAATCTCCAATAGTATCTATTTTATTTTTGTTACATTTGTACCCCGCGCTTTCCCACTCATGGCAGGCTCAATGCGGCTTACAAAAGTCCACCACCCTAACCACTCCTCCATTGTTGCTACTATTTGAGATTCTACATGGAATGTTGCTATTCCACTAGCAACATTCCATGTAGAAGTCGGCCCTTGCAGATCAGCAATGTGGCCGGTGGCCGCGCAGGCTTCTACATGGAATGTTACTAGTGGAATAGCAACATTCCATGTAGAATCTCCATTAGTATCTATTTTATTTTTGTTACATTTGTACCCCGTGCTTTCCCACTCATGGCAGGCTCAATGTGGCAATGGAGGGTTAAGTGACTTGCCCAGAGTCACAAGGAGCTGCCTGTGCCTGAAGTGGGAATCGAACTCAGGTCCTCAGTTCCCCAGGACCAAAGTCCACCACCCTAACCACTAGGCCACTCCTGATTGGAACGAGCTGATCGGAAAGAGCCTATCTTCCCCAATCTCTTCTCTTTTTCTCCTTATATTGTTTCGTGGGGATTAACTGCACCTCCACATTTCGTGTGGCTTCCATTTTTAGGCTTAGTAAAAGGGCCCCATCAATTCTAAGAGGCAGATCTGAAAAAGGGGTGTGGCAATGGGTGGATCGATGGGTGGGTCATGGGCATTCCTAGAATTTCCATGCACGGTTATAGAATATGTCCATTCCACTCTTAATTTAGACATCAGAATAAATGGCTGCGTCTACATATATTTCTTTATTTGGATTTTGCTTACACCTTTTTTCATTAGCAGCTCAAGGTGAGTTATATTCAGGTACACTGGGTATTTTTTCCCTATACATTTGGCTGGCGACACATGCTGGTTTTGTTGAAGGCGGGAAAGACTCTTAAGAACCAGTTGTGTTTTTGCGCTGTTCCGTATGGCGCCATCCATTCAAGTCAACAGCAGATTTGTCTTTTTTAAAAAGATAAGGGTGGTTTCGGACACTGGGGGGGGGGGGGGTCCTTTTACTAAGGTGTGCTGAAAAATAGGCTACGCGAGTATAGGCACGTGTTTTGGGTGTGCACAGATCCATTTTTCAGCGCGCCTGTAAAAAAAAAAGGCCTTTTAAAATTTTTGCCGAAAATGGACGTGCGACAAAATTAAAATTGGCAGGCGTCCTTTTTGGGACTGAGACCTTACCGCTGCCCATTGACTTGGCGGTAAGGTCTCACAAGGTAACTGTGTGGTAATCGACTACACGTGTAGCGTGACGATTACCGCCCAGTTTCTGCCGCGTGCAGGAAAATAAAAAGTCATTTTCCAGCGTGCATAGCGGATGTTTGTAAAAAAAAAAAAAAAGATTACCGCCCGGACCACACGGTAGCCGGGTGGTAACTCCAAATTGACGCACCTAGGATGCGCATACGCACCTATACGGCTTAGTAAAAGGGCCCCTGGATGATTTATTTTCTTGGATTCAGATACTATTATTAGACCCCTGATGCAGGCATTTTTCGTTGAAACATGAACTGTGTTGAGTCTGATCAATAAAGCAAGGCTGAGTCACCCCACTCTTGAAGGCTCCTTGTGCTTTTTTGCTATTTCCTAGTGCCTAATTTTGGACACGTGGATGGGGCATAATCGAACGGGGACGCCCATCTCTAAGGACGTCCAGGCGAAGGGGCGGGGAATTTTGTATTATCGAAACAAGATGGGCGTCCATCTTTCATTTCGATAATACAGTCGGGGACGCCCAAATCTCAACATTTAGGTCGACCTTAGAGATGGTCGTCCCTGGTTTTCGGCCATAATGGAAACCGAGGAGGCCCATGTCAAAAACTACCAAATCCAAGACCTTTGGTCGTGGGAGGAGCCAGCATTCGTAGTGCACTGGTCCCCCTCACATGCGAGGACACCAACCGGGCACCCTAGGGGGCACTGCAGTGGACTTCAGAAATTGCTCCCAGGTACATAGCTCTCTTACCTTCAGTGCTGAGCCCCCCAACCCCACAAGCCCCCCCCCCAAAAAAAAACAACTCTTTACAACTGTACACCACTACCATAGCCCTAAGGGGTGAAGGGGGGGCACCTACATATGGGTACAGTGGGTTTCGGGTGGGTTTTGAAGGGTTCACATTTACCACCACAAGTGTAATAGATAAGGGGGATGGGCCTGGGTCCACCTGCCTGAAGTGCACTGCACTCACTAAAACTGCTCCAGGGGCCTGCATACTGCTGTGAGGGAGCTGGGTATAACATTTGAAGCTGGCATAGAGGCTGGCAAAAAAAAAATATATATATATACGTTTTTTTTTTAGGGTGGGAGGGGGCTGGTGACCACTGGGGGAGTAAGGTGAAGTCATCCCTGATTCCCTCTGGTGGTCATCTGGTCAGTTTGGGCACCTTTTTGAGGCTTGGTCGTGAAAAAAAAATGGACCATGTAAAGTTGACCAAATGCTCGTCAGGGACGCCCTTCTTTTTTCTATTATCGGCCGAGGACGCCCATCTCTTAAGCACGCCCCAGTCCCGCTTTTGCTATGCCTCTGACACGCCCTGAGAGAAGGATGTCCATATCCCGATTTGTGTTGAAAGATGGGCACCCTTCTCTTTTGAAAATGCCTCTGTTAGGCAGTTAGGTGCACAAATGACAGTATTCTGTCACATCGCAGAAACTTGTAGGAATTCCCCCTGATCTGCCCATGCCACTTCCAAGGCCATGACACTTTTGAATTACATGCTATAAAATTAAGGTGTGAATGTTATAGAAAAGAGCCTGGGGCAAATGTGTCCACAAATGTTGTTGTTAATTATCGATTGTTGACCCAGCATCAACTTATTAATTTGCATGCACATCTATCCTAGGTGCCCAATTATTGGCGACCTATATAGAAGCTGAGGGCTGGCACCTAATTTTAGGTGACTAGTTATAGAATGAGGGGATTGGTCTTTTGCCCAATCCATTACTGCCAGAATTAGTGAATTAATTATTTTTATTTCAAGGTAGAGAAATTGTTACAAGACAATGTATCAGCTCCATTCTTTTATAGATGTGTTCACTGTTGCAGACAAATTCCACGTTTTAAGTAGAAAGATGCATAGTCAAGACATTTTTGGTTTGTTTTTGAATTTTTCCTTTTCTTTCCCCCTTAATTGATGGGTATTTTTTTTTCAGTTTGTTTCATATGCTCATTTTAATAACTTTTTTTTCTATGTGCATTAAACTTTTTAATGGATGCAAATCATTTGTACCCTGTTTTAATTCTTAGGTTTATGTGTGTACAACTGAATTTGCATGCACTAATTTTTAAGGTGCCCCAAATAAACGACACACGTGCTAATGAATGCGCTTCCCTAGGTTTAAGATTTCAAAAGTTATAGCTGCTGTACAACAAACAGGTCTATAAATTCATTAGAGGACTAATCCAAGATTTCCCATCCTGGATATTAGAAAGGGTATTTGAAAGCAACAGCACAATTAGGATCCACCTTAAGAATACAGACTAAGTGGCCCTTCTACTAAGATACTTGAAATCTGGGGTTTTAATGCAAGACTAATGGGCACTAAAACCCCATATTTACTACAAGATTCCACCTTAGGAGTCACCGCCCAGGAAAACGGATCTAAGTATCATCCTTGATAATACATTGAAACCCTCTGCTCAGTGTGCAGTGGCGGCTAAGAAAGCAAATAGAATGTTGGAATTATTGCGAAAGGAATGGAAAACAAAAATGATAATGTTATAATAGCTTTGTTATCACTGCATGGTGCAACCACACCTTGAACACTGTGTGCAATTCTGGTCACTGCATCTCAGAAAAGATATAGTGGAATTTGAAAAAGTACAGAGAAGGGAACAAAAACGATAAAGAGGATGGGGGCGACTTTCCTATGAGGAAAGGCTCATAGGGCTCTTCAGCTTGGAGAAAAGACGGCTGAGGGGAGATATGATAGAGGTCTGTAAAATACTGAGTGGAATGGAACTGGTAGACGTGAATCGCTTGTTTACGCTTGCCAAAAATCCAAGGACTAGGGGGCATGCAATGAAGCTCTAAGTATTACATTTAAAACAAATTGGAGAAAATATTTCATCACAGAATGTGGTAAAATCACAGGGGTTAAAAAGTCCTTAGGCCATTATTAAAATGGACTTGGGAAAATCCACTGCTTGTTACTAGAATAAGCAACACAACCCCCCCCCTCCCCCCGTTTACTAAGCCGCGCTAGCAGCTGGCGGTGCGCTAATGCCGACACAGCCCATTCACTAATGTCTGTACTAATTCAAACGTGCTAGCTAGGTAACATGGGAACATCCACTCTCCACCCGTGATACACCTCATTTAAAAAATATTTTACATGATTGTTAACACATGCAAACATGCAAAATTAAAAGCAAAACGTTTTCATCCATTTTGTGGTAGCCTGTTTTTCCTGTGCTTGGGACTAGATTCAGTAAACGCTGCTGAAACAAATCTGCATGGAGCGCTATTCTCCGAGTCGGGCATTATTTATAGAACAGTGCTTAGAACTGATTTCTGTGCCAAATTTGGGGCGTGAGGATTTACGCCAACTGAAACCTGGCATAAATCCCGGTGTGTAATTTAGGTGAGTATCCCTGGTATTCAGTAATACTGTGGGCATCTTTAGTGAATGCCCCTGACCTACCCATGGCCACGCCCCTATTTCAGCGGCACGCTGTTTCATGCGGATCTCTATGGAAAAGTGCTTAGCAGGATGTGTGCGCAAATGCAAATTGTTGAGAATTAATATCAATAATTATCAGAACTCAGTTACTGGTGCTAGTTGGCTTGTAAGCCAATACAGCTGCTCACGCATTTCAAGATAGCGTGCAATTTTGTACACGGAAATTTGTGTGCCATTTACAGAATCCAGGAGTTAGTATGGATTAGGGCTTAATGCCCTCTTTTTTTTTTTTCTTTTTGTTACATTTGTACTCCGCGCTTTCCCACTCATGGCAGGCTCAATGCAGCTTACATGGGGCAATGGAGGGTTAAGTGACTGACTTGCCCAGAGTCACAAGGAGCTGCCTGTGCCTGAAGTGGGAATCGAACTCAGGTCCTCAGTTCCCCAGGACCAAAGTCCACCACCCTAACCACTAGACCACTCCTCCACTTTAGCCCGACGGCTCCTTTCTGCATTCATCTGTTTGTGGTGGAATTGGTAGGGGAGACAAAAGATCTAGGGGGGTCTTTTTTCCAAGCTGTGAGAAAGGGGGCCCTGAAACCAATGGTAGGGACCATTTTTCCCATGCCAGGGCCCTTTTTACCACAGCAGGTAAAAAAGCCCCCAGACACACATGGCCATGCGGTAAGATAACTCTTACCTCGTGACCATGAGTTGGGGAGCTCTTACTGCCATCCACTGAGGTGGCGATAAGGGCTACTGTGCTAACCCAGCAGTGACCAGGCAATGCGTGGCAATGCCTGAATACCATTTCTGGGGGGTTTCGTTTTTCTCCGGGAAATGGCATGTGCTTGGTATGGGACTACCAACTGTGGCCGCATTGGGCCGGCGGTAGTCCCAGAAGAGCGAGCGGTAAGCCTGCGTTGGGCTTTACTGCTGCTCTGTAAGAGGGCCCCTAAGGCAGTTAACTACCCCATTCTGTGCTGTACTTCACATAGAAATATGACGGCAGATAACGGCCATATGACCCATCCAGTCTGCCCGTCCTCTGTAACTGCTATTTCTTCCTGTTCCTAAGCGATCCCACATGCTTATCCCATGCCTTTTAAAATTCTGGAACAGTCCTCGACTCCACCACCTCCACCGGGAGGCCATTCCATGCTGTGAAATAATACTTCCTTAGGTTATTCCTAAGCCTATTCCCATTATGACATCACAATATGAGCTCTGGTTACCAGAGACTGAAACTCTTCACACTAAGGGGGGGAAAGTAAGCCAAGAATAGGACAATTGAGCCATTGTGACATCACTGATGAGGTTGGCTCTTAGGCATTGGTGGAATAGAAACATAGAAATATGACGGCAGATAAAGGCCATATGACCCATCCAGTCTGCCCATCCTCTGTAACCCCCAATTCTTCCTGTTCCTAAGCGATCCCACATGCTTATCCCATGCCTTTTAAAATTCCGGAACAGTCCTCGACTCCACCACCTCCACCGGGAGGCCATTCCACGCCTCGAGCACCCTTTCTGTGAAATAACACTTCCTTAGATTACTCCTAAGCCTATTCCCTCTTAACTTCGTCATATGCCCCCCCCCCTCATTCCAGAACTCTCCTTCAGTTGAAAAAGGCTCTCTTCCTGTACATAAATGCCCTTCAGATATTTAAACGTCTCCTCTCTCTCTCTCTCTGTACACATGTTGAGGTTCATAAGCCTGTCCCTATAATTTTTGTGTTCAAGACCGCTTGGTAATTTTGTAGCCACCCTCTGGACCAAATCAGAAACTATGTTACTATGTTACTAATACTAATCATTTCTATAGCGCTACTAGACATACGCAGTGCTGTACACATTATATGCAGGTACTTTCTCTGTCCCTAGAGGGCTCACAACCTAAGCTTTTTGTACCTGGGGCAATGGAGGGTTAAGTGACTTTCCCAAGGTCACAAGGAGCTGCAGTGGGAATGGAACTCATGTTTCCAGGATCAAAGTCCACTGCACTAACCGTTAGGCTACTCCTCCTTCACAGGCTCTATATGCAATCTGAACTTTTCCTTGAAATGCATTGCAGAAACTCTTATCATGCATCCATCCAACCCCCTCTCCTCATTGCTCTTAGACACATACACAGAGCACATTGTGCAATGCAACCCTCTTTGCTTTCTAAAGCAGCCATACCTCTGTGGATGAGGAAACTCCCATGGGAGTATTTGATGAAGGTTATCCATTGTCACCCGGTGTTATAGTGGGATGTCAGGACTTCTTGAATAAACGTTTTATGCCATTCTCCTCTAAGTGCATCCTCGGGAAACTGCCATTGACCTTTGCCGAGAAAGTTAACATCATAAAGTGAAGCCTGCCTCTGACCAAATGGGAATGACATGGCAGATTAAGGGCTCCTTAAATTATGCATTTAGTTCAGACTCCTGGGGAGGTAGCATTTGAGATAAAGCAGAAGAGGGTTGTGTGTGAAGCACAGACAGTTCATTTAAACATGGGCGAAAGGAAAAAAGGTGATTTAGAAAAAAAATTATTTGTGTTACTATTCATTATCTGGACAATATAAAAAGCAAAATCTGTCATAGTTTTTTTTTCCCCCTCCAATTTTATAGGCAGAGGGAACATACTGCTTGTTTCTCTGTGTCAACTCTCATGCAGATATTACATCAATCCTGTCATATCTCAATTTATTCAAGTTTCTGTTCATTCATTTTATCTGGCCAGATACTAACTGATATGCAATGTTCTGTTATCGGATATTTCTCCTTCTTTCTGCTTCTGGGAACCAAACGCTGCAGCCTCTACAGTAGGGACATAGCTATGGGGGGCCACGGGGGCCTGGGCCCCCGCAAATTTCATCCAGGCTTTTGATTTTGCTGGCGGGGGTCTCAAACCCCCGCCAGCCGAAGCCTTCTTCAGCGCAGTCTTCGGCGCAGCCGCATTCACTGCCTGCCCCTGCTTTCTGCTTGCTCCTCTTGTGCACGCTGACGCTCAGCTGTCTCTGGCGCAGCTGTGCTCGCTGCCTTCCCCCTGCTCTTCTTTCTTCTTGCTTCTCTTTGTTCAGCGTCAGCGTGCAGAGGAGGAGCAAGAAGAACGAAGAGCAGGGGGTAGGCAGTGAACGCGGCTGCGCCGGAGACCGCTGAACGTCAGTGTGCACAAGAGGAGAAAGACAGTGGGCGATTTTTTTTAATGTTTACTGTCATCGGCTACTACTACTACTTATCATTTTTGTAGCGCTACTAGATGTACGCAGCGCTGTACACTTGAACATGAAGAGACAGTCCCTGCTCGACACAGCTTACAATCTAATCAGGACGGACAAACAGGACAAATAAGGGATAAGGACAAACAGTAGCAAGATTCCGGAATCCCAAACAGTAGAAAGATTCCAGAATCCCAAAGAGAACTACTACTACTATTAGTACTTATCATTTCTATAGCGCTACTAGACGTACGCAGTGCTGTACACTTGAACATGAAGAGACAGTCCCTGCTCGACAGAGCTTACAATCTAATTAGGACGGACAAACAGGACAAATAAGGGATAAGGACAAACAGTAGCAAGATTCCGGAATCCCAAACAGTAGAAAGATTCCAGAATCCCAAAGAGAACTACTACTACTATTAGTACTTATCATTTCTATAGCGCTACTAGACGTACGCAGTGCTGTACACTTGAACATGAAGAGACAGTCCCTGCTCGACAGAGCTTACAATCTAATTAGGACAGACAAACAGGACAAATAAGAGGATAAGGGAATTACTAAGGTGGGGATAATAAAATAAGGGTACTGAACAAGTGAGTAAGGGTGAGGAGTTAAAAGCAGCATCAAAAAGGTGGGCTTTTAGCCTAGATTTGAAGACGGTCAGAGATGGAGCTTGACGTATCGGCTCAGGAAGTCTATCCCAGGCATATGGTGTAGCAAGATAAAAGGAACAGAGTCTGGAGTTAGCGATGGAGGAGAAGGGCTAAATTATACCCACATGTTCATTGCTGGATAAAGTACAGAAATCGGTACTGAATATCCAGTCCTGATTATATAGAACACAACTACCAGTAATTATATGGGTCCAACCCCAAATTCAGCCAGGTACCCACAAAAGACACTTTTGAGGGTGGCCAGCTGAAAATAGGCCAGAACCCACATAAGGGTATCTGGCCAGGTCTGACACCCCTTCCCCCTCCCCCATTACAACAGTCTTCTCCCACCACACTCAAACACTATCTGACCCACCCACCCATCCCATTCTGATCCCCTCTTTCATCTGCCTCCAAGGATTACCCACCCTCTGCAGGCTCCTCTCCTGAGCCTACTTTTACAATCCTTGGTGGTCTAGCAGAGAAAAGACAAGAGCAATGCCTACTTCATCCTGGCCATCGCAGCTCACCCTTCAAAATGGCTGCCATGACTCTAGTGGCAGACTTGCTGTACTTTAGAACAATTAGAATGTTACAAGAAATGATCATAAACTGAAAATTTATTGGCTGAGAACATCATAAGTACATAAGTGTTGCCATAAGTGTTGCTAGTTACGGATCAAGAAAGGGATCTGGGTGTCGTCGTCGATGATACGCTGAAACCTTCTGCTCAGTGTGCTGCTGCGGCTAGGAAAGCGAATAGAATGTTGGGTGTTATTAGGAAGGGTATGGAGTCCAGGTGTGCGGATGTTATAATGCCGTTGTATCGCTCCATGGTGCGACCGCACCTGGAGTATTGTGTTCAGTACTGGTCTCCGTATCTCAAAAAAGATATAGTAGAATTGGAAAAGGTACAGCGAAGGGCGACGAAAATGATAGTGGGGATGGGACGACTTTCCTATGAAGAGAGGCTGAGAAGGCTAGGGCTTTTCAGCTTGGAGAAGAGACGGCTGAGGGGAGATATGATAGAAGTGTATAAAATAATGAGTGGAATGGATCGGGTGGATGTGAAGCGACTGTTCACGCTATCCAAAAATACTAGGACTAGAGGGCATGAGTTGAAGCTACAGTGTGGTAAATTTAAAACGAATCGGAGAAAATTTTTCTTCACCCAACGTGTAATTAGACTCTGGAATTCATTGCCGGAGAACGTGGTACGGGCGGTTAGCTTGACGGAGTTTAAAAAGGGGTTAGATAGATTCCTAAAGGACAAGTCCATAGACCGCTATTAAATGGACTGGAAAAATTCCTCATTTTTAGGTATAACTTGTCTGGAATGTTTTTACGTTTGGGGAGCGTGCCAGGTGCCCTTGACCTGGATTGGCCACTGTCGGTGACAGGATGCTGGGCTAGATGGACCTTTGGTCTTTCCCAGTATGGCACTACTTATGTACTTATGTACTTATGTACTTATACTGGGAAAGACCAAAGGTCCGTCAAGCCCAGCATCCTGTTTCCAACAGTGGCCAATCCAGGCCACAAATACTCGGCAAGATTTATTTATTTATTTTATTTATTTGTTACATTTGTATCCCACATTTTCCCACCTATTTGTAGGCTCAATGTGGCTTACATAGTACCGGAGAGGTCTTTGCAGGCTCCGGTGTGAACAAATACAGGGTGATGTTCTGGTAAGATCAAGTTCATGTGGCACAGCCACATTAGGGAATCGGAGAACGGAAGAGTTGTGTTATGTCCATTACGTGCTTTAGTTTGGTTGTGTTGCAGAGATCAGGCATTTAAGTTGGACCGGTAGGGTATGCCATTTTAAACGGGTTGGTTTTTAGTGATTTCCGGAATTTTAGGTGGTCGTACGTCGTTTTCAAGGCTTTTGGTAATGCGTTCCACAGTTGTGTGCTTATGTAGGAAAGTTGTTTTGTATTTAAGTCCTTTGCAGCTTGGGTAGTGCAGATTTAGATAAGATCGTGTTGATTCGGATGTATTTCTAATTGGTAAGTCGATCAAGTCTGTCATGTAACTCGGGGCTTCTCCATAGATGATTTTGTGAACCAGGGTGCAGATTTTGAAGGTGATGCCAGTGTAGTTTTTCGCAGAGGGGTTTTGCGCTTTCAAATCGTGTTTTACCAAATATAAGCCTAGCTGCCGTGTTTTGAGCAGTCTGAAGTTTCTTTAAGGTTTGTTCTTTACATCCCACATAAATTCCATCGCAGTAGTCTAACCTGCATATAATTGAAAGAGAAAAACGCCTATATTGCAACCCAAAATTGGGAGATGGGTGTCTTTCTCCCATGGGAGCCCAAATCGGTATAATCGAACGCCGATTTTGGGCGTTTCCATCTGCAATCCGTTGCGGAAATGGGTAAAGTTGATGGGGGTGTGTCGGAGGTGTGGTGAAGGCGGAACTGGGGCGTGGTTATCGGCCGAGGAGAGATGGGCGTCTTTAGCTGATAATCGAAAAAAAGGTGTTTTGACCGCGATTTTGGGTCACTTTTTTTGGACCCTTTTTTTCACGAACAGGTCCCAAAAAAGTGCCTCAACTGACCAGATGACCACTGGAGGGAATCGGGGATGACCTCACCGGACTCCCCCAGTGGTCACTAACCCCCTCCCACTCAAAAAAACCCATTTTAAAAACTTTTTTTCCAGCCTCTATGCCAGCCTCAAATGCCGTACCCACCTCCATGACAGCAGAATGTGTTCTATCCTGTGACAGCCTTTCCCTGGTTCTGATGTGGCTCTCGGGTGAGTGTGACACCCTTTCTGTTATGCGCACTGCAGAGTCACATCAGCATTGCATTGTGGTGGGTGTAGGGTATTGGGCTCCGTGATTCCACTAGCTTGTGGCAAATGCTCACGATGTTGGTAGTTGGTAGGCTCTACTCCCATGGTGCTTTTCCCCCTGCTTACTGGGTCAGAGTGTGCCCTGTTTTGTTTCCGGTAGTCCATGAGTTAGTGGCCATTTTGTAAGCCAGTTTTAGATCCCTTTCACGTGTTAGCCACGTTACAGAACTTAGTTCTTACCTTGAATGTGGCTGAAAGAGGGCTTTGTACAGCATTCTGCCAGCTCTGACCTACTGCTAATCTCAGTACCAGGGAGACTCGTTGCCAGTGGGGCACAACCTCTGATCTGCAGTTAACTGTGAGTAAGCGTGCTTATTCCAATAAAGGACGTTTTCGGAGAGATTAGTCTTCAGGTGTCAACTGGTGTGCCAATGTTATATAGCAGCAACAAGTCCTAGAGGCCTGCGTGTATGCAGGTCTCTGGAGCACTTTTAGTGGGTACCGCAGTGCACTTCAAGCAGGTGGACCCAAGCCCATCCCCCCCCCCCCACCACCACCTGTAACACTTGTGCTGGTAAATGGGAGGCCTCCAAAACCCACTGTGCCCACATGTAGGTGCCCCCTTCACCCCTAAGAGCTATGGTAGTGTTGTACATTTGTGGGTAGTGGGTTTTGGGGGAGGGGGGTTGGGGGCTCAGCACCCATGGTAAGGGAGCTATGCATGTGGGAGCGTTGTCTGAAGTCCACCGCACTGACCTCTAGGGTGTCCAGTTGGTGTCCTGGCATGTCAGGGGGACGAGTGTACTACAAATCGTGCTCCCTCCCATGACCAAATGGCTCGGATTAGGACGTTTTTGAGCTGGGCGTTTTTAGTTTCCATTATCGCTAAAAAAAGACAAACGCCCAACTGAAAAAGTCCATTTTTTCGAAAATACGGTCTGTCCCGCCTCTTCTCGTACCCGTTTTTGGACATAGACGCCCATGGAGATAGGCGTTTGCGTTCGATTATGCCCCTCCACGTGGCTTAGTACCATTGATTGTATCAGGTTGCGAAATGTTTCTCTTGGGAAGAATTGCTTCACTCGTTTGAGTTTCCACATTGAGTGGAACATTTTCTTGGTTGTGGATGCCACTTGGCTCTCTAGTGTTAAGTTACAGTCCATCGTAATGCCAAAAAAGTACAAAACATTTTATATTGCTTATCCCAGAAATGGTGGGTTTTCCCCAAGTCCAATTTAATAATGGTCTATGCACTTTTCCTTTGGGAAGCCGTCCTAATATTTTTTGTAGTTAAGATGTGCTTTTTACATATTAACTACAAAACATTTTCAAAGAGGATGGAGCACTGGATAAAAACATTTTGGGATCTGGGCTTAAGATTTTCTTGTGTCACTCGTTGAATAACCTTGGATAAAATATGGTGGTGGTGGGAGGGGGGGGGTGGAGATTATTTCAAGGTCATTTAGCCAGGCAAAAGGATTTGGATGAAAATTCCTCTTCTCTGCCTGAGTAAAAAGTATATACAGGCTTTGCAATCTGTAGGAATGTTGGCCACGTTAGAAAAGATACATTCCTGAGACATGTTTGAGTCAGAAAAGTAAACTAGCATGTGTACATTTAGCTTTAAAATGCTGGCATACTGTTTTGCCCCTGTTCAGCCACCCACACAAATATCATTCACTTATAATGATCAAAAGCCCTGCACTGCTCCAAACAGTACTCTACAAAAAGCACTGGAACAGCTCAGGGCTTTACAGTCCCTATGATCAGAGATAATAGCATGCAAATTTATGCAGGAGCATGCACACTTGTTTGACAGGTCCAGGTTGTCAAAAGCCCAGACCTGTCAAACATAAGGGCTGGAGGTCTGTGGGACCCCCAGGCCCTCCTGCAATGCAAGGTCATGGTGGCCTAGTGCCCCCCTGAATCCCCTCACCTCCATCCCAAGCCAGCAACATGGGGCTGGAGGTCCAGCGGACCTCCAGCCTCCCCTAACCCCCCAGCACAAGTTCACAGTGGGCTAGAGATCCGGTGGATCTCCAGCCCCATAACCCCCCTCACACTCCAAAATAAAAGCCTTGGTAGCCCAGTGGGCCACAATCACAAGCCCCACCCCAACCTGGTGGCCTAGTGGCCCCCTTTCCCCACCTCCCTTGTACCTGTGAGGAGGAGGAGCGACTAGTACACTCCCTCCTCTTCCAGTACCAGCTTGAAAATGGTGGCGCCCAGCCCTGCCCAATGCATCCTGGGATGCGATGGGAGGGGCTTCACCACCGTATAAGGGAGTTTTCCCTTATATGGTGGTGAAGCCCCGCCCAGCGCATCCCAGGATGCACTGGACAGGGCAGGGCATCAACATTTTCAAGACGGCACTGGAAATGGAGGGAGTGTACTACTCCCTCCTCCATCAGGTACAGGGGGGCAGGGAAGGGGGCCGCTAGACCTGAAGGTTGGGGGGCTTGTGTTTGTGGCCCACTGGGTCACCAGGACTTTTATTTTTGGGAGTGGGGGATTAGGTGCCTGAAGATCCATTGGATCTCTAGCCCCCCATGATCGTGTGTTGGGGGCAGGGGTCAGGGGGAATGGTGTCACTGGCTTGAGGTGGAGGTCGGAATTCCTGTGGGGGGGGGTTATTGGGGGAATGGGGGGCCTGCTAGCATGCAAATGCATGCTGGACAGGGCTCACCATTCCTCCCCAATAATCTGCAAACCGTAACTCCAGCTCCGAGCTGGCATAGGGTTTGCTGCGGACAGCGCGCCAATGTTTGGCGCGCTGCCCGCTGATCATTGGGGAGGAATAATAATAGAATACCTATTTAGCATGCATGTGCACGCTACTTGCTCTCAGAGCCCTGTTTAGCATTCTATTGCAGTCATAGCCAGCGAGCGTGTTGTTTCACGCACTCAGGGGCTCTGATCATGGGGCGGTAGCAAACGTGGGTGTTAGAATAGCACTAATAGCCTCTAGTTCCAACATTTGCTTCTGATCATCTGCCCATCAGGCATTAAAATAGAGTAGCTGAATTTAAAAAGTCTCACCTACTGAACATTGAGCTTTCTGGACATTCTTTCTCCATCAGGGCTTCCAAAAGTTCTCCAACTAACCTTATAGTACATTGAATATTCAGGAAGTCCTTACTGCATATGCATAATAGGGTTTCCCATGCATGTCCATTTATTTTATACATATGTGTGAAGTACACATACTTTTGTTTTTTGAGAACACATACTTTATAAATGCTGGTTTTCAATGCAAATATTTTTTTTCTGAAAATGGTTTGCAATGCATTTTGGCCAAAAGTGTTTGCATAGTTTGGAAACATCCCAACATGTTCAGAATCACCCCCCCCCCCTCCCCCCAACTCACCCATTAGGAATGGATACTAAGGAGCTTAGCCGAGATTGGGTGGCAGAGCCGGTGGTGGGAGGCGGGGATAGTGCTGGGCGGACTTATACGGTCTGTGCCAGAGCCGGTGGTGGGAGGCAGGGATAGTGCTGGGCAGACTTATACGGTCTGTGCCAGAGCCAGTGGTGGGAGGCGGGGATAGTGCTGGGCAGACTTATACGGTCTGTGCCAGTCTGGCACAGACCGTATAAGTCTGCCCAGCACTATCCCCGCCTCCGAGCCGGTGGTGGGAGGCAGGGATAGTGCTGGGCAGACTTATACAGTCTGTGCCAGAGCCGGTGGTGGGAGGCGGGACTGGTGGTTGGGAGGCGGGGATAGTGCTGGGCAGACTTATATGGACTGTGCCGGGGCTGGCGGTTGGGAGGCGGGGATAGTTCTGGGCAGACTTATATGGTCTGTGCCCTGAAGAGGACAGGTACAAATCAAGGTAAGGTATACACAAAAAGTAGCACATATGAGTTTATCTTGTAGGGCAGACTGGATGGACCATGCGGGTCTTTTTCTACCGTCATTTACTATGTTACTATGTTACTATTATGTTCCCGTGCCTCTGGATTTTGATATCTTGGTTTTCACCTCCTTCACACTGAATATTTTCTCTGTTTATTTGTAAATGCACTTAGATTTAAAAAAATCCTTAACAAGCAAAAATAACTGATTTTTCTCCCCTTTGCAGCTTTCATATTCTTGTTAATCTTCACACATTTATACTCTTTGAAATCATCTCATCTCCCATTTTATTTTTATGGCCATTAGAGAAAGCCCCTCAAATGTATAATATTTAAAAGGTCAAAATCATAAATATTAATTAGATTTTGAAGAATATATATGTCTTTTTCTTACACAAATATGTAACATGATTACCTTGATTGCACTCCCAAACCCAAGCATTACAGTAACTGGTTCTACATGTAAATCCCAGTGATTTCCACATTATGGTGTCCTTTTTCTAAGGTGTGCCGAAAAATGGCCTGCGCTGTTGCAGACGCGTGCATTGGATGCGCGCAGGTCCATTTTTCAGCGCGCCTGCAAAAAAGGCGTTTGAGGGTTTTTTGGGCCAAAAACAGATGTGCGGCAAAATCAAAATCATCACGCCTCCATTTTGGGGCTGAGACCTTACCGCCACCCATTGACTTAGCGGTAAGGTCTCTCGCGCTAATCGTCAGCACGCGTACACTGCCGGCTACCGCCCGGTTAGCGCCACGCGGTAGAAAATAAAAAATATTTTCGGGCGTGCGTATCAGACGCAGTAGAAAATGGCATTACCACCCTGGGCACGCGGTAGCTGGGTGATAGTTCCAGATTGACACGCGTTGGATGTGCGTAGGTGCCTGCGCGCCTTAGTAAAAGGGCCCCCCGAATGACAAAATCTTTTCTCAACCTAGTAAACTCTTTAGAAAGATTCTGTTTTTCAATGTCACCCATTTCTCAATTATACGAACCCGATCATTGCTGCTGTTTTACTAATCTTGCTGACCAATATATTTCATTATACAGATCTGCCACCATAATGAACGCTGTAAAATAAATGATTATGTCATCAGAATGGAACAGATGAGTATCCTTCCCTCCGAGGTGCATGGCTAGCCACTGTCCATGTTCTTGCAGATGGTGATGGAGCAAAAGCAGGTTCACCCTGCACAATTGAAATGATGGTAAGAATGCAGCCAGTGGACAGTCTCCCGTGCATCTTACAGGGAATGTTCTAGATGGGTAGTGTAAACAAAAAAACAGCACCACGGGCCTTTAAAATGGAACAAAGTTCTTTAATGAGTGAGCCTTGTCCCGACACGGGCCGTGTTTCGGTGACTAGCACCTGCGTCAGGGGTCACAGTGATGACGTGGAAAACTTGGGGAATAACTCGAATATTTTCATCTACAATATTCCTTACCCCACGTCTCACGTAGCAAAAGTTATAAAGCACCAAGGCACCTTCACTTTCTGTTTTTTTGTTTGGACTTTAGTTTGTACTTTGTTCCCTCTCTTTTGTTATACCCTAGATGGGTAGTGTGCCAGAGAAACTTCTTCCAGTTACTTTCTTGCCTCTCGCATGGCTTTATTTTAATCTTATTAAGTTTAATTTCAGTTTAGCCTGCACTGTGACAAAATAATGGGATCTATTTCATGTTAGACATAAGTAGAGGAGTGTGGTAGCCGTGTTAGTCCACTCTTAAGGTTATCAATAGAAATCAAACAAAATAAAACATGGAAAAGAAAATAAGATGATACCTTTTTTATTGGACATAACTTAATACATTTCTTGATTAGCTTTCGAAGGTTGCCCTTCTTCCTCAGATCGGAAATAATCTATAATATTTCCGATCTGACGAAGAAGGGCAACCTTCGAAAGCTAATCAAGAAATGTATTAAGTTATGTCCAATAAAAAAGGTATCATCTTATTTTCCTCTCCATGTTTTATGTTAGACATACTATTTCAGCTTCTCCTGTCATGGATTTGATGAAGGTAAAGGGTCATCGATTTGGTATACCGCCTTTCTGTGGTACAATCAAAGAGGGTTACATACATAACATAAGCATTTGCACTCTACCACCCACAGTCAAACTCTCGAAGAATATCAATATCAACACAATAGCCCACCAGGTTAAACAGTCACAACCTAACAAGGTTAAGTTCCAACCAGTATGCCAAGTCATGCTTGCTCCCCAAGTCACATGGCAGTGACACACATGAATCCACCCCCACTGGTTCCACATGAAACATCTCTATTACTACTTAACATTTCTAAAGCGCTGCCCGGGTTACGCAGCGCTGTACAATTTAACAAAGAAGGACAGTCCCTGCTCAAAGGAGCTTACAATCTAAATATGAAATGTTGCTAGTGGAATAGCAACATTCCATGTAGAATGTCAAATAGTAGCAACATTCCATGTAGAATCTCAAGTAATAGCAACATTCCATGTTCCACTGCACTAACTACTAGGCTGCTACTCCTCCACTACTACTACTACTACTACTACTACTACTACTTAACATTTCTAAAGCGCTGCCCGGGTTACGCAGCGCTGTACAATTTAACAAAGAAGGACAGTCCCTGCTCAAAGGAGCTTACAATCTAAAGGACAAAAAGTGCAGTCAATCAAATTGGGGCAGACTAGATTTCCTGAATGGAGGTATAAAGGTTAGGTGCCGAAGGCGACATTGAAGAGGTGGGCTTTGAACAAGGATTTGAAGATGGGCAGGGAGGGGCAGGGAGGAGGCTCCAGCTGTGACATCATCTTCCCATTCCCTCCTGGCTCCACCCCTCTTTCCAACCTCCTGAATGCCCAACACCCCTAAACCTTAGTAGGGTGAAAGAGAGGGTCGGTACCCGCTTACGCCCCAAGCTCCCTCATAAAAAAAAGCCAAGCCCACCAAAAATCTTACCTCTAATCAAGACCCTTCGTGATCATGATTGGTACTGAATTTTCCACACAAAATTGCTGTGCTTATACTTCCTGCTAACCCCCACCTCCCTTCTCACACAACCCTGCTCCTAGGTAAACTGAAAAAAAATCCATAAAAGGGGTGAGTGTGGTGGTTAGGCAGCTAAGCCATGTTATGACATCCTGGTTTACTGAGGAAGGCAGGCCTTGCTAACTCCTGCAGTCAGCAGAGAGAACAGATATTCAACGCTGGCCCATTTCTGAGGACCGACATTGAATATCCGGTTTAACTTTGACTGGTTTTAAACATAACCAGACAAGCCCATATTCAGCGCTGGCCAGTTAAGTTTAAGCCAGTCAAAGATAGGCCTGGTATTTTTTGCCAGCCCAATCTAGTCACCAAACGTAGCTGGTAATGCTCTAAATATTAGTAGTCAGTTATATTGCACAATATAACTGGTTAGCTGCCAAGGAGGAGTTTCTATATATGGCACCTAAAAAATTGGCGCTGAAATCAGTTCCGACTAAGCATATTCTGTAATCGGTGTTTAGGTTTAGGGGCCGATTATACAATACGCTTAGTTCATATTTACATAAGTACATAAGTATTGCCATACTGGGAAAGACCAAAGGTCCATCGAGCCCAGCATCCTGTTTCCAACAGTGGCCAATCCAGGTCACAAATACTCGGCAAGATCCCAAAAATGTACAAAACATTTTATACTGCTTATCCCAGAAATAGTGGATTTTCCCCGTCCATTTAATAACGGTCTATGGACTTTTCCTTTAGGAAGCCGTCCAAACCTTTTTTAAACTCCGCTAAGCTAACCGCCTTTACCACATTCTCTAGCAACGAATTCCAGAGTTTAATTACACGTTGAGTGAAGAAAACTTTTCTCCGATTCGTTTTAAATTTACTACATTGTAGCTTCATCGCATGTCCCCTAGTCCTAGTATTTTTGGAAAGCGTGAACAGACGCTTCACATCTACCTGTTCAACTCCACTCATTATTTTATAGACCTCTATCATATCTCCCCTCAGCTGCCTTTTCTCCAAGCTGAAGAGCCCTAGCCGCTTTAGCCTTTCCTCATAGGGAAGTCATTCCATCCCCTTTATCATTTTCGTCGCCCTTCTCTGCACCTTTACTAATTCCACTATATCTTTTTTGAGATACGGCGACCAGAATTGAACACAATATTCGAAGTGCGGTCGCACCATGGAGAGATACAAAGGCATTATAACATCCTCATTTTTGTTTTCCATTCCTTTCCTAATAATACCTAACATTCTATTTGCTTTCTTAGCCGCAGCAGCACACTGAGCAGAAGGTTTCAACGTATCATCATATTTCAGCGCCTAAATCTACGTGCATCCATTTACACCAACGGAAACTTGGTGTAAATCCCTGCATGTAGATTTAGATGCACTAGGCCATATTCTATAACTAGGCGTGTAAATTTTGGAATGCCCACAAAAATGCCCATAACCACGCCCCTTTTTGCCTGCACACATTAGAAGTTTAGTGCACATCGCTACAGAATATGCTTAGCAAGTTGTGTGCCTGTTCTAATCAGTGCCAATTAATGCTCACTATTGTTTGTTAAGTGCTGTTGTCAGCGCTCATTAGCTTGTTAAGTTACGCACATTATTATAGAATCTGCGCCAATTTCAGCGCAGATTTCTAGGCACGCTATATAGAATCCAGGAGTAAGTGCTGACTGGGAATATTCATCAGGAGATAACCGCCTATCTATTGCTGAACATTCATGGATAGCTGGGTAAGCACTATTTAACCAGTCAGGAGCCATTCCTGGCCAGTTAAATAGTTCTGAATATTGTTGTGGGGGGGGGGGGGGGTCTGTCTCTAGTGGGCTCACAATGTAAGGTGTCCTTTTACTAAGTACATACATATCCTATTTCCAACAGTAGTCAATCCAGGTCACAAGTACCCCAGCAAGATCTCCAAACAGTACAATACATTTTATGCTCCTTATTCTAGAAATAAGCAGTGGATTTTCCCCAAGTCTGTTTTAATAACGGTCTATGGACTTTTCCTTTAGGAAGCCATCCAAACCTTTTTTAAACCCTGCTAAGCTAACTGATTTTGCTACATTCTCTGGCAACGAATGCCAGAGTTTAATTATACGTTGCGTGAAGAAATATTTTCTCCGATTCGTGCACTGACAGATTTTAGCACACATTAAATGCCATGCAGCCCATAGAAATAAAATGGGCCTGCATGTCAATTAGCGGTGCTTTAGTAAAACGATCCATAAGTTTTATATCTCTGCTATTTCATGGACCAGGACCAGGACACTGTACCAGTGATTTCACGGTGAGAATCCTGAAAGGTAACTTTAAAACAATACAGGGACGTAAGGCCTTTGAAGTCAGAATGATTGACTATTTTGACACCCAACAGACAGGACTTAACAAGGATCTGGGTTTTCTAGCCCATTATAAACCATAAAGTTGTATTTCTCTGTTTATCACCCTCCCCTCAACTACCCACACCCATCCTGTTAGACTATCAATTGAATGCTTTGATGTCCCCATGCATACCTCCCACCCACCCTGTTAGACTGTCAATGAAAGGCTTGGATGCTTCACTTATATATACTGTCAGCTAGCACATTTGCTTATTTCCGATTTGACGAAGAAGGGCAACCTTCGAAAGCTAATCACGAAATGTATTAAGTTATGTCCAATAAAAAAGGTATCATCTTATTTTATTTTCCATGTTTTATTTTTGTTTGATTTCTATTGATTACCTTTAAGAGTGGACTAACACGGCTATCACACCTCTCTACTTAAGGATAGTAAATAAAACAGTGCGTGCAAAACCAAAACAACTGACCATAGTGAAACGTACACAGCTTTATTGTGCATGTGCAAACCGTAGTGAGAGACTGACTTTCTTGGTTCGATAAAGGCACTTGGCCTCAACATATTCCCTCTCATCACATCAAGTATCTTGATATCCACCCTCAGCACACACCCTGTCATGCTTTCCTGCTTAATTAGGTAACCTTAAGTGTCATTGTGACCACTGTGGTATCAGTGACATTGTGATAAATCACATCTCCTCTCCGGAGAACACATGTCTGTACTGGTGCATAAATTACATTTGACTGTTAACACAGCAGGATGCAAAATCAGAACATGTAAGGGAAAATAAGTAGCTCTATATAATATGTAAAACCACTTTGATTGTAACTACAGAAAGGCAGTATATCAAGTCCCATCCCCCTAGGGAAAATAAGAAGCAATTTTAAGGTATGCCAAACTTCCAGGTTGATTCAGGATCTGGCTCATTTCTAAGCCACAGGAACAAATTGCTGGATCACTCCTTGAATTTTTCAATTTGCTGCAAAAAAAAACAAAAAACATATCCACGGAGTTAAGCAACCAGTGCTGTGCAGTTTCTGTAGAAAATGATTCAGCTTATGTGTGAGCAACAGTTCTTGACATGCCTGGTGATCTGAGCAGGCGTAACTCAGATGCGACTATACAAAAGCTCTTTATATAACAGTAAGTAGAGGAGTGTGGTAGCCGTGTTAGTCCACTCTTAAGGTTATCAATAGAAATCAAACAAAATAAAACATACAAGAACGTAAGACCTTTGAAGTCAGAATGATTGAATATTTTAACACCCAACAGAAAGGACTTAACAAGGATCTGGGGTTCTTAGCCCATTATAAACCATAAAGCTGTATTTTTCTCCACCCCTCACCTATCCACACCCATCCTGTTAGAATATCAATGATATGCTTTGATGTCCCCATGCATACCTCCGACCCACCCCCATCCTCCCACCCTGTCAGACTGTCATAGTAATGCTTGAATGTTTTCACTTATATACACTGTCAGCTAGCACATTTGCTTATTTCCGATCTGAGGAAGAAAGGCAACCTTCAAAAGCTAATCAAGAAATGTATTAAGTTATGTCCAATAAAAAAGGTATCATCTTATTTTCTTTTCCATGTTTTATTTTGTTTGATTTCTATATATAACAGTAAGAAAACATGTGTTTTCGATACATTTAGGGATCCTTTTACTAAAGTGTGTTACATTTTGCAATTACCATGTCTTAACGCAATAAATTAATGCACAGTAAATATGAATGCAGCACAATAGCATTTTTTGGGGGGGTGGGAGGGCTTGCCCAGCATCTCCTTTGCAGATCCCATGTTCAAATATCCATTAACTACTACTACTACTACTACTTAACATTTCTAGAGCGCTACTAGGGTTACGCAGCGCTGTACAGTTTAACAAAAAGGACAGTCCCTGCTCAAAGGAGCTTACAATCTAAATATGAAATGTTGCTAGTGGAATAGCAACAATCCATGTAGAATGTCAATAGTAGCAACATTCCATGTAGAATCTCAAGTAATAGCAACATTCCATGTTCCACTGCACTAACCACTAGGCTGCTACTCCTCCACTACTACTACTACTACTACTTAACATTTCTAGAGCGCTACTAGGGTTACGCAGCGCTGTACAGTTTAACAAAAAGGACAATCCCTGCTCAAAGGAGCTTACAATCTAAATATGGAATGTTGCTAGTGGAATAGCAACAATCCATGTAGAATGTCAATAGTAGCAACATTCCATGTAGAATCTCAAGTAATAGCAACATTCCATGTTCCACTGCACTAACCACTAGGCTGCTACTCCTCCACTACTACTACTACTACTACTTAACATTTCTAGAGCGCTACTAGGGTTACGCAGCACTGTACAATTTAACAAAAAGGACAGTCCCTGCTCAAAGGAGCTTACAATCTAAATATGGAATGTTGCTAGTGGAATAGCAACAATCCATGTAGAATGTCAAATAGTAGCAACATTCCATGTAGAATCTCAAGCAATAGCAACATTCCATGTTCCACTGCACTAACCACTAGGCTGCTACTCCTCCACTACTACTACTACTACTACTTAACATTTCTAGAGCGCTACTAGGGTTACGCAGCGCTGTACAGTTTAACAAAAAGGACAGTCCCTGCTCAAAGGAGCTTACAATCTAAATATGAAATGTTGCTAGTGGAATAGCAACAATCCATGTAGAATGTCAATAGTAGCAACATTCCATGTAGAATCTCAAGTAATAGCAACATTCCATGTTCCACTGCACTAACCACTAGGCTGCTACTCCTCCACTACTACTACTACTACTACTTAACATTTTATTTATATATAAAAATCTTATGTTTGATCAAAGTCCCACGTCCATCTATAGATTGAATAAAAAGAGTGATATCTAGTGTTTTTGAGATCTATTTTTAGTATTAATTTCAACCCCCCCCCCAAAAAAAAAGCACAACTGGGCCTTCAAGACTGAGACAACAAGAGTCCTTTATTAATGAGTGACCCGACAGGGCCGTGTTTCAGCATCAACAACGCCTGCCTCGGGGGTCTAACAATAAAATAAAATTAATAAGAATAAAAACATAAACTGAAATGAAATATAATCTGATCAAGTGAAACATCACCATCAATATTATATATAAAGGAAACAAAGAATTTTTTTTGAAAAGTAATACTTAAACAATATACATAATTATATATTTACATAAAACATACATTAAAAGGCATATATTAAATAATTGAACATGCTGGACCCCTGAGGCAGGCGTTGTTGACGTCGAAACACGGCCCGTGTCGGGTCAATCCTTTATTAATGACAACTCCTGTTGTCTCAGTCTTGAAGGCCCAGTTGTGCTTTTTTTTTTTTTTTGTATACTTTTTGTGTATGCTGTTTTTCCCTCTCTTTCTGATCAGTATTAATTTCAGTGCACGCCCATTTCCTGGCCCATTAAAAAAAGCCTTTTTTCCCCAACTGCAGTAAAAAATGGCCAGCAGGTCACTTTTTACCTCAGCTTAGTAAAAGGACCCCTTAGTGGGGTTCATTAGAATGCATTCGTATGTCTTCCAATGTTAAGCTTAACAAACAAAAAAAAAGCAACACTGGGCCTTCAAGACTGAGACAACAGGAGTCTTTAATTCACAAATGACCCAATCGTTTTTTCTAAAGAACAAGGTTTTCACAGGAGCGTATTTCCTACATTGTGGCTATCTGTCTCGACAGAATCGCTTGGCTGTAACGGTTTTCTTCATTATTTGAGGCATTGAATTTACACATCTTTCGTACTTCACAATCAAACCCTGACCCCTGAGGCAGGCGTTGTTTAACGCCGTAACACGGCCCGTGTCGGGTCATTTGTGAATTAAAGACTCCTGTTGTCTCAGTCTTGAAGGCCCAGTGTAGCGTTTTTGGTTTGGACCCTTTCTATGTATGCTGTATACCCTCTCTGGTTAGTTTGTTAGTCCTTCTTCGTTAAACTGTACAGCGCTGCGTAACCCTAGTAGCGCTCTAGAAATGTTAAGTAGTAGTAGTAGTTTGTTAATGTTAAGGTTAAGGCATAGGACTTAGGGCTCTGTTTACTAAGGTGCGCTAGCGTTTTTAGCACATGCACAAAATTAGGGCACGCTAACTGTGTAACATAGTAACATAGTAGATGACGGCAGAAAAAGACCTGCACGGTCCACCCAGTTTGCCCAACAAGATAAACTCACATGTGCCATTTTTTGTGTACACCTTACCTTGATTTGTACCTGTCTTTTTCAGGGCACAGACCATATAAGTCTGCCCAGCACTATCCCCGCCTCCCAACCACCAGTCCCGCCTCCCACCACCGGCTCTGGCACAGACCGTATAAGTCTGCCCAGCACCATCCCCGCCTCCCAACCACCAGTCCCGCCTCCCACCACCGGCTCTGGCACAGACCGTATAAGTCTGCCCAGCACCATCCCCGCCTCCAAACCACCAGTCCCGCCTCCCACCACCGGCTCTGGCACAGACCGTATAAGTCTGCCCAGTACCATCCCCGCCTCCCATCCACCAGCCCTGCCTCCCACCACCGGCTAAGCTTCTGGGGATCCTTTCCTTCTAAGGAGGATTCCTTTATGTTTATCCCACGCATGTTTGAATTCCGTTACCGTTTTCCTCTCCACCACCTCCCGCGGGAGGGCATTCCAAGCATCCACCACTCTCTCCGTGAAAAAATACTTCCTGACATTTTTCTTGAGTCTGCCCCCCCCCTCAATCTCATTTCATGTCCTCTAGTTCTACTGCCTTCCCCTCTCCAGAAATCGGATAAACTTGAAAATGGGGAATTTAAACTTACTACTACTACTACTTATCATTTCTATAGTGCTACAAGGCATACGCAGCGCTGTACACCATACATGAAAAAAGACAGTCCCTAATAATAGGACTAACGTGAAACAATTATCAAAAATATACACAGAAGGCACCCATAGGAATATTGCGGGCACCTACACAGTTAGCACGCGCTAATGGTTAGCGTGTGCTAAAAGCACTGACGCGCCTCTAGCGCGGCTTAGTAAACATGGTCCTTATTCTCAACTGCAGAAAATGTCTCAACTTCTGCGTCTTTAACCTGAAAAACAAACAACTTAATACAACTCAAGTACATAAGTATATACGTAAGTAGATAAGTATTGCCATACTGGGAAAGACCAAAGGTCCATCGAGCCCAGCATCCTGTTTCCGACAGTGGCCAATCCAGGTCACAAATACCTGGCAAGATCCCCAAAATGTACAAAACATTTTCTACTGCTTATCCCAGAAATAGTGGATTTTCCCTAGTCCATTTAATAAAGGTCCATGGACTTTTCCTTTAGGAAGCTGCCCAAACCTTTTTAAAACTCCGCTAAGCTAACCGCCTTTACCACATTCTCTGGCAACAAATTCCAGAGTTGAATTACACGTTGAGTGAAGAAATATTTTCTCCGATTCATTTTACATTTACTACATTGTAGCTTCATCGCATGCCCCCCTAGTCCTAGTATTTTTGGAAAGCGTGAACAGACGCTTCACATCTACCCGTTCAACTCCACTCATTATTTTATAGACCTCTATCATATCTCTTCTCAGCCGCCTTTTCTCCAAGCTGAAGAGCCCTAGCCGCTTTAGCCTTTCCTCATAGGGAAGTCGTCCCATCCCCTTTATCATTTTCGTCGCCCTTCTCTGCATCTTTTTGTAATTCCACTATATCTTTTTTGAGATGCGGCGACCAGAATTGAACACAATATTTGAGGTGCGGTCGCACCATGGAGCGATACAAAGGCATTATAACGTCCTGATTTTTGTTTTCCATTCCTTTCCTAATAATACCTAACATTCTATTTGCTTTCTTAGCAATAGACTGCTCTTAAAGCAATAGACTGCGGTGACGCTACCTAGCCAACAATATATTCAGAAATTCCAAACAGCAGTTCACTAAGTCAATATTTACCATTTATAGTTTTACGGTATGATACCATTTAAAAATAATGCCCAGAACTGATGCAATTTAGCTGTGTTTTTTTTTCCCCTCCCTCCCTAGCCTTTCGGTTGTCTGTGCAATGTCATTATGAATGTGCTTGGAGCAGAGTTATATGGCATCATTTGGAGAAACATTGCGTTAATAACCATAGTTCAAGGGCGAAGAATATAAAAGGAGTAAATTGCAAGTCTGAGCAGATATATAGCTTTTGCTAAAAGGGACATGGGCTGCTACTTTATTTACTGTGTGTCAGTGTTCTTGCAAAAAAAAAAAAATATATATATATATATATCTATATATATAGATATATATATACACAAAAGTGCAGGGAACACAAAGCTATTTGAAGATTTTATACAACATAAAAAAAAAAGCCAACCATATCCCTTGCCTAGCAAAGGTAATGTAACAATAGTGTTGATAGAGATGAATGAATGGTTCAAAGAAAAAAAAATTCAGCCAGAATGTGCATAGTAACACAACATAGTAGATGATGGCGGAAAAAGACCTGCACGGTCCATCCAGTCTGCCCAACAAGATAACTCATATGTGTATACCTTACCTTGATTTGTACCTGTCTTTTTCAGGGCACAGACCGTATAAGTCTGCCCAGCACTATCCCCGCCTGCCAACCACCAGCCCCGCCTCCCACCACCGGATCTGGCACAAACCGTATAAGTCTGCCCAGCACTATTCCCCGCCTCCCAACCACCAGCCCCGCCTCCCAACCACCAGCTCTAGCACAGACCCTATAAGTCTGCCCAGCACTATCCCCGCCTCCCAACCACCAGCCCCGCCTCCCACCACCAGCTCTAGCACAGACCCTATAAGTCTGCCCAGCACTATCCCCGCCTCCCAACCACCAGCCCCGCCTCCCACCACTGGCTCTGGCACAGACCGTATAAGTCTGCCCAGCACCATCCCCGCCTCCCAACCACCAGCCCCGCCTCCCAACCACCAGCTCTAGCACAGACCCTATAAGTCTGCCCAGCACTATCCCCGCCTCCCAACCACCAGCCCCGCCTCCCACCACTGGCTCTGGCACAGACCGTATATGTCTGCCCAGCACTATCCCCGCCTCCCAACCACCAGCCCCGCTTCCCACCATCGGCTCTGGCACAAACCGTATAAGTCTGCCCAGCACTATTCCCCGCCTCCCAACCACCAGTCCCGCCTCCCACCACTGGCTCTGGCACAGACCGTATAAGTCTGCCCAGCATTTTCCCCGCCTCCCAACCACCAGCCCCGCCTCCCACCACCGGCTGTGGCACAGACCGTATAAGTCTGCTCAGCACTATCCCCGCCTCCGAACCACCAGCCCCGCCTCCCACCACCAGCTCTAGCACAGACCCTATAAGTCTGCCCAGCACTATCCCCACCTCCCAACCACCAGCCCCACCTCCCAACCACCAACCCCTCTTCCCCCCACCAGCTCCGCCACCCAATTTCGGCTAAGTTCCTGAGGATCCATTCTATATATATATATACAAAAGTGCAAGAACACAAAGGCATTTGAAGATTTTATACAACATAAAAAAAAGCCAACCAAATCCCTTGCCTAGCAAAGGTAATGTAACAATAGTGTTGAAAGAGATGAATGAATGGTTCAAAGAAAAAAAATAAAGCCAGAATGTGCAAGTTAACTTATTCTTGAACCTGCAGTATTTGCAAAATAAAAAGCTTGCCATATTTGTGGGAGGTTATTGGAAAATAATGTACTGTTGGTAACCAGATGCTGCGGTAAAGATATAACAGTGAACCGTTTCCTCATGAAATATCGAGAAGTTTGCCAGTGCAAAGCATGAAGTTTGAGTGGTTAGAGCAATTGGTAAAGGCTTAGGGAAGCCAAACTTCCACATCTCATTCATGCTCCTTGTGACTTAAGACAAGTCGCTTAGGACCCCTTTCACCAAGCTGCAGTAAAAAGGGGCCAGCGCTGGCATTGGCGTGTAGATTTGTCGCGCAGTGAGGCCCCCTTTTACTGTAGCGGGTAGAAGGTTGTTTTTGGCCCCAAAAATAAATGGCACTGCGCTAATCACAGGGGTGTGATGCATGGCCATTTCTGAGGGGAGTCCTTACTGACGCCGACTCTCAAGAAAGATATAGTGGAATTGGAAAAGGTGCAGCGAAGAGCGACTAAAATGATAGCGGGGATGGGACGACTTCCCTATGAAGAAAGACTAAGGAGGCTAGGGCTTTTCAGCTTGGAGAAGAGACGGCTGAGGGGAGACATGATAGAGGTATATAAAATAATGAGTGGAGTGGAACAGGTGGATGTGAAGCGTCTGTTCACGCTTTCCAAAAATACTAGGACTAGGGGGCATGCGATGAAACTACAGTGTAGTACATTTAAAACAAATCGGAGAAAGTTTTTCTTCACCCAACGCGTAATTAAACTCTGGAATTCGTTGCCGGAGAACGTGGTGAAGGCGGTTAGCTTAGCAGAGTTTAAAAAGGGGTTAGACGGTTTCCTAAAGGACAAGTCCATAAACTGCTACCAAATGGACTTGGGAAAAATCCACAATTCCAGGAATAACAACATGTATAGAATGTTTGTACGTTTGGGAAGCTTGCCAGGTGCCCTTGGCCTGCATTGGCCGCTGTCGTGGACAGGACTCTGGGCTCGATGGACCCTTGGTCTTTTCCCAGTGTGGCATTACTTATGTACTTATGTACCTATTTCGATGACAGTAAAGGCTTTTGCACTAACTCAGCAGTAACTGGGCAGCACACAGGACTACCCGATTACACTGGGTTAAGCCCCAGTGCTTCCAAAATATTCTTGTCATGCCGGAAATGGTGCACACTGGGGGGTGGGAATTATGGTTGGGCTCCTGTGGTACACGCAGGACGTCAGACTCACAGAAACAGAAGCCTGCGTGGCTGCATTGCTGATCTGCAAGGGCAGGCTTCTACACAGAATGCTGCTAGTGGAGGAGTAGCCTAGTAGTTAGTGCAGTGGACATTGATTCTGGGGAACTGGGTTCAATTCCCACTACAGTTCCTTGTGACTCTGGGGAAGTCACTTAACCCTCCATTGCCCCTGGTACAAAATAAGTACCTGAATAAATGTAAACTGCTTCGAATATAGTTGCAAAAACCTCAGAAAGGTTGTATATCAAGTATCATTTCCCTTAATACAGCTTAGTAAAAGGGCCCCATATTTTAAAACTGAAACATTACTGATACTCAAAAATATTATATATCTAGAATTCCCAAAACTGACAGAATGGAAAACAACCAAAAAGGAAGAGTAATCTAGGTGATATATATTTTAAAACATAAAATAAAATCTTAGGGAATTGTGTGACTAATGGTGAAAGTGAAAACTTTAGCCAAACAACTGGTTTCACATACAGCACCACGGGATGCAATAGAAATTAACCTTTAGAATTTAAATATTCTAAACTCCGTCCCTTTGTTAAGTTCTCTTGCTCATTTCATTTGCTGTTTCAGCCCTCAGACCATTTCTATTTACATATGCTCAGAATCCTGCTGTTTAGAACTCTCCGCTCACCAGACAGGGCAATTAATCATTCCCAAATCCTCCTGCCGAGCACTCAAGGACTCCGACAGCAGACTCAGCCAATCAGAAAGCACAGGTGAACTTCCAACCTGCAGGAAAGCCCAACACCCTGACCCACTGCCAGCATGCTTTTTCCTTTTCAGCTGCTTAGTTGTTCAAGAATAACACCCTGATCAGTGCCCTTGTAACACACAAAATTTAAGAAGCCAAAGAATTCCACTCACTCCTTCATGTGCCCTATACCTAGTTATTTATTATTCATGCGTTTACAACCTTTTAGAAGAAATTCACCTAAGGCAATGTACCTCAAGAATAAGCCAAACTTCTACAATAGAGAACTGTAGCAGTAAACATATTCAAATAATATACATGGAGGGGCATAATCGAATGGGGCGCCCAAGTTTTCCTGAGGGCGTCCTCGCAGGACATCCTCGCGAAGGGGCGGGGAAACCCGTATTATCGAAACAAGATGGGCGTCCATCTTTCGTTTCGATAATACGGTCGGGGACGCCTAAATCTCAACATTTAGGTCGACCTTAGAGATGGTTATCCCCGATTTTCGGCAATAATGGAAACCGAGGACGCCCATCTCAGAAACGACCAAATCAAAGCCATTTGGTCGTGGGAGGAGCCAGCATTCGTAGTGCACTGGTCCCCCTCACATGCCAGGACACCAACCGGACACCCTAGGGGGCACTGCAGTGGACTTTAGAAAAAGCTCCCAGGTGCATAGCACCCTTACCTTGTGTGCTGTGCCCCCCAACCCCCCCAAAACCCACTCCCCACAACTGTACACCACTACCATAGCCCTTAGGGATGAAGGGGGTCACCTAGATGTGGGTACAGTGGGTTTGTGGTGGGTTTTGGAGGGCTCACATTTACCAACACAAGTGTAACAGGTAGGGGGGATGGGCCTGGGTCTGCCTGCCTGAAGTGCACTGCAGTACCCCCTAAAACTGCTCCTGGGACCTGCATACCGCTGTCATGGAGCTGGGTATGATATTTGAGGCTGGCATAGAGGCTGGAAAAAATATTATTTTTTTTAGGGTGGGAGGGGGTTAGTGACCACTGGGGGAGTAAGGGGAGGTCATCCCTGATTCCCTCCGGTGGTCATCTGGTCAGTTGGGGCACCTTTTTGAGGCTTGGTCGTAAGAAAAAATGTTGTGCTCATCAGGGACGCCCTTCTTTTTTCCATTATCGGTCAAGGACGCCCATGTGTTAGTCACGCCCCAGTCACGCCTTCGTTACGCTTTCGACACGCCCTCGTGAACTTTGGCCGTCCCCGCGATGGAAAGCAGTGGAGGACGCCCAAAATCAGCTTTTGATTATGCCAATTTGGGCGACCCTGGGAGAAGGACACCCATCTCCCGATTTTTGTCGAAAGATGGGTGCCCTTCTCTTTCGAAAATAAGCCTGATAGTTCGCTACTTACCATGTCAACACCATACACAACAAAACATCTGAAGAGACAGCATGGGTGTAAGCAGAGGTGGAATATTAGACAGATAAGATACCCCTCCCTCCCCTTTTTACAAAGCCATGCTAGCAGCTGCCACGCGGCAATGCCGACACAGCCCATTCAGAGTGGATGGGTTATGTCAGTATTACCGCACCAGCAATCGCTAGCGTGGCTTTGTAAAAGGGGCCATAGAGTAACAGGAGTTTGATAGAAGCAATGGTGACTAACTTAATGAAAAATTACACATGGAGTTAGTAAAGGTGCAGTAAAATGGTTTCAGGTTGAGTAGGCGTGGATAAGGAAGTCCTGCTGCGATAAGTATCTATGTGCAGTATGTTCTTGAAAATGATGGGTAGACAGAGCCAGTGATTTTTACTAGTATAATATCTGGAGGGGTAAACATCCAGCTGGCAGTCCTTGCCAGGCCATGTCTGGGTGCCAGCACTGAATATCTGGGAATACTCAGCAAGCTAAAACTTAGCTGGTTAAGTGCGATATTCGGCACTTAACTGGCTAAGAAAAACTGCATAAAGATAGGGCTGTGTTTTATGTGATCCTGTTTATGTGGTTATCTTAGCTGTTTAAGTGCCGAATATCGGCACTTAACTGGCTAAGTCAGTGGTCTTCAATGCAAGGCCCGGAGGCCAATGATGGCCCTTAGAGACCTCCAGGACCACCTTGAGACACAGCTGGGTCCAGGGCAGGACCGGACCCCTCCCTCCTCCACCTGTGCCACCATGCTGCACCCCCCCTCTCCGCCCCCACCCGCTCCCTTACCTATCTTTGTCTGGCTCAAGTTGGTTTGATGGTCTGACTGTTCCTCCCTCAGTCTGTTGTCTGCTGCTTCTGTGATTGCATTAACACGATAAACTGGGTCACCCAGGTTATTGCGTTAATACAATCATTCGGGTCCTGGCACACAGGAACAGGAGATAGGCAGACCTGGAAGCAGGCAGGCAGGAAAGAAGAAGCTTGCCAATGTCAGACCCTCCTTTGGAGGCCAGGCCCGGGGAAATTCGTCCCCCCTCTTGGCAGCCCTGGAGACGTCCAAGATGGACCCCATCATCTTTCTAGGTTTGGTTGTTTGGTTGTTTTTGCTACACTCTACTTCTCTACCCAAACTCACAACACAACACAACACAAACAAATACTCCACCATAACCACACCATACTGCTCTCTTCCCATCTCACAAAATCTAAAAATTCTTGGAGTTACCATTGATCGAAACCTCACACTCGATACCCACGTGAAGAATACAACGAAAAAGATGTTCTACTCCATGTGGAAACTCAAAAGAGTAAAACCTTTCTTCCCGAGACACATCTTCCGTACCCTGGTACAATCAATAGTAATAAGTCACCTGGACTATTGCAACGCACTATACGCGTGCTGCAAAGAACAGACTATCAAAAGCTCCAAACAGCCCAGAACACCGCCGCCAGACTTATATTTGGAAAAACTAAATATGAAAGTGCAAAACCCCTAAGAGAGAAAGGTCACTGGCTCCCACTCAAGGAACGTATTGCTTTCAAGATCTGCACATTGGTACACAAAATCATTCACGCAGATGCCCCAATCTACATGCTAAATCTTGTGGACCTACCTCCCAGAAACGCCATAAAATCATCCCGCAAATTTCTCAATCTGCACTTCCCCAGCTGTAAAGGACTAAAATACAAGCTGATACACTCTACCACCATCTCTTACATGAGCACACAGTTGTGGAATGCACTACCCACAACCCTGAAAACTACCGACGAAATAACTGACTTTCGCAAATCTTTAAAGACACATCTCTTCAACAAAGCCTACAAAGAGAACCCATAGCCTTACAAAACTACCTCATTAATCTACCCAGCTATGGCAATTCCCTTTATATACTATCCTCCCTAACACCTCCTTCACTCTTCCATTACTTAATCTCTGCACATTACCAATTGTATCCGATACCCTGTAATATCCATGTCATAACAAAACTCTGCAAATAGGTGGGATAATGTGGGATACAAATGCAATAAAATAAACAGAGAAAGGGAAGTGGAAAGGGGAAAGATCTGCATGTTTGAAGGAGAAGGCAGACAACAAACACACTGCCAGCTGAATATCGGGCCCCAGGTGCTTTTTACAAGTCTCATTACGGCCATAAAATGATGGGAAACGCAAAAAGACGTACCAACAGCCTTCAAAAACGGGACAAGTCCTTTTATTCCACAATGTAGAAACTCAAACTTGTAGATGTACAAGTTTGAGTTTTTACGTTGTACAAGAGGTGTGGTAGCCGTGTTAATCCACTCGTAAAGGTAATCAATAGAAATCAAACAAAATTAAAACATGGAAAAGAAAATAAGATGATACCTCTTTTATTGGACATAACTTAATACATTTCTTGATTAGCTTTCAAAGGTTGCCCTTCTTCGTCAGATCGGAAATAAGCAAATGTGCTAGCTGACAGTGTATATAACAGTCCAGGGGCGTAGCCAGACACCCAATTTTGGGTGGGCCTGGGCCCAAGATGGGTGGGCAGAAGAACCCCACCCCATCCCATAGGTGATTTGGTCTCTCCTCTCACCTGCATGCCATATGGTCTCTCAAATATCCCTCCTCTCCTGCACACCTTTTAAATTTCAGATTTTCACCGGCAGTGAGGAGCAACTAATACACACTACTTATGTAGGCCCCACATCCTTCCCACTGATGCAGCTTCCTGTTTCCGCAGAGGCGGGAATACGTCGGAGGGGAGGCTGTGGGGCCGGTGTAAGCAGTATGTATCAGTCGCTGCTTCCTGCAGGCGAAGATCTGCTATTTATAAGGTATGCAGGAGGGACAGTTGTTTGGAGTTTTCAGCTTGGGAATCTCTGCCGGCCACATCATAGGTGTGCTGCTACTGGTGGGCCTGAGCTCAAAGTGGGTGGGCCTGGGCCCACCCAAGCCCACCCTTGGCTACGCCACTGTAACAGTCCCTCATAGATGGTCTAGCAGGGTGGGTAGGAGATGTACATGGGGACTTCAAAGCATTCCATGCACATCTCCTACCCACCCTGCTAGACCATCTATGAGGGACTCTTATATACACTGTCAGCTAACACATTTGCTTATTTCTGATCTGACGAAGAAGGGCAACCTTTGAAAGCTAATCAAGAAATGTATTAAGTTATGTCCAATAAAAAAAGGTATCATCTTATTTTCTTTTCCATGTTTTAATTTTGTTTGATTTCTATTGATTACGTTGTACAAAAACTGACTTGCCCATTTTTGAAGGCTCTTGATACGTATTTTTGTGTTTTCCATTGTGGTTTGTGCTTTGGAATCTCTCTGTTCTGTTTCATAAAATAAAACGATGGGAAAACAACCCCAGCTTTTGGGGTTATTTTCACTGAGTTGGGAGTACCTGGCCTCACTGTAATAATGGTGCTTGCAAAGTGGCTCGTAAGCAAAGTTATGAATTTATCATGGAAGTCATCAACCTTCCTTTTACCACAACTTGAGAACTTGCTCAGGTGACAATGACGTTCCATTTTTCAAAGACAATGCAGTGTGTTGCAGAATACTGGGTAGAGTAAATAGATGCTATGATACCAGTTGAACTGTGAAGACAGTAGCCCCAAGTTCAGTTCTTTTGTCTACCAGGCTTGGTGAATCCCAAAGATGGTGTCTTCAAGTCCTACAGGGTAGAGAGGTTGGATGATTAATGAAAGATCACAGAAGCACACAGCCTCAGAATACATCACCCTCCGAGGCATTCTTTAGTGGGGGAGGTGGGATGGTTCATTCATCCAGTATAAATGTCAGATGGAACTGGGAATTAAAAAATGGAAGAGAAACTACAAAATATAATGAATGGGTCCATTTTTTATAACCCTATAAATACAAAGCACACACTTTCTATGAAAAATCAGATCACTACTACTACTACTATTAAACATTTCTATAGCGCTACTAGACTTATGCAGCGCTGTACAAATTAACATGAAAAGACAGTCCCTGCTCAACAGAGCTTACAATCTAAATTGGACAGACGAAAAAGACAGCTAAGGGTGGGGAAATTGCAGTGGTAGGGGTGATAAGTGAGGGTGTTGAGTAAGAGAGTCATGGTTAGGAGTCGAAAGCAGTAGCAAAGAGGTGGGCTTTAAGCCTAGACGAAGACAGCCAGAGACTGAGCCTGACGTACCGGCTCAGGGAGTGTATTCCAGGCATAGGGAGCAACGAGATAGAAGGAACGGAGCCGGGAGTTAGCAGTGGGGGAGAAGGGGGATGACAGGAGACATTTACCCAGCGAACGGAGTTCACGGGGAGGAGTGTAGGGAGAGATGAGAGCGGAAAGGTACTGAGGAGCTGCGGATTGGATGCACTTGTAGGTCAAAAGGAGAAGTTTGAACCGTATGCGGAAGCGGATAGGGAGCCAGTGAAGCGACTTGAGGAGAGGGCTAACGTGAGTATAGCGACTCTGGCAGAATATAATAATCAGCCTTATATAATATAATATAATAATATAAAGATCAGCCTTTAATATGCCCCTTCTACTCTCTCCCCCCTCCCCCGGCTTCATTACAACATGTCTATAGGGCATATTTTGTTGCTGCTTCTTAAAAAATGTTTTTGCAATGAGAATAACTTATCTCCAATGTAAAGATCATAAATCATTGCAGAAGATATCAGTGACTTTAGTCTTGGTAGGTTGGCTGTTAACAAGAGAAAATGGTAACACAAAGAAGGAACTACAAGTAACATTTGAACCCCATTGTGCAGGGCACGAGAGTGCATGTCTCTTCGGTGGCTACTACATGTATTCTGCTAGGTTGAGTATCTTGCTTCCCATAGTTCTTCTTCCTGATTTGCTTTGTATAACATTCATTTAAAATTGTGTGTACTAGTAAGGCAACTAACATGTATCTTAGTGTTTCAATGGAAAAGGTAATGTGAGTTTGTTTGCTTTGTTTTTATTTATTTATATTTTTCAAATAAAGTCATTCAGTAAGCACTCAAGCAAGAGCTACTCATAGAAATTGTTGGGTTTTTTTTTTTTTGGCAACTGCATTCAAAGCAATTTATATACTATATACAGGTATTTATTTGTACCTGGGGCAATGGAGGGTTAAACCACTAAGCTACAGTGAGAATCCAACCCCGTTCCCCAGGATCAAGGTCCGCTGTGCTAACCACTAGGTCACTCCTCCACTAGCAACATTCCATGTAGAATCTCAAATAGGGAAAGGGAAATAGGACTTTATACCACCTTTCTGTGGTTTTGCAACTACATTTAAAGCAGTTTACATATTATATACAGGTTCTTATTTCAATGGAAGGTTAAGTGACAATGGAGGGTTCAGTGACTTGCCCAGAGTCACAAGGAGCTGCAGTGACCCAGAATCAAAGTCCACTGCACTAACCACTTGGCTACTCCTCCACTAGCGACATTCCATGTAGAATCCCAAATAGGGAAAGAGAAATAGGACTTTATACCTTTCTGTGGTTTTGCAACTACATTTAAAGCAGTTTACATATTATGTACAGGTACTTCTTTGTACCTGAGGCAATGGAGGGTTAAGTGATTTGCCCAACATCACAAGGAGCTGTAGTGGGAATTGAACCCAAGATCAAAGTCCGCTGCACTAACCCCTAGGCTACTCCTTCACTAGCAACATTCTGTGTAGAATCTCATTGTAACATAGTAAATGACGGCAGATAAAGACCTGAACGGTCCATCTAGCCTGCCCAACAAGACAAACTCATTTTACATGCTATGCGATACTTTATATGTATACCCGAGTTTGATTTGTCCTTGCCATTCTCAGGGCACAGACCGTAAGTCTGCCCAGCACTGTTCCTGTACTAAAAGTTCTGAAGATTCAGGAATCCTAAAGAGTTACAAAATTCCGGAATCCCAATTAGTAGCAACATTCCATGTAGAACCCCAATGAGCAGGGCTTTTTTTGAGGGGGTACTTGGGGGTACTGAGTACCGGCACCTTTTTCATTGTCTGCTAAAACTGACTCATGGTCCCCAAGTTATAGTAAAAGAGCTCAGGCTCAACACACCAATTCTGCCTTTTCATAGATTCTGTGACTGGTTGCAGGGGTCCTGGCTATTGTGGGGTGGGTCCCTCAGTGATCACCCCACCCCTGAAGGGTGGTATGGCATTTGAATACCGGCACCTTTTTTGCTAGAAAACACACACTGCCAATGAGTAACATGGTAACATAGTAAATGACGGCAGATAATGACCTGTACGGTCCATCCAGTCTGCCCAACAAGATCAACTCATTTTACATGGTATGTGATACTTTATATATATACCCGAGTTTGATTTGTCCCTGCCTTTCTCAGGGCACAGACTATAAAAGTCTGCCCAGCAATGTTCCTGTACTAAAAGTTCTGAAGATTCTGGAATCCTAAAGAGTTACAAGATTCCAGAATCCCAATTAGTAGCAACATTCCATGTAGAACCCCAAAGAGTAACATAGTAACATATAGTAACATAGTAAATGATGGCAGATAAAGACCTGAACGGTCCATTCAGTCTGCCCAACAAGATACTCATTTTACATGGTATGTAATACTTTATATGTATACCTGAGTTTGATTTGTCCTTACCTTTCTCAGGGCACAGACCATTGACGTCTGCCCAGCACTGTTCTTGTATTAAAAGTTCTGAAGGTAACCGTGCCATTACGCACACAATTACAGATATAAGGTTCACACTTAGGTCTAGATTCTATATATGGCGCCAAAACAATTGACACAGAAAAAAAGCATTATTGTATAAGTCACATTAGGCATGGTTAGGAGTGGCCTAGTGATTAGAGCACTGGTCTTGCAATCCAGAGATGGCTGGTTCAAATCCTGCTGCTGCTCCTTGTGGTTTTGGGCAAGTCACTTAACCCTCCATTGCCTCAGGTACAAACTTAGATTGTGAGCCCTCCTGGGACAGAGAAATATCCAGAGTACCTGAATGTAACTCACCTTGAGCTACTACTGAAAAAGGTGTGAGCAAAATCTAAATAAATAAGATTCTGGAATCTTAGAGTGACAAGATTCCATGCAGCATCTCAAAGAGTAGCGACATTCCATATAGAACCCCAAAGAATAGCAATATTCTAGAGTGGAGGAGTGGCTTAGTGGTTACAACACCAGTCTTGCAATCCAGAGGTGGCCAGTTCAAATCCCGCTGCTGCTCCTTGTGATCTTGGGCAAGTCACTTAACCCTCCATTGCCTCAGGTATAAACAGATTGTGAACCCTCCTGGGACAGAGAAATATCCAGAGTGCCTGAATGTAACTCACCTTGAGCTACTACTGAAAAAGGTGTGAGCAAAATCTAAAATAAAAAATAATGGTTTATAGAATAGTGCTTATGCCCCTGAATCATATCTAACTTTAGGCTTGGCTATCAACACCAACTGAAACATGATACAAATGTGCATACCTACATTAAGCACATTTCCTTGTTATTCTATAACAATGCTTGCTAGTTTTAGGAATGCCCCTGTTCCGCCCATTTCTGTGCCCCCTTTTTCAAATCACGCATTCCTAAATTTATGCATGTAGGGTTCAATTAACTTTGGTTAGTGCCAATGATTGTTTGTTAAAAAGCCAATTATGGATGCTAACTAGATAGTTATTCAATTAAATTGTGCATGAAAATTGGATGCACGCCCAAATTTGCACACACAAGTTTTGGCAACTTTTACAGAATTAGGGGTTTAGTGCATATCATCCCAGTGCCTACTTTCTTTAGGCGATCTATTGAGAATTACCCCAAGTGTCTTTATTTAGGCGTATTCCCTCTGATATTCGAAACCATTTAACCAGCCAGAAATGGCACCTGGCCAGTTAAATCATGCATAACTCCCGCTGAATATCCTTGGTCAGCAGATAGTGGCTAGCCGGTTATATCGCATGATATAACTGGTTAGCTGCGAATATTTAGCACCACTTAAGAGGCTAATTTAGCCGTGTGAATACCTGGTATATCTTTGGCCAGTTTGAACTTGACTGACCAGTGCTGAATATCGACTTAGCTGGTTAAGTTCAAACCAGGCAAAAATAAACCGAACATTCAATGCCAATCACCAGCATTGAATATCCGGGCTGAGCGTTGACTGCGGCAGACAGCCCGGTTACCTCCCGCGGTCTGACTATCAGCTCCATTGTTATGTTTATCTATTTATTAGGATTTATGTACTGCCTTTTTGAAGAAATTCACTCAAGAACAAAAGAATAAGTCAAACATAAGCAACAATTATATCAATAAAAATATTCAAATTTTACAATACAGGGTATGGTATAGTATGTTACATTACAATGTCAACACAATGTATAAGATAACATTTTAACAGACAGCATAGGGTGTGAACAAAGATGCAGGGCTTTTTATGAGGGGGTACTTGGGGGTATTGAGTACTGGCACCTTTTCTATTATCTGGTAAAATTGACCCATGGACCCCAAGTTTTAATGAAAGAGCTCAGGCCCTACACACCAATTCTGCCTTGTTATAGATTCTGTGACTGATTGCAGGGGGCCTGGCTATTTTGGGGTGAGTCCCTCAGTGATCACCCCACCCCCTGAAGAGTGGCCTGGCATTTGAGTACCGGCACCTTTTTTGCTAGAAAAAACACACTGCAAAGATGGGACATATAGATAGATAAGACAGAGTAACATGAGTAAGAAAATAAGGAGACTAATTTAAATTTATAGAATTGCCCTTATAATGCTGTCAGTAGGCCTTTGGGCTATACCAAAATGCATTTTGTTTCTAAAACAAGGCTTAAACTAATTTTGCAAACTTCAGGTGAAAAATCTACCTAAAATAATTGGCATAAATATAATTGAGATTTCTACTTTGAAATGTGATGTATTGGGGAAATTTTCAAACAGCCAGTGTTACTGCAAAGTCTACAAAAATTACCTGAAGACCTTCTAACACTACAAGGTCAAAAGGGCCTTTCAGGTTCTGTTTGAAAGGGCAAATTTTGAATTTAAATAGTCTACTGTTTTCCTAACATGCCTTTCCTCCACTGCTAACGTACCCATGCATAATTTTCACTAGACCGAGAGTTACAAATTTCAGAGAAGCCAATTATTCAAATTATTCACTTTTTTTTTAAACCTAGGGATATGATTTTGAAAATTGTCACTATATGTGACAGTTTGTGGAGGGAAAAGAATAGGAAGGGTGGAAGAATTAAAAGATAGGAGGTTGAAGGAGAGGGCAATGAGAAGATATTCCACGCTGGAACACATTTTTTCCCCCCTCCCTTTTGAATTTCACTTTTGTGACGGCCTGAGTTATGAGTTATGGCTCTGCCTTCAGAGATAGATGATCTGTTGTTTGATTAGACACCCTGACCTTTTACGGGTACTGATCACTGATGTTCGCTTCCATTCTCCTACTCCGTGGCCCACTTCACTTCTTTGGTGCATTGTTGGCGCGGTGTTGTCGATTCCCTCTGATTTGCAGTGCTGTTCTTTGATTAGGCACCCTGACCTTTTATGGATACTGAACACTGACGTTGAACTGGGCTGAACACGGAATTCTCACTTCTGAAAAGTTGTTCCGTTGTTGCACCAGTGGGAAATTACTTTTCAGTTCCGAGCCCATCATAACAGACCAAAAACATTTGTGCTTAGGGTTTTTTGCTTCTTTTTTTTTTCCAAACAAGTATAACTACATTCACAGCTTATCTTGTGGCTTTTGCTCACAGTGATTCATTTTATCATATAAGTGGTTGTAATTGCTGGGAATATATTAATGCTTCATGGTATTTAAGCACACTGTGTACTTGGGAGAGACCTTCCACATACATCTCAGATAGATAGATAATAGTATTATATATTAAAACTGCTATATTGGTTTATCTGCATGTGGCTACCTTCCCAACATAATTATTTTTCTTTAGTAAAAGCTATTAGCGATCTATTTGCTAGGGTTTACGATCAATAGCTTCTGTGATATTTGTGTAGCAGGCGCAAAATAATCAATTGAAGGTCATATAAAGCAAATTACCATCTCTGTATAATGATTCTTTTTTTTTTCTGGGATTGGTTTTATTATTTCATCAGAGTCAAGCCTTCAGAGCGCACTCTCTTTCTTTAAGATTGAGACATAGAAGGCGGGTTTTGCAAACAGAATTAATTTCAGTTTTGGATCTTATTTTGCCAAGCTATTGAATCCGAAGATTGGTAAGCTGGAAATCTTTCAAAATAGTTCAGAATGACTGGTCCCAGCTATGAAAGAACTTCCCCCCCCCCAAGGGGGTGGTGCAAGGTTATTAGGTGCCCTAGGTGAATGGTCTGCTTTGTACCCCCTCCATTCACTTCAAGGACCCTCGACACTCCCCTTGGATTTTTGATAACCTCAGAAATTATGGTCACCTCAATGCCACACCTCCCAGAACAGTATTGTAAAAATTATTAATTGAACATCGTGCATGTAAATGAGGACAATATCCAAAAGATGTTTACCAGTGTAATAGGATATTTGGAAATTCCCGCTTGCAGGAGCAAAAGGCTTCTACCTGAATCACACCACCAACTCAGCTGCAGCCTGATATTTCTGAATAAAAGAGGCTTATATCTGAGGCAAATAGCTGTTTGCATTCCATTTGATCTGAAGTGCAGCCCGTGCTCTGCTGCCTGACTGGTCTATCTGAGGAACACTTTGCCACCTGCTGGACAACTGACTTCATCAACATCCAGGTTGTATAGTTGTAATGTAATTGCTGTGCGGTTGATGTATTGGGCTAGGGTAGCTGGCTGAATTAGAAGCCTGCCTTAGGGTTCATGTGCGTTTACTCTGATCTATTTTCATGATAAGACCTTCTTTATCATTAATCTTGCCTTTTCATTTTGTTCTTACTACTAAGAATGTCAGTTCTTGTTAGTATTTAGGCATTAGAATTTGGATCTATAAATAAAGGGAACATAATCACTCTCCAGACAGTACACTCTCTAATACCAAAGTGTCACCATTTCATATTTTTCCATAATTCATACTGAGTATCACATTCCCCAATTACACCCCAAAAGCATGTAATCTGTATATGCCCCACACGCTCTTCCTGTACATAAAAGTATGGCTTTTTGTTTGTGCGACTATTGGGACTATTCACAGCTGTTCTTTGCTGTCACCCTCAAAGTTGCTGCCCTAGGCAATCGCCTAGTCTTGCTTGATGGTTGGTTGGCCCTGCACTTCTTTCCTACACCCCTCAGTACGATCATTTAGAGAAAGTAAGTCTACTCTTTGTGCCCTTTTTTTTAGGTTATCATTTTTGATATTGAAAACATATTTAAGAATAGTTAGATATTTTACAGAAAGATTTTAACATAAACGAGAGACTTTCATTGACACACTTGCTTATGCATTCATAGCTAACTCTTTTCTCTGCCTTGTATGCAGTTTTATCAAATACCTCCAGGGTGTTTATTGTAGATGATTTTATATGAAATTAGAGTCCATGTAAGTGAAAGATGGATATTAGTGTATATTCCTTGCAGTAGTGCTGTCTCATACACTTAGAATGTCAGCTAAACCATAGTATAGATTAGAACATCACTGTGAAGACTCAGAACTCTTGAAACAAATCTTCTTTAATGCAATCAAACAAAGGAAAAACAACTTGCAGTTTGTAGTGCTGCAAAAGAGTTTCTGCCTTGCAGAACTGGGAGTCTGTCCTCTACCAGCTCACCATGGAAGCCAGGAAATCTCAGCACTAGCTGGTGAGTAGATGCTGTCAATGTTTTAAATGGTGCAAATTTGATGATGTTCGAAGGCTTTTGAAAGGCTTAAAGCAGCTAGGCATAATGCTAGACACAGTTCTTAGAAACCCATGCTGCAGACAGATTCCTATTACTCAATGGAGAGACAATGTGCAGGCTACATTCCATCATACACAGGGATAAGAAACTAGCCAATAGGAAAAATCTTACAAAGCATAAGGAACTGGGACATGTGCGCAGGAAAAGCCTATTGCAGGAAGACTAATATTTACATAGTAACATAGTAGATGACGGCAGAAAAAGACTGCACGGTCCATCCAGTCTGCCCAACAAGATATATATGCCACATTTTGTGTATACCTTACCTTGATTTGTACCTGTCTTTTTCAGTGCATAGACCGTATAAATCTGCCCAGCACTATCCCCGTCTCCCACTACCGGCTCTTGCCACCCAGTCTCGGCTAAGCTCCTGAGGATCCATTCCTTCTGAACAGGATTCCTTTATGTTTATCCCACGCATGCTTGAATTCCGTTACCGTTTTCATCTCCACTACCTCCCGCGGGAGGGCATTCCAAGCAACCACTACTCTCTCCGTGAAAAAATACTTCCTGACATTTTTCTTGAGTCTGCCCCCCTTCAATCTCATTTCATGTCCTCTCGTTCTACCGCCTTCACATCATGTAGTCCAAAGGTACTTCCTGGCTTTCTTAAAGGCATAAGCAATGTAACCTGTTACAGACAATGCAATCTAATATAACAATGTCCAACATATACATGTAAAAAATAAACAACCTGCCTCCATATCCTGCTGCTCTTCTCTCCATCCTCTTTCTCATCCCTGAACAGGTCTTGAGGTGGTAGGGATAGTGAGCCCCTTGAACGTCAAATAGGTCAAAGAACTCCATCCTTGCCAGGGACTGATTACTCTGCTCATCTATGATGACATATATCTCTACTGCCTTGGTGATTTAAATTTGCAATTAGAAGTTCTTGATTCAAATGTTATTACTTTTAAGGATTTTTAAAAATTTTGTACGACCTTTTTTTCTGTAAATTGTGGCCCTTTTTTTTTGGAAATGTGGCCCTACTTATGAGAAGAGACACTCGCTGGATTTCCTTGCTATTTATCCTTCCGAATTAGTAGATTTCACTGATTGTTCAGTAATTCCTTGGTCTGAACATGTTACATTGCAGTTTAATTTAAGTATTTGTTTAATTAAACCTATTGTAAGGAGGCCAATTAAATCAATTTTGACTAGGAGTAATATTGATGATGCTTCTTTTTGGTGAGAGATGAGTACATCATTATCAATATTGTTTTGATTAAGTCTTACTGGGACTCTGCTTCTCTGTCTATACTCGATAAGATAGCGCCTTTGAGAAACAAGGAGATCAAAATAGGTAGGACATCTCCATGGTTCTCCGATGACTTAAAGGCGTTGGAGCAAAACTGTTGATGCGTTGAGCTGCGATAGCAGAAGACCTTGATCCCAGGGGATAAGGAATTATGGAAGATAACTTTTAAGAACTACAAGACTGAAATTGCTGTTGCTAGGAGAACTTATTATTCATCTTTAATAGGCTCTGGACCTGTCAACAGTAAGAGATTATTTAGCCTAGTGAATAATTTGACTGTTCTGCCTGCATCTCATTCTAATTTTCCGATTATGCAGACTTCGGCTCAGGATTTAGCAGATTTTTTTTCCCTAACAAGGTCTCACAGATTTGTTCCGATTTGGAAAATAACAAACTCAATTACCATAGTTCTCAGATTGTTATTAGCTCTACGTTAGAAGGGCCAATAGTTGGTGATCGAGTTTGGGATACCTTTCAGCCTATCTCAACTAAGGAGTTGCATTCTCTGCTTCTGAAAATTTCTCATTCTCAATGTACATTAGAGAGTAACATAGTAACTTAGTAGATGACAGCAGAAAAAGACCTGCACGGTCCATCCAGTCTGCCCAACAAGATAAACTCATATGTGCTACTTTTTGTGTATACCTGACCTTGATTTGTACCTGTCCTCTTCAGGGCACAGACTGTATAAGTCTGTCCAGCACTATCCCCGCCTCCCAACCACCAGCCCCGCCTCCCACCACCGGCTCTGGCACAGACTGTATAAGTCTGCCTAGCATTATCCCTGCCTCCCAACCATCAGCCCCGGCACAGTCCGTATAAGTCTGCCCAGCACTATCCCCGCCTCCCAACCACCAGTCCCGCCTCCCACCACCGGCTCTGCCACCCAATCTCGGCTAAGCTCCTGAGGATCCATTCCTTCTGAACAAGATTCCTTTATGTTTATCCCACGCATGTTTGAATTCCGTTACCGTTTTCATTTCGACCACCTCCCGCGGGAGGGCATTCCAAGCATCCACTACTCTCTCCGTGAAGAAATACTTCCTGACATTTTTCTTGAGTCTGCATATGTCGTCCTGTTTCTCTATTTTCAATGATACCTCAGACTGTCTTGCTTTGGCTTACAATGGGCATTAACGTTACTCAAGGGCTATATGCCCTCTGATATGCGCCAAATTTTCCCTACTCCTATATTAAAGGGTAAGGGGTTAAAACCATCTTCCTCTTAAAGCTATTGTGCCAATGCTAGCATTCCATTGTTTACTGAAGTGTTAGACTCATATGTTGGTTGTCAGTTTTCTGCTTATTTAATTAGGTTCTCATGTTTATATTATACCCAATTTAGGTTTAGATCAGCAAACAGTACAGAAACTCTGCGTTCCCTCTGACCTCATATGTAAAGGAGCAGTTAAGCTTAGGTCAATAGCTGTTATTGCTGCAATTCGACAACTCTGCAGCTTTTGATGCATTTAACCATATTCTGCCGTTAGAACGACTGGATGAAATAGGTATTTCAGGAAGAGTATTTAAATGGTTTAAGGAATTTCTTGTCAATCTCAGTTATCAAGTTAGTATTTTCCTTATCCCTTATTTGTCCTCTTTGTCTGTCCTGATTAGATTGTAAGCTCTGTCAAGCAGGGACTGTCTCTTCATGTTCAAGTGTACAGCGCTGCGTATGTGTAGTAGCGCTATAGAAATGATCAGTAGTAGTAGTAGTAGTGTTTGGGATTCCGGAATCTTGCTACTCTTTGGGATTCTAGAATCTTGCTAGTCTTTGTCCTTATCCCTTATTTGTCCTGTTTGTCTGTCCTAATTAGATTGTAAGCTCTGTCGAGCAGGGACTGTCTCTTCATGTTCAAGTGTACAGCGCTGCGTATGTGTAGTAGTGCTATAGAAATGATCAGTAGTAGTGTTTGGGATTCCAGAATCTTGCTACTCTTTGGGATTCTAGAATCTTGCTAGTCTTTGTCCTTATCCCTTATTTGTCCTGTTTGTCTGTCCTGATTACATTGTAAGCTCTGTCGAGCAGGGACTGTCTCTTCATGTTCAAGTGTACAGCGCTGCGTATGTGTAGTAGCGCTATAGAAATGATCAGTAGCAGTAGTAGTGTTTGGGATTCCAGAATCTTGCTAGTCTTTGTCCTTATCCCTTATTTGTCCTGTTTGTCTGTCCTGATTACATTGTAAGCTCTGTCGAGCAGGGACTGTCTCTTCATGTTCAAGTGTACAGTGCTGCATACATCTAGTAGTGCTATAAAATGATAAGTAGTAGTACTAGTAATACCCGTGCGGAAATCAAAGTGTATTATATAATAATGCATGTAATTTAATTGGTTAACTAGCTAATCAGGGCTGTTAATTGGGTTTTAACAAGCATTTATCAACACTAATTGGTATTAAGATTTATGCGCATAACTCGCTATGCATATTCTATAAAATGGTGCACCAAAATTCTAAGTCACATAGTTGAAATTGGACATGCCATTGACAGGGTGTAGGCATTTCTAAAATCTATACACTGTTATAGAATACATCCATTCTGTGCATAATTTAGGCTTTGGAATTTACGCCAAGTAAAACATGGCATAAATGGCAACAACTACATATGGTTGCTTGGAGAGGTGTTTGGCGTTATTCTATATACCGCATGAAAATTTAAGTCTATTTTATAAAATTTAGGTGTATTTTACAGAATAGGCCTAGGTGTATTTTCTTTTTCTGCGCAGAATTTTCAGGCGCCATAGACAAAGAAATCAACCACCGAAATGAAGAAACAATATCCGCTATGAGCAGAACAAGTCAGGAGAGGGAGTAGCATCACCAACAAAGCTCTTCCAATAAAGTACAGGAGACGGAGACGGTGTTATTTGCTTTATCCATGAATAAATAAATAGACTTGACATAGCACTGTGTTTCAGCAATTGTGTCTGCCTCAGGAGCCACTATCGCATGTTACAACACCCAAATACAGTACTTGATGATTCAAAAAGGTACTAAACACAGGTCAAGTCTTTAAAAGTCACAACATTTTTATTTTTGTTACAGTTGTACCCCACGCTTTCCCACTCATGGCAGGCTCAATGCGGCTTACATGGGGCAATGGAGGGTTAAGTGACTTGCCCAGAGTCACAAGGAGCTGCCTGTGCCTGAAGTGGGAATCCAACTCAGTTCCTCAGGACCAAAGTCCACCACCCTAACCACTAGGCCACTCCTCCACTGTTGCTACTATTTGAGATTCTACATGGAATGTTGCTATTCCAACATTCTATGTAGAAGTCGGCCCTTACAGATCTCCAATGTGGCCGCGCAGGCTTCTGTGAGTCTGATGTCCTGCACCTACGTGCAGGATGTCAGACTCACAGAAACAGAAGCCTGCGCAGCCTTCTACATGGAATGTTGCTAGTGGAATAGCAACATTCCATGTAGAATCTCCAATAGTAGCAACATTCCATGTAGAATCTCCAATAGTATCTATTTTATTTTTGTTACATTTGTACCCTGCGCTTTCCCACTCATGGCAGGCTCAATGCGGCTTACATGGGGCAATGGAGGGTTAAGTGACTTGCCCAGAGTCACAAGGAGTTGCCTGTGCCGGGAAGCGAACTCAGTTCCTCAGTTCCCCAGGACCAAAGTCCACCACCTTAACCACTAGGCCAATACCTGGACACCTACGTCATAATTAAACCAAAGACCTTAATGGACATTACCTGACTCTTCCTCCCCTTTCCCTCTCTAAGACCCCAAATCCAAACTACCATACATGTACTTCACCCTACCACAATATCACTTTGTATTATTCACACCATATATTTGTTCATACCGGAATCAGCTCTCGCCGTTAATGGTACTATGTAAGCCACATTGAGCCTGCAAATAGGTGGGAAAATGTGGGATACAAATGTAACAAATAAATAAAAATAAATAAATAAAAAGACTATTCGTCAAATGCATCAAAGCTGTATCCAGCTATGTTTCTAATGATGGCATCTCTTGGGTCAAATGGTCCAAAGATGCAAAACGGCAAAAATACCGTTTTGAATCATAAACTACTGCATTTGGGAGTTGTAACATGCGATAGTGGCTCCTGAGGCAGACACAATTGCCGAAACACAGTGCCATGTTGTCTATTTATTTATTTGTGGAATAAAGCAAAAAAAAAAACACTTTCTCCATCTCCTAGGTTTTATTAGACGTATTTTGTTGGTCACACTACTCCCTCTCCTGACAGGTGCCATATATAGAAACCAGCCCCATAGGGCTAGCTTAGTACACCAGTAAAACAGAGAGGACAGCTTGCCCAGCTGGTGTAAAACTACAAACTTCATCAGCGCTGATTACAGCTTTAAAAAAAAAAAGGTAAAATGTCACTGCATTAGTATCTCTTGGAGAAAGTGTGCATTTAAAAATAGTGGTAATACCACTCTAGGCTCATAAATACAATTTAATTAAATAACAAGCAATTATTGACGCAATTAGATTTAATTGGAATATATGCACATGTTGAAAAAGGGGGCTTGGAAATTGGAAGGTCATGGGTGGAATGGGGACAGACTCAAGAAAAATGTCAGGAAGTATTTTTTCATGGAGAGAGTGGTGGATACTTGGAATGCCCTCCCGCGGGAGGTGGTGGAGATGAAAACGGTAACGGAATTAAAAAATGTGTGGGATAAACATACAGGAATCCTGTTCGGAAGGAATGGATCCTCAGAAGCTTAGCAGAGGTTGGGTGGCAGAGCCGGTGAGGGGAGGCGGGGCTGGTAATTGGGAGGCGGGGCTAGTGCTAGGCAGACTTCTACGGTCTGTGCCCTGAAATGGCAGATACAAATCAAGGTAAGGTACACACATAAAGTAGCACATATCTTGTTGGGCAGACTGGATGGACCGTAAGGTCTTTCTCTGCCGTCCTCTACTATGTTACTATGTATTATGCTCACTGTTATAGAATGAGGGGGGATATGTACCAATTTTAGGCACATACATTTGCACCATGTTTTAGTTGGTGCAAATGGCCATGCCTAAAGTTAGGCTCGATTGCCAGGCATAAGTGCTATTCTATAAACTGCACCTAACTTTAACTGCAGCTTATACAATAGCACTTTTTTGGTGTCAATTTTTTCAGCACCATATATAAAATTCACCCCATAGTGTCTAAAATTTGCCCTGATGACCTCAAAATCAAATGGGGTTTTCAGGATACCCACAATGCATATGCATTAGATAAATTTGCTAGTGGGAGTGGCCAAGATGGCGGCATGATTCCCTTGCAGCTCCTGGTCTCTCTTAGTTTGTTGCAGTTTTCCTCTTACCTTTTATTTGTTGGTGAGAATGCCCCATGCTAAGCGGAACGGGGTCATGAAGTCTGCTTTTCCAGCTACTTTGATGTCACTTTGATGTCATCTCCTGTCCAACAGACGCTGACCTGGTATGCTGTCTGGAACCCATCTGTTACTGCTGGAGGACTTCCTGCAGCAGCTTTGAGAGAAGGAATGCTTGAAGGGTAGTCAGTGGGGTTCCCCAGGGTGGTTTCACAGGGGAGTATATGGCTAACTCTCTAAAAGCTGGACTCTATAGTCATCAAGTCAGCTCAAGAGCTCTCAGTTCTCATGAGTAAGGTTGACACAGAGGGGCATAATCGAACGTCGCCGGCGATCTATTTTGGCGGCGGCGCAACAGCTGGCCGGAACCGTATTATCGAAAAAAATGGCCGGCCATCTTTTTTTTGATAATAAAGTTTAGCCCAGCCGAATGCCAGAGTTCTCCGGGTTTGAGATGGCCGGTTTTGTTTCTCAGCGATAATGGAAAAAAATGCCGGCCATCTCAAACCCGGCGAAATCCAAGGCATTTGGTCGTGGGAGGAGCCAGCATTTGTAGTGCACTGGTCCCCCTGACATGCCAGGACACCAACCGGGCACCATAGGGGGCACTTCTAAAACTTTAAAAATATATATACAAATACCTCCCAGGTGCATAGCTCCCTTACCTTGGGTGCTGAGCCCCCCAACCCCCCCCCAACCCACTCCCCACAACTCTACATCATTACCATAGCCCTTATGGGTGAAGGGGGCACCTACATGTGGGTACAGTGGGTTTTGTGGGGTTTGGAGGGTCAACACTTAGCACCACAACTGCAACAGGTAGGGGGGAGTGGACCTGGGTCTGCCTGCCCCATTAAAAACTGCTCCAGGGACTTGCATACTGCTGTCAGGGAGCTGGGTATGACATTTGAGACTGGCAAAAAAGTGTTTTATTTTTATTTTTTTAGTGTGGGAGGGGGTTGGTGACCACTGGAGGACTACGGGGAGGTCATCCCCCATTCCCTCCGGTGGTCATCTGGTCAATTGGGGCACCTTTTTGAGGCTTGGTCGTGAAAATTAAAGGACCAAGTAAACCCGGCGAAATACTGATTAACGCCACTTTTTTTCCATTATCCGCAAAAGCCGGCCATCCGGTGGCCACGCCCATGTCCGCCCATGTCCCACCTTCGCTTCTCCACCGACACGCCCCCTTGAACTTTCACTGGCGCAGCGACAGGAAAGCGGCGATGGTGTCAAAAACGCCGCTTTTGATTATACCGATGTTGCCACTTTTGAGAGATCGCCGGCCATCTCCCGATTTATGTTGGAAGATGGCCGGCGATCACTTTCGAAAATAAGCCTGACAGTATCCCAGAGCATGGATATTGTTAAAAATAGATTTCTCTCTTCAAATAAAAGACATTCAGAAAGATATGAAATCTCTTCGAGAACTTCTGCTATAGTTAAGGATAAGATGGTACTGCATAAGAAAACAGAGCAGATTTTAAAAACTATAACAGGAGGTTTAATGTTAGGATTTTAAATTATCCAGATGTCACCTTGGCTGATCCAACAGACCAAAGGAGGTAAGCACTGGATTGCAGAAATGAAAATATCCACCATGGTTTTAAAACAAGCGTTGGCTAAAAGAGATGTCAAAAATTAAGATACCAACTCTAAAAGAGGGTTTACCCATATGCTCCTGTTACTGGATGCATTTGGCAAAAGGTAAAACAAACTTGATATGACACCCTAGCTGATATGCACAAGGATGTCGTGCATATATAATGTATATCAAAAAACTCTAAAACATCTTTTATAATAAAAATGAAAGATTTCAGTTTACAAACAGTAGTGAATATGTCAAAAATGATCAAATTCAATAGACAGGACCAGATTTATATGTGAAAGGATCCAAAACCAAAATTAGAAAATTGTTCCCAGCAACTGCATCTTAAATCATATCAAATACACGTCACCGTTTTTCAAAAACATACTTATCATCTATAAAAGGATCTTCAGATATCGCAGCACAGATACCACATTCCAATAATTTCTTATGCAAAACTGTGCAAATCCTCATTGATCCCAAATGTTTAATTTCTTTTATATAAATATATTGCAATCTCATATCAAAAAATCAAAAGCCATTTAGCAGAGGCTCCAGTTTTTTCTAAGCTAAGTGGGGCTTTTGATTTTTTGATACGAGATTGTAATATATTTATACAAAATAAATTAAACATTTGGGATCAATGAGGAACCTAATGTTATGGTGTGGTGATGACATCACTTTTGCCGCTTTTGTCCAGTGGTTAAATTCATGCCATGAAGTTTACATCATCTACTTCAAGAATGGTGATTCAGTTTTTAGATGTGGAGATTCAATAGACAGACGATGGCTTTGTTACAGCTTACCATTTTCAAAATGTTTAAGATTTTGATCAATTTGCTGTGGAAAAGATGATTTTAAATCTCAGTCAAAAAGATTCTTTGCTAATATGTTAGCCAGAAAGTATCTCCGAAGGATTTTGAGAAAAGCATACAAAAGAGCTAAATATAACAAGTGTTTCTTTTTTTATTCTGAGGCACAGAGACAATCCATTCACAATGATTGTAACACATTTATTTATTTTGGATTTTGTTCACACCTTTTTCAGTAGTAGCTCAAGATGAGTTACATTCAGGTACACTGGATATTTCTCTGTCCCAGAAAGTCTCATGATCTTGGTTTGTACCTGAGGCAATGGAGAGTTAAGTGACTTGCCCAAGATCACAAGGAGCAGCAGTGGGATTTGAACTGGTCCCTTCTGGATTATGAGACCAGTGCTCTAAGCACTAGGCCACTCCTCCACTATAGCAACATTCCTTTTAGAATCTCAGATAATATCAACATTCCATGTAGAATCTTAAATAGTAGCAACATTCCATGTAAAATCTCAGATAGTAGCAACAGAATCTCAAATAATTTGCTTGGATTTTGCTCACACCTTTTTCACTAGTAGCTCAAGGTGAGTTACATTCAGGTACTCTGGATATTTTCTCTGTCCCAGGAGGGCTCACAATCTAAGTTTGTACCTGAGGCAATGGAGGGTTAAGCAACTTGCCCAAGATCACAAGGAGCAGCGGTGGGATTTGAACTGGTCCCTTCTGGATTATGAGACCAGTGCTCTAAGCACTAGGCCACTCCTCCACTATAGCAACATTCCTTTTAGAATCTCAGATAATATCAACATTCCATGTAGAATCTTAAATAGTAGCAACATTCCATGTAAAATCTCAGATAGTAGCAACAGAATCTCAAATAATTTGCTTGGATTTTGCTCACACCTTTTTCAGTAGTAGCTCAAGGTGAGTTTAAGTAGTAGTAGTAGTGAGTTACATTCAGGTACACTGGATATTTCTCTGTCCCAGGAGGACTCACAATCTAAGTTTGTACCTGAGGCAATGGAGGATTTAGTGACTTCCCCAAGATCACAAGGGGCTGCAGTAGGATTTGAACTGGCCACCTCTGGATTGCAAGACCCCTGCTTTAACCACTAGGCCTCTCTTCCATTAGCAATGTTCTATCTAGAATTTCAAATAGTAGCAACATTCCATGTAGAATCTCAGATAAAATCAACATTCCACATAGAATCTTATTTGAATTTTGCTCACACCTTTTTCAGTAGTAGCTCAAGGTGAGTTACATTCAGGTACTCTGGATATTTTCTCTGTCCCAGGAGGGCTCACAATCGAAGCTTGTACCTGAGGAAATGGAGGGTTAAGCGACTTGCCCAAGATCACAAGGAGCAGCAATGGGATTTGAACTGGTCCCTTCTGGATTATGAGACCAGTGCTCTAAGCACTAGGCCACTCCTCCACTATAGCAACATTCCTTTTAGAATCTCAGATAATATCAACATTCCATGTAGAATCTTAAATAGTAGCAACATTCCATGTAAAATCTCAGATAGTAGCAACAGAATCTCAAATAATTTGCTTGGATTTTGCTCACACCTTTTTCAGTAGTAGCTCAAGGTGAGTTTAAGTAGTAGTAGTAGTGAGTTACATTCAGGTACACTGGATATTTCTCTGTCCCAGGAGGACTCACAATCTAAGTTTGTACCTGAGGCAATGGAGGATTTAGTGACTTCCCCAAGATCACAAGGGGCTGCAGTAGGATTTGAACTGGCCACCTCTGGATTGCAAGACCCCTGCTTTAACCACTAGGCCTCTCTTCCATTAGCAATGTTCTATCTAGAATTTCAAATAGTAGCAACATTCCATGTAGAATCTCAGATAAAATCAACATTCCACATAGAATCTTATTTGAATTTTGCTCACACCTTTTTCAGTAGTAGCTCAAGGTGAGTTACATTCAGGTACTCTGGATATTTCTCTGTCCCAGGAGGGCTCACGATCTAAGTTTGTACCTGAGGAAATGGAGGGTTAAGCGACTTGCCCAAGATCACAAGGAACAGCAGTGGGATTTGAACTGGCCACCTCTGGGGAGTACAAGACTGGTGCTTTAACCACTAGGCTGCTCCCCCACTCATAATTACCCCAGTTACAAAGAACTCAAATATAAATCAATCTATGCATCCAGCTTCTCCTACTTAAGCGCGCAACTATGGAATGCACTGCCTAATGTCATAAAAACAATGCATGACCTAACAATCTTCCGAAAACTACTGAAAAGCAACCTGTTCAAAAAGGCCAGACTACGAAATATTATTAAAACTAAACAAAGCTATACTCCTTACACCGGACTACCTCACTTATTCGGACACGTGTGATGCACCAGCACTTCATTTCCCATACCGGAAATGAACTTTCTATACTTGACTATTTAATTACCCTATAATTTATGCTATCATCCATGAACATTAATGCATCACTACTTTGTAAGATATCCTATCTTGTACACGCAATACCACTTCGTATTTCTCAGATCCGGAAGTGGCGACTGTCACTACGGCACTATGTAAGCCACATTGAGCCTGCAAATAGGTGGGAAAATGTGGGAAACAAGTGCAACAAATAAAATAAAAATAAAATAAAATAATATCTCTAGCTGTCATAGAGCCTGGTATCTACTGTTACTGTCACATCTTTGGGGGTATGAGTGGGGATCAGTGATCACTGAGGGATTGCAAACAGCTCAGAATACAGCAGCTCGTCTTATCTTCGGCAAATCTAGATTTGACAGTTCGAGACTGTTACGTGAGCGGCTACACTGGCTTCCTGTGAAGGAACGCATCGCCTTCAAAACCTGCGCATCGGTGCACAAAATCATCTATGGTGATGCCCCTTCCTACATGGACACTCTCATTAACCTGCCGCCCAGGAACTCCCGAAGGTCGGCCCGCTTGTACCTCAACCTCCACTACCCTGCTCCTCATGGCCTCAAATATAAGACCATCTATGGTTCCTCTTTTCCTTATCTCAGCACTCAATTGTGGAACGGGTTGCCTCGAGAGGTCAAATTCACTTCCGATCACCCGACCTTCAAGAAGCGGCTCAAGACCTTCCTTTTTGGCAGTGCATACACTAAGAACCCTACAGGCGCCATACCCTTTTAGCCTACGGCTCCCTCCGTGATAATTTGTCACCTCCCCTCTCTTCCTCTCCCTTCTTCGTTATTTCTCTCTCTCTCCTGTGACCTTGTCCACTGTACTTTGTACTATTGTTTGCTTATTAATTATTGTACGCCACATTGAGCCTGCCCATGGGCGGAAATATTGTGGGATATAAATGTCATAAATAAATAAATAAAGGAGGTCATGCCTTAATCCTTCCAATGGTTGGCTAGTCAGTTAGGGCACCTTTTTGTTACTTAGTCATGACTAAAAAGAGTCTAGATTAAAAAAACATTCTTCTTTTTAGGCCTGGACATTATTTTCTGTTCCATGATCTCTGAAAAACATCCAGATTTTAAGCCCACCCAAAACACACCTTCAACGTGCCCTCTCGCGATTTAGATGAAGCGCGGAGCGAAGCATCCCCATTCTGAATTTCAAAAATCACAACTTAAAACGTTTTTTTACGAGAAAAAACGTCCACCTGCTGGTTTGTGCCACCTTCGAGACTTTTTCTCTTTTGGAAAATGAGCACCACTGAAAATGGCCAGTTAGCAACCGTCTCAAAACCGGCTGTTTTGGGGATGTAAATACCCACAGAAGGTGATCTCTCCACCAGGGGCGTTCTCCCCCCGCCCCCAACCACCACCCAAAAAAATATCTCAGCTGATGGGAAAATGCTTCTTTCCACCTTGGCAGTCAGCAGCAGCATGCGCAGGTGCCGGTATCGTGGAGAGTAGCGTTTTCATTACCATCAGGGGGAAGTCTTCAGCTGGTAGAGCTTGGGATCTCCACCAGCTACCGCTAAACATGTGCGACTGTTGGGTGGGCCTCAGCCCTAAGTGGATGGGCCCTGGCCCACCCAGGCCCACCTGTGGCTACGCCACTGCTCTCCACAGGAGAAATGGAAGTCAAATAGACGAACAGAGGATCCAAAAGAAGTCACCTTACATAAGCGCTTCTTAAGTCTGAAGCAATATCCCAAGCTTACTCAGCAGACTTCGCAGTGCAATGTTGACTAGCAGCGTTAAGATGGGGATGTTACAGGAGTGGTGTCAGCACTAGGATATCCAGCACTTAACAGGCCAAGGTCACTGCACAAAAGTCAGTCCTGTCATCGAGGTCCTTTTACTAAGCTATGGAAAACAGGGCCCTGCGGTAGCAGTGGGGGAATTTTTCCCATGCACCAGGGTCCTTTTTACCACAGCAGCTAAAAAGCCCCTAAAAAAATAGCCATGCAGTAAGATTAGTCTTACCACATGGCCCTGTGGGGGGAGCACTTATCGCCATTTCAAGGGATCCCACAGCAGTGGCATAGGAAGGGGGGGGGCGGTGGGGCAGTCCGCCCCAGGTGCATGCCGCTGGGGGGGTGTCGGCTCCGCTGGTTCCCTGCTCCCTCTGCCCCGGAACCAGCGGAGCCGACGCAGCTCCCAGCAACATGCACTCGGGGCGGTTCAGCCCTCCCGCCCATCCCTCGTCGCTTTCCCTTGTAAGTACGCGCTCTGGGGGGGTGCACTCCGGAGGGGGGAGGATGTGCCGTGCTGCACCCGGGGGGGGGGGGGCTGCAGCGGCGACCCACCTCGGGTGTCAGCTGCCCTCGCTACAGCACTGTCCCACAGTAACCTGGCAGTAACCAGGCAGTGCGAGGTGATGGCCCATTACCGCTGGGGTAGCACCGCGCTGTAAATTTAAATGGCACACATGAGTCAGAACTACCACTGATGGCCACGTTGGGCCAGCAGTAGTTTCAGGTTAGCGTGAAGAACCGCCACGTTGTGCTTACCGACGCTTTGTAATAAAAGGGCCCCTCTATGCGGTAACCCATAGCAGTTTAAATGCTGAATATTTCATTTAACTGGCTATGATTGAGCCAGTTTTGCAAACCCAAAAAATCAATGCTGAAGCCTGGAGCTGGCCTGCCATTGAGCTTCTGAGCATAACGCCGGCAACTGAGTGCTGCCGGCTGAATATGGACCCCCCCCCCCCCCACACACACACACACAATTTTTAGTCTGCACACTTCTAATATCTACACATACAATGAAGGAGTTTAGCCTGTACTGTCTATCTCTCCTTAATCATTTGAAGTTATACGGTAATCCTAACTAGATTACTTTGATGTACCTAGTTTTAATTAACTGCATTAAAGTCAATACAGTCATAAAACTTTTAATGAAAGTGACTTTTTCTTTTATATGTGTTCTCTCCGCTATATAATATCTAAGAAGTGTTTAGAAATTGTTACCTTGACAAAATCACACTCAAGATTGTTCTGTATTATGAATACTCAGTGAGCTACGGTAGGGAGATTTGCATGATGTGATTTTCTCCTCGGAGGACTCAGTTCATCCAGAGCACTCCAAAGAGTGTATCTGTATCTGAAAACAGCCCCCCATGCTTCAAAGAGAATATAGACTGCAAAATATTTTGCTTAGTAGATAGAATTAAATCCAATTGTTATAATTGTTCTGTAAAGGTTACCTTAAGTTAGATGTTCAAATGTAGGTTTCTAAATGAAAATTCTGTATCAGCAATTATTCACATAATTGTCAATATGGAAAGCATATGTCACTGTGCCTTACTGGGTTGGTGCTGCGAATCAGGTCACGCTCCATCTCTCTTCTGACTCTGCTCAGCTGATGGTGCCCCCATGTGCGCCTAACCTGGTGGGTGCCGATATACAGACCATGTTCCATTCCTCCCCTGATGCTGCTCAGCTGATGGCACGATCCCCCGCCCCGCGCACACCTGCTGCAACAGCGCTTCCATTCAAGCTCCTAGTGACAGCAGGACAGAGGTCCTGAAGTGGCCTGAAGTCAGACACAGAGGGGCATAATTGAACGAAAACGCCTATCTCCATGGGCGTTTATCTCCAAGAACGGGTCCGTGAAGGGGTGGACCGAACCGTATTTTGGGAAAAAATAGACGCCAATGTTTTATTCAACAATGTGTGAGCTGGGCATTTTTGTTTTTCAGCGATAATGGAAAATGAAAGCACCCAGCTCAAAAACGAATAAATCCAAGGCATTTGTTCGTGGGAGGGGCCAGGATTCGTAGTGCACTGGTCCCCCTCACATGCCAGGACATCAACCGGGCACCCTAGGGGGCACTTTTACAAAACAAAAAAAAAAGGTAAAAGAGCTCCCAGGTGCATAGCACCCTTCCCTTGTGTGTTGAGCCCCCCCAAATCCCCCTCAAAACCCACTGCCCACAAGTCTACACCATTACTATAGCCCTAAGGGGTGAAGGGGGGCACCTACATGTGGGTACAGTGGGTTTGGGGGGGTTGGACGACTAATAAGCATTAAGCAGCACAATTGTAACAGGTAGGGGGGATGGGCCTGGGTCCACCTGCCTGAAGTCCACTGCACCCCCTAACAACTCCTCCAGTGACCTGCATACTGCTGTCAGGGAGCTGGGTATGACATTTGAGGGTGAAAATAAAAAGTTGTGAAACATCATTTTTTGTGGTGGGAGGGGGTTAGTGACCACTGGGGGAGTCAGGGGAGGTCATCCCTGATTCCCTCCAGTGGTCATCTGGTCATTTAGGGCACTTTTGGGGGCCTTATTCGTGAAAAAACAGGGTCCAGGAAAAGTGTCCTAAATTCTAGCTAAAAACGCATACTTTTTTCCCATTATCGGTGAAATGCGCCCATCTTTGTTCGGCAGATAACCACGCCCCAGTTCCGCCTTCGCCACACCTCTGACACGCCCCCATCAACTTTGCCCGCATCCGCGACGGAGTGCAGTTGAAAACGTCCAAAAATCGGCTTTCGATTATACCGCTTTATTCGTTTTTGTGAGATAAACGTCCATCTCCCGATTTAGGTCGGAACTTGGGCGTTTTTCTCGTTCGATTATAAGCAGGACAGTCTCCTTATCTGCGACTTCCAGGTGCTCCTCAGAGCCTCAGCTTTGGCTCAGTAGAGCGTTCTACTTGGCATTTGGCTCACTCTTCTTGTCTTCTGCCTGCTTTTGACCCTGCTTGGACCTTGATGCTGATATGCTCACTGCCTGCCTTTGACCCTGCCTGGACCTTGATGTTAACTTGCTCGCTGCCTGCATGCGACCCAGCCCAGACCCCATCTCTCTCTTTCTTTGGAGGCTCCTTTCAAGTCTTGCTGACCGTTCGAACCTGAGGGCTCAACATTTGTGGAAAGACGGCTGGTATAGGTGAAGACTGTCTAGGCTTGCTGATCACCTGCCTCCTCCCTTGGGCTGGCATAAGGGCTCATGACTTCCTTTTTCCCTGCGTGTGACAGCATAAGTCTGATGTTACTCATGAGCACTTACACCATGTCAAAGGCTGGTCTAAATGCTCACACCTAAATGCTGTCAGTTACATAATTAACAGCATTCTAGAACCTTAGTGTGTAAGTACTAGGTACACTCCTGACCTGCCAAGGCCCATCCCATGTCCACACCCCTGGCCCACCAATGCCCCTCCCATGTCCACACCCCTGGCCCACCAATGCCCCTCCCATGTCCACACCCTTGACCTGCCAAGGCCCCTCCCATGTTCACACCCATGGCCCACCAATGCCCCTCCCATGTCCACACCCCTGGCTCACCAATGCCCCTGCCATGTCCACACCCTTGACCTGCCAAGGCCCCTCCCATGTTCACACCCCTGGCCCACCAATGCCCCTCCCATGTCCACACCCCTGACCTGCCAAGGCCCCTCCCATGTCCACACCCCTGGCTCACCAATGTCCCTCCCACGTCCACACCCCTGACCTGCCAATGCCCCTCCTATGTCCACACCCTGTGGTAGTTATGTGCTAAAGGAATTAGTGCTATGGATACAGAATCCTGAGTAAGGGCAGTTATGTGTGTAACTATAAATTAGTGCTAATTAGCACCAATGGACTCCAATTATGGTCCATTATTGGTTGTTAATGTCAATTACCACCTAATTAACAATTAAGTTACATGTGTAACTGCCATTATTTCATATGTGCATCCAATCTTGCACACTAACCTCCGGATTCTATACAGAACACCTAGAGATTGGCACCAGTATCGGTGTGTAGTCTATAACAATGCTTATAATTTAACGAGCTTAACAAGCTAATGAGTGCTGACAATAGCACTTAACAAGCAATAATGAGCACTAATTGGCTCTGGTTAGAATTTAGGCACACAACTCGCTAAGCGTATTCTGTAACAATGTGTGCCAAACTTCTAACACACGCAGGCAAAAAGGGACATGGTTATGGGTGGGGAAATGGGTGTTCTGAAATTTACACATAAGTACATAAGTATTGCCATACTGGGAAAGACCAAAGGTCCATCAAGCCCAGCATCCTGTTTCCAACAGTAGCCAATCCAGGTCACAAATACCTGGCAAGATCCCCAAAAAGTACAAAACATTTTATACTGCTTAACCAGAAATAGTGGATTTTCCCCAAGTCCATATAATAACGGTCTATGGACTTTTCCTTTAGGAAGCCGTCCAAACCTTTTTTAAACTCCACTAAGCTAACCGTCTTTACCACATTTTCTGGCAACGAATTCCAGAGTTTAATTACACGTTGAGTGAAGAGAAATTTTCTCTGATTCGTTTTAAATTTACTACATTGTAGCTTCATCGCATCCCCCTAGTCCTAATATTTTTGGAAAGCGTGAACAGACGCTTCACATCTACCCATTCAATTCCACTCATTATTTTATAGACCTCTATCATATCTCCCCTCAGCCGCCTTTTCTCCAAGCTGAAGAGCCCTAGCCACTTTAGCCTTTTCTCATAGGGAAGTTGTCCCTAGTTCTAGAATATGGTGCAGAGCACCTAAATCTATGCGCTGGGATTTATGTCCCATTTTCATTGGTGTAAATGGATGCACTTAGATTTAGGCGCTGAAATATCAACTAAGCACATTCTATAATCGGTGCCTAAATTTAGGCAACAATGATAGAATATGATTTGTCACTGCTGATTTTTTTTTTAGGCACCATATACAGAATCTCCTCTAAATGCAAAAATACGAGCACGCAGTTATAGAATTAAGGAGAGAGAGTGTGTTGAAAGCAGGGCCACCGAGAGACTGGGTCGGGCCCGGGGCCCCGCCCCCGCCGCCCCGAGTTCACCACCACCACTCCCCCTCCACCCCTCGAGGTCGCCGCCGCCGCTTCCCCCTCCATCCCCCCCCCCAAGTTCGCCGCCGCTGCTCCCTCCCTCCGTCCACCACTGGGCCAGGCCCCCTGCATTGAAATCACAGCGCCTCTCATCTCCTTGTGAAAGTGCTGCAGGCAGCAGGGCAGCAGTACAGCAGATCGCCTCCCTTCAGCCCTCCTTCCCTCCTTGTGTCCCGCCCTCACGGAAGTTACGTAAGACGAGGGCGGGACACAGGGAGGTAAGGAGGCCCGAAGGGAGGCGATCCGCTACCCTGCTGCCTGCAGTGCTTTCACACAGAGGTGAAAGGTTCTGTGATTTCAATGCAGGGGGCCCGGCCCGGTGGCAAACGGTTGACAACGGAGGGTGGGTGGGACTGCAGCGCCGGGCACCCCTTGAAGGCCCAGGCCCTGGGAAGTTTGTCCCCCTTACCCCCCTCCTCTCAGCGGCCATGGTTGAAAGTCAAAATGCCACATTCTAACCTAAAATTCTTCATTTTAACTGTCTCCAACCTTTATTAAAAGCTCATTTCTATCCTAAATGCTGCACATCTCCCACATGAAACAAGAAGAAGAAATGCAAAGTGGAGTCTCCTTAGAATTGCAGCTCAGTTGAGCACAGCATAATATTAGGATCATTAGGGCTGATTTCAGATGGCTCCCTCTTTGAGTATATATATCGGCAAAGCTAAGAAAGAGCCGAGATGTAAAATGAAGAAAAATAACCTATATTAAGCCAGTTAAGAACTCAGCTTTCCAAGCACAAAGCTGACAGAAAAACAGAACACAGTCGACACACGTCAGTGGTCCCCGTTAACGTATCACAGCTGATAACGTTTTCATTATAGGATCTGGAAATAGTGAAGTAAATTACTGGGCATTGAACTCACAATAAATCACATTGCATCAGTCAATAACACTCATCCTGCCCGGATCAGCGGAGGGAATCCATCGATATGCTTTCTCTTCAAACCTGACATTCCTGCTCATTGCAAATAGGCGCAATACTTATTTACCATATTCAGCAAAATTGTAGCCCTGGTTCGGCGGCACAAAATGATAATAAAACTGCACCCCTTAAGCCGAATCCAACACATTGAGCTGCATAAAGAATAATACCAAACGCGGCTAGCAGGAAATGTTAGCACACAACATCTGTTATGATCACATAACCATCAGACAGATGTTTAATCCCAACTGTTAACATAAGATCATTTGTATGTTTGAAGAGATGGATCTCATTTGGGTCTTCCTGGTCTTTTTTTTTTTTATTATTGTTATTTGTTTTTGTGGCTTAGTTTTTCCTTTGAATGTGAAATGCATTATTTTCTGGGTTTTTTTTTTTTTTTTTTCCTCTTCCTTCGCTTCCCACCTATTAGTTTTAAGGTTAAAGGAGTGGTGAGGTTATTTGGTTTCTGCACAAGAACTGTGTGGTCTAGTCAAACAGAGAGCATTGTCCTGCTGTTTCAGAGATCCAAGTTCAGTTCCTGGGAGAACGCACCAAATGTTGTGATACAAAGATACAGAAAGGGCCACCCATGGAATGAATGCAAGGGTTGCAGCCAAGTTCCTGGTGAGTGAGACTGAGACTCCCAGAACCACCCCGCCTTGGATCGGTTTTCTGCAACTTCAGCCTAAATGTGAAAACAAACACACTTGGTCTTAGATCTGAACCTCGGGAGTAAAAAAGGAGGGGGGGGGGGAATATATTTAGTGTGTGTTCTTTTAATGCCTGTGTTGAAAACATGTTGAAGTGGCCACAGCACAGAAGTGCCTGCATACAAGGTGGGGAGGGGGGGGGGGGGGACTTTTAGTACATCTGGCAAAGAGAGGAGGAAAATCTTTTAATGTGTATCCCAATAGTGGCCTAGTGGTTAGGGTGGTGGACTCTGGTCCTGGGGAACTGAGTTTGATTCCCACTTCAGGCACAGGCACTTAACCCTCCATTGCCCCATGTAAGCCGCATTGAGCCTGCCATGAGTGGGAAAGCGCAGGGTACAAATGTAACAAAAATAAAATAGATACTATTGGAGATTCTACATGGAATGTTGCTACTATTGGAGATTCTATATGGAATGTTGCTACTATTGGAGATTCTATATGGAATGTTGCGATTCTACTAGCAACATTCCATGTACAAGGCTGCGCAGGTTTCTGTTTCTGTGAGTCTGACGTCCTGCACGTACGTGCAGGACGTCAGACTCACAGAAGCAGAAGCCTGTGCGGCCACATTGGTGATCTGCAAGGGCCGACTTCTAGTGGAATAGCAACATTCCATGTAGAATCTCAAATAGTAGCAACAGTGGAAGAGTGGCCTAGTGGTTAGGGTGGTGGACTTTGGTCCTGGGGAACTGAGGAACTGAGTTCATTTCCCACTTCAGGCACAGGCAGCTCCTTGTGACTCTGGGCAAGTCACTTAACCCTCCATTGCCCCATGTAAGCTGCATTGAGCCTGCCATGAGTGGGAAAGTGCAGGGTACAAATGTAACAAAAATAAAATAGATACTATTGGAGATTCTACATGGAATGTTGCTATTCCACTAGGGCAGGGCAGTAATAGGGGAAGGGGGTGACAGGGTGTGTGATAGGAGAGAGGGGAAAATGTGACAGGGGGTGGAGCGAGAGCGTGAAAGGGGGCGAGGTGGGGGTGGGGCATGTGCCCTCCTTTTTGGGGGACAAAATATGGTAACCCTAACCCAGTCCTCAGGATGCGCAAAGCCAGTCAGGTTTTCAAGACATCCATAATGAATATGCATTAGATAAATTTGCATACACTGCCTCCATTGTTTGCAAATCTATCTCATGTGTAGATTATATTGAAAACATTGGGGACATCAAACATTGGGGGACGAAGGAAGTGTCCTCCCCTAATCACTGCAGTGGGGCATGCTCAATAGCAACTCTTTTTTCAAACCTAGTCATCCAGGGTAGCAGGTGTCTATCCCAATGTTAATCTGTTCGGATATAGACATTCATTCCTCTGCTGAAATGGGAAATAAACGTCCATCTTTTAGGCCCATCCTAACACATCCCCTTGCCATTTGAATATTCTTACGTTTTAAGACATTTAGGGTGTCTTTTACTAAGGCTCGCTCCAGTAGCGAAGCCAGAGTTTAATTTTTAGATGGGCCTGGAGGTGGACTGGGTGGGCGCAGGCCTCGCATTTCCTCTTCACCCACTACCACCCCTCCCCCTGCGACAGCCCCCTGCATATGGTCAGTTCTGGTCATTTTTATTGCCCTGAAGCGCCGTTCTCCCTCCAGCACCGGCGATTCCCATAACCAGCCTTCTGTCAGCGCGTGTCATCGGAGCCTCTTCTCAGGCACGTCCCGCCTACTCTGCAACTTCCTGTTTTCTGCAAAGGTGGGATGCAGGAAGTTGCAGAGTAGGCGGGACGTGCCTGAGAAGAGGCCCCGATGACGCGCGCTGGCAGAAGGCTGGCTATGGGAATCGCCGGTGCTGGAGGGAGAACGGGGCTTCAGGGCAGTAAAAGTGAGCAAACCACGCGGATGGAGAGAGCGGGCAGAAGAGGCTGGGCGGGCCTGAAGCAAAAGTGGCTGGGCCTGGGCCCATCCAGGCCCACCCGTGGCTACGCCCCTGGCTCGCTCATGTTTTTGGCACATGCTAAATAATGTGGGTGCGCTAAACGTTAGAGATGCCAATGCTTTCCTATGGATACTAATACAAAAAAAATCCTTCAGTCTCTGGTACTCAATGATCAAACCTACTATCCAAACCAGGACTAAAGTTACCCAAAACAAAAAAAAATAAAAAAAAACCACAGCATAGGCTACATACTTTAATTCAATTTTTTGAGTATACCCTCAGAATTCCCACTCAATATGGCAAGTAATGGTATAACTGCCTGGCGGTTCAGCACTTCATTCATCGGGTTAACTCTTTTTAAATATTTTTTTGTGCTTGTATCCATATAATATTATTTCTCAATTCGCCATCTTCATAAAGTGATAGCAATGTGTAACCATTTTTTAGGGCGTTTTTACTACCCCTCTCCTCAAGTCACTTCACTGGCTCCCTATCCGTTTTCGCATCCTGTTCAAACTTCTTCTACTAACCTATAAATGTATTCACTCTGCTGCTCCCCGGTATCTCTCCACACTCGTCCTTCCCTACACCCCTTCCCGTGCACTCCGCTCCATGGATAAATCCTTCTTATCTGTTCCCTTCTCCACTACTGCCAACTCCAGACTTCGCGCCTTCTGTCTCGCTGCACCCTACGCCTGGAATAAACTTCCTGAGCCCCTACGTCTTGCCCCATCCTTGGCCACCTTTAAATCTAGACTGAAAGCCCACCTCTTTAACATTGCTTTTGACTCGTAACCACTTGTAACCACTCGCCTCCACCTACCCTCCTCTCCTCCTTCCTGTACACATTAATTGATTTGATTTGCTTACTTTATTTTTTGTCTATTAGATTGTAAGCTCTTTGAGCAGGGACTGCCTTTCTTCTATGTTTGTGCAGCGCTGCGTACGCATTGTAGCGCTATAGAAATGCTAAATAGTAGTAGTAGTAGTAGTAGGAAAGGAAATTGGATGTTTCCTTGTTGCGACCCAGCAAGCCGGAGTGCATATGAACCAGTGGCATAGCCAGAAGTCAATTTTTGGGTGGGCCAACAGGTTGGATGGGTGGGCACTAGACAGTGGTTTGCTGGTAAATGTTTAACAACAGGCTCTCTCCCTGGTCCACCTCTGCCCCCCCCCCCCCCCCGGTCCACCTCCCCTCAAAATTGCAGAGCTGGCTATAGCCGGGGAGAGAGCCTGAGGGTGGAGGCAATGCATTACTCTCTCCAGGAAAAAAATTAAATGATCCCAGGTGCCAATCTAATTCATGTTTAATGTGGGATAAATGCCATAAATAAGTAAATAAATATAAACTTTTAATGTTGAGCACCTGATTCTCAAAGTGGACTTATTCCAAACACTATAATGAAAATAAAATGATTTTTTTCTATCTTTGTTGTCTGGTGACTTTGTTTTTCTGATTATGCTGGCCCAGTATCCGATTCTGCTGCTATATGTCCTCTTAACTCCGTTTCCAGGGCTTCCTTTCCATTTATTTCTTTCCTTTCCTCCTTTCTTCTTCATTTCTGGTCCTCCGCAGACTTGACTGTCCAGTGGATCCAGCTTCTGCCTATTTTCTCCATCCATGTGCAGTTTTTCTCCTCTCTTCTTTTCCCCTCATATCATCTCCTTCCTCTCTCTTCCCTCCCCTCCATCCTTGACAGCATTTCTTCTCTCTCCCTTCCGCTCCATCCATGTGCATCTCCTTTCTCTGTCTTCCCTTCCCTCCATCCATGTCCAGAATTTCTTCTTTCTCCCCTCCATCCATGTGCATCTCCTTCCTGTCTTCCCTTCCTTCACGTCCATCCCAGACCAACAATTCTCTCCCTGCCCTCTACTCCATCCACCCATGTCCAGCAACCCTCCTCTCTCCCCTGCCCTCCCCTCCATGTCCAGCAATTTCTCCTCTCTCCCTGGGCCCTGTCCTCCCATCCATGTCCATCGATGCTCCTCTCTCCCCTTTGACCATCTCCCTCTCATTCCCTTTCCAGCACTCCTAGTCCCCCTCTGTCTCTCCCTTACCCAGTCCCCTAAATTCCTCCACCCATCTTTCACCCACTTCATTAGTCCCCCATTCCCCATACTCTGTACTCACCACCCCTCCCAATCCCATCCTTCCCTCTGCTCACCAACAATAAAGAACGACAACGTGGACGCAGGCAGCAGCTCACAGGTTTGCTTCCTGTGATTTGAGTGAACGGCGATGGCTGTGCGGGGGAGTAGAAAAAGATTTTCTAAATGGCTTCCAGTTCCTTCCCTCCTTCTCTAGTCGCAGTGGTGAACTGGCGCGGGCAGCCAGTAAAAGCATAAAGCAGCCAGGCTCTTCGACTCTGTCCGTCCTTCGCTTCCCTGCCCTCTCAGCGCGTCCCACCCACCCGAAAGGAAATGACATCAGAGGAAGGCGGGACGCGCTGAGAGGGCAGGGAAGCGAAGGACGGACGGAGTCGAAGAGCCTGGCTGCTTTATGCTTTTACTGGCGCCGCCCACGCCAGTTCGCCGCTGCGAGTCTGGAGCGATCAGATGAGCCAGAGCGGGTACTGTTTCTGCTGCAGTGTGTGTGCGCTTGGGTGGGCGGGCGGCCGGGCGGGCCTGTGCTGAAATTGGGTGGGCCTGGGCCCACCCAGGCCCACCCGTAGCTACGCCCCTGATATGAACCACAAGATGTGTATTCAGATTTATAGATAGTGTCATTATCAGTATTGGTTAAATGCCCGCATTGGGCTTACCACCACTTTGTAAAAGGGCTCCATAGGCATCATGGCAAAGAACATGCCCTCAAAACCTGATGCATTCCTCCCTGCTGGTTGGTAGTTCTTTAAGAGGTGAATTACACGCTTTCCAGCCTGCAAAAATAGGCACATTCTTATAGAATTACCCCCAAAGGGCCCCCACTTAGGTGGCTATATAAATGCCAGAATAATAATCAACAATCTCCCCAAATGACTGGCTAAATGGAAATGGAGATTGTGACGTGCAAATCGGTTGTTCTTTTTCTTATATTTCTAGCTAGAGCAACAGTGGTGGATTATCATAAAAGGGACCCTGGAAACTTAATTCAAGATGATAAATCTGATATTTCATAATGAATACAAATGGAAAAAGTCTCACTTTGGGAGGTCCAGAGAAAGGCAACCAAAATAATAAAGGGAATGGGATAACATTCCTATGAGGAAAGGCTAGAGCGGATAGGGCTCTTCAGCTTGGAGAAGAGATGGATGAGGGGAGATATGAAACAGTGGAGTGGAACAGGTAGACATGAATCACATGTTTACTCTTCCCAACGTACTAGGACTACAGGGCACACAATTAAGCTACTAAGTAGCATTAGTACATTTAAAACAAACCAGAGAAAATATTTGTTCACTCAGTGTAATTCAATTCTGGAATTTGTTGCCAGAGAATGTGGTAAAAACAATTAGTTTAGCAGGGTTTAAAAAAAGGTTTGAATAATTTCCTATAAGAAAAGTCCATAAACCATTATTAAGACGGACTTGGGGAAAATCCACTGCTTATTTCTAGGATAAGCACTATAAAATCTGTTTTACTGTTTTGGGGATCTTGCCAGGTATTTGTGACCTCAATTGGAAACAGGATACTGGACTTGATGGACCTTCGATCTGTCCCAATATGGCAACACTTATCTTCTTATGTAGGAGAGATATTCAATGCCGGATGACCCAGCCCTGAAAATGTAGGGATGCTTAGAATGGCATAAAAAAAAAAAAAACTAACCTGACGCTAGCTGAATATTGACACCCCCCCCCCCCCCCATGTGCATAATTGCATTGTCCTGCCATGGTCTAACCAAACTTCACCCATGTACAGGGATGCTTTTACTAAGCTATGGGAAAAAGGGCCCTGTGGTAGCAGCGGGGACCATTTTTCCCATGTGCCAGGGCCCTTTTTACTACAGTAGGTAAAATGCCCCCCCCCCCCCTTCAAATAAAATGGCCATGCGGTAAGATAACTCTTACTGTGTAGCCATATGGCGGAGAGCACTTACCGTCACACACTGAGGTGGCGGTAAGGGCTGCCGTGGTAACCAGAGGTAGGGTTACCATATTTGGTCCTCTCAAAAAGAGGACACATGCCCTGCCCCACCCCTTTTGTATCCTCCTCCCGGGTCACATATTCTCCTTCCCTGCCCCCCCCCCCGTCAACTCCCCTCCCCCAGGTCACCTCCCCTTACTTACTATCTACTGCCCTGGTGGTCTTGTGACCTCTTCGGGACAAGAAAGAGCCCCCTCTTTCCTGGCCGGAGCTCTGTCCTTGCCCTGCATCCTGTTGCTGTGAGGGTCTCGGGATTCAGCTGCACTGGAGCAACTTTTAGAACTCTACTACTTGTTTACAAACACAGGGTTCAATGCCGAAGCCACTACAGGGCACTTGTCATTGTTGTATTTGCAACAGTGTTGCCAAAAATGGCACTTGAATGCAAACAATGTAGGTCAAAGTAAGTACAGTAGCACAGTCTATTGGAGTACCAGTTGTCTGGAAGAAGAACAGATTATTGCAACGGAATGTACGCGGGCTGCAAAGAACAACTCATTAAAAAACTCCAGACCGCCCAAAATACAGCAGCCAGGCTGATATTCAGCAAAACAGGCTTCGAAAGTGCTAAACCCCTCCGAGAAAAGTTGCATTGGCTCCCAATTAAAGAACGGATCATCTTCAAAATCTGCAACCTTAGTCACAAAATCATGTACAGCGTAATCCCAGGATACATGACAGACCTCATAGACTTACCAATAAGAAACAAAGTCAGATTGACAAGATCCTACCTAAACCTACACTACCCAAATTGCAAAGGACTGAAATACAAAACAACTTATGCAGCCGGCTTCTCCTACAGAAGCGCACAACTATGGAATGGGCTCCCAAAAGCTGTGAAAACAATCCACGACCACCAGAACTTCAGGAAATCACTAAAAACCAACCACTTCAAAAAGGCCTACCCCAAAGACCCCACGTAACCCTCTTCACCAGTGGCGTACCAGGGGGGGGGGGCGGTCTGCCCCGGGTGCACACCGCTGGGGGGGGTGCCACGGCGCGCGCCTGCTCAGCGTTGGCTGAGTTCACGCGTTCGCTGCAGCCTGCAGCTCCCTCTCTGCCCCGGAACAGGTTACTTCCTGTTCCGGGTCAGAGGGAGCTGCAGGCTGCAGCGAACGCGCGAACTCAGCCAATGCTGAGCAGGCGCGCGCTGTGGCACCCCCCACAGCGGCGTGCACCCGGGGGGGGGGGTTCTTTCACCGGGGGGGGGTACTTTGGCGGGGGGAGGGGGTGCTGCACCCGGGGGGCGGGACGCCGCCCCGGGTGTCCGCCCCCCTAGGAACGCCACTGCTCTTCACCTACCAACACAGCATGACTATGATCGAACAGGACAACACGCAATCTTCATCCATTCTGACCCTCCACTTATACCTCATACGATCACAATACAACTTTGTATTTGTTATCCACCGACTGGGCAAACGCCTTTGACGGTACTATGTAAGCCACATCGAGCCTGCAAATAGGTGGGAAAATGTGGGGTACAAATGCAATAAATAAATAATTAAAAGCCATCATAATACTGGGCTAGACCATCACCCTAGGACAGTGTGTGTGTTGGGTGGGGGGGGGGGGGGGAAGAGACTGGAGGAGTTTCCAGTGGTTGGGAGTTATAGTCAATGCCTCAGTCTGGACATAATTTAGTGCAGCTAGCATGTCACCGGGGAAGGGTACAGGGACAGTGCATGCTCTTGGTTCCTGTCTGTTCTTTCCCCTTCTCTAAATTTTTAGCTGTTTCCTAAAACTCCAGATTTGTCACTCTGGTGCTCCAGGAAGGCAGTTTGCCAGACGTTTACAGTTCGCCACCCCCCATGCCTTTCAAGGCTCTAGGATTTTTTTTTTGTTACATTTGTACCCCCTGCTTTCCCACTCATGGCAGGCTCAATGCGGCTTACATGGGGCAATGGAGGGTTAAGTGACTTGCCCAGAGTCACAAGGAGCTGCCTGTGCCTGAAGTGGGAATCCAACTGAGTTCCTCAGTTCCCCAGGACCAAAGTCCACCACCCTAACCACTCCTCCTGCCATTGTATTTGAAGGTGGTTCAGAACCTGACGGTCTGCCTCTGTCTGAATAAGTAACATAACCAGCAGAATGGCCAAGAAAAGTGATGCAAAGATATCTCCTGTAGACAGAGCTGGCGAGTAAGGCCATGGTGAAAGCTGTGCGAGAGCTGCAGCTGCACAGAGGGAAAGAGAAGTGAGGGCACAAAATTGTTCCCTCTCCTGCTTGGCATTATGCAGTGGGTGTGGCAGGGGCACTGGGGGGGGGGGGGGGGGTGATTCTGACTGGGGACAATCCCGCTGGCAAGTGATTATTTGAGTCCCCTTGAATGAGTTTTGGTACCTAAAGGTCTGTTTTCAAACGGAAAAGAGGGATGGTTTCTATCAACATGCTCAGGCATGTGAGCTACAAATCTGCCTCCCTTTGGCAAGCCTGCGTTTGTCTGGAAGGCTGTGGGGAGTATGTTTTCAAACTGGCAGAAAGATGAAAGGTGACCTTGGAGAGAGTCCGACCACAAAAATGGAAGTCACGCTGAAATAGGGGCGAAAGTTCTTCCGCAGAACCAGTCTTTTAAAATTCTTCTCTCACCTTTACGTCAGAGGTTATGACTATTATTAGTAGTAATTTTATATTCTTATATACTTCCTGCATCGCATGCGGAGGCCCCCTTTTACCGTGTTTACAGGACCAGGACACTGTACCAGTGACTTCACAGTGAGAATCCTCAAAGGTAACTTTAAAACCATACAAGAACGTAAGACCTTTGATGTCAGAATGATTGAATATTTTAACACCCAACAGAAAGGACTTAACAAGGACCTGGGGTTCCTAGCCCATTATCTAATATAATAAAACGCACCCTCAACGTTCTGAGGACAACGTTCTATGAAGCCTTGAAGCCTGAAGCCCTGAAGCCATGAAGCCTTGAAGCCCTGAAGCCGTGAAGCCGTGAAGCCTTGAAGCCATCTGACGTCACTCCCAGGCTGAGGCTGAAGGGTTCGTGGATTCGTGGTGTGAAGCCTTCAAGCCAGCCAGCCATCTCTGCCCCGCCCTCGCGACAAAACAAACAAATCCGGAAGCGAAACGTCAGGGAAGGAGGCGGCGCTCCCGACGTCTAGCCTTCCCTTCGCTGTGTTCCGCCTTCAAAACAAGGCGGAACACAGCGAAGGGAAAGCTAGACGTCGGGAGCGCCACCTCCTTCCCTGACGCTTCGCTGCACGAACCGCCACGGAGGTAAAGTTAAAAAGAATTAAAAAAAAAAAAAGGGATGCATGGATGCGAAGGGGTGGGGGGGCATGGATGCGAGGCATGGATGCGAAGGGGGGGGCATGGATGCGAAGGGGGGGGGGAGAAGAGGGCGGGCCAGGCTGGGACATGGGAGAGAGCGTAGCATGGATGCGAGGGGGGGGGGGGGGTCATGGAAGGGCGAGAGGGGACTTGCTGGAAAAGGATGAATGGAGGCGGCAGGGGACAGAGGAGCATGGATGGGTATGGATTAGGAGGGCAGGGCACAGGGAGAGAGGGGAATTACTGGAAATGGATGAATGGAGGGGGCAGGGGACAGAGGAGCATGGATGGGCATGGATTGGGAGGGCAGGACTCAGGGAGAGAGGGAAATTGCTGGATAGGGAACAATGGAGGGGCCAGGTGACAGATGAGCATGGATGGGCATGGATTGGAAGGGCAGGACTCAGGGAGAGGGGAATTGCTGGATAGGGATGAATGGAGGGGACAGATGGGCATGGATGGATATGGATTGCAGAGCAGGCCTCAGGCAGAGAGGGGAAATGCTGGATAGGGAAAAATGGAGGGGCCAGGTGACAGAGGAGCATGGATGGGCATGGATTGGAAGGGCAGGACTCAGGGAGAGGGGAATTGCTGGATAGGGATGAATGGAGGGGACAGATGGGCATGGATGGATATGGATTGCAGAGCAGGCCTCAGGCAGAGAGGGGAAATGCTGGATAGGGAAAAATGGAGGGGCCAGGTGACAGAGGAGCATGGATGGGCATGGATTGGAAGGGCAGGACTCAGGGAGAGGGGAATTGCTGGATAGGGATGAATGGAGGGGACAGATGGGCATGGATGGATATGGATTGCAGAGCAGGCCTCAGGCAGAGAGGGGAAATGCTGGATAGGGAAAAATGGAGGGGCCAGGTGACAGAGGAGCATGGATGGGCATGGATTGGAAGGGCAGGACTCAGGGAGAGGGGAATTGCTGGATAAGGAAGAATGGAGGGGACAGATGGGCATGGATGGATATGGATTGCAGAGCAGGCCTCAGGCAGAGAGGGGAAATGCTGGATAGGGAAAAATGGAGGGGCCAGGTGACAGATGAGCATGGATGGGCATGGATTGGAAGGGCAGGACTCAGGGAGAGGGGAATTGCTGGATAGGGATGAATGGAGGGGACAGATGGGCATGGATGGATATGGATTGCAGAGCAGGCCTCAGGCAGAGAGGGGAAATGCTGGATAGGGAAAAATGGAGGGGCCAGGTGACAGAGGAGCATGGATGGGCATGGATTGGAAGGGCAGGACTCAGGGAGAGGGGAATTGCTGCATAGGGATGAATGGAGGGGACAGATGGGCATGGATGGATATGGATTGCAGGGCAGGCATCAGGCAGAGAAGGGAAATGCTGGATAGGGATGAATGGAGGGGGCAGGTGACAGACAAACATGGATGGCCATGGATTGGGAGGGCAGGGCTCAGGGACAGAGGGGAATTGCTGGAAAAGGATGAATGGAGGGGGCAGGGGACAGATGGCCATGGATTGGGAGGGCACGGCTCACACTCTCTCTCTCATATACAATGTCTTTCTGACTCTCACTCTCACACACTCTGTCTCACACTGTATCACATTCACTCTCTATGTGCCACACAGTCACTCACACACTCGCTTGGTCTCATACACTCACTCAAACAGAGAATCTGTGTCTCACACACACTCTCTCTCTCGCCCACACACACACACTCTCACTCACACTGTGTCTCACATACACACTTGCACACACTCTCATTCTCACACACACACTCTCTCACAAACACACTCACACCCAGACTCACGCTCTCTCTCACACAATCACACTTTCACTCTGACTCTCAAACAGTCACTCTCACATACACTCTCCCAAACATACACACTCCGAGGAAAACCTTGCTAGCGCCCGTTTCATTTGTGTCAGAAACGGGCCTTTTTTACTAGTAAACCATAAAGCTGTATGTCTCTGTTGATCACCCCACCCCTCACCTATCCACACCCATCCTGTTAGAATATCAATGATATGCTTTGATGTCCCCATGCATACCTCCGACCCACCCCCATCCTCCCACCCTGTCAGACTGTCATAGTAATGCTTGAATGTTTTCACTTATATACACTGTCAGCTAGCACATTTGCTTATTTCCGATCTGACGAAGAAGGGCAACCTTCGAAAGCTAATCAAGAAATGTATTAAGTTATGTCCAATAAAAAAGGTATCATCTTATTTTCTTTTCCATGTTTTATTTTGTTTGATTTCTATTGATAACCGTGTTGGGTAAAAAGCAGGTTTCTTTTTTAAAGAAATGCACTTGCCACATGCCCATTTTGGGTGGGAGCACTTACTGCCACCCATTGAGGCTTCCGTGCTACCCTGGCGGTAAACGGGCAGCGAGCAGGATTGCCCAATTACCCCTGGGTACACACCGGCGCTACTAAAATAAAAATATTTTTGTAGCAGTAGAAATGGCACGCGCTGGAGGTGGAAACTACTGCCGTGCTGCTCCAGTAGCCTGGCAGTACTTCCCTTTTAGCGAGTGGTAAGCTCCCTTTGGGCTTACTGCCACTTAGGGGCATAGCTAGATGGGGCCACAGGGGCATGGGCCCCCACAGATTTAGCGGTGGCCCCCTGTACTTTCGACCCTCCCACTACTTTCGACCCCACCCTTCCTGCTGCCGCAAGGTACCTTTGCTGGCGTGGATACCCAACCCCCACCAGCCTTCGTCTTCTTCAGCGCCAGTCTCTGGCGCAGTCACTGATCTGTGCTGTGAGTCCTGATTGACGTCTGGCATGCACGTCACGTGCAGGGCGTGCATGCAGGACGTCAGTCAGGACTCACAGCACAGATCAGAGAACGCACTGGAGACTAAGGCTGGCGGGGGTTGGGGACCCCCGCCAGCAAAGGTACCTGGCGGCGGTGGTGGCGGGTCAGAACCGGCGGTGGGGGAGGGTCCGAAAGTGGTGGGGGAGGGTTGACGGAGAGGGGAGGGTCGGCGTCTGGGGTTGGCGTGCTAAACTGTGCTCCCCCCACCTTGGGCTCTGGACCCCCCTCCTGCTGAGGTCTGGCTATGCCCCTGCTGCCACTTTCTGCTGCTTATTGTAGAAATAAGCAGTGGATTTTCCCCTCAAGTCCATTTTAATAATGGTCTATTGACTTTTCCGTTAGGAAGTCATCCAGTGCTTTTTTAAACTCCGCTAGGCTAACTGCTTTTACTACATTCTCTGGCAACAAATTCCAGAGTTTAATTACACATTGAGTGAAGAAATATTTCCTTTGATTCATTTTAAACGTATGACTTTGTAGCTTCATTGCGTGCCCCCCCCCCCCCACCCAGTCCTAGTATTTTTGGAAAGAGTAAACAAGAGATTGACATCTACCCATTCCACTCCACGCCACTCGATATTTTACATACCTCTATCATATCTCCCGGCGGTGATCGGCAGTGTACGCGCGCTGACGATTACTGCCCAGTTATTGTGTGAGACCTTACGGCTAAGTCAATGGGTGGTGGTAAGTTCTCAGGCCAAAAATGGATGTGCACTGGTTTTAATTTTGCCGCACGTCCATTTTCGCCCCTCCTCCCCCTCAAAAAGGCCTTTTTTGCAGACACAGTCTGAAAAATGGACCTGCACACGTCCAAAACACGCACCTACACCAGCGCAGGCCATTTTTCGGTGTGCCTTAGTAAAAGGGCCACTTTTTTGGGACTCATTTCAATGCCATATATAGTAGAGAGATGTGGTAGCCGTGTTAGTCCACTTTTAAAGGTAATCAATTGAAACAGAATAAAATAAAATATAGATAATAAAATAAAATGATACTTTTTTATTGGACTAACTTAATACATTTTTAGATTAGCTTTCGAAGGTAGCCCTTCTTCGTCAGATCAGAAATAAGCAAATTTTGATAAGTAACAGCATATATAAGTGAAACATCAAAGTATTTCAGTGACAGTCTGAAAGGATGAGGGAGGGGTGGGCTAAATGAGAAACAGAGAGGGCTGAGAGGATGAGGGACAGGGAGATATGCATGGTGATCAGAGGGTGACAAAGCAGTGAAATTTCATGGTTTATAATGGGCTAGAAAACCCTGATCTTTGTTAAGTCCTGTCTGGTGGGTGTCAAAATATTTAATCATTTTGACTTCAAAGGTCTTGCGTTCCTGTACTGCCACTGAAATACTTTGATGTTTCACTTATATATGCTGTTACTTATCAAAATCTGCTTATTTCTGATCTGATGAAGAAGGGCTACCTTCGAAAGCTAATCTAAAAATGTATTAAGTTAGTCTAATAAAAAAGTATCATTTTATTTTCTTTTTTATGTTTTATTTTATTCTATTTCAATTGAACGCCATATATAGAATCTCCTCCTAACCGACTAGCGCAGGACTAGCAAGTGAGACCTTAATGCCTAGAAAATAGGTGTTGTTAACTGTTCACATGCCAAACAGCCATGCACTCACAGGGAAATTAGCACTTGGTCATGATTAGGGAAAATGGATGCATTTTACCACGCTAAAAGTCGCCTCAGCACATGGAAAAGCCCCATGCTGGGGTAGCGCTGGCCACTTTTTTGCACAGCTCAGCAAAAAGGGCCCCTAAGCATAGGCGCCGACTCCGAGGGTGCTGTGGGTGCTCGAGCACCCCCAATATTGCACCCACCGGAAGTTTGTGCACCCATCAGAAGTTCGTTCCCTCCCTTCCTTCGAGTTCCAGGCCCCCTTCCTCCAAATTTTAAAAGTCATCTATTTTACCTTGTCGGGGTTAGGGCAGCAGCAGTGGTAAAAAGCATGCAGGCTCGGCTCAGTATTTAGTTCAATTTTCCCTTCTCTCTCTCTCTCAGCTCTGGTCCCACCATTGCGGAAAAAGGAAATGAGGGCGGAACCAGAGCTGAGAGAGAGAGAAGGGATAACTGAACTAAGCACCGAGCTGAGCCTGCATGCTTTTTACCACTGCTGCCGCCCTAACTCCGACGAGGTAAAATAGATGACTTTTAAAATTTGAAGGGAGGGGGTCTGGAACTCGAAGGGAGGGAGGGAGGGGGGACCCTGGAACTAGGAGGGGGAGGACCCTGGAATGGGGGGGACCCTGGAACTGGGAGGGGGGAGGAACCTGGAGGGAGGGAGGATCATGGAACTGGGAGGGAGGGACCCTGGAACTGGGAGGGAGGTACCCTAGAACTCAGAGGGACTGGAACTGGGAGGGGGGCCTGGAACTCGGAGGAAGGTGGAGGGGGGACGAGGGAGGGGGGACAGGAGAGGGGGAGAGGGAGGGGGGACAGGGGGAGGGGGGAATGCACCACCTGTTAAAAAAAATTCAGCACCCCCAATCATTTTGAAAAGTTGACTCCTATGCCCCTAAGTGTGAGCAGATGGCAAAACTAATTTAGAATACTTTAGTATGTCAGCTCATTTTTGCCATGTTAAACACATGTTAGCACTTAAAGCAGCTTAGGGGCCTTTTTATAAAGGCACTTCAAAAAGTGGCCTGCGGCAGTGTGGGCATGTGTTTTTGGCAAGCACCGAACCCTTATAGTTCTATGTCTGGAAAAAAGGGATTTTTAAAAAATGGGACGGAAAGAGGACATACAAAATGAAAACCAGTGCGCGTCCATTTTCATCCTGAGACCTTACCACCAGGGCCGCCAAGAGACTAGGCCAGGCCCGGGGCAAGGCCACCCCGTCTCTGCCCCCGTTTCTCCCCCCCGCCGCTGCCACCCTCATCACTTCCCCCGCCGCTGCAGTCCGCGGTCTCACCTGCCTGCCTTCACGGCTCCGGGCCCCCTGCATTCAAGGTGGCAGTCGCAGATCGCCTCTCTTCTGGCCTTCCCTCCCTGTGTCCCGCCCTCGTCTGATGTAACTTCCGGTTTCCGAAAGGACAGGACACAGGGAGGGAAGGCCCGAAGGGAGGCGATCTGTGACTGCCGCTTCAAATGCAGGGGGCCCGTAGACTGGGAACTGCAGTACCGGCGGCCTGACCCCGGCGCAGGGCCCCTCTTGGAGGCCCGGGCCCGGGGAATTTTGTCCTCCTTGCCCCCCCCCTCTCAGCGGCCCTGCTTACCACCACCCGTTGACTTAGCAGGAAGGTCTCATGTGCTATCTGGCCGCTAAGCATGCAGCATGCGCCACCCTGTGGTAGAAAATATTTTCTACCAAGTGTTTTTGGTGCATGCTAACTTTGAAATTACTGCTCGGGGCATGCGATAATGCCGATTTGGCGTATGCTGGATGTGTGTAGGGTCCTTACACACCTTTGTTCTCACCAATAGGTTACTTCTGCATATCCTACATAATAATTCTCACCTCCAACGTTCTGACTTGCCTGGGACCGTGGCTCATTCCGAGTTGGTCTGCTAGGCTCCGTAGATCAGGATGACATCACCATAGCCATTATGATGTCAACTTCATAACCCAGGGGGACAAAAAAAACATGCCTCACAGCTGATCCATGTCCAGAGGAGGGTCGCTGGACATGGATGGCTGGAGGAGGGGCAGGGGAGAGAGGAGGGTTGCTGGACATGGGTGGCTGGAGGGGGGGCAGGGGAGAGAGGAGGGTCGCTGGACATGGGTGGCTAGAGGGGAGCAGGGGAGAGAGGAGGGTCACTGGACATGGGTGGCTGGAGGGGGGGCAGGGGAGAGAGGAGGGTTGTTGGACATGGGTGGCTGCAGGGGGGCAGGGGGTTGCTGGACATGGGTGGCTGGAGGGGGGCAGGGGAGAGAGGAGGTTTGCTGGACATGAGTGGCTGGAGGGGGGGCAAGGGAGAGAGGAGGGTCACTGGACATGGGTGCCTGGAGGGGGGGCAGGGGAGAGAGGAGGGTCACTGGACATGGGTGGCTGTAGGGGAGCCGAAGAAAACCTTGCTAGCACCCATTCCATTTGTGTCAGAAACGGGCAATTTTTACTAGTCATTACATAATCTGGTGTACTAAATACCAATGAATTCACTGTACTGTAGGGATTTGAGATTTAATTCACACATTTTTCCATTTGCTGAACACAAGTTGTATTCAGATACAGTAGGCACATTCCTGATGTTGGAATAATTACAACCTCAGTTTGTACCTGAGACAATGGAGGGTTAAGGGAGTTAGCCAATCTCAGAAAAAGCAGCATGGGGGATTTGAACCCAGGCTTTCCTGGCTCTTAGTCTGGTACTCTAACCATTAGACCACTCTTTCATTTACAATGGTCTGTTGTAGTTAAACAGAACCAATCCAGCCACAAAGTGAAATACAATTAAGTTAAAATCTGATTTGTCCTAGCTCTGAACATCTTCACAATTAATTCTATCCTTTGTCGGATTGAAAAAAAAAAGTCCAATATTTAACTTCCTGCCATGGAAGACCACCAACATTTCTATGGTTTTAAAATCTCTGTTATTCTTAATATTGGTATTTCAAGCTCTATGTGCAATACTTGTGAGTCTCAAATTTTGGTCAAGGCAGTGTAGGGCAGGTAAATACCTCAGCCTAACTCAAAGCCCTCCCCCCCCCCTTCCAGTTTTCCTAAGTCAACTATCATTAGCGAACAAGTTCAGTTGTTTTCATGTACATATTTCCCACTGTGGGTCTCAGCAGCTCTGCCTGAGGTGGGAGTAGATGGGTTACACTGGTAGCAGCAATCAGCAGAACAAGAACACGACAAGGCAATAAACTCCAAGCAATTCCAGAGCATTTATCTTTCGGAACAGCAGTGCGGTCACCAAATTATTTGGTTAAAAGTGAAGAAAAAAAAAAAGAAAAGTCCATCCCGCTGTGAAGATAGCTGTTCCTGCAGCTCTTAATGTTCAACTTCCCATGAACGGGTCAAAATCATCAGCATTCAGATGCAAGCAAAGCCTCTGTTGACTGATTCATTTCCAGTCTTTGTTCGGGCCTGCTAGACAGGATATCCTGTGAGCGGGCGAAAAGGGAGGGAAACTGCCACTCTCTGTTTATGATTTGCTATTAATTTTCCTAATGTTCTAAAGTCTAGTATTACATTTGTCTACTCTGATTCCTGTGTGCTTTGAAGGACAAGAAAGAAAAGTGTTGTCCAGTATTCAATGGAATAGGAAGACACGGCCGGTGCTGGAAATGCATTCCCCAAATTTGCCATCCTGTTTGAGCATCGCTAGACCTAGGGACTGACTCAATATGATTTTCTTTTTCCCCGTAGGTATTGAGGGGGGTCATTTTAGAGATTCATCTCAGTGTAAAGCCTGCTCTATACACCAAGAATGGTGCTTATGACTTTTGGCGTGAATATATATGTCTATCGTAAATATTAAAAAAAAAAAAAGTATTTTGTTCTGAGCTATGAATGAAGAGAATAGAATAAAATAATGATTTTAACAAATTAAACCTCAGCCGACACAGAAGCTTTGCATAGATGACCGTTCACAAGTGCTATAATCACTGGTTTCTAATACAGCACCCAAAAAAGCAACGGCAGAAAACTCCAAAAACAGAAGAAAAAACTACTGTTAAAAAAAAAAACGGATGCTATTGAACTATATAGAAATGGCTTCTTAGTCTCTTCTCTGTCAAAGTTCATCTGAAGCGAGAAAGATTTAAAATATAGAACCAGCCAGTGCACAGGAAAACAAAATCACCGAGGGGGTCCTTTTTTACTATGGTGCACCGAAAAATGGCTTGCACTGTTGGAGACGCGTGGATTGGACGTGCGTAGGTCCATTTTTCAGCGCATCTGCAAAAAAAGGCCTTTTTTTTGGGACTGAAAATGGACGGGTGGTGAAATGAAAATTGGCACGTGTCCATTTTGGGCCTGAGACCTTACCGCCACCAATTCACTTAGCGGTAAGGTGTCACGTGTTAACCAGGGGCGTAGCTACATGGGGCCACAGGGGCCTGGACCCCCGTAGATTTGGCCCTGGACCCCCTGCCAATGACCCTCTCGACCCCCCCTCCCGCCACCAACCCGCCATCACCTTCTGCTACCTTTGCTGGTGGGGGACCCCCGCCAGCCATGGTCCCCTTCTTTCCTCATTCTGTTTCTGAGTCTGACGTCCTGCACGTACAACATGCAGGACGTCAGACTCAGAAACAGAATGAAGGAAGAAGAGGACCTCGGCTGGCGGGGATTGGGGTCCCCCACCAGCAAAGGTAGGCGACGGCGATGGCGGGGGAGGGTTGGCGGCGGGAGGGGGATCGAGAGGGTTGTCGGCAGGGGAGGGTCAAAGTTGTTGTTGGTGGTGGTGGTGGCGGGGGGGGGTCGGCATTGGCGGGGGGGCTAAAATGTGCCCCCTCACCCCGGGCTCTGGACCCCCCCTCCCACCGAAGTCTGGCTACACTCCTGGCGTTAACTGGTCGGTAATTGTCAGCATGCAAACAATGTCGATTACTGCCCGGTTAGCGCTGCCCACCAGAAAATTTCCAGCGCGCCTACTGGACGTGCATACAAAATGAAATTACAGCCCAGGCCATGTGGTAGCCGGGCGGTAGTTCCAAATCGGCGCACGTTGGGGGCATGTAGATGCCTACACGGCTTAGTAAAAGGGCCCCTTAACTTGAGATGGAAATTCACCACGCTGCAGCACAAAAACACAGCTAATCCAGTCCAAACGTATCCATTGTGCAATCAATGTAGCACAGAATCCATAATCCTGTGACGTGGTGAATTTCTCAGTCCTCCAAAAAGGCCTTTTCCAAAAAAAAAAATGGGTCTTCAAGAGTCTTTTAAATTGTAGAAGGAATATCACGTCCAAAGTGGCCTGGAGGATTGTCCCACAAAACAGGTCTAGCAATCGAAAATGACCGCGCTTTATATTTTACTCACACCTTTTCAGTAGTAGCTCAAGGTAAGTTACATTTAGGTACACTGGGTATATTTCCCTGTCCTTGGAGGGCTCAAAAACTAAGGGCCTCTTTTACCAAACTTCGGCATGTTTTTCATGCGCGCTCAGGCCCCCTTTTACCGCAGCGGGTAAAAGGGAAGTCTCTCTTTCCTGCAGGAAACGGTTGTGCGGCAAGTAAAGCACTTGCCATGCAGCCATTGGGCGGAGGAGCCCTTACCGCCACCCATTGAGGTGGCGGTAAGGGCTTCCACACTAACCTGGCAGCAACCAGGCAGTGCTTACCGCCGGGTACATTCCGGATATGACGGTGCTCTAGGGGTGGGAAGTACCGCTGGGTTGCTGCAGTAACCCAGCGGTACTTCCTGCTTAGCGAGCGGTAAGCTCACATTGGGCTTACTGCCGCTTAGTAAAAGGAGCCCTAAGTTTGTTTCCCGAGGCAATAGAGGGTTAAGTGGCTTCCCAAGATCACAAGGAGCAGCGGTATTAGGTGAGGTTAGTAGGAGAGGGTAGACACAATTGCTGAGATCGTTCAGAATGTAAAGAACAGCTAGGACAGTACAATTTCAAGACGGTCATAAAGTAAACTACTACTACTACTACTACTACTACTTAGCATTTCTATAGCGCTATTAGGGTTATGCAGCGCTGTACAAGGTAAAACATGGGGAAGGACAGTCCCTGCTCAAGAGAGCTTACAATCTAAAGGTAACAAACTATGTAGTCAGTGTAGTCAGAGTATCATGAATGGGGAAGGTGGTTAGGCGCCAAAAGCAAGGGAGAAGAGATGGGTTTTGAGTAAGGACTTAAAGATGGGCAGGGAGGGCGCATGGCGTATGGGCTCGGGGAGTCTGTTCCAGGCATAAGGTGATGCGAGGCAGAAGGGACGGAGTCTGGAGTTAGCGGTGGTGGAGAAGGGTACAGATAGGAGTGATTTGTCCTGAGAGCGGAGGTTACGGGTGGGGACATAGGGGGAGAGGAGGGTAGAGAGGTAATGGGGGCTGCAGATTGAGTGCATTTGAAGGTCATTAGGAGAAGCTTGAACTGAATACGGTAGTGAATCGGGAGCCAGTGAAGCGACTTGAGGAGAGGGGTGATATGAGAGTATCGGTTCACGCGGTAGATAAGACGTGCAGCGGAATTTTGGACAGATTGAAGGGGGGATAGGTGGCTAAGCGGGAGACCAGCAAGGAGAAGGTTGCAATAGTCAAGACGAGAGGTAACGAGTGAGTGGACGAGGGTTCGGGTGGTCTGTTCAGAGAGGAATGGGCGGATTTTGCTAATATTATAGAGGAAGAAGCGACAGGTCTTAGCTGTCTGCTGGATATGGGCAGAGAAGGAGAGGGAGGAGTCGAAAATGACTCCGAGATTGCGGGCTGACGAGACGGGGAGGATGAGGGCGTTGTCAACAGAGACAGAGAGTGGGGGAAGAGGAGAGGAGGGTTTGGGTGGGAAGACAAGGAGCTCAGTCTTTGCCATGTTCAGTTTCAGGTGACGGTTGGACATCCAGGCGGCGATATCTGAGAGGCAGGCCGAGACTTTGGCCTGGGTTTCGACTGTGATGTCGGGAGTGGAGAGGTAGAACTGGGTGTCATCGGCATAGAGATGGTACTGGAAACCATGTGATGAGATCAGTGAGCCCAGGGAAGAGGTGTATATTGAGAAAAGAAGCGGTCCAAGGACAGATCCTTGGGGAACCCCAACAGAGAGCGGGACGGGGGTGGAAGAAGAGCCATTAGAAAATACTCTGAAGGTGCGTTGGGAAAGATACAAGGAGAACCAGGAGAGGACGGGGCCCTGGAATCCAAATGAGGACAGTGCAGAGGCACTGGAACAGGCAGATGGATTGGGGCATGCTGGTGGGCTGTAACAGGCAGCGAGTGCAGATGGAGCAGAGCTGGCAGGGAAAAGCTGGGCCCTGGGTAGCCGGCCGAGAGTGAAGGGGACAGGCTGTAGCAGGCAGGCAGGCGGACAGACAGCCAAGACTAGCCCCGAGCAGAGAAGCCGCGCGTCTCAGCGCGTAACCGAGTGTGCGGCGCTTCCCTCTTCTTCACCTTGATCAGGACGGCAGGCGCTCGCCCCGTTCCGGGGCCTCCACGAGGCAGAAGATAGCCGCGATTGGCTCAGATCAGCCCGTCCTCGCCGGCTCCGCACCTCGCCGTTGCAGCGGAAGGAAGACTGTCTCCCTTCCGCTCCGGCCCGCCGCCTGTCCTTCAGCGGGTAAGTGGCGCCTTCTCTGGGGACTTTCTTGGGTGCTCAAATGGCCGGATGGTTACCTCGTGGGGGAGGCCTTGTTCGCGGTTTAGGCTCCCCCGGCGAGCCCCTCCACCTTCCCGGGAATGCAAACCCTACGAGAGGAGGTATTCCACCTCCTCGTGTGCAGCAGGGCCGCACAGATCGCGATCTCCGACAGATCCCAGCGATCTTCAGGGGAGCTCCCGACTCGGCGTCCGATCAGGTCGCCATCTTTACGTACCAGAGCATTCGCATAAACTCCCTGATAAATCAACTCTACGTGGACTAATTAACGTGCTACCTTGCTAACACAGACATGCCTATTCTCAACCCATGCCCCTTTCCAAAAAAATATCTTTAAAAAATTAATTTAGAAAATGTATCACTGTGCCAGTTCCAGACTGTACTTCATTAGTTCATCATGTGTCCAATAGGTACAAAATCACAGGAGAGCAATGGGGCACCGTAGAGGGCACTTCTTTGCATAAAAATGCTCCCAGGTACACATCTCACCTTTGCTCCCTTATCTTGTCCCCTGAACCCTCCAAAACCCATTCAAAATCTACTGCCCCCCACTTCAATAGCCCTTATGGGTGAAGGAAGCACCTATATGTGGGTACAATAGGGTTTTGGTGACTTTGGAAGGGGTCACAGTTTCCTACTACTACTACTACTATTTAGCATTTCTATAGCGCTACAAGGCATACGCAGTGCTGCACAAACATAGAAGAAAGACAGTCCCTGCTCAAAGAGCTATGTAATAAAAGTGAGCCAAGTATAGGACAATCAAGCCATTGTGACATCACTGATGAGGTTGGCTCTTATTGGTGGACTGAGGCATTATGACATCACAATATTAGCTCTGGTTACAAGAGACTACTACTACTACTTATCACTTCTATAGCGCTACAAGGCATACGCAGCGCTGTACAAACATAGAAGAAAGACAGTCCCTGCTCAAAGAGCTTACAATCTAATAGACAAAAAATAAATAAAGTAAGCAAATCAAATCAAGTGTGACAGGTACAGGGACATAGGGACCTGGGTCCCACACTGTGTATTGCACGGACCACTCCACTACTCCAGGGACTTGCATGCTTCTCTAATAAACCTGACTTTTTAACATATACAACTGTCATACAGGCTGGTAAGTCATATTTTTATTCACATTTTTGGGGGTTGGAGGGAGTCAGTGGCCACTGGGGGAGTATTGGTGGGTCACTCCTGATTCCCTTCAGTGGTCGTCTGGTCTTTTAGGGCACCTTTTTTTTTTTAACCTTATTTGTTCTGAAAACAGGTCTAGACCAAAAGCCTTGGATTTAGTCCTGGATGTTTTTGTTTTGTTCCATTATGGCTGTAAAACTTCCAAGTGTTAGGCATGCCCTAATCCCGCCTTTGAAACACTCTCGACATGCCCCATTGTGATTTGAATGCACTTCTGACAGACTTCATAGAAAAACGTCTAAAAACTAGTAAAAAAATGCCCGTTTCAAAAGGGAAGGAAAGGGGTGCTAGCAAGGCCATCCCCCACCCTATCTTCGCTGTTCCAGACTCTGCCGTCCCTCCGTTTTCACCCCCTCTTCCACGACCCAGTCAACCCCCCTTCTCGGCAAAAAACGTCCCCGGCCGCCGTCCAGTACTTGTGCTGACGGAGGACGTCAACCCCCATCAGCCAAAGTCCTGTGCTGGCCTTTGCGGCGTTGCTTTTTCAATGATTTTCTGTTCAAGTTCCTCTGCGTGCGTCTGATGTCAGACGCACGCAGAGGAACTTGAACCGAAGATCATTGAAGAAGCAACACCGCGAAGGCCAGCACAGGACTTCGGCTGATGGGGGTTGACGTCCTCCGTCAGCACAAGTACTGGACGGCGGCCGGGGACGTTTTTTGCCGAGAAGGGGGGTCGACTGGGTCGCGGAAGGGGGGTCCAGTGGGCCGTAACACAGGGGGAGGAGTAGGGAAACACGCTCTGCGTGTTTCCCTACTCCTCCCCTTGCTTTGGTATCAGCTGTCACTGACGTCAGTGCGTGCCTGCCTAGCAGACCACCTCCGAGGGAGGCATGGTCCCAGGCACATTCGAACGTTGGAGGTGAGAATTATTATATAGGATAGGCTTTGAAATAACTGATTTGGACGTTTTTGTGAGAAAAACCTCCAAATCCTGCTTTATGTCACTTTTTACATGTTTTTTTTTTTCTTTTGAAAATGAGCCCCCGAGTCACTTTTCTACAACATCAGTGCCTACATTTCATAGTGCGCAACTCAAAATGGGCATGGCTAAGATCAGGAAGCGTTACCAGAAATTAAAGAATAATGTTATTTCCTCGCCTAAATTGTGCACCACCTTTAATCCGGGTTCAACAGGCATAAATCCAGCACCCAACGTTAGTTGCAAGATCACCGCTAAGTTAATATTCGGCAAAGAGTGACAGCCCTTTGCACAATGCTGGTTTAGCGCGGATCTTTTCAACATCTAACTTTGGGCTCCATTTACTGAATCCAGTCCATAGTTTTGCAAAATCAAAATGTACTCCTTGCCCATGTAGGTGCCCATGTAGGTGCCCATGTAGGTGCTGGGCCGCTGCTCTGTTCAGTTTTGGATGTCACATCTTGCTAACAATACAAAAAAGACTTGAAGTGGTTCAAAGGAAAGTGACTGAAATGATAAAGGGTCTGTACCTGAAGGCATATGAGAGGAGACTTGAAGACCTGAATATACATAAACTAAATTTGAATTTTAATGAACAAGCAAATCTTGTTCAAAGATGGGAAAAACTGTACAACCAGAGTACAGAAAATAAAGTTGAAAGAGGAAAATTTAAAAACAACAGAGCCGGTGGTGGGAGGCGGGGCTGGTGGTTGGGAGGCGGGGATAGTGCTGGGCAGACTTATACGGTCTGTGCCAGAGCTGGTGGTGGGAGGTGGGGCTGGTGGTTGGGAGGTGGGGATAGTGCTGGGCAGACTTTTACGGTCTGTGCCGGGGCTGGTGGTTGGGAGGCGGGGCTGGTGGTTAGGAGGCAGGGATAGTGCTGGGCAGACTTATACGGTCTGTGCCCTGAAGAGCACAGGTACAAATCAAAGTAGGGTATACACAAAAAGTAGCACATATGAGTTTATCTTGTTGGGCAGACTGGATGGACCGTGCAGGTCTTTTTCTGCCGTCACCTACTATGTTACTCACGTAACATTAGAATAAAATTCTCAAGGAAAGGATGGTGGGTGCTTGCACTACTCTCCCAGTGGAGATGATAAGGACAAAAACAACGATGACATTTAAGAAGGAATAGAAAAACACAGAGGATCCCTATATAGGAAGAACAAGGAATCAGAACAGAGAGCATTTCTGTTCAATGGAAAAACATTCATGACTTTCCCGCTTCAAAAAAGCATAGAGAGGGGTAGCTCTTCCAACCCCATGGTGGGCCATGCCAGTCTTTATCTGCCGTTACGATGTGTTCTTTTCTCTTTTTACCTGCATCACCTGTGGTCTCACTTGTAAGTCGAGGATTGATGTTATATCACATCAGTGGACACGTAAATACGTTTTGTCAAAGGGAGTTGCTGAAAACTCATATATCATCAATGACAGGAGACTCCTCATAAGTATGCACATAGATTCCTTGGGATAATTTCAAAACAGAAACATACATCCTTTCACTTTGGAATACGGTCAAGACTGCACAAAGCCAACTGCATTCCTTTTTATGTGTGCATGCAATTATAAAAATCAGGTTTTAAAGTCTCAAAAAAGGACACTTATTAAGGTAAGATTGGTTCCTGTGGCAGGGCATTTTTGATATGACGTCTAAGTCCGACGTTGGACGTTTTACAAAAAACGTCTAAAATCTGAATAGGAAAGAAGGTAATTTTCAAAAAAGAAAAATGCCTATCTTTTGTTTTCGAAAATACAAGGTTTTGTGATTTGGACGTTTTGGGTTTTTTTTAGCCCATTTTCAAACAAAAAAAGGCCAAATGCAAAACGCACAAAATCAAGCCATTGGGATATAAGAGGAGCCAACATTTTTAGTAGACTGGTCCCCCTGACATCCCAGGAAAGCAATAGGGCACCCTAGGGGGCACTGCAGTGGTCGTAAAATGCACACAGGTACACATATCACCATTGATCCCTTATCTTGTCGGCTGAGCCCCCCAACTCCCCCAAAACCCACTACCCCCAACTGTACACCACTACCATAGCCCTTAGTGTTGAAGGAGGCACCTATATGTGGGTACAGCGGGTTTCTGGTGAGTTTTGGAGGGGTCACAGTTTCCTCCACAAGTGTAACAGGTAGGGTGAGGTATGGGCCTGGGTCCACCTGTCTGCAGTGCACTTCCCCCACCATTAGACTATTCCAGGGACCTACATGCTGTTCTAATGGACCTGAGTATAACAGAAATCCAGACAAACGGGCGGACTGGCAAAACCCACCCGATGCCCAGACATGTCCTCAAAAATGTCTGGGCGTCCGTGTGGGTTTTACCGGATTTACCCGGACATGTCCTCAAAAAGAGGACATGTCCGGGTAAATCCGGACGTATGGTAACCCTATCCCTGTATCAAGTACCAACTATTGTTTAAAAAAGATCTCCATCAGAAAAAGATTTTTAAAATATGTATTTATTGCTTCTTTAAATCATTCAGTCCTCCGCTCAAACAGTCCAGAAAATTCTATTATAAATTCAAAAGATCTCAAACTTATGACTTCACAAAAAAACATCCAAACCAATGTAACAAGATGTTTACACACTTTACAGAATTCCTGTCTCAACATTCGAGCCTTAAAGCGTCGTCAAATTGTTTGCCTCGCTATTTAAGCGGCGCTTCCTGGACCAATGGGACCCATCTTGCCATATAGTGTGGCTTCATAGGATCATCAGGGATGACCCTATTTCAGCGTCTGACCACTGTTCAGGCTCATTACTTCAAAATGAATACGCCTGGATTTCCACGAGGATTGCTAGGCGCGCAATATAGAATCTGGCAGAGAATGGTGATTTTCAGTTGCACTGTCCAGATAACTTAGGACAGGGAAAAAAAAACTGTTCTATCCAGATAAAGTATGTGGATAGTGGCAGAACATCACTTGTATCTGGACAGCAATGTCACCTGACCGCTCCATCCATCTGGATGTGGCCACTGAATTTCCAGATGTTTTTTGTTGGTGGTGGTTGGTATTGAAAAAGATGATGATGGCCAAGGGCTCAGTAACATACATAGTAGATGACGGCAGAAAAAGACCTGCACGGTCCATCCAGTCTGCCCAACAAGATAAACTCATATGTGCTACTTTTTGTGTATACCCTACCTTGATTTGTACCTGTCCTCTTCAGGGCACAGACCGTATAAGTCTGCCCAGCACTATCCCTGCCTCCCAACCACCAGCCCCGCCTCCCACCACTGGCTCTGGCACAGACCGTATAAGTCTGCCCAGCACCATCCCCGCCTCCCAACCACCAGCCCCGCCTCCCACCACCAGCTCTGGCACAGACCGTATAAGTCTGCCCAGCACCATCCCCGCCTCCCAACCACCAGCCCCGCCTCCCACCACCAGCTCTGGCACAGACCGTATAAGTCTGCCCAGCACCATCCCCACCCTCCCAACCACCAGCCCCGCCTCCCACCACAGCTCTGGCACAGCCCGTATAAGTCTGCCCAGCACTATTCCCGCCTCCCAACCACCAGCCCCGCCTCCCACCACCGGTTCTGGCACAGACCGTATAAGTCTGTCCATCACTATCCCCGCCTCTCAACCACCAGCCCCGCCTCCCAACCACCGGCTCTGGCACAGACCGTCTAAGTCTGCCAGCTCTATCCCTGCCTCCCACCACTGGCTCTGGCACAGACCGTATAAGTCTGTCCAGCACTATCCCCACCTCCCAACCACCAGCCCCGCCTCCCACCACCGGCTCCGGCACAGACCGTATAAGTCTGCCCAGCACTATTACCGCCTCCCAACTATCAGCCCCGCCTCCCACCATCGGCTCTGGCACAGACCGTATAAGTCTGCCCAGCATTATCCCCGCCTCCCAACCACCAGCCCCGGCACAGTCCATATAAGTCTGCCCAGCACTATCCCCGCCTCCCACTACCGGCTCTTGCCACCCAATCTCGGCTAAGCTCCTGAGGATCCATTTCTCCTCCCTGTGCTGGTTACAGCAGCTGTACAGCAACCCGTCTCCTGTTGTGTTAACTGAACCGAAGTGATGCTAGTATTAGGAACACTGAAGAGTAACATTAGTAGTGTTAACACCATCTGTAATATTTTCTCTGCTATTGTACTATTGCTCCATTAAGGGTGCACATGTTTATAGCAGGTGTCCCTCCCTGTGCTGGTCACTGCAGCTATATAACAACCTGTCCCCCCCATTGTGTTATCGGACCAGAAGTGACACTAGTATTAAGAAAACTGAAAAGTAACATCATTAGTGGCTGGCGGTAAGGGGTTATGATAGTATTATTACCCTACTGTAGTTACATTCGTTAGCTACTAGAGTATTCCTTACCCTGTACGCTTGTGAAGTATGAAATATAGAATAACAACAGGCTTTCGTTTTTTTTTTGCTTCTCTGTTGCCGCCTGGATGTCAACGAGCACTCCGACATCAAAGAAACATTCAAGTTTTCCTTCTGACCTGATCTCTTCAACAATGTCCTGCTGGAAACAGGCCATAAATATTTTGAATTCCCTTACAGAGGAGAATAAAAAGACGTTATAGGAAGTTATTATCAAAGGACTTTAAAGAAGCAGGTCAGCTGCTTGACTTCCTCTGCGGGTCTTGGAAGCCATGCGGCGTTAGCTCTGCAGGTGAGAGAAGTGGCCGGGACGAGGCTCAGACGGACAGACATCCAGTGTGTCCCCTTTAACCAACAAACAAATTGAGAGACACTAGGTGTAAATGTACGAATATCGTTACCGAGTTCAAAAAATATTTTAAGGACAAAATGTTCATCGTGCCATACACCTCAGGAGAGGAGCAGACTTCTAAAAAAAAACAAAAAATGACAATTCAATTCATTGAACCTGTAAAAAACAAAAAAAAATTCTAAGGGGTCCTTTTAGAAAGGCGCAGTGAAAATGGCCTACGGTAGTGTAGTTTTGGGCACGCGCAGAATCATTTTTCAGCGCACCTGTAAAAAAGGCCTGGGGGATTTTTTTGCCGAAAACGGACGTGCGGCAAAATCAAAATTGCCGCGCGTCCATTTTGGGTCTCAGACCTTACCGCCAGCCACAGACCTAGCGGTAAAGAATTTGGGCAGTAAGGACCTATGTGCGTCAGATGCCACTCGGCGCACGCCCATTACGCGTGCCAAGAAAATAAAAAATATTTTTCAGACGCACGTATCGGGCGCCCGCCAAAAACGAAATTACCGCAAGAGCCGTGCGGTAGTCGGGCAGTAACTCCATTTTGGCGCGCGTAGACGCTTATGCGGCTTAGTAAACGAAAGTTTTCCAGATTGGTTTACATCAAAAACATTTTATTTCCCATAGAGTTGGGGGCCAAATTTGGCAAATCAGCACCAGTGCTGATGAACTCTGTCCATGAATCACCTCTAACACTATGACAGATTTCTACCCCCACCCTCGACTGATTTCCGCAGCTTTCCCTTAAATTGACTACCAAAAAAATCACAGACTTTAATGAAAAGTTGTAACTGGAACCTGAAATTCAGCTAGTTTGTGTTTCAGTCATTCTGCTTCACACAGCCTTAATCATCTTAGACATAGGTTCATTTAACTCAGATGTACCTGATTAATTCTCTCCTTACCCCTATTTCCAATACCCCCCAACAAAGACCTGCGTAACTGAAGAAAGAGCGTGAAATGCTTTTCAACTTAATAACACTTAACTGCCCCCCCCCCCACCTACCTGAGAGCCCCCTACTACCTCCTCCCCCACCCCAAAAAAATCTGCAAACCTTTCCTGTAAACTTGTCCGCTAAAAGAAAAGTTAACTTGGCAGGTCGCCTTAAGTATTGACTATCTGTCTTGTGGGTGAGGCCTGTAAATTCTCTCTGCTAAGATCCAAGTCGATTTGTTATCAAATCAGGCATTGAGAGGCTGATTCATTGCTATTCAGCACAATACTGATTTATATGCAGAATGTAAAACAGATGCCTTATGTGATACATATTTATGGCGAGTGCTGTTCTAGGAAGATTTATTACGGATTCCTTTGTCGGGGTGTGCATGAGCAGAGCCATGATGGCTTGTATTTCCTCTCAGCTGCCAATGCCAAACTCATTAAAAAGAGGTGTGACTATTAATATACATTGTAATACTGACAGGATCTAATTTATAACACCCTGGCTGGCTGGAGCATTCTCCTGACTTGAGGTGGTTTTTTTTGCATTATTTTATTCCTGCAGTTGAACTGTACAAACATACCATTTATATACATGTATTTCCCCCCCCCCCCCCCCCCCCCCCCCTTGCTCTCCCTTTGTCTTCTCAGATTTAATGGTCACTGAAGGGAAGATCAAGCTAGTGGAAATAAAAGAAAAGAATGAAAATGCATGACATCCCCTTTTTCCAGGTCAATAGCACTAAAGTTTGTCACAGTGTATTGCACTTTACTGATGGTGGCTGTGTAAACATAATCAAGGAGCCCAGTTACTAAGCTGTAGGGAAGGGCGGCCCAAAATATTATTGTGTCACTTTTCTCTCCAGATTTTGTTTTTTTTTCTCAGTCCGGAGCAAATGTCGTGACGAGAGCGCTCTCTTTCCAAAGGAGTACACGCTATCCCCGGGATTCTAGACATGCTACTCAAAGTTGTGTGTGCAAATCTAGGCACTCAATTTAATTGATGTGGAGGGGCACAATCGAACCCGAACGCCCAGCTCCATGGGCGTCTATGTCCGAAAATGGGTATGTGAAGAGGCGGGACAGACCGTATTATCGAAAAAGACGGGCGTCCATCTTTCGTTTCGAAAATACGGTTTGGACGGACCAAATGCCGTGGATTTGGTCCCTTCTGAGATGGGCGTTTGTTTTTTTTTTTTAGCGATAATGGAAACTAAAAACGCCCAACTCAGAAACGTGCCAATCCAAGCCATTTGGTCGTGGGAGGGACAAATGTACAACACTACCATAGCTCTTAGGGGTGAAGGGGGTGACTACATGTGGGTACAGTGGGTTTCAGAGGCCTCCCATTTACCACCACAAGTGTTACGGGTGGGGGGGGTGGGCCTGGGTCTGCCTGCCTGAAGTGCACTGCAGTACCCACTAAAAGTGCTCCAGGGACAGGGCTTGTTGCTGCTGTATAACCTTGGCACACCAGTTGACACCTGAAGACTAATCTCGCTGAAAACGTCCTTTATTTGAATAAGCACCTTTACTCACAGTTAACTGCAGATCAGAGGTTGTGCCCCACTGGCAACGAGTCTCGCAGTAGGTCTGAGCTGGCAGAATGGTGTACAATGCCCTCTTTCAGCAACATTCAAGGTGAGAACTAAGTGCTATAATGTGGCTAACACATGAACAGGATCTAAAACTGGCTTACACAAATAGCCACTACCTCATGGACTACCAGAAACAAAACAGGGCACACTCTGACCTTGTAAGCAGAGGGAAAAGCACCATGGGAGTAGAGCCTACCAACTACCAACATCATGAGCATTTAACACAAGCTAGTGGAATCACGGAGCCCAATACCCTACACCCACCACAATGCATTGCTGATGTGACTCTGCAGTGCCCTTAACAGAAAAGGTGTCACGCTCACCAGAGACCCACATCAGAACCAGGGAAAGGTCAGAGGATAGAACACATTCTGCTGTCATGGAGGTGGGTACGGAATTTGAGGCTGGCATACAGGCTGGCAAAAAAAGTTTGTAAAGTGGGTTTTTTTTTTTGGTGGGAGGGGGTTAGTGACCACTGGAGGAGTCAGGGGAGGTGATCCCCAATTCCCTCCGGTGGTCATCTGGTCAGTTGGGGCACTTTTTTGGGACTTCGACCTGAAAACAAAGGGTTCAAATAAAGCGGACCAAATTCTCGTCAAAAACGCCCTTCTTGTTTCGATTATCAGCTAAAGACGCCCATCTCTCCTCGGCCGATAACCATGCCCCAGTCCCACCTTCGCCATGCCTCTGACACGCCCCCATGATCTTTGTTTGTCTCCGTGACGGACTGCAGTTGAGGACGCCAAAAATCAGGTTTCGATTATACCGATTTGGGCGCCCACAGGAAACGGACGCCCATCTCCCGATTTGGGTCAAAATATGGGCGTCTTTCTCTTTCGAAAATAAGCTGGACAGTCAACGGTACTAAGTCACTTAGACTACTGTAATGGAATCTATGCAGGATGTAAAGAACAAATTATAAAGAAACTTCAGACCGCCCAAAACACAGCAGCTAGGCTTATATTTGGAAAAACGCGTTTTGACAGCGCCAAACCACTCCGACTAAAATTGCACCGGCTTCCAATTAAGGAACGTATCGCTTTCAAAATCTGCACGACGGTTCACAAAATCGTCTATGGCGAAGCACCGGGGTACATGACAGACCTCATCGACCTGCCAACTAGAAACACCATAAAATCAGCACGATCATACCTAAACCTCCACTACCCAAACATCCAAGGACTGAAATACAAATCCACTTATGCATCTAGCTTTTCCTACTTAAGCGCACAACTATGGAACACACTACCAAAAGTAGTAAAAACTACGTTCGATCACCTAAATTTCCGGAAACTACTAAAGACAAACCTGTTCAGAAAAGCATACCCCACCGACCCAACGTAAAAAACCTGGATACCTGCGACACAACGTAACCAAAGACCGAAATGGACATACCCTAACTCTTCCTCTCCCTCTCTAGTTCCCCCAATTGTATTTACCATATATGCAACCCATTCTACCACAATTTCACCATGTATTGTTCAAACCTGTGTTTGTTCATACCGGAATCGGCTAACGCCATTTACGGTACTATGTAAGCCACATTGAGCCTGCAAAAAGGTGGGAAAATGTGGGATAAAAATGTAACAAATAATAATAATTGAGTCATGAGCCATTAGCACCAATAATTGGCTTCTAACTGGCAACAATTTAGGGGACCCTTTTACTAAGTTACGTAGGTGCCTACGCGTGCCCAACGCACGTCAATTTTGACTTCCTGCCCGGATACCACGTGGTCCTTGTGATAATTTCATTTTTGACGTGCGTCCGCTACACGCTAGGAAAATATTTTTATTTTCTGGCATTCGGGCGGTAATCGTCATTCTACGCAGGTAGACCATTACTGCTCGCTTACCGTTTGAGACCCTATCGCTAGGTCAATGACTGGCAGTAAGGTCTCAGACCCAAAATGGACACGTGGCAATTTTCATTTTGCCGCACGTCCATTTTTGGCAAAAATTTTAAAAGGCATTTTTTACAAGTGAACTGAAAAATGATTCTGCGCACGCCCGAAAGACATATCTACACTACCGCAGGTCATTTTTCAGCGAGCCTTTGTAAAAGGGGCCCCCGATTTGCACACGGATCTTGCTAGGCACTATTCTAGAAAGGTGCATTTGGAAATCTTCTAGAATGAAACTGAAAAGGGGATGTGGCTTTAAGGGTTACTTGAAGGGCATTGAATGAAGATGTGTGGGAGTGGGGGGGGGGGGGAGGGGGATCTGCATTTAACTTATGTGTGAGGATTTATACCAGCTTTCTATTTGGTGTAATTTGTGCCCAAATTTGTATGCCATTAGCTGAATCTAGTGCTATGTGAAAGAGGGTGCAGTCAGAGCAGGATTACGGCCTAGGCAAACTAGGCACATGCCTTGGACCCCAAAATTTAAAGGGGGGCCCTGTCAGATCTGCTCAGGACTCAGTGTTAAAAAAAAACACAGATTGGGGGTCAGGGTCCACTTGACCAACAGGGATTTTTTTTTTAATTCAGAGAAGGGGGGGTGCCAGGAGGTGAGAGGTAGGAAGCACAAGCAGGCAGCCTCCTCTCTGACAGCTCCAGAGCACCCGTAAAATTTACTCATTAAATAAGGGCTGCTCTGGAGTTGTGCATCCCCTGGAATACACATTAGACTACGAATGAGCTCATTAGAATACTAATGAGCTCATTGTAATACATTTGCATGGGGTTCTCGGTGTCTGCTAACGGCACATGTAAGAGCCACAGAAAACCCCTTTGTGCATTCCTAGCTACGTAAACATTTGCTTTAGACTGGCTAGAACCAGTCTAAAGCAAACGTTAATAGCACGGTAAGCTTTGTGCATCTGGCCCTGGGGGTGTTAACAGTTAATGCACTGCAGTCATTCTGTAACAGAACACCTCGGATAGGAGAGTAAATAGGAACCCATTTCAAGCCTATTCTATAGAGAAAAGTAGATGCCTACTTTATAGAATACTAAGCACAAGTGGCAGAAAACAGGCCTGCTTTTAAGGCACCAATATTTATACCAGCCTTATAAGCTATTATAAATGCCACTCCTAGATGACAATTCACTCAAAATGCTCAGCACTCTTACAAGAATGTTATCAATGTCCTCAGTGGCGACTCTTCACATGAGTTAACAGCTCATGACTCGCCAGCCTCTTCATCGGTCATAGAAAATTTGTATGCAGGCTCTGTTTTCTTGAATTTTTACATCTTTAAATTGCAAAAAAAAAAAAAGCTTTGCTACTTAGCTTTTATAGGAGGTCTCCAGATCCACTGCCTGCACGGACCACGTTTCGCAGGGTATTGTACCCCAGCTGCATCAAGGTGTGGGCCTACGCATCGAATGCCAGCCTTTACTCATAATACTTCAATGAGTAAAATTACTGCTATTTCTAGTCCGTGCAGGTAGCGGTTCTGGCGACCTGCTATAAAAGCTAAGGACCCCTTTTACCAAGCTACGGAAAAAGGAGGCCTGCGCTGGCGTTGGCGCATGTTTTTCATGTGTGCTGAGGTCCCCTTTTACCACATCTCCTCCCTCCTGCCTCTGGCCCACCCGGAACAAAATGGCAGCACCAAGGCCCTGCCCAGTGCATTATGGGATGCACTGGGCAGGGCTAAACACCACGTATGGAGTTTATTTCCCCTTATACGGTGTTTAGCCCTGCCCAGTGCATCCCAGAATGCACTGGGTAGGGCCTGGGCACCGCCATTTTGTTCCGGGCAGGCCTGAAGTAGGAGGGAGGAGTCGTTTCTCCTGCCCTCCTGCCTACACCTAGTTGTAAAGGTACAGGGAGGGGCGGGGATGTGGGTTAGGTGCGGGAGGGAGAGGTGTGTGCCTGCACAGGGGAAGAGATTTGGTCCACTGAACCACCAGGGAAAAATTTTTTTTAAAGGCTCCCAAGGTTACGGGGGGGAGAGGGGGGGAGTTGTGGTCCTCTGGACCAACAGGGAAAGTGTAAAAAAACAGATTGGGGGTCAGAGTCCACTTGACCACCAGGGAAATAAAGAAAACTAGATTCAGGGGGGTGTTGTGGTCCATTGGACCACCAGGGAATTTTTTTTAATTCAGGGGGGGGGGTGCCATTTAGCGCGCTAGGGGTGAGAAGTACTACCAGGCTGCTGTGGTAGCCCAGTGGTACTTCCTGTTTAGTGAGTGGTAAGCCTGCGTTGGGCTTACCTCCGCTTAGCAAAAGGGGCCCTTAGTAGTTAAATCTTTTGAATTGGTATTCAACAAAAGTAAGAGATGAGCAAAGTTTAAAAAAGAAATTAAAGATTGAAAAGTCAATCAAATAGAGCCTGTTGTTATAGCTCCCACTCTCGTTAATAGCTGTGCTTAACTATTTAAATTGATATACCTAGATGACAGCCAGAATGAATGTCAATTATAGAATAATGTAATTTACATGCATATTTGCATGCTCCATCCATGTTCCACCCAAGCTGTGCCCCTATGCAATCACATCATCAAAACCTAAACCTACACTACCCAAATTGCAAAGGACTGAAATACAAAACAACTTACGCAGCCGGCTTCTCCTACGTAAGCGCACAACTGTGGAATGGGCTCCCAAAAGCTGTGAAAACAATCCACGACCACTTGAACTTCAGGAAATCACTAAAAACCAACCTCTTCAAAAAGGCCTACCCCAACGACCCCACGTAACCCTCTTCACCTACCAACACAGCATGACTATGATCGAACAGGACAACACGTCATCTTCATCCATTCCAACCCTCCACCTCATACGATCACAATACAACTTTGTATTTGTTATCCATCGACTGGGCAAACGCCTTTGACGGTACCACGTAAGCCACATTGAGCCTGCAAATAGGTGGGAAAATGTGGGGTACAAATGTGGAGGAGTGGCCTAGTAGTTAGGGTGGTGGACTTTGGTCCTGGGGAACTGAGGAACTGAGTTCGGTTCCTGACACAGGCGGCTCCTTGTGACTCTGGGCAAGTCACTTAACCCTCCATTGCCTGCCACATTGAGCCTGCCCTGAGTGGGAAAGCACGGGATACAAATGTAACAAAAAATTAAAATAAATAAATAAATAACATGGTAAAATATTTTCTACTAGTTTATCATTGTATGAGATCATTTACTCACATCAGTGGCCACTGACAGGTATAAATGACTGTAGAATGATTCCCTTCCTAGACGGCACATTAACCCCCTAATTCTGCAAAAGTTGACAAAAATTGAGCACACAGATTGGGGCACATGAACAATTTGCATATGCAATTTAATTAAACAACAAGCTAATTAGCACCAGTAATTAGCTTTTTAGCAAGCAATTATTAGCACTAATTACATTTAATTGAACTTTACATGTGTAAATTCAAGCACAAGATCCGCACCTATATTTTATACATAATCTGAAAGAGGGGGTGTGGAAATGGGCGGGTCTTGGGTGGAACAGGGCATTCCTAAAATTATTGCATGTTCTTATAGAATCACAGGGATACATACCTAACGTAGGTGCATACATTTGCACCATGTTTCAGTGCAAATGGCCACGCCTAAAGTAAAAACTACAAATACACGAGGGTGAGAATCAAAAAAGGCAAAAAACACAAAACAGAAAGATTCTCTACATAACAAGCCGCATCTCAAAAAAGATATAGTGGAACTAGAAAAGGTGCAGAGAAGGGCGACGAAAACGATAAAGGGGATGGAACGACTTCCCTATGAGGAAAGGCTAAAGCGGCTAGGGCTCTTCAGCTTGGAGAAAAGATGGCTGAGGGGAGATATGTCTATAAAATAATGAGTGGAGTTGAAGGGGTAAACATGAAGCATCTGCTTACGCTTTCCAAAAATACTAGGACTAGGGGGCATGCAATGAAGCTACAAAGTAGTAAATTTAAAACGAATCGGAGAAAATGTTTCTTCACTCAACGTGTAATTAAACTCTGGAATTCATTGCCAGAGAGTGTGGTAAATGTGGTTAGCTTAGCAGAGTTTAAAAAAGGTTTGGATGGCTTTCTAAAGGAAAAGTCCATAGACCATTGTTAAATTGGACTTGGGGAAAATCCACTATTTAAGGGATAAGCAGTACAAAATGTTTTGTACTTTTTTGCGATCTTGTCAGGTATTTGTGACCTGGATTGGCCACTGTTGGAAACAGGATGCTGGGCTTGATGGACCTTTGGTCTGTCCCAGTGTGGCAATACTTACGTACTTATGTTTATTAAGGAGTTTTTTTTGCCAGTGATGAAGCAGTTTTGCTCCCGTGGCTTTTTGCTGGGAGCTTGTTGAGGCTTTTTCCTCCTTACTTTTGAATAAATTTAATTATTGCTCAAGGCCTGTTATGTAGAGAATCTTTCTGTTTTCTGGTCACACCTAAAGTAAGACATGATTCCCAGGTATAAGCGCTATTCTATATTCCGCACCTAACTTTAAGCACAGCTTAGAGACTACTGCTTTTTCATCACTGATATTTTTTGGTACTATATATAGAATCTAGCCCTAAACTCTGGCATTTATAATCTGTTTAACCATTGAGGTGAATGCAGAGAACAATCACATATTATAAGCAGGTATTTTCTCTGTCCCTAGAGGGCTCATGATTTCGGTTTTTGTACCTGAGGCAACAGAGGGTTATGTAACTTGCCCAAGGTCACAAGGAGCTGTAATGGGAATCATACAGTGTTGCCAGTTACCCGGTCCCCAAACCCGCCCAAAAAGTTCACACCCCACCCCCGCCGTCATCAACCCCGCCCCCATCAACCCCGCCTCTGCCGTCATCAACCCCGCCTCTGCCATCATCAACCCTCACCTCCTCCGTCATCAGCCCCGCCCAAAACTTCATCAACCCCGCCCAAAATGTCATCAACCCAGCCCAAAACGTCATTAGCCCCGCCCCCGCGGCCCGTAAAGCCGCACAAAAAAACAGCGGAAAAACCCAAAAAATAGCCCAAAAAACCATGACCCACAGCGGACAAAAATTTCCCGCAGCGGGTTGCGGAAAACCGCCCAATTGGTCGGGAAAACCACCCACCTGGCAACCGTGGAATCATACCCAGGATGCTGGGATCAAAGGTCACTGCACTAAACATTAAGCCACTCCTCCGCCATTAGGTAACACTGGAATGGGCAGGAAAGGGGTGGGGACTGCACCCTGACGTTTATGTAAGGACCTTACCATGCACTGTCAAAATGGTAGATAATGCAGAGCAGTTAGTGTCACCTCCACGGGAACAGTGAAATGAATTCTGCATTATCTGCCAGGCCATTAACAAGCAGTAGCAAACTGAGCTTCCTTTAATTTAGCAAAACGATTTGCAATACTGCCTTTCGCTGAAAAAGGCTTCAAAGCTGTTCGCAAGATAAAATAATGGAAATACATCAAGCAATGTTCAAAACAAACATAAACAGAATCTTAACTGCATGGCAGCCCTCCCAGAATTGCTGGGAATGCCCCCAACAGAGGTTTCACGCCTTAACTTTTGCAATAAATAGAGCTCAAGAGTGTTATGTCAGCCCAGGTGTGGTACCTCCCTAGGCTGAATAGGAAACAAAGATGTTTGAAGAAGGAACACTGGTCATGAGCTTGCATGACAAATTGCAGCTAAGCTACAGAACATATGGTGCACTCTGCATGGAAATCAGAAATCTATTGCCCAGAGGGCAACATAATGCAGATGAAAATAAATATGACAGGGATATACCACAGATGCGGATGTTCCATCTGGTAAGGAATGGGGCAAATAGTGTTACCTGATGGAGCTACATGCAGCAAGCAGGCGAGTAATACGTATATTGCTGATGAATCTGAACATCAGAAAGATTTTCTGGCTCAAAGGATTTAAAAGTTGTAAAAAAAAAACCAGGGGTTTACGTGCATCATGGTTTAAGCGCTTAAATCACACTGCGCAAGCCGGCCAGTGATATACAATGACACTACACCCAGTAAAATAGGTTGATGTTTGAACTTCTGATAGTAAGGGACCATCTTTTGGACGCCATCCTGATTATTTTCGAAGGAGAGGGCCGGCCATCTTCCGACACAAATCGGGAGATGGCCGGCCATCTCCTAAACCCGGCCAAATCGGTATAATCGAAAGCCGATTTTTGGCCGGCTCCAACTGCTTTCCGTCGCAGGGCCTGCCAAAGTTAAAGGGGGCGTTTCGGCAGGGTACGGAAGGCGGGACGGGGGCGTGGTTACGAGATGGTTGGCTTCGGCCGATAATGGAAGAAAGAAGGCTGGCTCTGACGAGCACTTGGCCGGCTTCACTTGGTCCATTTATTTTTAGGACCAAGTCTCCAAAAAGTGCCCCAACTGACCAGATGACCACCGGAGGGAATCGGGGATGACCTCCCATTACTCCCCCAGTGGTCACCAACCCCCTCCCACCCCCCAAAAAAATTACAACACATTTTTTCCAGCCTCTATGCCAGCCTCAAATGTCATCCCCAGCTCCCTGACAGCAGTATGCAGGTCCCTGGAGCAGTTTTTAGTGGGTGCAGTGCACTTCAGGCAGGCGGACCCAGGCCCATCCCCCCTACCCACTGTACCCACAAGTAGGTGATACCTTCATCCTAAGTGCTATGATAGTGGTGTACAGTTGTGGGGAGTGGGTTTTGGGGGGGGGGGATTTGGGGGGCTCAGCACACAAGGTAAGGGGGGTATGCACCTGGGAGCAATTTTTGAAGTCCACTGCAGTGCCCCCTAGGGTGCCTGGTTGGTGTCCTGGCATGTGAGGGAGACCAGTGCATTACAAATGCTGGCTCCTCCCACAACCAAAGGCCTTGGATTTGGCCGGGTTTGAGATGGCCGGCATTAGTTTCCATTATCGCTGAAAACCAATGCCGGCCATCTCTAAAGCCGGCCCAAGTGTTGCGATTTGGCCGTCTCCGACCGTATTATCGAAACAAAATATAAGAGTTTTTAAATAAAAGAAAGAAAGACATTTCACACTTCAGAAAATAGTCTGAATGAACCACCCTTAGCTAGCTAGCTAACAACATGTGGTACAGCAAATTGTCTGACCCCAAACCATTTGTTTTTACTAAAATTCATTGCTAATCTATTTTGGGTCATCCACACTTGAACCACGGACATACATTTAACTAAGGAAGACCGAGTTTCAGCTGAATCAGAATGAACAGAAAAAAAAAAAAGATAAAATATCAACTATACATATATGAAAACAGACCTAAATCATGCAAAATCTGTCCCAAAGGTTGCAAATAAATGTTAAAGAAAACAGATTCAATGTTCAGAACCTTGAGGGACAACCATCTCCAGAGATTTCCATCTCATGGCGTCCAGTCACAAGCAAAGTTATGTTGCATGACGTAGCCAGTTAGGGCGAGATTCTATGGGCTCCTTGTACTAAGCAGTAGTAACTAACTAACTAACTAACATTTCTAAAGCGCTACTAGGGTTACGCAGCGCTGTACAATTTAAACATAGAAGGACGGTCCCTGCTCAAAGAGCTTACAATCTAAAAGACAAGAGAACAATCTAAAGACAAGTGAACAATCTAGAGGACGAGTGAACAGTTAATCTGATAGGGTGGATAGATTGGGGCATTCTATATTTCTCGAGCGGTTAGGCGCCGAAGGCAGCATTGAAGAGATGAGTTTTAAGCAGAGATTTGAAGATGGGTAGGGAGGGGGCATGGCGTATGGGTAAAGGAAGATTGTTCCAGGCATAGGGTGAGGCTTACCGCTCGCTACACAGGAAGTACCGCCAGGCTACCGTAACAGCCCGGTGGTATTTCCCATCCCTAGAACGCTGTCATTTCTGGAGCTACAAAAAATTATTTATTTTTGTAGCACTGGAGTGTACTCGGCGATAATTGGGCAGTGCCTTGCAGGGCCGTCGAGAGGGGGTGGGGCAGGGGGGATAAAATTCCCCGGGCCCAGGCCACCAAGGTGGGCCCAGCGCCACAGTCCCCTCCACACGCCCCCCCCCCCCCTCCGTCCACCACCGGGCCGGGCCCCCCTGAATTCAAATCATAGAACCTCACCTCGACCTCTCTCCGTGTGAAAGAAGCACAGCAGCAGATCGCCTCCCTTCGGGCCTTCCCTTCCTGTGTCCCGCCCTTGCGCAAGTTACGTCAGACGACGGCGGGACACAGGGAGGGAAGGCCCGAAGGGAGGCAATCTGCAGACTGCCGCTGCTGTGCTTCTTTCACATGCAGCGAGGTCGAGGTGAGGCGCTATGATTTGAATTTAGGGGGGCCCGGCTCGGTGGTGGACGGATGGGGGTGTGTGGAGGGGGCCGGGCAAGGGGGGGCCCGGCCCAGTCTCTTGGCGGCCCTGGTGCCGTGTGCTGCCCGGTTACTGCTAGGTTAATGTGGGAGCCCTTACTGCTACCTCAATGGATGGCGGTAAGGGCTCTCCCCCCCCCCCCCCGACATGGTCGCACAGCAAGTGCTTTACTTGCCTCACGACCATTTCCTGCAGGAAGTCGAGACTTCCCTTTTACCACCTGCAGTAAAAGGTGGCCTCGGCGTGCGCGTAAAACATGCGCCGATACCAGTGCCGGCCCCCTTTTGCCGCAGCTTGGTAAAAGAGACCCTATATAATGTGGCACCTGAAAAATCAGCGCTGAAAAAAACCACACCTAAGCGTATTCTATAAAACGCGCCTAAATTTAGGTGTGGTTTATAGAATACACCAATATGCCTAGTGTCTGTCCGTGTCGCAAATTTTAGTTGTGGTTTATAGAATACACCTAGGGGTCCGATGCCCGGATATGGCCTGGCATTGAACACTTAGATCAGATTCAGCCTGCAGCTGTGGGGGGAGGGGAAGCGAGGGATCACAGATACCACCTTTCTGTGCTTTAACCAAATCAGTTTATATTTATTAAATGCAGGTACTGTGGTCAGCTCTGTTAAGTTTGCTGACTGCCGTGGGCTTAATATCGGGGGGGATATACTTGAGTTAATGAATTGTCAAATTATTTAAAACTGGCAATCAAAATATTTTGTATTTTATTTAAAGCAATGATTTACTATAGTGACACTATAATCAATATAAAACAATTAACACTACCTGGTTTGCCTTGGCATAGAGAGAGAAATTATGCCTGTTAAAAGAGCTTATGAGGATTGAAATATTAGCTGTTTAGTTCTTACTTACCAATTCAGCAAGGATATAATCCATACTTATATGAATAAAAATGGTGTCCACTGAAAAGCTGCCCAGAGCTGCTATTGATCACAAGGGTTTTCCATCACCAGATGTGGCTGTTGCAGGCACACTGATTCTCACAGCTGTCTGCCCTGTATAAATTAGGTGTCATTTGCACCAGGCCAGATTCCTTCTCGGCCTTCTCAGTTCACTGAACTTAAAGTAGTTGGAAAAATCCACTTTGAAATGGCTTTGACTAGACTCTGATGATCTATGTTTTAGGGGTGGGGGTGGGAATTTTAAAATCAGCTTTGGTCCGTTTCAGACAACACTGAGCTTAGCAACCTTATTTAAGGAGGAGATCTGCAAAAGTCGGGACTGCGATTCCGATGCTTGAAGTTCTTTGACTTAAAATTAAGGGGATGATGGGGGAAGAGAAAAGGGGTTAAGGAAATGGTAAGATTTCACATTAAAGTAACTGACCTATTCCCACCATGAAGGTTCTGGAGGTCGTACCTTGCTAAGGATGTGAAAAAAATGGAAGCGGTGCAAAGAAAAGCTACGAGGATGGTATGGGAGTTGCGTTCCAAGACGTATGAAGAGAGACTTGCTGACCTGAATATTTATACGCTGGAGGAAAGGAGGAACAGGGGTGATATGATACAGATGTTCAAATATTTGAAAGGTATTAATCCGCAAACGAATCTTTTCCGGAGATGGGAAGGCGGTAGAACGAGAGGGCATGAAATGAGATTGAAGGGGGGCAGACTCAAGAAAAATGTCAGGAAGTATTTTTTCACGGAGAGAGTGGTAGATACTTGGAATGCCCTCCCGCGGAATTCAAGCATGCGTGGGATAAACATAAAGGAATCCTGTGCAGAAGGAATGGATCCTCAGAAGCTTAGCCGAGATTGGGAGGCGGGGCTGGTGTTTGGGTGGTGGGGCTAGTTCTGGGCAAGACTTCTACGGTCTGTGTCCTGAAAATGGCAGATACAAATCAAGGTAAGGTATACACAAGAAGTAGCACATATGAGTTTATCTTGTTGGGCAGACTAGATGGACGTGCAGGTCTTTTTCTGCCGTCATCTACTATGTTACTATGTATATGTTACCGTGCATCCTCCAGGGCAAACAGCTGATAGACATTTCTCTTGCATCTGATTTAATGACCTGTTACAGGGGTTTTCCGCGATACTCACCATAAGCAAAACATTGTCCTAAAGGATCATATCACATTTTAGTGTCCTGTGTTGATGTTTTTTCTACTTTTACAATAAAGAACAGTCAAGAAAAGCATTTATACACTGGGGGGGGGGGGGGGGGGGGTCCTTTTACTAAGCTGTGGCAAAATGTGGCTTCGGTAGTGTGGGTGTGTGTTTTTGGTACGCGCTGGGCCAGTTTTTACCGCATCTGGGAAAAAGGGCTTTTTTTTCACTAGGCCAGGAAACGGGCCTGTGGTAAAATTGAAACCAGCGCGTGCCTTTTTATGGCCTGAACCCTTAATGTCACCCGTTGATCTAGGGGTAAGGACTCACACGCTACTAGCATGGTGACTGGTTGGCACATGCCAACTGCCGATTAACGCCAGAAACGCTGCGCGCAGTAGGAGATTTAAAAATAATTTGTCCCAGCGGTAAGGGCATGCACTAAATCTGAAATTACCGCCAGGGGTGCCTGCTAGCCTGGTAGTAGTCTCATTTTGGCATAGAGCCTACCTTGCCCCTGGATGCCACTTTTACTTCTTTCTAAAGATTGTGGTCGAATTTTTATTATAAATCATGTCACATGCGATGAAGCTGCAGTGTGGTAAATTTAAAACGAATCGGAGGACATTTTTCTTCACTCAACGCGTGGTTTGACTCTGGAATTCGTTGCCGGAAAAAGTGGTTAAGGTGGTTGACTTAGCGCGGACTTCAAAAAAGGGTTGGACGGCTTCCTGGAGGAAAAGGCCATAGAATGTTATTGAGTGGACGTGGGAATAATCCACTATCTCTGGGATGGGCGGGACAAATTGCTTGTTCTTTTGGCCGCTGTCGGTGACAGGGTGCGGGGCTCGATGGACCCTTGGTCTGTCCCAGCATGGCGATGCTTAAGTACTTATGTACTTATTTAAAAGCCAAAGGGATAAATTTGGCAGACTGGATGAGTCAGCTGGTCAATGAATGTGAACTCCCAATCCAAAAAGATACCGCACTAGGTGTGGAGATACCACACAGAGTGTGGAGGTGCACTTAATCCCCACCAGACAAAGTAAAAGGAAAACAAAGGGGGGGTGGGGAAGATAGGCTCTTTCCAAATAGTGGAGAAGACGTATGATTTTGAGTGAAAAGTAATGTTTATTACAACAACTTGACTCAACACAGCCGTGTTTCGGCGCCGTAGCGCCTTCTTCAGGAGTCTTCCAGAGGTTTTGACCGGTCCTTTGATAGTTAACACACCAAAAGTTTAAACGGTGCTTGAACAGTTAAAACATCAAAACGCCATCCACTGAAGAGTACACAATCCCTCTCCAAAGAACATAACAGTACAACATATGAGTCTTTGCACTGTGTGGTCATTGATCATATTGTACCGAATGCACGGGGAGGCAATATAGATAGAATGTTACTCCAGAGAGAAACCCAGTGGATTTATCGTCTTAACACAGTGGAGCCGAATGGCTTGAATACATTTCTCCATTGGGGCTGTTTCCTACGACAAGCGAACAGCTGACGGTGACGTTAGCTGAGTTGTGGGTGGAGCTTTAGTTTGAAAAAGAACGCCGGCGCCATTTTTCCGGTTCCCTGTCTGCACCAGCTGTTAATGATGTGAGACCATACGCCATAAGTACATTGTTGTATGCAGAGGTGAGCACTGAGTAAAAGACTACGAATGATCATGTCTCTGTGTCCCAGCAGGTATACGAGGACTTTCCCTCGACAAAGCTGTCTAATGCGAAACAGGCTCCTGTCGGGACTTAGCGTATACCGTGGTCTGAATGCAGACAAGTGACATGGACTAAATACCTGATGCTGCAACATGACCAGTCAAGATAAGATAAATTTGTGGCATCCAGCAGCGAGAAGATAAGTAACATATAGTAACATAGTAGATGACGGCAGAAAAAGACCTGCATGGTCCATCCAGTCTACCCAACAAGATAAATTCATATGTGTATACCTTACCTTGATTTGTACCTGTCTTTTTCAGGGCACAGACCGTATAAGTCTGCCCAGCACTATCCCCTCCTCCCAACCACCAGCCTCACCTCCCACCACCAGTTCTGGCACAGACCGTATAAGTCTGCCCAGCACTATTCCCCGCCTCCCAACCACCAGTCCCGCCTCCCAACCACCGGATCTGGCACAGACCGTATAAGTCTGCCCAGCACTATCCCCTCCTCCCAGCTACCAGCCTCACCTCCCACCACCGACTCTGGCACAGACCGTATAAGTCTGCCCTCCACTATCCTCGCCTCCCAACCACCAACCCCTCTTCCCCTCTCCTGCTCCGCCACCCAATTTCGGCTAAGCTTCTGAGGATCCATTCCTTCTGCACAGGATTCCTTTATGTATATCCCACGCATGTGTTTTCCTGCTGGGGGGGGGGGGTGCCGCGCACGCCTGTCCTCCGTTCATTCCATGCTTCTTCTCTGCCCGGGGCAGTTCCTGTTCAGGGGCAGAGAAGAAGCATGGAATGAATGGACAGGCACGTGCAGCACCCCCCCCCAGCGGCGTGCACCCGGGGAGGGGGGTTCCTTCATGGTGGGTGTCCTTTAGCCGGGGGGGTCACGCTGCATCCGGGGCGGCGGGGCACATCGGCGATCCGCCCCGGGTGTCAGCCCCCCTAGGAACGCCACTGGTTAGTTGTGTATTTTTCAAAACATATAGGTGGAGCGTTGCCATTTTTTGTTTGTTTTGGATTTTTACTTTTAGGATAAGCAGGATAAAATGTTTTGTACATTTTTTGGGATCTTGCCAGGTATTTGTGACCTGGGTTGGCCACTGTTGGAAACAGGATGCTGGGCTTGATGGACCTTCGGTCTGTCCCTTATGTACTTGGGATTCTGAATGGAATCTTGCTGCGCTTTGGGGTTCTACATGGAATGTTGCTACACTTTGAAATTCTGCATGGAATCTTGTTATTCTTTAGAATTCTAGAATCTTGCTACTCTTTGGGGTTCTACATAGAATGTTGTTAATATTTGGGTTTCCCCCAGGTATTTGTGACCTGGATTGGCCACTGTTGGAAACAGGATGATGGGCTTGGTGGACCTTCGGTCTGTCCCAGTATGGCAATATTTATGTACTTATGTAAAAAAAAATTCATTAGTTTTTCATTCATTTCATTTTCAAAAAAAGAAACCAGAAAACAAAAGAGGGAATTTCATTGAGAATTCCTATTTCCTTTCAAATGAAAGTACACCCCTGCCTGATATGAGATTCTCCACGATGCTTACGAAACAGGGTTGGACTCATAAAAACATGCAGAAAAAAAAGTTGCAGCTGCTTTTCACACTTTACTAATCATGCACTTTGGAAAATGCATTTCTGGCGCCCAGTGCACACCTTGGACATCTCATTCTGCCCCCGTTCCAGGTTGAAAGGCCTTAGGAGAACTGAAGCAGAAGGTGTTTTATTTAACAAAGCACAAACTTCTCTGTGAACAAGCAGATGAAGGGCCAGATGTGTTAAAGTGTTTTTTTCCTCTTTTGTAACTGTGGGGAAAAGGCTTTGCACATCTGGCTGAGGAAGAACCAGGTAGATACACAAAATATTCCTACCCATGTATTGACTTATTTAATTTTACTTTTTATTATAAAATAAAAAAGAACAGAGCTTTATATTAATGGGGGGGGGGGGGGGGATAGTGTTAAGGATGTGCAAACACCAACAATGTTATTTCATGGATTGTTCTTTTAAAAAGCTGATCTCGTCAATGTTACACAGTATCAAATGATAATAATTTGTTGAGCTGTAGTAGAGTTTAGTCAAGAGTCAATCTTGTAGAAATTAAGGGGTCTTTTTACTAAGCTGCGTAAGCAGTTCCACACACCCAACGTGCGTCAATTCTGAGTGAGGTAATTACATTTGCTGATGACACAAAGTTATTCAAAGTCATTAAATCATGGGAGGATTGTGAAAAATTACAAGAGGACCTTACGAGACTGGACATCTAAATGACAGATGACGTTTAATTTGAGCAAGTGCAAAGTGATGCATGTGGGAAAGAGGAACCCGAATTATAGCTACGTCATGCAAGGTTCCTCGTTAGGAGTCACGGACCAAGAAAGTCATTGATGATACGTTGAAACCTTCTGCCCAGTGTTCTGCTGCGGCTAAGAAAGCAAATAGAATGTTAGGTATGATTAGGAAAGGAATGGAAAACAAAAATGTGGATGTTATAATGCCTTTGTATCGCTCCATGGTGCGACCGCACCTCAAATATTGTGTTCCATTCTGGTCGCCGCATCTCAAAAAAGATATAGTGGAATTAGAAAAGGTGCAGAGAAGGGCGACAAAAATGATAAAGGGGATGGGATGGCTTCCCTATGAGGAAAGGCTAAACTGGCTAGGGCTCTTCAGCTTGGAGAAAAGGTGGCTGAGAGGAGATATGATAGAGGTGTATAAAATAATGAGTGGAGTTGAACGGGTAGATGTGAAGCGTCTGTTTACACTTTCCAAAAATACAAGGACTAGGGGGCATGCGATGAAGCTACAGTGCAGTAAATTTAAAACGAATCGAAGAAACTTTTTCTTCACTCAACGTGTAATTCAACTCTGGAATTTGTTGCCAGAGAATGTGGTAAAGGCAGTTAGCTTAGCAGAGTTTTAAAAAGGTTTGGATGGCTTCCTAAAGGAAAAGCCCATAGACCATTATTAAATGGACTTGGGAAAAATCCACTATTTCTGGGATAAGCAGCATAAAATGTTTTGAACTTTTTTGGGATCTTGCCAGGTATTTGTGACCTGGGTTGGCCACTGTTGGAAACAGGATGCTGGGCTTGATGGACCTTTGGTCTTTCCCAGTATGGCAATACTTATGTACTTATGTATCCATCTTGTGTAACCTACATAGCGTATTCTCTACTTGTATGTAAAATATTCTAAGGAAACAATCTAAAAAGTTGTAACAGAATCCATTTTCTATATTCAAGATTTCCCCCCAACAATTGGAGGTAATTCTACAAAAGATAGGCACCAATGCCCAGATTCTCTATCTAGCTATATATAAACAATCCCCCCAAAAATCAAAGGTATTCACACTGCGTACTAGTATAATAAACCCAGATTCTTAACTCAAGAATATATAAGGAGGATATCTACTGAAAATATCAAAGCCTTTCATATAGCAAAGAGATTACACAAAGAATTTTTCAGGAAAAATTGTCAGAGTTATAACTCACCCAAGCAGGGTTTCCCCACAATAAATGGAAAAACACCCTTAGAGGGTGGATACGTTTCTCCATCACTGAATTTTTCCATATTATGATTGAACAATTGATTCAGTTCTACTCGTTCTACACCACTCAGGATTTTATAGACCTCACTGTGCCAGAGCCGGTGGTGGGAGGCAGGGATAGTGCTGGGCAGACTTATACGGTCTATGCCAGAGCCGGTGGTTGGGAGGCGGGGCTAGTGCTGGGCAGACTTATATGGTCTGTGCCCTGAAGAGCACAGGTACAAATCAAAGTAGGGTATACACAAAAAGTAGCACATATGAGTTATCTTGTTGGGCAGACTGGATGGACCGTGCAGGTCTTTTTCTGCCGTCATCTACTATGTTACTATGTTACTATATTGTATCCCCCCCCCCCCTCAGCCATCTCTTTTTCAAGCTGAAGAGCCCTAACCTCTTTGACCTTTCTTCATATGGGAGCACTTCCATCCCTTTTATCATTTTGATCAGTCTTCTTTAAACCCTTTCTAATTCCGCTACAGTGACCAGCATTGAATGCAATACTCAAGGTGAGGCATCATAATATTCTTGGTCTTATTTTTCACCCCTTCCCTAATAATTCTTGGCATCCTGTTTGTTTTGTTTTTTTTCACCACTGTTGCACACAGGACAGAAGATTACATCATATTATCTACAATGGCACCAAGATCTTTTTCTTGAATGCTGACTCCTAAGGTGGACCCTAATATCTGGCAACTATGATTCTGATTATTCTTCCCAATGTGCATCACTTTGCATTTGTCCACATTAAATTTCATCTGCCATTTGGATGCTCGGCCATCTTTGTTGGGGGGGAAATCCACTATTTCTGCGATAAGCAGTATAAAATGTTTTGTATTTTTTTGGGATCTTGCCAGGTATTTGTGATCTGGATTGACCACTGTTGGAAACAGGATGCTGGGCTCGATGGACGTTTGGTCTTTCCCAGTATGGCAATACTTATGTACTTATGTAGGAATATATAGACATGTCTAGTGTTTGATGTGTCTAACATTTAGCAAGTGGAGGAGAAGCCTAGTGGTTAGTGCAGCAGAATTTGATCCTGCAGGGACTGACTTCAATTCCCACTGCAGCTCCTTGTGACCCTCAGCAAGTTACTTAACCCTCCATTGCCCTAAGTACCTGTATATACCATGTAAACCGCTTTGAATGAAGTTGCAAACACCACAGAAAGGCAGTGTATCATTTCCCTTTCCTCTTATTTTTTAGCACACGCTAAAAACACTAGCAGCTCTTCGTAAAAGGACCCCCTAAAGTTACCTGGAATAGGTTTAGTAAATGTGGAAGCCCTTTCACTAAAACCTGCTAGAATCAGTGCTAAACTCATTTAAACTGGAATTTTACGAAGCATTAAAAGCCCAAGCAACAAAGCCCGTTTCGTGAAAAATGAAACGGGCCCTAGGAAGGTTCTCGTGCAAGCAATTTCTCCTCTCTAAAAGTTAAGTAAAAGATTTATTGGACATTTTACCTAGTTGAATAAAGTTTGTTGAGAGTTTTTTTGTTTTTAGCCAATGGTGACTGCATGAACTCCTGAAAGTGACTGGCTGTGAAGCTAAAAAGGAGTCAGTTGAGGCTTTTCCGCTAGCCGAGCGGTAAGGCCAATTCGTTATGCAATGCACACACGAGGGCCCTTATACGTCTTTGTAAAAGGGGCCCCTACGTTTCCAGCTCAGGTAGAATCAAAGCTTGGTCTTCACTTTCAAAAACATGGGATTCCCCCCCCCCCCCCCCCCCATTTTACATTTCACACCATACTTGGTTGAATTTAGTCATCAGAGTGAATCTCCTCAGCTGGTGTCCACACACCAGAGTTCCTTCAGGAGCTCTATAATCATGGGTCTGAAATCTGGCCAGTAGACGTCACCTTGCATGATGACTAGGACTCCCTTCCCCCCCCCCTCCCCCCGACACTGTGAACACTGCCTCCGCAGCACCATCAGCTTGCCTGGAGTTTAAAGGGCCTGGCCTTGGAATTGAATCGAGGTCCTCCACACTGGGCCATCCTGTTTGCAATGAAGCTAGAAAAATACTCAAATATAATCTTCCATGTGGCTCCCCCCCCTTCCAACCCCCATGGACCTTTAGCTTTGTTACAAAAAATAATTGAGTGTAACACCCTGTCAGACATCAAGCATGGGGAAGCAAAAGTAAACAAACCATGCAGTTTGATTTAATGGGAGCAGCAAGGAAAACCTACAGGAAAAGCAGTAATGCAAGGGTTAAATGAAAATAATGCCTCCACCTCCGTAATTCGTCAACAGATGGCAGCACTGATGAGTTACAAGTGTTCACTTATTCTTTAAAATTTCTTTCTTCACCTCAGTTAGTGAGAACTGTCTGTGTGAAGAGGTTGTTTTGCTATTGCTTGCGAAACGGAAGTATGCAGTAATAGCCAACATGCCGTGGTAGACTTTCTGACTGTTGAAGGAGTCCCTCCAACTGAAAGTCACCTCCACATGCAGGTTGCTTATAGTGATGACAGTGTTGATGCGAGTACTGTTTATTGCTGGGCTAAAACACGTAAAGATTGTAGACCGGGAAGGGCTGATTTGTGTTAGCCAGTGCAATTTTGCTAGCAAAAAAGGTGCCGGTACTCAAATGCCAGGCCACCCTTCAGGGGTGGGGTGATCACTGAGGGACCCACCCCACAATAGCCAGGCCCCCTGCAACCAGTCACAGAGTCTATGACAAGGCAGAATTGGTGTGTTGAGCTTGCGCTCTTTCATTAAAACTTGTGGTCCATGGGTCAATTTTAGCAGACACTGGAAAAGGTGCCAGTACCCCCGAGTACCCCCTCAAAAAAGGCCCTAGTGTTATCGAAAACAAAGTGGATGACCTGTGACAGCAAGGTCTGAGTCTCACCCGAGAAAGGTTGATGAACTCGTAAAAGACAATCGGTGGAGCCCTCAAAGGGAAATTACAGACACACTTGGCATGCAACGGAGAATTACAATTGGAGGGACTCCTTCATCAGTCAGAAATTCTATCAAGGCACCGTTGCTTAAATCACACCGACCAGTGCTCGCTGCATGTTTCCATTTCACAAGCAATAGCAAAACAGTCTCTTCACACAGACACTTCCAGCGTGGGCAGATGGGAAAAATTTTCCCCACCCCAAATCGGCCCTAAACCAGCCCCAAACCCACCCAAAGTCAAACCCCGCCTCCAACGTCACCGACCCCGCCCCCAACGTCACCGACCCCGCCCCTGACGGCACCTCTGACGTTGTTAGCCCCGCCCCTGATGTCACCTCTGATGTCATTAACCCCGCCCCTGATGTCAACCCTACCCCAGAAAAGCTTCTATTGGACCAAATTGGACCAATAGAAGCCCCCGAAAAAAGCGCAAACCCCGCACAGCTGCAACGAAAAAGAAGCCCAATTTCCCGCAGCCCGCAGCCTTCGAAAATTTCCAGCATCCTGGCTTAAAAACCAGCCCAATTGGGTGGGAAACCCACCCATCTGGCAACACTGGACACTTCTTGCCAACTAAAATGAAAGAAGAGATTTCAAAGGACGAAGGAACACATGTGGTGCGTCAGTGCTGCCATCTGTTGATGAATGATGGAGGTGGAGACATTACATTCTGTTGACCCTGGTAGCTGTCAGTAGAGGTGTGGTAAAGACAACTAAGAATTCATGCACAGTCCTGCTAAAGCGGACCAGGGCCTCAGATTTGTGTTGACCAAGTCCTCAGTGTTTTGTGCAAGGGAACAAACCAACTGTAACCAAAAAAATACTATGGTTCATAGCTAGTAAAAAGTGCAAAAAATAAAAATTAAGTTCAGTCACCCAACATGTTCGTTATTGGCAGACTTAAGGGTAACATTCCTCACTGCAGGAAAACTGGGATATGTTCTAATTCTGTGCAATGACAGGACCCCTTCGGAAAGGAGGAAACGCGTGAATCGTGACGTTGAATTTGACAGTGTGCTGCCAATTTTAAAATCTATTTACAAGTATCACATTTTTCTGTTCAAGGAGAATCCTTGAGTTGGCTTATTGCAAGGATCTAATTGAAACTCCTGTGTCTGCAGGGCATTTGAGAAACAGAAACCACAGTTTGTCTTAGCAAAGAATCCACGGATTAGGTACGAGTTCCGCAAACCACATCTCCACCAGCCCAGAAACCGCCACCTTTGAAAAGAGCATCATTCAAGGTGTCATTTAAAGCAGTTTGAATTATACATGTCTGAGTAGCAATTTTCCTTGGCAAAGGGTGGAGTGTGGGGGGGAGGGGGGTAGTGAAAATTTTGAGTCGTAGCAGACTCCGGGGAATTTCTCAATTAGCCACCCCTCAAGTTCCCCATCCTTTGTTTTATTTACAAATTATGTCGCTAGAATTCAAATGAGTTATCTATTCTCTGCCTGTGTCAAATTCCCACAGAGGGCTTGTCGCTGCCTGACGCAGGGTCCGGCGGAACGAGGCAAAGAAAAGTCACGAGGAAAAGAATTCTTTTCAACTCATCTTTCACTTATTCCTTACCCCCCCCCCCATCTTCATGGTTCCACTTTAGGCCTCTTTATGCTACAGGATAGTTCAAATTGAAGCTCAGGAGGGTCCTATAGGGAACACATAGGATCCCTGGGAGAGAAAAGACCCCCACAAGTTATATACCAGATGTATAATGTTATATGGTCAAACTGGCAGGCACAAAGACCGAAAAACAAAAGGCCCGAATTAGGGAGAAGCATTCAAAGACATGTTTTCAAAACAGGCCGGCCAAGAGCCTGGATAACCCTCCTGAGAGTAAATGCTTTGGGAAAAAAAAGGTGCTAAAGAAAGAAAGAAAAAGATTTAAAAAAAAAAAAAAGCCCATTTTTTCTAATTAGCTGAGGCCTAAGGGGCACTGGATTTCACAAGCAGTTTTCATCAAGGGGGCTGTGGCTTGTGAAACTGAAATTTCTGCCTTGGAAACCTGTGAGGCATGTCTCACAGCTGAATCCTGAATTAGTCCTTGTGCTCTGCAGGGCTCACTGCCGTCTGCTGTCTTTTCATGCTGGTTTCCTTTTGTTAGCACAATTTTAATAAAAGAACATTGTTTTAAAAATAAAGCGATATTCTAGTGTTCTTAAAGGTGGTGGGGTTTTTGTAATGTAATCCTGGCACAGTGAATGCTCTTGCTTTGAGTTGCTGCAGAACAGCATGAGCAAACAATAGGCTCAGCCTTATAGTTTTGCTTTCTTGAAACTCCAGGGTGGTTTTGGAGCGGGCCCCAGAAGGGTTTGTAGCCCCCCTGGCTTGTTGTTGTTACAGATACTTCCTGCGGGGAATGGATTCTTGGCTTGGGTGGGGATCCAGGGGGAGGACTCTTCTTCAAAGTCCAACACAGCCAAAGATACTGAGAGATAGAAATGATCTGCAAGATTATTGAGTGTCCAATAGTAATGGAACTTAAAAAGTTGGATTTTTATATTGAGTGAAAGAGTGGCCTAATGGTTAGTGCAGATCTGGGGAACTGGGTGGGTTTGACTTCTGCTACTGCTTAACCATCAGCAGTGGGTTGAGAGCAGGGACGTAGGTAGGTGGGGCCACGAGGGGCATGGACCCCCGCAGATTTAGCCCTGGCCCCCCTGCTTTCACCTCCCCCCCCCCCCGCTGCCACCAACCCTCCCCCGTCGCCGCCATCAGGTACCTTTGCTGACGGGGGTCCCCAACCCCCGCCAGCCGAAGTCCTCTTCAGCGCCAGTCTCCGGTGCGTTGCTGATATGGATTCTGTTTCTGTGTGTCCTGACGTCCTGCATGTTCCTACCTGGCGGGGGACCTGGTGGTGGTGGGAGAGGGTTGGCGGCGGCGGGAGGGGGGTCGAAAGGGACGAGGGAGAGGCGGCGGCTCTGGGGGGGGGTCGGCAGTGCCAGGGGGCAAAAATGTGCCCCCTCACCTCGGGCTCTGGACCCCCCCTCCCGCCAAAGTCTGGCTACGCCCCTGGTTGAGACCCTGGGGAACCAGGTTCAATTCCATCTGCATCTCTGTATGACCCTGGGCAAGCCATTTAGGGGCCTTTTTACCAGTGACGATCCTAGGTCGGTTGCCACCCGGAGCAGATCGCCGATGTGCACCCCCTGCGGGTGCAGCACGACACCCCCCCCCCCTGGTGCCATGACCCCCCCCCCCCCGGTGCATCAAACCCCCCCCCCCCCGGGTGCATTTTTAGCTGCTGGGAGCAGCCGCATGACTCTCGGATCAGCTGGCTCCCTGCTCCTTCTGCCCCGGAACAGGAAGTAACCTGTTCCAGGGCAGAGAGAGCAGGGAACCAGCGGAGCCGACAGGCGCACGGCTGCTCTCTGCACCTCCCCCCCAACAGAGTGCACCCGGGGCGGACCGCCCCCAACACCCCGCCCTTGGTACGCTGCTGCGTTTTACTAAGCAGCGTAAGCATCTATGCACGCCCAATGTGCGCCAAAATTGAGTTACTGCTGGACTACCAAGTGGCTCTTGCGGTAATTTCATTTTTGGCGCGCGTCTGATACATGCATCTGAAAGATATTTTTTATTTTCGGATGCACATAACGGATTTGTGCCAAGTGGTATTTGGTGCGCGTAGGTCATTACCACCTGGCCACCACGTGAGTCTCTACCGCTAGGTCAATGGCTGGCAGTAAGGTCTCAGACCCCAAATGGACGCGGGGCAATTTTCATTTTGCCACACACCCATTTTCGGCAAAAATTTGAAAAAGGTATTTTTTTTACAGGCGCTCTGAAAAATGGATCGACGCACAACCAAAACCCGCGCCTACACTACCGCAAGCCATTTTTCTGCGCGCCTTTGTAAAAGGACCCTTTACAATATATTTAGATTGCGAGCCCATTAGGGACAGAGACAGTACCTGTAATGAAATTGTAAAGTGATGAATAGAATACTTAAATAAAGAAATGCAATACTGTATTGTCTGGATAAGAAGTATATTAAAATTAATAAACATATGATACATGGCACTTCAGGGAACAGTACTGCAGTTTTAAAAGCTGATGCATTCTGGTTTAGTCAATAAATCATATTGAGGGGCATAATTGAACGAAAACGTCTATCTCCATGGGCGTTTATCTGCGAGAACAGGTCCGTGAAGGGGCAGACCGAACCGTATTTTCGAAAAAAATAGACGTCCATGTTTTATTTGACAATTTGTGAGATGGGCGTTTTTGTTTTTCAGTGATAATGGAAAATGAAAGCGCCCAGCTCAAAAACGAATAAATCCAAGGCATTTGTTCGTGGGAGGGGCCACACTGGTCCCCCTCACATGCCAGGACACCAACCGGGCACCCTAGGGGGCACTTTTACAAAAACAAAAAAAAGGTAAAAAAGTTCCCAGGTGCATAGCACCCTTCCCTTGTGTGTTGAGCCCCCCAAATCCCCTTCAAAACCCACTGCCCACAAGTCTACACCATTACTATAGCCCTAAGGGGTGAAGGGGGGCACCTACATGTGGGTACAGTGGGTTTGGGGGGGCGGTTTGGAGGGCTCCCATTTACCAGCACAAGTGTAACAGGTGTGGGGGGGATGGGCCTGGGTCCACCTGCCTGAAGTCCACTGCACCCCCTAATAACTGCTCCAGTGACCTGCATACTGCTGCCAGGGAGGTGGGTATGACATTTGAGGGTGAACATAAAAAGTTGTGAAACGGCATATGTTTGTGGTGGGAGGGGGTTTGTGACCACTGGGGGAGTCAGGGGAGGTCATCCCCGACTCCCTCCAGTGGTCATCTGGTCATTTAGGGCACTTTTTGGGGCCCTATTCGTGGAAAAACAGGGTCCCTAAATTCTCGCTAAAAACGCATATTTTTTTTTCCATTATCGGCGAAAGGTGCCTATCTCTGATCGGCCGATAACCACGCCCCAGTTCCGCCTATACCACGCCTTTGACACGCCCCCATCAACTTTGTCCGCATCCGCGACGGAGTGCAGTTAAAAACGTCCAAATTCGGCTTTCGATTATACCGCTTTATTCGTTTTTGTGAGATAAACGTCTATCTCCTGATTTGGGTCGCAATATAGGCGTTTTTCTTTTTCAATTATAAGCTGGTTAGGGTACCCCCTAACTGCAAATCTCAACCCCAGCTCATGAGCTTTCATTTTAAATTCCTCAAGGGATGAACAAACTCGCCTAACCCATAGGAACTGGCTTATGGGGAGCCCATATTTCAGCTTATAGGGGTGATAGCTTCCAAATTGAAGAAACGTATTCCTACTCATTGGCTACCTATATAATGTTGTTGCTAATCTTGTGCCAGAGCCGGTGGTGGGTGGCAGGGATAGTGCTGGGCAGACTTATACGGTCTGTGCCAGAGCTGGTGGTTGGGAGGCGGGGTTGGTGGTTGGGAGGCGGGGATAGTGCTGGGCAGACTTATACGGTCTGTGCCAGAGCTGGTGGTTGGGAGGCGGGGTTGGTGGTTGGGAGGCGGGGATAGTGCTGGGCAGACTTATACGGTCTGTGCCAGAGCTGGTGGTTGGGAGGCGGGGTTGGTGGTTGGGAGGCGGGGATAGGGCTGGCCAGACTTATACGGTCTTTGCACTGAAGAGGACAGTACAAATAAAAAAAAAAGTAGCACATATGAATTTATCTTCTTGGGCAGACTGGATGGACCGTGCAGGTCTTTTTCTGCCGTCATCTACTATGTTACTATGTTACTATGTTACATCCTTATAAATGAGCACATCAAGAAACTCTATTTTCTCTTTACTCGCTGATTTTGTAATCTGAATATTACTATCTAGGGAATTTAGCCACCCCACAAATTCATCCAATTGTTTTTCTGTCTTCGTCCACAAAAAGAAAACATCATTCAGGAAGCACCTCCAACTCATGATATCTCTAAAATATTCAGAAGGGTAAATCCAGCTCTCCTCCATACGAGCAATGTACAATGTGGCTATAGAACAGGCATCGCCACCCCTTCTATCTGTTGGGAAAACTGATCATTGTACCAAAAATAATTGTCATATATGACCAACTCCGCCAGTTGCAATATCAACTCCAAAGGAATCCGATGATGTTGTGTTGTTTTTTCAAGTGTCTCTCTTATAATATCCATGGCACCCACTTGGGGAATCCGCGTATATAATGAAACTATATCCACCGTGACAAATCACGTATCTTCTGTGATGTTATCAATCTGGCTTATTTCTCTACGGAAATGAGAGGAGTCTTTAACAAAAGATGTCATTTTTGATACGGGCTCTCTTAAAAACACGTCCAAAAACTTAGACAGAGGCTCTAAAACCGAAAATTTTGTAGATACAATTGGCCGTCCGGGAGGGCTATTCAAGTCCTTATGTATCTTCGGGACAAAATATATTTTCGGCGTCAGAGGGTTTTCTTCTATCAAAAATCTACTTTCTTTAGCTGTTAGTCTACGCTGCTCCACTGCTGGACCAATCAGCGCCCTAATACGATGACGAAGTTAGTGCTGTGGGGATTGCCCTAAAAGTTATTGTGGGCCAATTATGCACTACTGAGGCAAGAGTTGTTAATTTTGAAAGTCTTTTGATATATATGTGTAATTGTTATTCTATTCATACTTCTCAATTGTATAATTGTACCTCTTGTACTGTAGCCTTATTACAGATTTATTGTAAGCCGCTTTGAGCCTGCAATCAGTGGGGAAAGGTGGGATATAAACGTAATAATAAATAAATAAATAAATAAGGTGTGCAAATTTGAGTGCGCACCTAATTCGCGCGTGTAATTTAATTGAGTAACGAGCCGATTACTGACAATAATTGGAAGCTAATTATTGTTGCTAATTGGCAACAATTTGGATTTGCGAATGCATCTTGCTAGACGATGTCCTATAAAGATGCGCACGTAAATCTTTTAGCATGCAACCCAGGGGCAGTTCAGGAGCGTTCATCATAGATGCACACACTGTCATTGAATTTGTAAGATCCACGCTTAATTTATATTAGGCGCAGATTCCCATACTAAATGTCCGACTCAAAGAGCCATTTATTGAATTGTTAGCATCCAATTATGGATAGTTAACATTTTGTTTGCCAATTAAGTTGCATGCCCATCTTGGAAGTATGTTTACATTTGGACACCCAAATAGGGGCACTTGCATAGAATCTGATGGTAAGTGCTTAACACACTTTCGTGAAAGGGCCACTTATGGGGGAAGTTATCAAGCTGTGTTAGGGCCCTTTTACAAGATGTAAATGGCCCTAACGCAGGCAGCTTGACTTAATTTATCATGGCGATAGTTAAGTCGCTGCAGGCTACAGAGTAATGAGACGCATGCAAATACCTTAACATGACTTGCAGTGATATTCTGTAAATCACGCTAGTGCCAAACAATCATGGTAATGTAACCCTAGCTCTTTGCTGGGGTTATTTCACCACCAGGGGACATCAGGCTGCAAAGCTGTGGCCTGATGCTCCCATGCTGGCAGAGCAGAGCCCCCCAGACTCAAGCCCTGCCCATCTCCCACCATCCAAAAGGTCTAAGTCTTCTCAATTCCCAGATAGGGATCGTGATCTAGAAGGGTTGTACGGTCTGTGCCAGAGCCGGTGGTTGGGAGGTGAGGATAGTGCTGGGCAGACTTATACGGTCTGTGCCAGAGCCGGTGGTTGGGAGGAAGGGCAGGGGGTTGGGAGGCGGGGATAGTGCTGGGCAGACATATACGGTCTGTGCCCTGAAGAGCACAGGTACAAATCAAAGTAGGGTATACACAAAAAGCAGCAAATATGAGTTATCTTGTTGGGCAGACTGGATGGACCGTGCAGGTCTTTTCTGCCGTCATCTACTATGTTGGACAGGAACAATGTCCAGTCCGGTGTGTGACTATCTCTAGGGGTCATGTTTCCTTATATACCATCTCGAACTTCTTTACAAGTGGTTTGCAAACCTACTATTAAGAAAGAGGCTGGTATCTGACCAGGATAAAATCTGAAGGTTTCCTGGTTCTGCTTCAGATCTGCTGAGATTGTTCTCAGATTAAAGAGAAAGAAATATGCAAAAGTTGGTCAAAGTTGACCCTTGTTCAAGTTCTGTCTCTCTGGAGTGTTCACGCCTCATATCTCTTACCAGAGCAAACATTTAGCTTTGCACCATCCCATTGTAATATGAACTGTACAAATTGTTTTCCTATTTCCTTCAGCATTGATCTTTTATTTTTTCTAATACTCCACTTCTAGAGGGGAAAGAAAACTTGCTTTCCGTAAAACTAAGAGGCACACAAGAAATTTGGCCCAAGAGCTAGTAAAATGGGGTGAGTTGAATATGCTCTAAATTGGCCAAAATATCTGAGGATACAAAAAATACTGGACACAACTTCAGCAAAAATCTAAACTATAACGTCAGTAATGAGCTGAAGTTACTTAAACACACTAACTTAATAAACGTGCAGTGTGGTATCAATTCTTCTTTTTTTCTTATTTTCAATTCAAAGTGGAGAAAAAGACCTCAGCAGTCTCTGCATGGCGATACTGTGCTCAAACGCCAGCATTCCTTGGCAGTGGCGTTCCGAGGGGCGCTGACACCCGGGGCGGATCGCCGATGCGCCCCGCCCCCCCGGGTGCAGCGCGACCCCCCCCCCCCGGCGAAGAGACACACCCCCACCCCGGCAAAAGAACCCCCCCGGGTGCATGCCGCTGGGGGGTGCCGTGCGCCGGTCAGCGTCATTGGTTTCCATGCTCCCTCTGCCCCGGAACAGGAAGTAACCTGTTCCGGGGCAGAGGGAGCATGGAAACCAACGACGCTGACCGGCGCGCGACACCCCCCCCAGCGGCATGCACCCAGGGGGTTCTTTTGCCGGGGTGGGGGGTGTCTCTTCACCGGGGGGGTCACGCTGCAGGGGGGGGTGCTGCACCCGGGGGGGGGGGCGGGGCGCATCGGCGATCCGCCCCGGGTGTCAGCGCCCCTCGGAACGCTGGCGTTTGAGCACATTGAGCACAGTATCGCCATGCAGAGACTGCTGAGGTCTTTTTCTCCACTTTGAATTGAAAATAAGAAAAAAAGAAGAATTGATACCACACTGCACGTTTATTAAGTTAGTGTGTTTAAGTTCAGCTCATTATTGACAAAATATCTGAGGAGGTTTTTTTAAAAAATGAAATATAAGAGACCAAAGGCTGAAAATCGCTGACAAATTTATCTGTATTTTCTTTACTATAATTCTTATATACAAGTTTACAAGAGGTTTCACATCAAATTGCATCCATCAATTATAAATGATACATACAAACTAAAAGGTGCAACATGAATCATAAAATCAAATGCATCCCACTAGAGCATGTTAATTTTTAGTAAAAGAGCCCTTTTGAGAATTTTACTCATAAATTGATTCTTTCAAAAGTTCCTAAATCTATACTAAAAATTTCACTATGTTCTTAAATTCAGGAGATTAAAAGTGTAGCAACGGGGGAGGGGGATTTAGGGCAGGGAAAAAAGTTAGGCGCTTAGTACTGATTTTCAGCACCAGGCTTATAAATCTAAACAAACAAATATAAAACCTAAATTCATAAGCATGGAGAAGCATTTTCAATATGACGTCCAAATCTGATTTTGGACATTTTGCAAGAAAATGTCAAAACATTCAGTGCCAAACATGGTCATTTTCCACCATGGTTTGAAAATCACCCTATTTTAGACGTTTTTGTGCTCAGTGCATCTTTCTTTAAGGGCCATTTAAAAAAAATAACATTCAAGGGAGAAACACACAAAAACAAACCATTGGGATGTATGGGGGCCAACAATCTTGCTAGACGGGCCACACAGACATCCCAGAGCAGAGCAGTAGGGCAGCCTAGGGGGTGCTGCAGTGAAATTCACATAAAAGGTCCCAGGTTCACATCACATTCTAACCCCTTTATATTGTCAGGTGAGCCCTCTAGGAACAGCAGGTGTCAGCTATATGTGGGTTCAGTACATAAGTACATAAGCATCACCATGCTGGGACAGACCAAAGGTCCATCGAGCCCAGCACCCTGTCACCGACAGCGGCCAAAAGAACAAGCAATTTGTCCCACCTATCTTAGAAATACTGTATTCCCTCATCCATTCAATAACATTCGCGACAGGATTGTGAGAAATTACAAGAGGACCTTACGAGACTGGGAGACTGGGCGGCTAAATGGCAGATGATGTTTAATGTGAGCAAGTGCAAGGTGATGCATGTGGGAAAAAAGAACCCGAATTATAGCTACGTCATGCAAGGTTCCACGTTAGGAGTTACGGACCAAGAAAGGGATCTGGGTGTCGTCGTCGATAACACACTGAAACCTTCTGCTCAGTGTGCTGCTGCGGCTAAGAAAGCGAATAGAATGTTGGGTATTATCAGGAAAGGTATGGAAAACAGGTGTGAGGATGTTATAATGCCGTTGTATCGCTCCATGGTGCGACCGCACCTTGAGTATTGTGTTCAATTCTGGTCGCCGCATCTCAAGAAAGATATAGTAGAATTGGAAAAGGTGCAGCGAAGGGCGACTAAAATGATAGCGGGGATGGGACGACTTCCCTATGAAGAAAGACTAAGGAGGCTAGGGCTATACAGCTTGGAGAAGAGACGGCTAAGGGGAGACATGATAGAGGTATATAAAATAATGAGTGGAGTGGAACAGGTGGATGTGAAGCGTCTGTTCACGCTTTCCAAAAATACTAGGACTAGGGGGCATGCGATGAAACTACAGTGTAGTAAATTTAAAACAAATCGGAGAAAATTTTTCTTCACCCAACGTGTAATTAAACTCTGGAATTCGTTGCCGGAGAAAGTGGTGAAGGCGGTTAGCTTAGCAGAGTTTAAAAAGGGGTTGGACAGTTTCCTAAAGGACAAGTCCATAAACCGCTACTAAACGGACTTGGAAAACTCCAAAATTCCAGGAATAACATGTATAGAATGTTTGTACATTTGGGAAACTTGCCAGGTGCCCTTGGCCTGGATTGGCCGCTGTCGTGGACAGGATGCTGGGCTCGATGGACCCTTGGTCTTTTCCCAGTATGGCATTACTTATGTACTTATTCTATGGCTTTTTCCTCCAGGAAGCCGTCCAACCCTTTTTTGAAGTCCGCTAAGTTAACCACCTTAACCACCTTTTCTGGCAGCGAATTCCAGAGTTTAACTACGCGTTGAGTGAAGAAAAATTTCCTCCGGTTCGTTTTAAATTTACCACACTGTAGGGGGTCCTTTAACTAAGATGTGCTGAAAAATGGTCTGCAGTAGTGTAGGTGCGTGTTTTGGGCACACGCAGATCCATTTTTCAGTGCACCTGCAAAAAAATGCCTTTTTTTAAATGTTTGCTGAAAATGGAAATGCAGCGAAATAAAAATTGTCGCACGTCCATTTTGGGTCTGAGACCTTACCGCCAGCCGTTGATTTGGCGGAAAGGTCTCTTGCGTTAACCGAGCGGTAATCACCTCCACATGTCACGTCAGTTACCACCCGATTTTTGCCACGCGCCAAAAAATCTAATATTTTTTCTGGCGCGTAAAAAATGAATTTACCGCATGGGCCACATGGTAGCCAGGTGGTAACTCTGAATTGGCGCACGATGGACGCACATAGGCGCCTACGCAGCCTAGTAAAAAGGCCCCTAGGTATTTTGTGGGTTTTGGGGTGCTCACACTTTCCACCGCAAGTGTACCAGTTAGACGGATATTGGCCTGGGTCCCCTTCTTTACAGTCCACTGCACTGACCACTAGTCTAATCCAGAGACCTGCTTGCTTCTCGAAAAGGAATGACCATTATATCTGCAGCTGTCATAGGCCTGGTAAGTACTGTCACTTTTACATCTTAGGGGGGGTAGGAGGGAGTCAGTGATCACTGGAGGATTAAGATGTGATCATGCCTTTATCCCTCCAGTGGTCATCTGGTCAGTTTGGGCAGCTTTTTGAAACACTAGTAAAAAAGGCCCGTTTCTCAAAGAAATGAAACGGGTGCTAGCAAGGTGATGACTTTCTGCGATTAATGTTTGAAATGAAAAATTACCCCTTCTCCTGATGCTGCTTCCTTCTTCCCATACACTTCCCTCTGATAGTTCCTTCGACGTCGCGTACCATTGCCTGACGCTCCTCCCTTCTTCCCATACACTTCCGTCTGATAGGTCCCTCGACGTCGCGTACCGTTGCCTGGCAACTGTGCACCGTTGCCTTCACTCACAGAAACGGACCCCTTCTCCTGACACTCCTCCCTTCTTCCCATACAGTTCCCTCTGATAGGTCCCTCGACATCGCGTACCGTTGCCTGACGCTCCTCCCTTCTTCCCATACACTTCCCTCTGATAGGTCCCTCGACGTCGCAACTGTGCACCGTTGCCTTCACTGTCACTGTTCCGCCCTCGACGTCATCACGTTTTGACGCGAGGACAGGGCAGAGAGAGATGTGACAGACTTACGAATGTTATGAACTTACGAATGTTACAGACCCTTCACTGAAGCCACGGAGTCAGCTTCAGAACGTTGGAGGTGCGTTTTATTATAGTAGATGTCTAGCCAAAAATAACTTACTTGTTACCCTGGACGTTTCTACAATACTCGATTACCACAGAAAAACATCCAAATCGTAGTCCACCCCAGTACTTCCCAAAACAGACCTCCAACATGAGATTTAGATGATCTGCTTAGAAAAAAAAACATCTTAAAAATGAGTTTCAAAAATAGCAATTTGGACATTTATGTGAAAACAAATGTCATAAGTGGGTGCACCGACATTTCATCATACCGACATGGCTTGTACTACCTTTCCATAGCAGCTTAAGTAAGCCCTAAAGCCATTATCGAATTAGAACTAAGCAAAACCCTTCATGGTGCCTTGCGAAGGATGTAAAAAGAATTGAAGCGGTGCAAAGAAAAGCTACGAGAATGGTAAGGGATTTGCGTTACAAGACGTATGAGGAGAGACTTGCTGACCTGAACATGTATACCCTGGAGGAAAGGAGAAACAAGGGTGATATGATACAGACGTTCAAATATTTGAAAAGTATTAATCCACAAACAAACCTTTTCCGGAGGTGCGAAGGCGGTAGAACGAGAGGACATGAAATAAGATTGAAGGGGGGCAGACTCAAGAAAAATGTCAGGAAGTATTTTTTCACGGAGGGAGTAGTGGATGCTTGGAATGCCCTCCCGCGGGAGGTGGTGGAAATGAAAACGGTAACGGAATTCAAACATGCGTGGGATAAGCACAAAGGAATCCTGTGCCGAAGGAATGGATCCTAAGGAGCTTAGCCGAGATTGGGTGGCAGAGCCGGTGGCGGGAGGCGGGGATAGTGCTGGGCAGACTTATACGGTCTGTGCCAGAGCCAGTGGTGGGAGGCGGGGCTGGTGGTTGGGAGGCGGGGATAGTGCTGGGCAGACTTATACGGTCTGTGCCCTGAAGAGCACAGGTACAAATCAAAGTAGGGTATACACAAAAAGTAGCACATATGAGTTTGTCTTGTTGGGCAGACTGGATGGACCGTGCAGGTCTTTTTCTGCCGTCATTTACTATGTTACTATGGTGCCTACATCTTGGTATCAAGTTATAGAATTGCCCCAATGTGTTTAGAGGTCAACTGAGTCAGCAAGTACTGGTCTTTTCTTATTGGATCACTTTTTGTAAACCCTTGCCCTTTGACTGCAGGCTAAGTCCTTCTTTATACATATCACTGCAGCCACTGCAGATGGTTTATAATATTTAAGGGCTAATTACTCTGGAAGTAAACCTGACTAACAGCACAGCCACACACACACGCACACAAACACACTCATGTACACATGTAGACAAGCATATGCATCCACTCAATGTTTGATGCACACAGTTTATGAGAGTTGATTTGCCCTTTATGAAGTTGTAATTAATTCTAAGTGCAAACACTATTGCCTTGAAAATAAGCAGAGTAACAGCATCTTTAATTCCACTGCCCTATAACTCGTTCCCCTAGTTTTCTTGGTTTTATTATCGTAGCGAGGTCTAGCCATGGAGCTGTTCCTTTCTCAGCACTTGGCTGCAGAAAAATACTCTTGTATTCTAAACTACGTTTTCAAAGTACAGCATATATGTATTCGTAAATGCCAACATTATTTAAAGACACATTGGAGCTAAATTGTATATAAACATTCAGAACATCTGTTTTGTCTGTTTCATCAATTTCTGAACCCAGAACATTTTCTTAAGGACCTTGTTGCCTTCGTGTGTGCAATAAAGGGGGCTGCTTGCAGAGAGGTAAGGCCATGTTTAGCATGTCAAAAGTGAGCTCGAATCGAAGCTGTCCATTAAAATAAATAGACTGGTGTTTAAAAAGAACATGTTTAGTGACTCCACTTAGAAGACCAGTGCTGTGATAGCAGTGGGACATTAAACTATCCATGCAGTCAGCAGAGATGTTCCAGGAGTGGAGAGGTTTCCATTTCCAACTGAATGGCTTCATTCTGGGCATAGTTTGAGCTGGGAATAATGAACAGGGAGAAACTGCAGCTTTCAGGCAAAACAGAGGAATAACAATTAAAATAATAATAATAATAATAAAAATCACAACACAGAATGCAAACCTTCCATCAGCTCTGACAGAAGGATCTCGGCTGCTCAGTCCAGGTAAGAAAAGCCAGTGGGCAGGGCCGTGCCAACACGGTAAGCGAGGTAAGCACGGCAGGAGGGAGCCGTCCTCTGGGGGGCGCCCCGCCGCGCCATGCTTACCTCACCCTCCCGCATCCCAACTGCCCGCCCTCTTCTCCCCCCCAACAAGATCCCTTTGAAATTTACCTCCGTCCAGCAGTGAAGGCGGCGGCGCTCCCGACGTCTCTACTAGTCTTCCATTAGCTCCGTGTCAGAAGAAGGCGGGACATTGAGCGAAGGGAAGACTAGTAGAGATGTCGGGAGCACCGCCTCCTTCATTGACGCTGTGGCATGCCTTCGCTGCCGCACGGAGGTAAATTTAAAAGGGATCTTGGGGGTGAGAAGAGGGCGGGCAGTTGGGACATGGGAGCGGGAGGGCAGCAATCATTTTCACGGAGGGGAGGGCGCGCACGCCAACTGTTCGTCTGCGGGGGGGGGGGGCGCCAACTGATCTCCTGCAGGGGGGTGCCACAGACCCTTGGCACGGCCCTGCCAGTGGGATCTGGGCAATGTATCCTGAGTGATTGGGACAGATAGTTCTCATCATTTCACTTTAGCTTTACAAACTTAAGGGGTCCTTTTACAAGGGCACACTGAAAAATGGCTTGCGGTAGTGTAGGCACGGGTTTTGGGGCACACGCCAATCCATTTTTCCGCGCACCTGTGAAAAAGGCCTCTTTATTTTTTGGCCGAAAATGGATGTGCGGCAAAATCAAAATTGCTGCGCGTCCATTTTGGGTCTGAGACCTTACCCCCAGCCATTGACCTAGCGGTAAAGAATCCGGGCAGTAATGACCTACGCGCGTCAAATGACACTTGATGTGCGTCTGTTACGCGCGTCCGAGAAGAAAAACTATTTTTCAGATGTGCGTATTGGACGCGCGCCAACAATGAAATTACCGCAAGATCCACATGGTAATTGGGTGGTAACTCCACTTTGGTGCACGTTGGGCATGCGTAGATGCCTACGCAGCTTAGTAAAAGGACACCTATGGCTCTTTTCATGTCATGCATAATAGGGAATGCAGCAGAGTTGTTTTTTCTTGACCTGTCGTGTTGATTCCAGAAATATTTATTGCGATCTTTTTCGTTTGGCTATATTTTTCTCATGGGAGCAAAGTCGCATAGGACAATATTCAGTAAACGGTGCCCAAATTGGCACTGGGAAAAATCAGTGTGTGCTCAGCGCTTTTCTAAAAAGGGTACTCCGGGCTCAGCGCTCATGAATTTATTTAATTTATTTGTTACGTTTGTATCCCACATTTTCCCACCTATTTGCAGTCTCAATGTGGCTTACATATAAACGTAAAGGCATTCACCAATTCCGGTAAGAACAAATACAAGGTAATGACAGGTAGAATAAGGTTCGCATGTGAACAGACGTGTTAGGGAATCGTAGAGAGGAAGAGTTATTTTATGTCCATTGCTAGATATAGGTTCGAAGAGAGGAAAAGTTAATTTGTGTTTATTCCGAGCCTTAGTTTCGTTGTGTTGCAGGGTTTAGGTATTTATGTTGGGTTGGTAGGGTATGTCTTGTTGAAGAGGTTCGTTTTGAGTAATTTCCGGAAGATTAGGTGGTCAAATGTTGTTTTCACGGCTGTTGGTAATGCGTTCCATAGTTGTGCGCTTATATAGGAAAAGCTGGATGCGTAGAGTACATAGCAGTGATTACCATGACTAAATTTGAGCACTAGGACTTCCCACCTGCTGAAACCAGATCTAAATCATGGTGTACAAGTTGGACACCAGGCAGGCAAAAAACCATGACGAAACCCCTACGGTACGCCAAATTCCACAAGAAAGAAGTAGGGATGGCCAAATGACTTCCAGCCAAACAGACGGATGATAAATGTACTTTTATTACGCAACATTGCTTAAGAAAACTACGTTTGTCATCCGTCTGTTTGGCATACAGGTTGAGCATGCATCCTTCAAATTCTGTAGCCCCTTCTGTGGCCCACCTCCTTTTGGGATGCATGCAAGAGAACAGGAGCAGACTGACCATTCGGGCAAGTGGGCAGTGCCCGAGGGCCCAGAGGCTCTCCCTCCCTGCTGCTGCCACTGCCGTACACAACAGCCCCCCGAGCCTCAGTGGGCCTTCCCCGGTCCCACTTTGAAGGGACCCTGAGGTCTAGTGGCCTCTGTGGGGACAGGAAAGAACAACACTTTTTAATGTCTGCCGCCGCTATTCTACTTGGCGTCAAGCCGCCATGTTTTAAAAATGGCTGCCGAGACTGTCCAGACCCACGAGACTATTGCAGAAAGTCTCGGCACCCATTTTGAAAACATGAGGGTGCCAGACAGAATAGCAGTAGTGATCAGGAAAGAATGGTGTTTTTTCCTGCCCCTGAAGAAGCCACTAGACCACCAAGGTAACATAGTAACGTGAGTAACATAGTAGATGATGGCAGAGAAAGACCTGTACGGTCCATCCAATTTGCCCAACAAGATAAACACATATGTGCTACTTTATTTATTTGTTGCATTTGTATCCCACATTTTCCCACCTTTTTGCAGGCTCAATGTGGCTTACATTATGCCGTAATGGCGATCGCCATTTCCGGATTGAGAAATACAAAATAGTTACATTAAAGTTCAAAAATGTTGTGTATACCTGACCTTGATTTGTATCTGCAGACCGTAGAAGTCTGCCCAGCATTAGCCCTGCCTCCCAACCACTAGCCTCGCCTCCCACCACCGGCTCTGCCACCCGGTAGGACCAGGAAGGGCCCATTAAGGCTCAGGGGACTGTAGTGTGTGGGAGGAGGTGGCAGCTATGGTGTTAGAGGGCAGCGGCAGTGTGGTGGTTGTTGGGCGGCTGCAGCATGGAAGTGGGGGGACAGTGCGGCAGTGGAGGGGAAACGGGCAGTGGCCAGGGAGTCCCAATGGCCTTTACCGCTCGGAGGCCCAGGTCACTGTCAGCCTGCCCTACAAGAGAATTTAGGTGTGCTCTTTATCAGTGGCGTACCAAGGGGGGGCGGTGGGGGTGGTCTGCCCCGGATGCACACCGCTGGGGGGTGCCGCGGCGCGCGCCTGTCGGCTGTGAGTTTGAATCGCTACGCTAAATTCTCTCGTTCGCTGCAGCTCCCTCCCTCTGCCCCGAAACAGGTTACTTCCTGTTCCGGGGCAGAGGGAGGGAGCTGGAGCGAACGAGAGAATTTAGCGTAGCGATTCGAACTCGCAGCCGACAGGCGCGTGCCGCGGCACCCCCCTAGCGGCGTGTACCCGGGGGGGTGTCATTTCACCGGGGGGGGGGGGGCGCTGCACCCGGGGGGGGGGCGCATCGGCGATCCGCCCCGGGTGTCGTCGAGGCTCGGAACTCCACTGCTCTTTATAGAATTGCACATATTAATGCACACAATTTCAAATTAGTGACAATAATTTATTTATGGATATTTATTAACCGCCTTTATAAAGAGATTCACCCAAGGCGGTGTACAGCAGGTACAGTTTAACATAAAACCCGATCATTGATTGTTAATGGCCCATTAATTGTTAGTTAAGCACACAAATCAGGATCACACTTAAGTTTGGGCAACCTTTATAGAATCCAGGGGATACTGCTTAATCTTTCAAAAAAGTGTACCCTATATAGAAAAAGTAACTCTTCGAGATGGCAGTGGAAAACTTTTTCAGGGCCCCAAATATCACACCTCATATATACCACAAAATGACCTGATAGTAATAAATCTTCTGGACCTCAGTGGAGAAACTCAACGGTTGCGAATTTCTTATTCCATCGAGCATTTTTGTCCCTTATCATCACTGGTCCATTTTTGTTTACTTTTTTCTATTTTTCAGTTTTAAATATTTCATTCTCGTAGTCAAAACTTATAAAAATTACAAGATGTTGACAGAACTAAGGAGACAACCAGTCAGCATGATGAGTCTGGCTAAGATATTGGGGGGTTTCCTTGGAGCAGTGGGCAGCGAAGCATGATTTCATGTCAAAAGAGCAAGCCTCCAACTGACACGATCAGATAAGTTGAAACTGTATCTATAAAATGCTATTTTTATAAGTTTTGAATAGAAATCAAACAAAATAAAACATGGAAAAGAAAATAAGATGATACCTTTTTTATTGGACATAACTTAATACATTTCTTGATTAGCTTTCGAAGGTTGCCCTTCTTCGTCAGATCGGAAAGTTTTGAAAAATTAAAAAAGTAAAACATTGAAAAATTAAAAAATGGACCTTTGATGATAAGGGGCAATAACTCTCGATGGAATAAGAACTTCACAGCCATTGAGTTTCTCCACTGAGGTCCGGAAGATTTATTACTATCAGGTCTTTTTGTGGTATATTATGAGTTGTGCTATTTAAAAAAAAGGGCACACTCATTCTCAAAAAAATTTGCATTCTTTTCCTGATAACATGTGCATGAACATGCTATTCACGGACGCACAACGGCACACAGGAAATGAGTGCACACTCTTTTGGAAAGCGTGAGCTCTTTTTTTTTTCAAATAAGATACAGTCTTTGACAACAGTGTGCATTATTATTATTATTAGCATTTGTATAGCGCTACCAGACGCACGCAGCGCTGAACACCTGATACAAAGAGACAGTCCCTGCTCAAAAGAGCTTACAATCTAAATAATACAGACAGAGAAGACAGTTACGGGTGAGGGAAGTACTGGGTGAGAAGGAAGGAAGGGACAAGGGGAGGGAGCAATTGTGGCTAGGAGCTAAAAAGCAGCTGTGAAAAGGTGGGTTTTCAGCATAGATTTGAAAACAGGTAGAGATGGAGCTAGACGTATAGGTCCAGGAAGTCTATTCCAGGCATAAGGTGCCGCGAGAGAAAAGGAACGAAGCCTGGAGTTAGCAGTGGAGGAGAAGGGGGATGACAAGAGAGATATGTCCAGTGAGTGGAGTTCACGGGGAGGAATGTAGGGAGAGATGAGAGCGGAGAGGTAATGGGGGGCTGCAGAGTGGATGCATTTAAAGGTCAGTACTAGACCTTTTAAATTGAATGTTTAAATTGAATGTTTAAATTGAATGCGGAAGCGGAGAGGGAGCCAGTGAAGTGACTTGAGGAGTGGGCTAGTGTGGGTATAACGATTCTGGCGGAAAATAAGTCGTGCCGCAGAATTTTGGACAGATTGGAGAGGAGAGAGATGGCTGAGCGGAAGACCGGTGAGAAGTAAATTGCAATAGTCCAAGCGAGAGGTGACAAGGGTGTGGATAAGGGTTCTGACAGCGTATTCAGAAAGGAAGGGGCGAATTATTCTCAGCAAACAAAAAACAAAATACAAATGTTCATGGATTTTAATTTCTGGGTTTTAACAACATGCAATGATACGGGATATGTCACTGCCATGTCCATGTTGTTGCAAATGACTGCCTGCCCGTAATGCAAAACAGCTTTTCTTTCAGACTCATAATGTTCAGCACAGTTTAAAAATAAAAAAAATGAGGAATATTAGAGAACCATCAGCTACGTGATAAATCAAATGCACTTACTTATTTTTAAGTGGCAGTCAGAACAAATAAAACATGAGTGCATGCCCCATCTTCATTTGCTGCTTTACTTTTCTTTAATGGAAAATTAGCACTTCTATGTTATGAAAATCCTCCTACTTTCTTCACTGATCATACAGCAGGGTGCCACTGTGCTGTTTACAATCACAACTCTTACCTGACACCTATAGGCAGATACAAAGTACAAATGTGGCCTAAGTATAGCCACAAGAAGAAACTGCTTGGCATGTATGGAAAGCAGGGATCTGGCTGCAATAAAAGACATACTCCTTTTAATATAATGTATGCAGAATTTTAAAAATGGAATAATTTATGTCAACTATGAGAAGAAAAGACACAGAAATGTAGAAATGTGTAGGGATCCAGCAGGGATTTTAGCTCCATGAAGACAAGGAGGGGCATTTTCGAAAGGGACGTCCCAGTTGCGATTTGGACGTCCTTGCAAAACGGTGAAATCCAGGGGCGGGGAAACTTGTATTTTCGAAACAAGATGGACGTCCATCTTTCGTTTCGAAAATACCATCAGAGACATCCAAATCCTTAAATTTGGACGTCCCTAGATTTGGTCGTCCCTAGACATGGACATTTCTGACTTTCAGAGATTTTTGAAACCAAAGACGTCCATGTCAAAAACGTCCAATGCAAGCCATTTGGTCGTGGGAGGAGCCAGCATTTGTAGTGCACTGGTCCCCCTGACATGCCAGGACACCAACTGGGCACCCTAGGGGGCACTGCAGTGGACTTCATAAATTGTTCCCAGGAACATAGCTCCCTTACCTTGTATGCTGAGCCCCCCAACCCCCCCCCCAAAAAAAATACCCACTACCCACAACTGTACACCACTACCATAGCCCTTACAGGTGAATGGTGGCACCTATATTTAGGTACAGGGGGGTTGTTGTGGGTTTTGGAGAGCTCGCTGTTCCCTCCACAAATGTAACAGGTAGGGGGGGAATGGGCCTGGGTCCGCCTGTCTGAAGTGCACTGCAGTACCCACTAAAACTGCTCCAGGGACCTGCATGCGCTGTCATGGACCTGAGTATAACATCTAAGGCTGGCATAGAGGCTGGCATGACATATTTTTAAAGATGTTTTTTGAGGGTGGGAGGGGGTTAGTGACCACTGTGGGAGTAACAGGAGGTCATTCCCGATTCTCTCCAGTGGTCATCTGGTCATTTCAGGCACCTTTTTGTGCCTTAGTCGTAAGAAAAACAGGTTTGGGTGAAAACATCCAAGTGTTCATCAGGGACATCCTTGTATTTTTCGATTATGGGTCAAAGATGTCAAAGTGTTAGGCACACCCAAGTCTCGCCTTCGCTACACCTCTGACATGCCCCCTTGAACTTTGGCCGTCTTTGCAACAGAGTGCAGTTGGAGACGTCCTAAATTGGGTTTCGATTATACTGATTTGGACGTCCCTGGGAGAAGGACGTCCATCTTCCGATTTATGTCGAAAGATGGACGTCCTTCTCTTTCGAAAATGAGCCCAAATGTCTGAGGAAATCTGAAAGTCAATGGGAAATGCTCCTGCTGTGTACAAGGTCATATTTAGGGTTAATATGTGTTTAACGCAGGAAAATTCGGTGAAGTATTTTGCAGTAATTTGTCTGTTAGTGTGCGTGTTAATCGTGCACTATTTAATTTTTTCTTATTTCTTTAGAAAGGGACGTGTCATGAATGGGGAATAGGTGTTGAGGCATTATCAAGCTATTGTTTTCACATTAGTGTGCACTAACTGAATAATGCAGATTTAACGTGGAAGAACTTATGGGGAGATTTTATAAATGGCGCCTAAAAAAATTGGCACTGAAATTAGTGCAGACTAAGCGTATTCTATAATTGGTGCCTAGATTTGGACGCCAATTATATCTCGGCACCTAAAACTATGTGCATCCATTTACACCAACAAAAACATGGTGTAAATCCCTGTGCGTAGATTTACACACACTGGGTCATATTCTATAACTACGCGTGTAAATTTTGGAACGTTCACAAAACGCTTATTTCCCTGCCCATAACCATGTTCCTCTTTGCCTGCATGTGTTAGAAGTTCAGCGTACTTCATTACAGAATTCACTTAGTGTAAATTCTAATCAGTGCCTATTATTGCTCATTATTGCTTGTTAAATGCTGTTGTCAGTGCTCATTAGCTTGTTAAGCTTGTTAAGTTGTGCTCATTGTGATAGAATCTGCTTGGAATTTAGCACGGATTTCTAGGCGCACTATATAGAATCTGAGGGGTAGCACCTCCCAGGGGCGTAGCCAGACACCCAATTTTGGGTGGGCCTGGGCCCAAGATGGGTGGGCAGAAGAACTCCACCCTGCCCCACAAGTGATTTGGTCTCTCCCTCTCTCGCCTGCATGCCATATGGAGGGGCATAATCGAACGAAAATGTCTATCTCCATGGGCGTTTATCTCCGAGAACGGGTCCGTGAAGGGGCGGACCGAACCGTTTTTTCGAAAAAAATAGACGTCCATGTTTTATTCGACAATTTGTGAGCTGGGCGTTTTTGTTTTTCAGCGATAATGGAAAATGAAAGCGCCCAGCTCAAAAACGAATAAATCCAACGCATTTGTTCGTGGGAGGGGCCAGGATTCGTAGTGCACTGGTCTTCCTCATATGCCAGAACACCAACCGGGCACCCTAGGGGGCACTTTTACAAAAACAAAAAAAAAGGTAAAAGAGCTCCCAGGTGCATAGCACCCTTCCCTTGTGTGTTGAGCCCCCCAAATCCCCCTCAAAACCCACTGCCCACAAGTCTACACCATTACTATAGCCCTAAGGGGTGAAGGGGGGCACCTACATGTGGATACAGTGGGTTTGGGGGGGTTGGACGACTAAGCATTAAGCAGCACAATTGTAACAGGTAGGGGGGGGGGATGGGCCTGGGTCCACCTGCCTGAAGTCCACTGCACCCCCTAACAACTGCTCCAGGGACCTGCATACTGCTGCCAGGGAGGTGGGTATGACATTTGAGGGTGAAAATAAAAAGTTGTGAAACATCATTTTTTTGTTGTGGGAGGGGGTTAGTGACCACTGGGGGAGTCAGGGGAGGTCATCCCCAATTCCCTCTGGGGGTAATCTGGTCATTTAGGGCACTTTTTGGGGCCTTATTCGTGAAAAACAGGGTCCAGGAAAAGTGCCCTAAATTCTAGCTACAAACGCATACTTTTTTTTCCATTATTGGCGAAAGGCACCCATCTCTGTTCGGGTGATAACCATGCTCCAGTCCCGCCTTCACCACGCCTCCGACACGCCCCTGTCAACTTTGTATGCTTCCGCGATGGAGTGCAGTTGAAAACGTCCAAGTTCGGCTTTCGATTATACCGCGTTATTCGTTTTTGTGAGATAAACGTCCATCTCCCGATTTAGGTCAGAACTTGGGCGTTTTTCTCGTTCGATTATAAGCAGGATGGTCTCTCAAACATCCCCGTCCCCCGCATACCTTTTAAATAGCAGAATTTCACTGGCATCGAGCAGCAACTAATACACACTGTTCGTGTTGGCCCCACAGCCTTCTCTCTGATGCAACTTCCTGTTTCCGCATAGGCGCGAATACATTAGAGGGAAGGCTGGTATGTAGGAAGGACAGTTGTTGGGCATTTTCGGCTGGTGGGGCTTGGGGATCCCTGCCAGACACGTCATAGAGGTGCTGCTACTGGGTGGGCCTGAGCCCAAAGTGGGTGCCCTTGGCTACGCCACTGGCACCTCCTAACTAGGAGGCAGAAGGTGCTCCTGTATTAATATTTTTACAGGTCTCATTTCTTTTTTGCAGAACCCACACTACTTGTTCTTGTTAGCTCATAAGCTTTAGTTTCTGGACCTGTTAAGTAGAGAGGTGTGGTAGCCGTGTTAGTCCACTCTTAAAGGTTATCAATAGAAATCAAACAAAATAAAACATTGAAAAGAAAATAAGATGATACCTTTTTTATTGGACATAACTTAATACATTTCTTGATTAGCTTTCGAAGGTTGCCCTTCTTCCTCAGATCGGAAATAAGCAAATGTGCTAGCTGACAGTGTATATAAGTGAAAACATTCAAGCATTACTATGACAGTAAAATAGATACCATTGGAGATTCTACATGGAATGTTGCTACTATTGGAGATTCTACATGGAATGTTGCTATTCCACTAGCAACATTCCATGTAGAAGGCTGCGCAGGCTTCTGTTTCTGTGAGTCTGACGTCCTGCACGTACGTGCAGGACGTCAGACTCACAGAAGCAGAAGCCTGCGCGGCCACATTGGTGATCTGCAAGGGCCGACCTAGTGGAATAGCAACATTCCATGTAGAATCTATAGAAATCAAACAGAATAAAACATGGAAAAGAAAATAAGATGATACCTTTTTTATTGGACATAACTTAATACATTTCTTGATTAGCTTTCGAAGATTGCCCTTCTTCGTCAGATCGGAAATAAGCAAATGTGCTAGCTGACAGTGTATATAAGTGAAAACATTCAAGCATTACTATGACAGTAAAATAGTGCAAGCTTCTTTCACACACATAGGTTATCAATAGAAATCAAACAAAATAAAACATGGAAAAGAAAATAAGATGATACCTTTTTTATTGGACATAACTTAATACATTTCTTGATTAGCTTTCGAAGGTTGCCCTTCTTCGTCAGACCTGTTAAAAATGGGCTTAGCTCACAAGAAAGTCCATTTCTTAGCCGAGATTGGATGGCAGAGCCGGTGGTGGGAGGTGGTTGGGAGGCGGGGCTAGTGCTGGGCAGACTTCTACGGTCTGTGCCCTGAAAAAGACAGATACAAATCAAGGTAAGGTAGACACAAAAAGTAGCACATATGAGTTATCTTGCTGGGCAGACTGGATGGACCGTGCAGGTCTTTTTCTGCCATCATGTACTATGTTACTATGTTAACACCTTCTAGTAAAAGGGCCACTACATTTGCACGGAAGTTATACTATTTCTCACTCAGCGTCAGAGTTTCTAGGTGCATTAATGGAATAACACAGTTATTTGCCCTTACACCAGCGCATTTGAAAAGCGCCTCCTTCTTCCAATCCCCCTTCAAAACAATCTCCTTCCTTCCCTTTCCTGGTACCTACCAGGGGTTTCTCTGGTGGGTAGTGGGTGGGAGCAGGAGCAAAGCCTGGATTCTCCTGCCCTGATAGCTTCTGGCCTCAAAAGGAGTCCTCAGCCTCATAACGATGGTCTAATGTTTCTAGGGTTGGGGATCAGGTAGTCAAATAAGGGAGTTTGTCCATTTGAAATGACATTTCTTATGCCATTTCATATCATCTTCTAAACACGACAATAGAAAAATCCTAAAATGTCGGGAGCAGGCGTGCACATGAGTATCTTATAAAGTACAGAAGTAAATTGTGAGTCCACTCATGCTCAATTCTAGTCCTCTTCTGAGCATGACTACTCTACAAATATCCTCTCCCCAATTTATAGTGTGCATATCATTAGTACATCAGCATTTTGGGACGCATTCAGTAAATATGTCGAAACGTAGGCGCCAGTACAAACTTGTGCTCAGTGATGTTGTCTAAAGGTTGCTCTGGTTTGAGCGCTCTTTATAGAATAGAACTTAGTGCAAATTCCAGTGTCCAACTTTGGGCACGAGGATTTACACCAACTGGTATGTGACTTGGACATGCAGGCCCCAAATACTATAACACTGTGCGTAATGTAAAGCCCCCGAAGATGTTAATCCCAGTTGTTAGTAATTAGGTCTCATTGCATAAAATGGGACCCATGCTAGTTATTGGTAAAATAAACAGTAGCCCATGTTGATAACTTTCCCCCTTAGTATGAAGAGTTTCAGTTTCTGGTAATCAGAGTAGATAATGTGATGTCATAATGCTCATTCCACCAATACCTAACAGCCAACCTCATCAGTGATGTCACAATAGATTGATTGATTGCCCTATACTTGGCTGACCTTTATTACATATTTCAGTGATTTAACCAGAGCTGATCTTGTGATGTCATAATGCCTCATTCCACCAATGCCTATAAAGCAGTGGTTTAAATTTCTAGAGACATTCTTTTTTCTTTAAGGTGGAAGTTATCAACATGAGCTACCATTATGACATGCTATTTTACTGTTAATCCCAGTTATTAATAACTAGGTCTCTGCATAGAATGGGACCTGTGCTAGTTATTGGTAAAATAGCACATCCTAACAGTAATCCACAGTGATAACTACACCCTTTAGGCACTAATGTTATAGAATGAGGGGCTATGTGTACAAATTTATCAACAGACGGATTAGGCAATTCTCGAAAAGGCCCTATGAAGGCATTGATTTTCAGTTCGGCCTGCCTATCCGACATTGCTGCCTGGATGTCCAACCGCCACCTGAAACTAAACATGGCCAAGACTGAGCTCATTGTCTTTCCACCCAAACCCACTTCTTCTCTCCCCCCACTCTCTATTTCAGTCGACAACACCCTCATCCTCCCCGTCTCATCTGCCTGCAACCTCGGGGTCATCTTCGACTTCCTCCCTCTACTTCTCTGCGTATATCCAGCAGACAGCCAAGACCTGTCGCTTCTTCCTCTATAACATCAGCAAAATTCGCCCCTTCCTCTCTGAGCACACCACCCGAACTCTCAGCCACTCTCTCATTACCTCTCGCCTTGACTACTGCAACCTACTCCTCACCGGCCTCCCACTTAACCATCTATCCCCCCTTCAATCTATTCAGAACTCTGCAGCACATCTTATCTTCCGCCTTGACTGATACGCTCATATCACCCCTCTCCTCAAGTCTCTTCACTGGCTCCCGATCAGGTACCGCATACAGTTCAAGCTTCTCCTACTAACCTACAAATGCACTCGGTCTCCAGCCCCTCCTTACCTCTCTACCCTCATCTCCCCTTACGTTCCCACCCGTAACCTCCGCTAACAGGACAAATCCCTCCTCTCAGTACCCTTCTCCACCACCTCCAACTCCAGGCTCTGCCCTTTCTGCCTCACCTCACCCTATGCTTGGAATAAACTCCCTGAGCCCATACGCCAGGCCCCCTCCCTGCCCATCTTCAAATCCTTGCTCAAAGCCCACCTCTTCAATGTCGCCTTCGGCACCTAACCATTATACCTCCATTCAGGAAATCTAGTCTGCCCCAATTTGATTGACTGCACTTTTTTTCCTTTAGATTGTAAGCTCCTTTGAGCAGGGACTGTCCTTCTTTGTTAAATTGTACAGCGCTGCGTAACCCGGGCAGCGCTTTAGAAATGTTAAGTAGTAGTAGTAATTTTATATGTGGAACTGCCTTTGAAAATATCCACCATGTACTCTGCTTTAAGGTGTGTTTATAGTCATCTGTAAATCCAGTTGCAGACTGAAGTCTGGTAATTAGAGAATATAGATACCTGTAATAGTTATGTAATGTAACTACGCAGTAAAATTCAGAGTGATGTTTTTGCATATGTTGCATTCATCATGTGTTGCTATCAATGTTCCCTTTGATGGGTTTCTCACATACCACATGAAAGTACCACATGTCCTAAGATCCAATCTCTGCTTTTGTACTGCAGCCCCAAAACTAACATTATTTCATTTTTTCACCAAGGTTATTTTAAAGTAGGAAAACAGAGCTATTTTAAAATGTGTTTAAGAATTCCCTCTTTGGCGAAAACCATTGTAGGCCAACTTTTGGACTACAGAGAATTTTATGTAGCAGAGCTATAAACACATGAAAACCAGGGTTTATGGAAAAGGTGATGCAAGCCTGAATGTAATGGAGTCAGAATTTGCAGTTGTAATAATTAGAATAGAACATACAGCAATGTGAAATCTACATAGGACCACAATGGCTAGGAATGTGAATTTTTGCATTGTTTAATTTTATTTAGCAATAGGACATACTATTACATTAAGGACTCTGTTTGCTAAAGCTTGGTAAGTTTTTCCAGTTAGTGAGGCTTAAACAGTGAGCTCTCCAAAACCCACTGTACCCATATATAGGTGCCCCCATTCACTTGTAAGGGCTATGGTAGTGTTGTACAGTTGTGGGTAGTGGGATTTGGGGGGCTCAGCACACAAGGTGAGGGAGCTATGTTCCTGGGAGCATTTTATGAAGTCCAATACAGTGCCCCCTAGGGTGCCTGGTTGGTGTCCTGGCATGTCAGGGGGACCAGTGCACTAGAAATGCTGGCTCCTCCCATGCGCAAATGGCTTGCATTTGGGCATTTTAGACATGGACATCTTTGGTTTTGAAAATCGCTGAAAGTCAGAAATGACCAAATCCAAGGACATCCAAATCTAGGGACGTCCAAATTTAAGGATTTAGACGTCTCTGATGGTATTTTCAAAACAAAAGATGGGCGTCCATCTTTTTTCAAAAATACAGTTTTCCCTGCCACTGGATTTCAACATTTTGCAAAGTCGTCCAAATCGCAACTTAGACGTTTCTTTCGAAAATGCCCTTCCTCGTAATGTAAGTCTATGTCAGCATTTCCCAAGTCCAGTCCTGGAGTACCCTTTGCCAGTCAGGTTTTCAGGATATCCACAATGAATATGCATGAATTTGATGTTCATGCACTGCCTGCATTGTATTCTAATCTCTTTCATGCATATTCATTGTGGATATCCTGAAAACCTGATTGACAAGGGGTAGTCCAAGACTGGACTTGGGAAACACTGGTCTAGCTGCTTTGAAAAAGAGCCTCATTGCATGCTAGTACAAATAACTCATGAATTACTAGAAAACAAGATGGAAATGGCGCAAGCAAAAGATAAAGCAAAAAAAGTGAGAGGAAAAATTCTTGCCTGCACACCCCTAACAATGACTTCCAAAGGTACCTAGTACTTTTACATGAAGAAAATGATAGACACTGTTTTCTGGAATGTGGGTGGCAAATAACTTTTTCCCATCCCTACTACTACTACTACTTATCATTTCTATGGCGCTACAAGGCATATACAGCCCTGTATACCATACACAAAAAGACAGTCGCTGCTCAAAGAGCTCACAATCTAAATATAGAATGTTGCTAGTGGAATAGCAACATTCCATGTAGAATCTCAAATAGTAGCAACATTCCATGTAGAATCTCAAGTAATAGCAACATTCCAGAATCTCAAATAGGAACAACATCCCATGTTCCACTGCACTAACCACTAGGCTACTCCTCCACTAGCAACATTCCATGTAGAAGCCTGCCCTTGTAGATCAGCAATGCGGCCGCGCAGGCTTCTGTTTCCCTGAGTCTGACGTCCTGCACATACGTATGTACATTACTACTACTACTACTTATCACTTCTATAGCACTACAAGGCATACACAATGCTGTACAGCATACACAAAAAGACAGTCCCTGCTCAAAGAGCTCACAATCTAAATATAGAATGTTGCTAGTGGAATAGCAACATTCCATGTAGAATCTCAAATAGTAGCAACAGAATCTCCAATAGTAGCAACATTCCATGTAGAATCTCAAGTAATAGCAACATTCCAGAATCTCAAATAGGAACAACATCCCATGTTCCACTGCACTAACCACTAGGCTACTCCTCCACTACCAACATTCCATGTAGAAGCCTGCCCTTGCAGATCAGCAATGCGGCCGCGCAGGCTTCTGTTTCTGTGAGTCTGACGTCCTGCACATACGTACGTACATTACTACTACTACTACTACTACTACTTATCACTTCTATAGCACTACAAGGCATACACAATGCTGTACAGCATACACAAAAAGACAGTCCCTGCTCAAGGAGCTTACAATCTAGATTGGGTTTTAAGTCAGAAGAGTCTTCCGCTAGAACTAAAGTGCCATGAAGCTTCATTTGCTGTTACCTGAGATATTTTTTCCTCATTTTAATCTCTCTTTTTGCCTGCCAATTGATCCACTCATGCCAGAGACAGTCCTCATTTATGGGCCACAGACCACTACTACTATTACTACTATTTAACATTTCTGAAGCGCTACCAAGGTCACGCAGCGCTGTACAATTAACAAAGAAGACAGTCCCTGCTCAAAGGAGCTTACAATCTAAAGGACAAAAAGTGCAGTCAATCAAGATTGAGGCAGTCTAGATTTCCTGGATAGAGGTACAATGGTTAGGTGCCGAAAGCGACATTGAAGAGGTGGGCTTTGAGCAAGGATTTGAAGATGGGCAGGGAGGGGGTTTGGCGTATGGGCTGAGGGAGTTTCTCTACAGAATTTCTCTACAGAATTTGGCAATCATGTGACTTGAATTTGGCTAATGGTGGGGAATGGTTATATTGTTCCCTCTCGCCCATTTGGCAGAAAGCAAGCTTGAGAATGGCACCTGGACCTCTTGTGTGATTGCTTGCAATGTTGCCACACTGCGGGAACACATTTTAAAAGCTTTACTCATGATTTCCATGTTGAAATAGTGATACCTATTATTGTATTTACATGTCAAGAAAGCCTCTATATACACATTGAGATCTACGCTTTGTAGATGTGGCCCTCCCCCCCCCCCCCCCCAAGAAAATGTCTCTACTGCAAGCAAGAGGCGGGAGGATTTATGGGGGTCATTATGGCAACGGGGGTTGGAAAAGCTGGCCTGGTGGGTGAAAACAAAGGGAGCCCAAACTTCAGAGGTGGGCAAAGAAGAGATAAAAGGGACAGTGAATAGTAAAACAGAGTCTTTGGTTGCCTTGCCCCCACCAAGACCCTGAGTACTGAGGGTTCACAGGTTGACTTTGGCGTGGCTGGATCCTGAAACCTCTGTCAGGTGGCAGAGGTAGTCTGAGTTGGGTCCCCGTCGAGGGGAATCCAAAAAGGAGTGCCCAGCAGGGCTGCCGAGGGAGGGGGAACAGGGGAGCAAAATTCTCTGGGCTTGGCCTCCAAGGGGATGCCAAGGCTCGGGCCTGGTGCTGGCAAGCTTCTTCCTGCCTGCTCCTGGGTCTGTCCTCTCCTGATCCTACATGACGCTCAGAACCCGAATGATTACATTAATGCAATATTGTGTTAATGCATTCATCTGGGTCCTGACTCCAGGCACACAGGAGCAGGAGAGGACAGAGCGAGGGAGCAGCGCAGCAGTGACTCATAGACAGAAAGGTGTGGGGGCAGGCAGCGGTGGCCTTGGGGTGCACCCGCAAATGCATGGCAGCTCAGTCATGCCCTGGGCCTTGCTGTGTTTTTCAGCAGCCCTGGTGCCTGGTGGAAAAAGACACCCCAGTTGGGAGGAATATGGATGCAGAGGAGCCCAACTCCTGACAGGACTTTGCCAGCCAACCAGAGGATCCCTAATCCATGATGGGACAGAGAAAGCCTTGACGGAAACTCCAGTAATTTGGAACGTAGGGACAGTGCTGGGCAGTGTCCCGCAAATGACAAGATGGATTCGGATGGGCTGGAGTGGGCTTTGATGGCAACTCCAGTATTGGAACATAAGGGAAAGGGAAATGGGACTTGATATATCACCTTTGGGAGGTTTTTGCAACCTACATTCACAGCGGTTTACATATATCCGGGTACTTATTTTGTACCAGGGGCAATTGAGGGTTAAGTGACTTGCCCAAAGTCACAAGGAGCTGCAGTGGGAATCGAACTCAGTTCTCCAGGATCAAAGTCCACTGCACTAACCACTAGGCAACTCCTCCACTAGCAACATTCCATCTAGAAACCTGCCCTTTCAGATCAGCAATGCGGCCGTGCAGGCTTCTGTTTCTGTGAGTCTGACATCCTGCACGTACGTTGCTGATCTGCAAGGGCAGGATTCTATATGGAATGTTGCTAGTGGAATAGCAACATTCCATGTAGAATCTCAAATAGTAGCAACATTCCATCTACAATCTCCAGTAGTAGCAACATTCTATGTAGAATCTCAAATAGGGAAAGGGAACTGGGACTTGACATACGTCCTTTTTGTGGTTTTTGCAACCTACATTCAAAGCGGTTTGCATATATTCAGGTACTTACTTGTACCAGGGGCAATAGAGGTTAAGTGACTTGCCCAGAGTCACAAGGAGCTGCAGTGAGAATCAAACTCAGTTTCCCAGGATCAAAGTCCACTGCACTAACCAGCCGGGCAGACTTCTATGGTCTAAGTCCCAGAAACAACAAAGAAAGACCACGATCAAGTATATAATATCACGTTCATTGTTGATTTAACTTTGAATTGAGAATGAATGTGACTGTTGGGCAGACTAGATGGACCATTCAGGTCTTCATCTGCCATCACTTACCATGTTACTATGGAGCTCATTTTCGAAAGAAAAGATTGTCTAAAAAGTGGCATAAAGCAGCATTTGGCCATTTTTCTCACAAACACATCCAAATCAGTATTTTTGAATCCTATTTTTCAGATGTTTTTCTATGCTATTCATTTGAAGTCCGTCCAAATCTCAAAGGAACCTCTCGGGGGCGTGTTAAGGGAGGGATTTGGGCATTCCTAAGACTTAGATGTTTTTTCAGCCAAAAGTAAAACTAAGATGTTTTGAGCAAGACCTGTTTTTATCATCAATAAGGCACAAAAAGGTGCCCTAAATGACCAGATGACCACTGGAGGGAATCAGGAATGACCCCCCCCAATACCCCCTCCAGTGATCACTGACCCCCTCCCACTCCCCAAAAATGTGAATAAAAATATGAATTAACACCCTCTGACAGCCTAAGATGCTTTAGCCAGGTCTATTCGAGCAAAAAATATACTTAAAAAAAAACCCCAAAAGACTACCGGTGGTGAAAAATCAAAATAAGAACAAAAAAAATGAAGTAGAAAGACAGAAAAATGTGAGGAAATCTATATAAATAACTCAGTGTTACAATAGAAAGTAACACTTCCCTGTTATAATAATTTTTTGCCGTAATAATATTTTGGTCTTATCGTGCTGTACGGAAACCCCACCACCACCTCCACCACCACTAATAATGGGGAAATTATGATCCCTCGATCTTTTAAATAAAGAGGGGCATTCTCAGAGATATAACTCACCCATGCGGGGATATCCACTGTATGGTGGATTTCCACCCTAGAGGTTGGACAAGCTTCTCAATCATCGACCAAGCCCACTGATTTATAGGCACACCCTATGCTGTTAAAAGCTTTTTATCGTAAGTGATTCTTTTCAAACGTGTAGCAATATAAGACAAAAACTAACAGTCATAATGAGCAATAGCTTTACATATAAACCTTAGAACTGTTCTTTAATTAGCTATTAAGGCTCCAAAAATATAAGTAACTAAACCACTGTCTCCACAGTTACTCATTGCTGGTTCCCCATCAGTATGTATAAAACTGCACTTTCAAAGCAATACTAATGTGACTTGACAAAGGATAATATACAGTGTAACATTTCTCAAAAATTAATACTTAATATGCTACTCCTTCTCAAACAATAAATTGTTTCTCATTTCTCGTTTCACATTACTCAAACTGCTAGAAATGAAGGTGCGATGCTGAACTTATTTTTTAAAATTATTTTTATTTGTTGCATTTGTATCCCACATTATCCCACCTTTTTTGCAGGCTCAACGTGGCTTACAATACATCATGAATAGTGAGAATACATGAGAAAGTATACATTTAGTATAACAGAAGGATTTGGGGTAGCATGAATGGTAGAACATGATAGCACATTAGCAAGCAATCATAGTAAGAAATATTGAAGAATTGTATAAGAATTATATGGAAAATGTGCATTTAGTAATAGTGAAAAAAACACGATAGTGGTTTGGCAGTCAGATAGTGTAAGGGCAGTTCTGGGTATGTGGACATGGCTGTCGGGTGAAAAAAGACCCAGCAGCCGTTGCATCACGACTCCTGTTCTCAAAATCAACTGCCGAAAACCGGCTTCTCCGGCTTCTCGGTCTGGCAGGAACCCCTTCTCATGCCCGACGCCGCGGAGTTTCGGTTTATTCTGTCTCAAGGACTGGATTCTGTCTGCCGCTATCTGTGGAAAAATATTTTAAAAGTGTGCCCGCTAAGATGTAAACGTGCTACAGCTATGGCCATCTTTATAGTTGTAACGGTCCAAGATAACGACACTGCCACGCAAGAACGTCAAGACAGCAAGAAAATCAAACAGAATAAAACTATCTATAAAAGACAGGTTATATAGTACCGTTTAAACAAAAAAAAAACACCAACCCGCCCTATTTCCCTATTCTTCGTGGGAGGGGGGGTCCGTACAGCACGATAAGAACAAAAAATTATTACAGCAAAACATTATTATAACAGGGAAGTGTTATTTTCTGTTAGAACATTGAGTTATTTATATGGGTTTTCCCACATTTTTTCATCTCTGTTCTCCAGTTTTTTTGTTCTTATTTAGGTCTATTAGAGCTGCATGCAGGTCCCTGGAGTAGTGTAGTGGTCGGTGCAGTGCACTATGGAGTGGGGGACCCAGGTCCCTATCTCCCTCTAGCTGTCACACTTGTGTTAGAAACTGTGATTTTATTTTATTTATTTATTTATTACATTTGTACCCCGCGCTTTCCCACACATTGCAGGTTCAATACGGCTTACATAGTAATTTGAAATACATGGAGGGGCATAATCGAACTAAAATGTCTATCTCCATGGGCGTTTATCTCCAAGAACGGGTCCGTGAAGGGGCGGACCGAACCGTATTTTCGCAAAAAATAGACGTCCATGTTTTATTCGACAATTTGTGAGCTGGGCGTTTTTGTTTTTCAGTGATAATGGAAAATTAAAACGCCCAGCTCAAAAACGAATAAATCCAAGGCATTTGTTTGTGGGAGGGGCCAGGATTCGTAGTGCACTGGTCCCCCTCACATGCCAGGACACCAACCGGGCACCCTAGGGGGCACGTTTACAAAAACAATAAAAAAGGTAAAAGAGCTCCCAGGTGCATAGCACCCTTCCCTTGTGTGTTGAGCCCCCCAATTCCCCCTCAAAACCCACTGCCCACAAGTCTACACCATTACTATAGCCCTAAGGGGTGAAGGGGGGCACCTACATGTGGGTACAGTGGGTTTGGGGGGGTTGGACGACTAATAAGCATTAAGCAGCACAATTATAACAGGTAGGGGGGGGATGGGCCTGGGTCCACCTGCCTGAAGTCCACTGCACCCCCTAACAACTGCTCCAGGGACCTGCATACTGCTGCCAGGGAGGTGGGTATGACATTTGTTGGTGAAAATAAAAAGTTGTGAAACATCATTTTTTTGTGGTGTGAGGGGGTTAGTGACCACTGGGGGAGTCAGGGGAGGTCATCCCCGATTCCCTCCGATGGTCATCTGGTCATTTAGAGCACTTTTTTGGGACCTGTTTGTGTGAAAAAAGGGTCCAACAAAAGTGTCCTAAATGTTCACTAAAAACGCCTTTATTTTTTCGATTATCGCCCTAACGCGTACATCTCTCCTCGGCCGATAACCACGCCCCAGTTCCACCTTCGCCACACCTCTGAGACGCCCCCATCAACTTTGTCCGCATCCGCGACGGAGTGCAGTTGAAAACGTCCAAAATCGGCTTTCGATTATACCGATTTATTCGTTTTTGTGAGATAAACGTCTGTCTCCCGATTTGGGTCGAAATCTAGGCGTTTTTCTCTTTCGATTATAAGGTGGATAGTCTTATAAGGAGAGAAAAATAATTTCAAACTGTAATAAAACATAATAATGGTGAAGCTTAATAATGTATTGTTAGGATAAGGAAAGGTAAACAGGATAGGATAGGTTGGGGGAAATGGGGTAAAGAGGGATATGGTAAAGGACAGATGGAGAAGAAAATAATGCCGGCGATCTCAAACCCGGCCAGATCCAAGGCATTTGGTCGTGGGAGGAGCCAGCATTTGTAGTGCACTGGCCCCCCTCACATGCCAGGACACCAACCGGGCACCCTAGGGGCACTTCTAAAAATAAAAAATAAAAAAAAATTTAAAAATAGCTCCCAGGTGCATAGCTCCCTTCCCTTGGTTGTTTAGCCCCCCAAAGCCCACTTCCCACAACTCTACACCATTACCATAGCCCTAAGGGTTGAAGGGGGGCACCTACATGTGAGTACAGTGGGTTTCGGGTGGGTTTTGGAGGGCTCCCATTTACCACCACAAGTGTAACAGATAGGGGGGGGGGGGAATGGGCCTGGGTCCGCCTACCTGAAGTGCACTGCACCCACTAAAACTGCTCCAGGGACCTGCATACTGCTGTCAGGGATCATTCACTCTGCAGCCCCTCACTACCTCTCCACCCTCATCTCTCCCTACACTCCTTCCCTAGAACTCCGTTCACTAGGCAAATCTCTCCTAATTGCACCCTTCTCCTCCATCGCTAACTCCAGACTCCGCTCCTTCTATCTCGCCGCACCTTATGCCTGGAATAGGTTTCCTGAGCCATTACGTCTAGCTCCATCCCTGGCTGCCTTCAAATCCGGGCTAAAGGCCTACCTGTTTGATGCTGCTTTCGACTCCTGACTTTTAACTTTTATCTTATCCTTATGTGTCCTTCTGTCTGTCTTTCCCTTATCCTTTATGGTCTCAGCCTTTCCTCATAAAGAAGTCGTTCCATCCCTTTTATCATTCTCGTCGCCCTTCTCTGCACCTTCTCCAATTCCTTTATATGAGCCATTACGTCTAGCTCCATCCCTGGCTGCCTTCAAATCTGGGCTAAAGGCCTACCTGTTTGATGCTGTTTTCGACTCCTGACTTGCAACTTTTATCTTATCCTTATGTGTCCTTCTTTCTGTCCTTCCCTTATCCTTTTTGGTCCTGTCTGTTTGTCCTGATTTAGATTGTAAGCTCTTTTGAGCAGGGACTGTCTTCTTCCTGTTCAATTGTAAAGTGCTGCGTACGACTGGTAGCACTATAGAAGTAATTTATAGTAGTAGTAGTAGGGAGCTGGGTATGACATTTAAGGCTGGCATAGAGGCTGGCAAACAAATGTTTTTAAAATTTTTTTTTAGGGTGAGAGGGGGTTGGTGACTACTGGGGGAGTACAGGGAGGTCATCCCCGATTTCATCCAGTGGTCATCTGGTCAGTTTATACACCTTTTTGAGGCTTGGTCCTGAAAATAAATGGACCAAGTAAAGTCGGCCAAATGCTTGTCAGGGCCGCCCTTCTTTTTTCCATTATCGGCCGAGGGCGCCCATATGTTAACCACACCCCGTTCTGCCTTCGCTACGCCCCCTTAAACTTTTGCCGCTCCTGTGATAGGCTGCAGTTGAGGATGGCCAAAATCGGCTTTCGATTATGCTGATTTGGCCGTCCTTAGGTGAAGGGCGCCCATCTCCCGATTTGTGTCGGAAGATGGGCGCCCTTCTCCTTTGAAAATAAACAGGATAGGTGCCTACATGCACTCAACGCACGCCAATTCAGAACTACCACCCGGCTACTGCGTGGCCCAGGCAGTAATTTCACTTTTTACGCATGCCCACTACACGTGCTGGAACATTTCCGGCACGCAGCACTAAACGGGTAGTAATCAGCATTGTATGTGCGCTGACGATTACCACCCAGTTAATGCGTGAGACCTTACTGCTAAGTCAATGGGTGGTATAGTAAGTTCTCAGGCCCAAAATGGACGCGCGCCAATTTTCTTTTTGACGCAGGTCCATTTTCGGCCCAAAAAGAGGTCTTTTTTGCAGGTGCACTGAAAAATGTACTTGTGCGCATCCAATACTCGCGTCTACACCGGCAGAAGCCACTTTTTGGTGCACCTTAGTAAAATGACCCCTAGCTGACTTTGGCGCAGACACTAACCATGAATATTTAGAAGTGCTAACCGGTTGTCACTAAATATCAGTGGTTAGCCCAGACAACACACCAACGCACCGGATTGAACCTTACCACTCAATCCAAATGGGATATGTAAATGCCAGATCAGTAGTAAACAAAACAGAGAACATAACAGACTGGATCACTGCAGACAACCTTGACTTCCTATTCATCACAGAAACCTGGGTCCACAACCTCCGAGACCCTATAATCTTAGAACTATGCTCACCAGGATACAAAATTACACACTGGACAAGAAACGGAAAAAGAGGAGAAGGATTAGCCATTATATACAAATCTGAGTTCAACATCACAAATATAGCTGAATCGATACTGCCACAACTTGAAATCGCCTCCATAAGAATCAGTCACCCAAAACTGCAGGAATACCTTAATGCAGTTATACTTTACAGACCACCAGGCAACTGGCGAAACAGTCAAACACACTTCATGGACTTCATCTCAAATACTTGTCTCTCTTCCTCCAACCTCATCATATTAGGAGATATCAACCTACACCTGGAAGATCTCAACACAACAAACACCCAAGAATGTAAAGAGTTCTTACAATTATGGGATCTACAAGGATCAAATACGCAACCAACACACAAAAAAGGACACACGCTAGACCTTATAGTACACAAATTCGACCACAACTCAAACTTTACACTAACAAACACCAACTGGTCACCTACACTATGGTCAGACCATTACAAAGCACATATCACCCTCCAATGGAGAATGAAAGACCTACCTGACAAACAAACACGGAAAACATACACCACAAGAGGAAAAATAGACCCGGTTAAATTCTGGCAACAGATCTACTTCGACGGATGGACAATAAACACAGATACAATCCAATTCCTCTCAGAATGAAATAATAGATGCAAATTAATACTAGACAATATTGCCCCAATCCAAACCAGAATATCGCACAGAAGAAACTCAATACCATGGTTCAATGAAGAACTGAAAAACCTCAAAACACAAGTCAGGAAACTAGAACGTGTGTGGAACAAAAAGAAAGATGACCCCACTCTTGACGCTTGGAAACAACTCAGAAGGAAATACAAATATTCCATAAGACAAACCAAAAGACAATACTACAAAACTGAAATTGGACCAAACTACAAAGACACACACAAACTCTTCCAACTCGTGAATAAACTATTGGATACCACTCCAGTTACCAACAACAGTAAAGACACACCAGGAGTTGACGATCTGGCGAAGTACTTCAAGGAGAAAATCATACAATTACGACTCAAAATACCTACTAGCCCTATCGAATACACTACACTCCTAGACTGCCTAGACCCAGACTCTGGAGTTTACCCAGCAGACAGAATTTGGACTGAATTCACTATACTACCGAAAGATCTTATCTCACAAACACTTAAAAAATTTGCTAAATCTCACTGCAAATTAGATATTTGCCCAAACAACCTCATGAAGTTGGCCCCACAACAATTCATAAAGGACCCAACAAACCACCTGAACTTCATGCTACAAAATGGACTCTTCCCAAAGGAGAAAGGTAACATCTTACTAACCCCCATACCCAAGGATGTAAAGAAAAATGCCAATGAATTAACGAACTACAGACCAGTAGCTTCTATTCCCTTAATCACTAAAATAACAGAAGGTATGGTGACCAAACAACTCACTGAATATCTAAACAAATTCTCGATACTACACGACTCCCAGTCAGGATTTCGCTCTAAACACAGTACTGAAACCGTACTAGTTACGCTCATGACCAAACTCAAACAATTGATAGCAAACGGTAATAACATATTACTGTTACAATTCGACATGTCGAGCGCATTCGACATGGTTGACCATGGAATTTTATTACACATCCTTGAATACTTCGGAATCGGAGGTAAAGTCCTGAAGTGGTTTAAGGGCTTCCTAACCACACGCTCATACCAAGTGACTTCAAATTTGACCACTTCAGCTACATGGACGCCTGTATGCGGAGTACCACAGAGATCCCCCCTCTCACCAACCATTTTCAACCTAATGATGATACCCTTGGCCAAACTACTATCGAATCAGAACTTAAATCCATTCATATACGCTGACGACGTAACGATCTTCATCCCATTCAAACAAGATCTAAGAGAAATATCCAACGAAATCAAGCAAAGCCTACACATCATGAATTCCTGGGCAGATGCATTTCAGCTGAAACTCAATGCAGAAAAAACCCAATGCCTAGTACTCACCTCACAATACAATAAGAACAAATTTACCACCATCAACACACCTAAACTAAATCTACCAATCTCGGACACCCTAAAAATTCTTGGAGTCACTATTGATCGACACCTGACACTTGAGAACCATGCGAAAAACATAACTAAAAAAATGTTTCACTCAATGTGGAAACTAAAAAGAATCAAACCATACTTTCCAAGGACTGTTTTCCGCAATCTGGTACAATCACTAGTACTCAGTCATCTGGACTACTGTAATTCACTTTACGCTGGTTGCAAAGAACAAATACTTAAAAAACTCCAGACTGCCCAGAACACGGCAGCCAGACTAATATTCGGCAAACCAAAATACAAAAGCGCAAAACCTTTACGTGAAAAACTACACTGGCTCCCACTTAAAGAACGGATCACATTCAAGCTTTGCACCCTAGTCCATAAAATCATCCATGGCGACACCCCAGCTTACATGTCGGACCTAATAGACCTACCACCGAGGAACGCAAAGAAATCTTCTCGTACATTCCTCAATCTTCATCCCCCTAAGTGCAAAGGCCTGAAATACAAACTAATGCACTCATCAACCTTCTCCTACATGAGCACGCAGTTCTGGAACGTGTTGCCACGTCACCTGAAAACGGTCTATGAATTGACCAACTTCCGTAAAGCATTAAAAACTTATCTCTTTGACAAGATATATCACAATGAGCAACACATGTAACTGTACAACCTTAATACATCCAGCATTATCTTATAATGCCTTCTGCTCTTACACTATCATGTATTTCATTTTCATGTTACCCAAAACACTCTGTAAAGCCAAATGTATACTCTCTTCTATTTCAGTATCCATGACGAATTGTAAGCCACATTGAGCCTGCAAAGAGGTGGGATAATGTGGGATACAAATGTAACAAAATAAATAAAAAATAAATAAAAATAGGTGATTTAAATGGGCTGGATAGTGTTTCAAAAATCTCCTGGTTAATCTCCAGCATTAACAGTTTGCATTCTAACCTTAAAGCTGAAGTGTCAGCCGAGACCTGCTATGAAGAAGTGTAATGGAATGAAATCATGTGGGGTGGCTGAAAATAGAAAAAGATCTCCAATCTACTTGCAGAAACTGCGATCGACTTTTAAAACATTTTCACCAGATAGTAAAGAGGATACATTTTCCCTCCCTTCCTGAGGGATGAGTGCCTCAGGATATTTCTCTTCTTCCACAGCGCAATGACACTAAAAGTTCCCAGTCAGTCCATGAAATTTGGATATCCTTCACACAAAACTCTTTTTTTCCCCCAGGTTTTACGGGCCAGGCTCCAGCACTGACACAAGCAATACCTCAGAGAATGTGTGTCGCTGTTACTGAAGCCTATATCTGTTGGCATCCAAGCCTGAAAGCTAATTTTTTGCCAATGGCATCCAAGCAATTCTGTGCTTCCACTAAGCAAATGTCAGATACGAGTTATCAAGCTGAAAGTTGCCAAAACACAGCCGGAGTCTAATTCTACAGAAGATCAGATTTCTTGGCTATAGGATATACCCAATTCTCTTTCTCAATTAATTATGTGTTTAAAAAAGTCTACCCCACACCGTCTACAAATTTTGGGCAATTTACAACCAACATACAAAATGATCTAAACACAAACTCAAATATGTAAAAACTTAACACATTAAAAAAAAACCCCTAATATTTTAGTGTTGTTGAGATTAGCATTCAGTTGTCACAAAAAAAAAAGCACTGTGCGTGAGATCTATTTGCGTGTGTTGTCTCTATTGTACGCAAACAGATCGTGTGTATATTCATTGTGGAAATCCTGAAACCCGACCTGCCGAGGGCAGAGGTTGGACACCCCTGATCTAGAGCACGATAAAATGAAGCAAACCCCTGTTCTGTGCCAGACCTGTTCACTCTTTCAACCTACTGACCAGAAAAAGAGAATGAAAAACATGAGACCAACCGTCTCTTTTGTATTTTCAGAATATTGTGAGCAGTGACGATCCTAGGTCGGCTGCCACCCGGGGTGGATCGCCGATGCGCACCCCCCCCCCCCCGGGAGCACAACGACCCCCCTCCTGGTGGAATGACACCCACCCCCGGCGCATAAATCCCCCCCACCCGGGTGCATTCTTGGCTGCTGGGAGCAGCCGCGCGGCTCTCGGGTCCGCTGTGCTCCCTCTGCCCCAGAACAGGAAGTAACCTGTTCCGGGGCAGAGGGAGCAGGGAACCAGCGGAGCCAACAGGCACGCGGCTGCTCTCTGCACCCCTCCAATGGCGTGCACCCGGGGCGGACCGCCCCGCCCTTGGTACGCCGCTGATTGTGAGCACTACCCATTGCTTAAGGTACAACAGAAGAATCTTTTCATAACTTACATGTTTTCTGTTTCAGTTCTTCCAGTAGTTTAAGGGAAAATCTCTCTTTGTATATTTGTTCAGAATTTTCTCATGCACAGCCCCTCTAGGATCCCTACTAGAGTAATGTGTCCCCATAGAAGGGTCATACCAAGCAGAGGCGATTATAGGAGTACACCATTTTGCTACAGTACCCTCTTGGGAGGTTGCTCAAATGACGTTGTCCTAGATGTATAATAGCAAGAGACCCCCAGTGTGAGGACATTTTAGCTGGTGATAGGAAATGCAGGATCTCTTCCTTGTTGCTCCATTAAATTTATGCTTCAGTTGCAAATTATGTTTAGGGTGAAACAAAAGTTAAAGTAAGAATCACAACCAGTGACTAGAAAATAAGATTTTCCCTTTATTTAGATTTATGGTCTTACTCCCATCGAAGATCTGTGAACACATAACGGAAATATGTGTTAAGCGATTCCACTTTATCCAAATCAGCATCTTCGTATTTATTCCCTTCGCCCTTGAGTCTCATAATGTCGTTTGAACATCTTCCTATCACTAACATTCTAAACAGGGACTCCCCCCTTCCCGTTTCATCTTATTGGCTATTTTTTTTCCATTTTCATCTTTGTTTTCCTAAATTCTCTTACCCACTGTTTACTAAGACGCAGGGGTGGGTACCTTTTCCCGGTATTGTTGCCGGTCTTCCTCTTTCCGTGATCTTTTCTAGTTTATGAAAGCTAACCTCATTCCTCCTAACTTTTCAGGTACTTCTTTACAGAACAAAAGTGTCCATTTCCTTTTTTTTTACTTTCCTAACCAAAATGTTTGTTGTCCTTAAAATAACTCCTTTTAGTTTTTCCCCCAGATGTTTCCAACAAACTAACAACTCCTGGAGGTATCCTTCATCTTGACAAAGATTTTTTGAAGTCTAGAACCTTCACTTTCAAAAGAACCCTCTCCGTGTGTATCTTAATATTGAACACACTATACGGTGATCACTCACTATAACACCAGAAACATTCTCTCCATTTATAAGCACTAGGTCTAGTGTGGCTTCATCCCATGTAGGTTCCATTACCATCTGCTTGAAGAGTTTTCCCTGTAGAGAACCCAGGATCTCCCTACTTCTACTGGTCAACACAAAAACAGGGATGTGATCAACATCTGGCATATTGAAATCAGCTATTTGCTATGAAATCACCAATAGAGCTATGAAAGGGAAAATGTAGCTTTTTTCCTTTCATAGTTATATTGTCCACTTATGCTTTTGAAAGAGGTCTGCCTATCACACCAAGGTAAATAGATGTCCCTTTCCCTCTTTCCACAGATCTCGGGGTTGTCGTTGACGATACTTTGAAACCCTCTCCTCAGTGTGCTGCGGTGGCTAAGAAAGCAAATAGAATGTTAGGTATTATTAGGAAAGGAATGGAAAACAAAAATGAGGATAATGTTATAATGCCTTTGTATCGCTCCATGGTGCGACCGCATCTCAAATATTGTGTTCAATTCTGGTCACTACATCTTAAAAAAGATATAGTGGAATTAGAAAAGGTGCAGAGAAAGGCGATGAAAATGATAAAGGGGATGGGATGACTTCCCTATGAGGAAAGGCTAAAGCATCTAGTGCTCTTCAGCTTGGAGAAAAGAATGCTGAGGGGAGATATGATAGAGGTCTATAAAATAATGAGTGGAGTGGAATGGGCAGATGTGAATCGTTTATTTACTCTTTCCAAAAATACTAGGACTAAGGGGCACACAATGAAACTAAAAAGTAGTAAATTTAATACAAATCAGAGAAAATGTTTCTTCACTCAACGTGTAATTAAACTCTGGAATTCGTTGCCAGAGAATGTAGTAAAGGTGGTTAGCTTAGTGGGGTTTAAAAAAGGTCTGGATGGCTTCCTAAAGGAAACGTCCATAGACCATTAATAAATTGAGTTGGGGAAAATCCACTGCTTATTTCTGGGATAAGCAGCATAAAATGTATTGAACTTTTTCAGGATCTTGCCAGGTATTTATGACCTGGATTGGCCACTATTAGAAACAGGATGCTGGGCTTGATGGACCTTTGGTCTGTCCCAGTGTGGCAATATTTATGTACAGTACTTATGTAACTCACAGTGCCTCCTGCGTTCCCCATAAATCTTAACAATAGAAATCAAACAAAATAAAACATGGAAAAGAAAATAAGTTGATACCTTTTTTATTGGACATAACAATACATTTCTTGATTAGCTTTCGAAGGTTGCCCTTCTTTGTGAGATCAGAAATAAGCAAATGTGCTAGCTGACAGTGTATATAAGTGAAAACATTCAAGCATTACTATGACAGTCTGGCAGGGTGGGAGGATGGGGGTGGGAAGGAGGTATGCATGAGGACATCAAAGCATATCATTGATATTCTAACAGGATGGGTGTGGATAGGTGAGGGGTGGAGAGAAATACAGCTTTATGGTTTATAATGGGCTAGGAACCCCAGATCCTTGTTAAGTCCTTTCTGTTGGGTGTTAAAATATTCAATCATTCTGACTTCAAAGGTCTTACGTTCTTGTATGGTTTTAAAGTTACCTGTCAGGATTCTCACTGTGAAGTCACTGGTACAGTGTCCTGGTCCTGTAAAATGCTGACCAACAGGGGTGGGAACCCTACTGGCACCAGTATTGTTCATGTGATGTCTATGTAATAGACATGTTTCTGCAATAATGGAACATAATGAAAATGTCTAGGTTAATGGTTCCCAAACCTGGTCCTGGTGGCACCTCTTCCAGTTCAGTTTTCAGGATATCCACAATAAATATTCATAAGAGAGATTTGCATGCAGTGGAGGCAGTGCATGCAAATCTCTTCATGAATATTCATTGTGGGTATCCTTAAAACCTGACTGGCTAGGGTTCCAACAGGACCAGGTTGGGGAACCACTGGTCTAGGATCAAAATTAAGATGTTTTTGGCTAGACCTCTTTTAATCACAGCTAAGTTACCAAAAGGAGTGGAGAAGTGGCCTAGTGGTTAGGGTGGTGGACTTTGGTCCTGGGGAACTGAGGAACTGAGTTGGATTCCCATTTCAGGCACAGGCAGATCCTTGTGACTCTGGGCAAGTCAGTTAACCCTCCATTGCCCCATGTAAGCCGCATTGAGCCTGCCATGAGTGGGAAAGCGCAGGGTACAAATGTAACAAAAAAAAAAAATAAATAAAGAAATGACCACTGGAGGGATTAAGGCATAACCCCCTTACTTCCCCAGTTGACCCCCTCCCACCCCCAAAAATGATGTAAAAGAAACAGTACATACCAGCTTCTATGACAGTTCTATTAGAGCAACAATCAGGTACTTGGAGTAGCCTAGTGGTCAGTGCAGTGGACTGTAGAGAACAGGATCTAGGTCCATATCCCCCACTGCAACTGGTACTCTTGTGGTGGAAAGTGTGTGCCCTCCAAAACTCACCAAAAACTTACTGTACCTACATGTAGGTGACATTTGCAGGAATAGGGGCTATTGTAGTGGTGTACAGTAGGTTTTTGGTGAGTCTTTGAGGGCTCAATGTAAAATATAAGGGGGTAATGGTGAGATGTGTACCTGGGAGTTTTTATGTGAATTCTATTGCAGTGCCCCCTAGGGTGCCTCACTGCTCTGCTGGGATGACTGTGTAGCTAGTCTACTAAGAATGCTGGCCCTCCACACATCCCATAAGTACGTAAGTACATAAGTAATGCCACACTCGGAAAAGACCAAGGGTCCATTGAGCCCAGCATCCTGTCCACGACAGCGGCCAATCCAGGCCAAGGGCACCTGGTGAGTTTCCCAAATGTACAAACATTCTATACATGTTATTCCTGGAATTGTGGATTTTTCCCAAGTCCATTTAGTAGTGGTCTATGGACTTGTCCTTTAGGAAACCGTCTAACCCCTTTTTAAACTCTGCCAAGCTAACTGCCTTCACCACGTTCTCCGGCAACAAATTCTAGAGTTTAATTACGCGTTGGGTGAAGAAAACCTTTCTCTGATTTGTTTTAAATTTACTACACTGTAGTTTCATCGCATGCCCCCTAGTCCTAGTATTTTTGGAAAGCGTGAACAGACGCTTCACATCCACCTGTTCCACTCCACTCATTATTTTATATACCTCTATCATGTCTCCCCTCAGCCGTCTCTTCTCCAAGCTGAAAAGCCCTAGCCTCCTTAGTCTTTCTTCAAAGGGAAGTCGTCCCATCCCCGCTATCATTTTAGTCGCCCCTCGCTGCACCTTTTCCAATTCTATTATATCTTTCTTGAGATGCGGCGACCAGAATTGAACACAATACTCAAGGTGCGGTCATAGCATGGAGCGATACAACGGCATTATAACATCCTCACACCTGTTTTCCATACCTTTCCTAATAATACCCAAAGGCTTGTTTTTGTGTGTTTTCCCCTTGGACTAAAGGATAGATGCACTGAGCACAAAAACATCTAGCAAATGGCCATTTTCAAAACAAAAAGTTGGACGTTTTTATGGTTTAAAATGGCCATGTTCTCTACTGGAGTTTTAGACATTTTTTTGCAAAATGTCCAAAATTGAATTTAATTAAGGAGGGCATTTAGCTGTTATTGATCAAAATTGAATTTAGACATCATATCAAAAATGCTCCTCTCTGTGACCAAGTTCACATTCTGAGTTTTGCTAGCTCCATGTAGTAAAAAGGATTTTGAATCACTAAAGCTATACATTTGTAAACTGGAAACACCAGGATTAATTCAAATAAGATGACAGGAAGGTATTAAAATTACATAGAGGCCTTTTACTAAGCTGCGTTTAGCACTAATTCATGCTATATTGGAGAAACAGGCCAGATGCTTAAGACAAGATTCAATTTACATAGACATCACATGAACAATACAGCCAGTAGGGCCCCCACCCCGATGGGACAGCACTTCACAGAACCAGGACACTGTACCAGTGATTTCACAGTGAGAATACTGAAAGGTAACTTTAAAACCATACAAGAACGTAAGACCTTTGAAGTCAGAATGATTGAATATTTTAACACCCAACTTAACAAGGATCTGGGGTTCCTAGCCCATTATAAACCATAAAGCTGTATGTCTCTGTTGATCACCCACCCCTCACCTATCCACACCCATCCTGTTAGAATATCAATGATATGCTTTGATGTCCCCATGCATACCTCCTACCCACCCCCATCCTCCCACCCTGTCAGACTGTCATAGTAATGCTTGAATGTTTTCACTTATATACACTGTCAGCTAGCACATTTGCTTATTTCTGATCTGACGAAGAAGGGCAACCTTCGAAAGCTAATCAAGAAATGTATTAAGTTATGTCCAATAAAAAAGGTATCATCTTATTTTCTTGTCCATGTTTTATTTTGTTTGATTTCTATTGATAACCTTAAGAGTGGACTAACACGGCTACCACACTCCTATGCCTAACGCAGCAATTAACAGACTACCGTGGGACGCGCTACAACATCCTGTGATATATTTTGAATGTGTGTGTGCTAACTGAGCACTAAGTGCCTTGTTTACTAAGACACACTAGCATTTTTAGCATGCGCCCATATGACTGTCTTTAGCATTTAGCACACGCTAATGTTTAGTGTATGCTAAAAAGGGAAAGGGAAATGGGACTTGATATTTTGCCTTTCTGAGGTCTTTGCAACTACATTAAAAGTGGTTTACATATATTCAGATACTTAATGGATCCTCAGAAGCTTAGCCTAGATTGGGTGGCAGAGCCGGTGGGGGGAGGCAGGGATGGTGGTTGGGAGGCGGGGCTAGTGCTGGGCAAGACTTCTATGGTCTGTGCCCTTAAAAAGGCAGATACAAATCAAGGTAAGGTATACACAAAAAGTAGCACACGTGAAATTATCTTGTTGGGCAGACTGGATGGACTGTACAGGTCTTTTTCTGCTGTCATCTACTAACATAGTAACATAGTAGATGACGGCAGAAAAAGACCTGCATGGTCCATCCAGTCTGCCCAACAAGATAAATTCATATGTGCTACTTTTTTATTTGTACTGTCTTCTTCAGGGCACAGACTGTATAAGTCTGGCCAGCCCTATCCCCGCCTCCCAACCACCAACCCCGCCTCCCACCACCAGCTCTGGCACAGACTGTATAAGTCTGCCCAGCACTATCCCCGCCTCCCAACCACCGGCTCTGGCACAGACCGTATAAGTCTGCCCAGCACTATCCTCGCCTCCCAACCACCAGCCCCGCCTCCCACCACCAGCTCTGGCACAGACCGTATAAGTCTGCCCAGCACTATCCCCGCCTCCCAACCACCCGCCCCGCCTCCCACCACCACCGGCTCTGGCACAGACCATATAAGTCTGCCCAGCACTATCCCCGCCTCCCACCACCAGTTCTGTCACAGACTGTATAAGTCTGCCCAGCACTATCCTCGCCTCCCAACTACCAGTCCCGCCTCCCACCACCAGCTAGGAAGATTTTTTTTGCAGCTATCAGGACTGAAGCTAAGCTGGATTCAGCCAAAAAAAAAAAAAAAAAAACCCTCAGTTGCCCAAGAAAGAGTTGTGCTGCCAGTCAGTGGAAGTTCTTGTCCAATCAAAAGGCCAGGATTAACATATGCAAAGGATGTAGTAAACACCCACAACCTTACAGTGCATCAGAGCACCTGTCATAATTTCCATATGGAAATCCAAGTCTTCTGAATAGACTACAGCCTTGGTCTTCACTCTCAGTCCTCCAGGGCTTCCAACTGTCATCTACTATGTTTATTTTGTACCAGTGACAATGGAGGGTTAAGTGACTTGCCCAGAGCCACGAGGAGCTGCCGTAGGAATTGAACCCAGGTCCCCAGGATCAAAGTCCACTGCACTAACCACTAGGCTACACCTCCTTATTGCAGCTTAGTAAACAGGACCCTAAATATATTTTATTTTGTGGAGAGTGTCAGGGACGGAGAGTCAGCATTCCTGCGCTAACCAGTTGGCATATCTACATTACTGCTTGCTAACTGGTTAATGCATGGAAAATTTAGGAGCCCCTACTGCCTACGCAAAATAGGCGGTAGTAAGTACTCCTGCAGTCATTTTTAATAATGGCCACATTGTTTAGTATTACAGCTGATTCCTGCAATAGATATGTTAAAGAAATAGTTTGATGAGATTTTGGGAGTTCCGACGGAGGGTTATCCACCAATTCTCAGAGCTCAATATATCACTGGAATCAGAACCCACTCCCAAGGTTCTCAACCTGAACTTAATCTTACGGAATTCCTGGAAAGTTCTATGGAGGTGATAACGTACAACTCACCTAGTGTCATTTGCATTGGAACCAGACAGGAATAATATCTTTCGTTTATACTTTAGACATATGAATGCACAATTCTTAGGAGCCAAGCTACAAGTATTTCCTGATTTGAATAAAGAAGCACAAAAAAAGAAGGCGAGAATTCATGGTATTAAAACCAAGAATACTCGCACTAGGAAGAACGTGTGTATTAAAGTATCCATGTAGATGTTTTGTATCTTTAAATGACGTTAATTATGTATTTCTTGATCCTGAGAAAATGTGGAAATTTGTAATTTCTAAAGAGGAGGGTGGTGGTGTTGGTCTCACTTGAATCTCTACACAGAATATTATGCTAATAATATCAGCTAGTTGGTTTATGTGTCTTTTCATCTCAACTTAATTTAAGGTGGTTAATTTTCTTTAAATATTTTCCTAGTATCTTGTCCAACTATTGTGGTCAATGTAAGAAGAATAATAGTTTATTTCTGTTAAAGTCTTGGAGGAATCCTGTATAATAATAATCCTAATATCTTTCACATGTGTAACATGGATGTAAATTTGAAAATTAGTAATAAAGGGGAAAAAAGTATTACAGCAAGTTATTTTTTTTTTTTATTTTTTTTTTTATGTGGAATAATTTTTAATTGAGTTTTATATACTATTACAGAAATTTATCTTACTGCAAAGTGTAATACAGCCTTTCAATGAAAAACTAGAAGAGTTTCTTAAACATGCAAAATACAAATAATATTGGCTTCCTTAGACCCCTATTTTTTAGAAGGGGGGGGTAGGAATATAGTGAAGATATACATTAAGATAACATGTAAAAGGAAAAATTTATGGTTCCGTGAGTCCCATTTATATCACAACTCTCTATCGTTGTTTGTTGTCTAGGAAAGTCTGAAGCTGATCAGGCATATAAAATATATATTTAACTTGGTTTAACTTAATGACGCATTTACAGGGGTAAGCCAGGAGGAAAGAGCCTCCCATTTCCAATACTTTCGGCCTCATTGAGAGAAAGTTTTTCCGTTTTTCTTGTGTGGATTTAGTCACATCTGGATACAGCCAGATCTTTTGACCGGCAAAAATACGATTTGTTGATTTGAAATAAAGACGCATTACAGCGTTTAAATCCTGCTGAAATACAAAGGAAATTATCAACGTCCCTCTTTCAGGTGAATCTTCAATTGTTTGCTCCAAAATGGCTGTTACATTTTGCAGATCTAAAGTGTTCGCTGTTCCAACTTTTTTCATCGTGCTGGGGATATAATAAATCTTATTCATAGGTGGGAAAACTTCTTGGGGAAAATTTAAATTTTCTTTCAAATATCTCTGGAATATATCTCTTGGGGATTCTCCCAATATTCTTGGAAAATTCAGTATTCGGAGATTTAATCTCCTATTAAAGTTTTCTACCTGTTCCAGTTTTTTTCTAAGTTCCATATTATCTTTTATCACAGCCATCTTGAAGTCCTCAGTTTGCTTTGACTCTCTTTCTAGGGCCTCAATTTTAGAGGAAAAGTCTTGTTTTGCCAAATCTAGGGAGCTCTTCACCTCCTGTACATTTAAATTTAATATCTTTACCTCTTCCGAAGACTGTCTCAAAGTTGTCTCTATTTCCAACAATTTCAGCCAGATCTTGCCCAGGCTCACCTCCGTCTCTTCTGCAGCTGCAGTTGTCTTTGCAGAGTTAGACTCCCTTCTGGGCTCTTCGAAGTAACCCTTTCCGGGTTCCGATAGAAACCCCGTCGCGCTCAGAGCAGTTGCAGGGCATGGAGGCGTCGTAGAGAAAGGCGGGGATAGAGATATTTCAATTTCCTGCGGGGGACTCGCTTCACCGGTTCCACCCGCTAAGGATTCCGCTCCGCTTCTAAGGGACAATGCGGGGAAGAAGCGCTCTAGTCCTCCACTTGCCGGGGTAGACGTCGTGGGATGAAGGGTAGTCTCTCGGGTCGTTCCCTTACGTTTGGTATGCGGCATTTGGAAATATTGCAGGTAAATAATTCAATTCAAGCAAGTAGAAGGCAGGAGCTCGCTTCCAACGCGTCCGCTCACAGCGCCATCTTGACACGCCCCCCGTATTACAGCAAGTTAAAGTATCAATAAGGGACGGAGACAGACACCGGAACCTTCTCCAAAAAGAGCAGCAATGGATCTTTAGATTGGGTTCATTGACCCCCACGGGGCTTGAATTCTAAATTAGAATAGAGTCATTTTTTTATAAAATAAAGATTTTCTGGGGTTTTTTTAAATTTTGCTTTTTGAAGCACTATTTTGATTGGTCGCTGCTAGGATAGGCGTCTGACGTCATCATATTCTATTTAAGGGGTCGCCATTTTCCAGGAAGTTGTCTCCAGACTTACCATCGGTTTTTGGATGGAATGAAAGTAAGCAGAGATGGGGTGGAAGAGATATGAAGTAAGAGAACACATATTATTCTTTTCTTTCCTGCAGACTAAGTTGACTTGTTGACTTGATGCAGCTTCTCGAAACGCTGGCCATCGCTGCTCATAGTTGGCTCTGACATAATCAAAAAGAAGAGACCCTGCACCTAAGTATTTGCAGTTAACATCTTAATTGGGATTTTTTTGAATGTTTTCAGTTATAGTAAACACTAAGGAGGGGTTTTTTTTCCCAATGATGAGGAAATCCCGCTCTTTCAGAGTGTAGCTGGGAGCTTCTTGAGGCTTTTTTCCTCTTTTTATAAGTAAATCCTCTTCCAATTGCTTATAATCTTTTGTGAGAACTCTTTTTCTTGTTGAGTGCATGGCCATTAATGGAACACATACAAAATTTGTTTTTTTATGGCCATTGTAAAAAGAGCCTTAGTGAATGGGAAAGACCTGATTAAGTGTGTCCTAATGCTTATTTTTACCGCAGCTTAGTAAAAGGACCCTGTAGTGATATAAAAATAGAAACGTGGAATGGGATTTGATACATCACCTTTCTGTGGTTACAATCAAAGCACTTTACATATTATATACAGGTACGTATTTTATACCTGGGGCAATGGAAGGCTAAGTGACTTGTCAAGGAGCTGCAGACGGAATCAAACCTGGGGCCAATTCTGTTTAATATATTTGTGAGTGACATTGCCAAAGGGTTAGAAGGTAAAGTTTGCCTTTTTGTGGATGATACCAAGATTTTGTAACAGAGTGGACACCCTAACGGGAGTGGAAAACATGAAAAAGGATCTGCAGAAGCTAGAAGAATGGTCTAATGTTTGGCAATTAAAATTCAATGCAAAGAAGTGCAAAATGATGCACTTAGGGAATAGAAATCCTCAGCAGACATATCTGTTAGGCGGGGAGAGTCTGATATGCACAGACAGGGAGAGGGATCTTGAGGTGATAGTATCTGAGGATCTGAAGTCGACGAGACAGCGTGACAAGGCAGTGGCCGTAGCCAGAAGGATGCTAGGCTGCATAGAGAGAGGTGTAACCAGCAGAAGAAAGGAGATGTTGATGCCCCTGTACAAGTCATTGGTGAGGCCCCACCTGGAGTATTGTGTTCAGTTTTGGAGGCCGTGTCTTGCTAAAGACGTAAGAAGACTGGAAGCAGTGCAAAGAAAAACTACAAAAATGGTATGGGATTTGCATTACAAGACTTACAAAGACAGACTTGCTGACCTGAACATGTATACCCTGGAGGAAAGGAGAAACAGGAGTGATATGATACAGACCACGGGAGGTGGTGGAGATGAAAATGGTAATGGAATACAAAAATCTGTGGGATAAACACAAAGGAATCCTATTCATAAGGAATGGATCCACAGAAGCTTAGTGGAGATTGGGTAATTGGAAAGCAAAGCTAGTGCTGGGCAGACTTCTACGGTCTGTGCCCTGAAAATGGCAAGGTCAAATCAAAGTCAGGTATACATATAAAGTAGCACATACGAGTTTATCTTGATGGACAACTGGATGGATCATACTGGTCTTTATCTGCCGTCATCTACTATTTTACTATGTTCCTTGTTTTCAAGGGACAAAATAGTTCCTGATATCTAGGGTAGGACTTTGCAAATCTAGTGACCTTACTGTCAATTGGATGTTCAAGATATCCAAACTCAAAAAGCATGAAATACATTTTCATATACTCGGTTTTGATAAATCACACATAGATTTCATACATAATTCTTTATAAATGTGCTGAACATCCAACTTATAGTAAGATCACATACAACGGAGGCTGGGTTAATATGGATTTCCTCTAACTTGTCTGAAAATAAAATCCCCAGCTAATCAGATACTGTATACTATTTGAATTATGTCATGGTATACATTGTGATGTGACTTGTAAAAGATTGGTATCACAATCCTTTTGTAGATATTTATCAAGAGCCACAAAGCTGCCGCATTACAGCTGTGGACTCGAACGGCATATGACAGAAATGTGTGACTATGATCTAGTCTAGATCTATTCAAACTACAACTGCAGCAACTTTTTTAGCAACTTGGATTGCTTTAATCATATCTCTGAATTTTCCCAAAGGGGTTGATTTAACCAGGGCATTGATAGTAACAACTAAGTGCTGAAAACTTTGGTGATGTGAAGTGTGAATTTACCTTATCCACACAGGCAAAAAATCTCGCAGCTTCCAAGAGAAACGATTAATTAGCAGGCTCCCATGTTTTTAGAATGTGTAGCAAGTCAGCAATCAGATTAATTACTGTTCCTTAATTTGTATCTTACTTACCGCCCATGTTACCTAGCAGATAGTGAGTGACCTGTAAGTCAGTAATATGCATTTCCATAAGAGAAAAAAAAGATATGATGGTCTGTAATTTTGAACGAAGTCCAGAGTGTTGATCAGTTACCTTAGAAATGGATCTACCACCCAGGAACACGAAAAGATCAGCACGCACAATCCTGAATCTCCATTTCCCCAGCTGCAAAGGATGCCCCGTCATACATGCATGACCTAGTGGGCCTCCCACCCAGAAATGCCAAAAGATCTGCCCGTACTTTTCTTCATTTACACTTCCCCAGTTGCAAAGGTTTAAAATACAAACTAACACATGCCTCCAGCTTTTCTTACGTGAGCTCGCAGTTATGGAATACACTACCAAAATACTTAAAAACAATTAACGAAATAACCAACTTTCGCAAATCGTTAAAAACCTATCTCTTCACTAAAGCTTACCGTGAGAATCCATAACTAACCACAACATACCACCACAACTCTCCTTTCTATAACTGTTTGATTATATTGACATTTGAACCTTGTTATTCTTGACATCTTTGTAACACCAATTGTATTTCTGGACCCTGAAATGGCAATGCCATTACAGGTATTTGTAAGCCACATTGAGCCTGCAAATAGGTGGGAAAATATGGGATACAAGTGCAATAAATAAATAATAATAAAATACAAATTAACACATGCATCCAGCTTTTCCTACATAAGCACGCAGCTATGGAATGCACTACCACTTGATGTGAAAAAAATGCGCGACCTAACCAACTTTCGGAAATCACTGAAGACTTGCCTCTTCAACAAGGCATACCGCAACGATCCATCATATGAACTTTAACGCAATACCACTTTATCTCTTATTCCGAATACGATCTCTTTATACTTGATTGCTTAATCTACTATGGGTCATTCATGGTCTTTATGTAATACCACTTGTATCTCTCACTGGAACGGCGATCGTCATGATGGAACAATGTAAGCCGCATTAAGCCTGCAAATAGGTGGGAAAATGTGGGATACAAGTGCAATAAATAAATAATAATAAAATACAAATTAACACATGCATCCAGCTTTTCCTACATAAGCACGCAGCTATGGAATGCACTACCACTTGATGTGAAAAAAATGCGCGACCTAACCAACTTTCGGAAATCACTGAAGACTTGCCTCTTCAACAAGGCATACCGCAACGATCCATCATATGAACTTTAACGCAATACCACTTTATCTCTTATTCCGAATACGATCTCTTTATACTTGATTGCTTAATCTACTATGGGTCATTCATGGTCTTTATGTAATACCACTTGTATCTCTCACTGGAACGGCGATCGTCATGATGGAACAATGTAAGCCGCATTAAGCCTGCAAATAGGTGGGAAAATGTGGGATACAATTGCAGCAACTAAATAAATAAATAAGTTAGCAAAAATCATGCTGAAGTAGACAGGTACTGGTCACAAAAAGGACTGCGAGGTTTAGTACATAAGTACATAAGTAGTGCCATACTGGGAAAGACCAAAGGTCCATCTAGCCCAGCATCCTGTCACCGACAGTGGCCAATCCAGGTCAAGGGCACCTGGCACGCTCCCCAAACGTAAAAACATTCCAGACAAGTTATACCTAAAAATGCGGAATTTTTCCAAGTCCATTTAATAGCGGTCTATGGACTTGTCCTTTAGGAATCTATCTAACCCCTTTTTAAACTCCGTCAAGCTAACCGCCCGTACCACGTTCTCCGGCAACGAATTCCAGAGTCTAATTACACGTTGGGTGAAGAAAAATTTTCTCCGATTCGTTTTAAATTTACCACACTGTAGCTTCAATTCATGCCCTCTAGTCCTAGTATTTTTGGATAGCGTGAACAGTCGCTTCACATCCACCCGATCCATTCCACTCATTATTTTATACACTTCTATCATATCTCCCCTCAGCCGTCTCTTCTCCAAGCTGAAAAGCCCTAGCTTTCTCAGCCTCTCTTCATAGGAAAGTCGTCCCATCCCCACTATCATTTTCGTCGCCCTTCGCTGTACCTTTTCCAATTCTACTATATCTTTTTTGAGATACGGAGACCAGTACTGAACACAATACTCCAGGTGCGGTCGCACCATGGAGCGATACAACGGCATTATAACATCCGCACACCTGGACTCCATACCCTTCCTAATAACACCCAACATTCTATTCGCTTTCCTAGCCGCAGCAGCACACTGAGCAGAAGGTTTCAGCGTATCATCGACGACGACACCCAGATCCCTTTCTTGATCCGTAACTCCTAACGCGGAACCTTGCAAGACGTAGCTATAATTCGGGTTCCTCTTACCCACATGCATCACTTTGCACTTGTCAACATTGAACTTCATCTGCCACTTGCACGCCCATTCTCCCAGTCTCGCAAGGTCCTCCTGTAATCGTTCACATTCCTCCTGCGACTTGACGACCCTGAATAATTTTGTGTCATCGGCGAATTTAATTACCTCACTAGTTATTCCCATCTCTAGGTCATTTATAAATACATTAAAAAGCAACGGACCCAGCACAGACCCCTGCGGGACCCCACTAACTACCCTCCTCCACTGAGAATACTGGCCACACAATCCTACTCTCTGCTTCCTATCTTTCAACCAGTTCTTAATCCATAATAATACCCTACCTCCGATTCCATGACTCTGCAATTTCTTCAGGAGTCTTTCGTGCGGCACTTTGTCAAACGCCTTCTGAAAATCCAGATATACAATATCAACCGGCTCCCCATTGTCCACATGTTTGCTTACCCCCTCAAAAAAATGCATTAGATTGGTGAGGCAAGACTTCCCTTCACTAAATCCGTGCTGACTTTGTCTCATCAGTCCATGTTTTTGTATATGCTCTGCAATTTTATTCTTAATAATAGCCTCCACCATCTTGCCCGGCACAGACGTCAGACTCACCGGTCTATAATTTCCCGGATCTCCTCTGGAACCCTTCTTAAAAATCGGAGTAACATTGGCTACCCTCCAGTCTTCCGGTACTGCACTCGATTTTAGGGACAGATTGCATATTTCTAACAGTAGCTCCGCAAGTTCATTTTTTAGTTCTATTAATACTCTGGGATGAATACCATCAGGTCCCGGTGATTTACTACTCTTCAGCTTGCTGAACTGACCCATTACATCCTCCAAGGTTACAGAGAATTTGTTTAGTTTCTCCGACTCCCCCGCTTCAAATATTCTTTCCGGCACCGGTGTCCCCCCCAAATCCTCCTCGGTGAAGACCGAAGCAAAGAATTCATTTAATTTCTCCGCTACGGCTTTGTCCTCCTTGATCGCCCCTTTAACACCATTTTCGTCCAGCGGCCCAACCGACTCTTTGGCCGGTTTCCTGCTTTTAATGTATCTAAAAAAATTTTTACTGTGTATTTTTGCTTCCAACGCTAATTTCTTCTCAAAGTCCTTTTTTGCCCTCCTTATCTCCGCTTTGCATTTGGCTTGGCATTCCTTATGATCTATCCTGTTACTTTCAGTTGGTTCTCTTCTCCACTTTCTGAAGGATTGTTTTTTGGCTCTAATGATTTCCTTTATCTTACTGTTTAGCCACGCCGGCTGACGTTTAGTCTTTTTTCCCTTTTTTCTAATACGTGGAATATATTTGTCCTGAACCTCCAGGATGGTGTTTTTAAACAGCATCCACGCCTGATGCAAGTTTTTTACTCTGCGAGCTGCTCCTTTCAGTCTTTTTTTCACCATTTTTCTCATTTTGTCGTAATCACCTTTTCTATAGTTAAACGCTAGCGTACTTGATTTCCTAGTTTCACTTCCTTCAATGCCAATATCAAAACCGATCATATTATGATCACTGTTATCAAGCGGCCCTCGTATCGTTACCCCCTGCACTAGATCATGAGCACCATTAAGGACTAAGTCTAGTATTTTTCCTTCTCTTGTCGGCTCCTGAACTAGCTGTTCCATGAAGCTGTCCTTGATTTCATCAAGAAATCTTATGTCCCTTGCGTTTACAGATGTTACATTAACCCAGTCTATATGCGGGTAATTGAAATCCCCCATTATTATTGTGTTGCCCAGTTTGTTTGCGTCCCTGATTTCCTTTAACATTTCCGCATCTGTCTGTTCGTCCTGGCCAGGCGGACGGTAGTACACTCCTATCACTATCCTTTTCCCCTTTGCACATGGAATTTCAATCCACAGTGATTCCAAGGAGTGTTTTGTTTCCTGCAGAATTTTCAATCTATTTGATTCAAGGCTCTCGTTAATATACAATGCTACCCCTCCACCAATCCGATTCACCCTATCACTACGATATAATTTGTACCCCGGTATGACAGTGTCCCACTGGTTATCCTCCTTCCACCAGGTCTCAGAGATGCCTATTATATCTAATTTTTCATTTAGTGCAATATATTCCAACTCCCCCATCTTATTTCTTAGGCTCCTGGCATTCGCATATAGACATTTCAAACTATGTTTGTTGTTCCTAAGTACATCATGCTTAGTACTTGACAGTATTAATTGGCAATCTTTTGTCTGATTTTTATTGTTATTTAAAGATACCCGATCTACTACAATCTCTTTTGCAACCTCACTATCAGGATACTCTATCTTCCCTGTTATGGTGATATCTTTGAAAGATACCTTATCCCGAACCATGCTCTTTTGAGCGACTGTCGGCCTTCCCCCCATTTCTAGTTTAAAAGCTGCTCTATCTCCTTCTTAAACGCCGATGCCAGCAGCCTGGTCCCACTCTGGTTAAGATGGAGCCCATCCTTTCGGAATAGGCTCCCCCTTCCCCAGAATGTTGCCCAGTTCCTAACAAATCTAAAGCCCTCCTCCCTGCACCATCGTCTCATCCACGCATTGAGACTCTGGAGCTCTGCCTGTCTCTTGGGCCCTGCGCGTGGCACAGGTAGCATTTCAGAAAATGCTACCCTGGAGGATCTGGATTTCAGCTTTCTACCTAAGAGCCTAAATTTTGCTTCCAGAACCTCTCTCCCACATTTTCCTATGTCATTAGTACCCACATGTACCAAGACAGCCGTCTCCTCCCCAGCACTATATAAAATCCTATCTAGGTGACGCGTGAGGTCCGCCACCTTCGCACGAGGCAGGCAAGTCACCAGGCGATCCTCACGTCCACCAGCCACCCAGCTATCTATATGCCTAATGATCGAATCACCAAGTACAACAGCTGTCCTAACCTTTCCCTCCCAGACCCAATGGTTTGGTTATGCTTATGTTTTTTTTTACACTTTAAATATTATGCCGCTCTTCCTGTAAAACGTAACAGCACAGTTTACAACAACAATTCTAAAGAAGAAAAAATTAATGTGATTTTTTTTCATTATAAATAATTTCTGTAAGCTGTTACAGCTCCAGTATACCCAGTGCAAAATAAGACAACAGATGTAAATTCTCAAATTGGACATATTCCAAACACTAAAATGAAAATAAAATGATTTTTTTCTACCTTTGTTGTCTGCTGACTTTGTTTTTCTATCCATATTGGTCCCAGTCTCTGATTCTGCTGCTCTCTATCTGTTCTATTAACTCCGTTTCCAGAGCTTCCTTTCCATTTATTTCTTTACTTTCCTCCTTTCTTCATCATTTCTTGCCCTACATCCATAAGTAAAAGCTGTGTCCTCCTCCATGGAATTGACTGAAGAAGGTATAACGTGGATCTAGCATTTGCCTATTTTCTCCATCTATGTGCAGTTTTTCTCCTCTCTTCCCTTTCCCTCATCTCCATTCATGTGCATCTTCTTCTTTTTTTATTTTTTCTTTCCTCCCCTCCATCCATGTCCAGCATTTCTCCTCTCTTCCCTCCCCTGTATTCATATAAAGCAATAATTCTCTCTCCCCTCTCCTCCATCCAAGTCCAGCATTTCTCCTCTCTCCCCCCAAACCCCTCCATCCATCCATGTCTAGCAACTCTCCTCTATCTCCTGCTCTCCTCTCCATCCATTTCCAGCATTTCTCCTCTCTTCCATGCCCTCCCCTCCCACCCATGTGCATCTCCTTCCTGCCTTCCCTCCCCTCCATCCATGTCCAGCATGTCTCCCCTGCTCTCACCTCCCATGTCCAGCGGTTTTCCTCTGTCCCCTGTCCTCACCTGCTATCCATGTCCATCGATTCTCCTCTCTCCCCTTCCCTCCCCTCTCATTCATTCATGTCCAGCGAATTTCTCTTCCCTGACCTCCCCTCCCATTCATGTCCAGTATGTCTCCTCTCTCCCCTGCCCTCTCCTGCCATCCATGTCCAGCGATTCTCCTGCCCTCCCACCCATGTCCAGCAATTCTCTATCCCCTGCCCTCCCCTCCCATCCATGTCCAGCAATTCTCATCTCTCCCCCTGCCCTCCCTTTGCATTGATTCTTTCCCCAGCCCGTCCTTCTTCTCCACTGCCTGCAGGCAGCGATTGAGAGAGGCTGGCAGCGTCGGAGCTTCCCTCTGCGAGTCCCGCCTACTTTCAACTTCCTGTTTCCGCATAGGCGGGACTCGCAGAGGGGAGCTCCGACACTGCCAGCCTCTCTCAATCACTGCCTGCAGTCTTTCTTTATTGCTTCATAGCAGGCAGGCAGTGGAGAAGAAGGACGGGCTGGGGAAAGAATCGATAGAAGGGGAGGGCAGGGGGCAGAGAGGGGGATTGCTGGACATCAATGTAAGGGGAGGGCAGGGGAGAGAGGACGGTGAATCGCTGGTGAGTAGGGCAGTGAGAGAAAGGGTTAGGACTCGCCGGGAAAAAAGGTGCCGGTATGCCGTACCATTGCGTACCGGCACAAAAAAAGCCCTGTATGTACTTAAGGTCCCTGGCGCACAGGGAAAATGGCCCCAATGCTACCACAGGGCCCTTTTTGTCTCAGCTTGGAAAAGGACTCCTATGTGCAAAAGAATGTATTTATGTGTGCTATTAATTATACATGTGTTAATTCATAGGTATATACATGAAGAAGCAACTTGCATGCATTTAAAAATTTTAAGTACCCAACTGAACTGAATGTGCACTCACGAATACACACCTGGAACAGTGATCATAGACTAATTTCCACTAACTGGATGCTTCTGCCTATTGATACCAGTGCTACCCAGTGGCGTAGCAAGGGCAGGGCGGTGGGGGTGGTCTGCCCCGGGTGCATGCTGCTGGGGGGGTGTCAGCTCTGCTGGTTCCCTGCTCCCTCTGCCCCGGAACAGGTTACTTCCAGGGCAGAGGGAGCAGAGAACTAGTGGAACTGACACCCCCCCAGTGGCGTGCACATGGCAGGCAAGAATGCACTCGAGGGGGGGGACTTGGGCGATGTGCTGAGGGGAAGGGTTGATGCGCCGAGGGGGAGTGTCATGCTGCAGCCAGGGGGGGTGTGCAGTGGCGAACCGCCCCGGGTGGCAGCCGCCCTCGCTACGCCACTGTTGCTACCATTTGTGATAAACGTTCTAAACGAAATATCTTACTAGATTTACTTTTGAGTTATCAGTTGGCTAGCTGGAGCCCTGTATCCCCCTTTGGGCTGAGCCTAGAAAAGGTACTTAATTCACCCGGGACTAAGAATGCACACCCCAAATGAGTGTGATTTCTGTGCCTTTCAATTTAGAAAACAAATCATGCAGAAACGCTGTAGTGATGGAGTGTAAGGGAGGTTGGGAGGGTGGCTGTTTCATAAGAGGGTGTCACCTCTGCGATGCAATAGAATTAAGAATTATGACCAGACCGTGTAACTTATTGGTCGGAAACATTTTGCAACAAAATTGCATTTCGGTTCCATAGAAGGTCTCACAAAACCCATTGTCATGTTTATGTACCCATAATTTGTCTAGAAGCTGTTCAGAAGATAAGAAGCCTACATAGCAAAACCGGGAGCGATGCCTTCATCCATATGGCTACTGATTCATGCTGTAGTTTGAAGGTCCTTGTAAACAGATACTGTAGCGAGATCTGCCTATCAGGCAGAATCAGTAATAGGAATGTGATTCACACATCTTGCTGGCAGAAATGATCAAATCAGGCTTTCTGGGTGTCAGCTACACAGCACAAACCGCAAGCCAGAATTCTGTCACTGAATCCAAGAAAGGCATTTTGTGCTGGTAACATGCTCCCCCTGGTGGCCAACGGGCTCACCGTCTACTGCTTTATGTGAGTGTGTGTGTGTTTAAAGTGCTGTTTTTATAATGTGTCCAGATGGTAATTCCATGCTGGCAAGGGAATTTTTGCATTATCCTTTTTTTTTTTTTTTTTTTTTGTGGAGCGCCTATCCCAAAGCATCCTGGCAGCCAAACTGGAAAATTCTACATATTACAGAATGCTTTGGGATGGCAGTTTAAACAATAGGTGTGGACCAATGTGGTTCCCAGCAGTGCAAATGGCCCATGCATCACTTGTTTGTGTCTCTTGGCATTCTGATTGAATGTTTGCTTAGCCTACCTTCCCAACATTTGCATGGATGATATTTTGCTTTTCATTGGCTTGAAAATCTCTTACTAATCGTATGTTGTTTTTTTTTTCTTTTTCCAAAGCAGAAACTCATAACTGTAAATTTCTCTCATTGTTGAGTCACTTGCTTGGCCTTTGTCCATACTCTATGGAAATTAATGCTACAAAATGCTTTCACCCTACCCCCATCCCGCCTCACAAATTGTAAAGATTCCTACAATGTGTAAGGGTAGTGTTGAGTGTCAGGCACCTGTGTCATAAGGTACAGGAAAGTGTTTCTAATTGCCAGTGGTGTGGGTTGTTTTTTTTTTTTTTTTTTTTTAATGTCCTTTGATAATTCTATTCCCTGGAGCCATACATTTTTGAGTATGTATCTTTTTCAGTTGTTATGAAAAGAAATCTTATTACGATTGCGGTAGAACTAGAGGGCATGAATTGAGGTTGAAGGGGGGCAGATTCAGGAGTAATGTCAGGAAGTATTTTTTTCACGGAGAGGGTGGTGGATACGTGGAATGCCCTCCCGCGGGAGGTGGTGGCAATGAAAACGGTAATGGAATTCAAACATGCGTGGGATAAACACAAAGGAATCCTGTTTAGAGGGAATGGATCCACAGAATCTTAGCAGAGAACAGTGGGGGGTGGTTACAATGGGGACGGTTGGAAGGTAATAGGTGAGTTAACAATTCTAGGAGGGGTTAAAGTTCAATAGATATAACGAAGATTCACAGAGGGCTCTTGTAGCAGTAATAGGTTAGGCTGTCTGGGGGAGGGAGGCGGGAATTCTATAAACAGTGCTCAAACATTGGTGTTGGAAAAAAATCAGCACTAAGCACCCACTTCTCCTTTTCCTCCACTTTCTATCTCAGTTGATAACACCCTCATCCTCCCCGTCTCATCTGCCCGCAACCTCGGAGTCATCTTCGACTCCTCCCTCTCCTTCTCTGCGCACATCCAGCAGATAGCCAAGACCTGTCGCTTCTTTCTCTTTAACATCAGCAAAATTCGCCCTTTCCTCTCTGAACACACCACCCGAACTCTCGTCCACGCTCTCATTACCTCTCGCCTTGACTACTGCAACTTACTCCTCACCGGCCTCCCACTTAGCCATCTATCCCCCCTTCAATCTGTTCAGAACTCTGCTGCACGTCTTATATTCCGCCTGAACCAATATACTCATATCACCCCTCTCCTCAGGTCACTTCACTGGCTTCCGATTAGATACCGCATTCAATTCAAGCTTCTCCTTCTTACCTACAAATGCACTCAGTCTGCTGCCCCTCACTATCTTTCTACCCTCATCTCCCCTTACGTTCCTGCCCGTAACCTCCGTTCACAGGATAAATCCCTCCTCTCAGTACCCTTCTCCACCACCGCCAACTCCAGGCTCCGCTCATTCTGCCTCGCCTCACCCTATGCTTGGAACAACCTTCCTGAGCCCTTACGCCAAGCACCCTCCCTGCCCATCTTCAAGTCTTTGCTTAAAGCCCACCTCTTCAATGCTGCGTTCGGCACCTAACCCTTAACATTCAGTGAATCCAGACTGCCCCAATTTGACTGCCCCTATCGGACCGACCGTTCACTTGTCTATTAGATTGTAAGCTCTTTGAACTGGGACTGTCTCTCTTTGTTAAATTGTACAGCACTGCGTAACCCTAGTAGCGCTCTAGAAATGTTAAGTAGTAGTAGTAGTAGTAGTAGTTCTGTAATTTTTATTTATTTATTTGTTACATTTGTACCCCACATTTTCCCACCTATTTGCAGGCTCAATGTGGCTAACATAGCGCCGTGGGGCGAAAACCTCCTCCGGTTATGAACAAATATAGAGTGCTGTTATTAAATGAAATAGATATGTATAGACAAATTAGGAAACATAGAGTAAGGTTATGTAAAGTTCATTAAGTTCATATCACATTTGGGTCTATTTGAGTTGTTGGATTCAGGTATTTAAGTTGGATCATTAGGATATGCCTTTTCGAACAGATAAGTCTTTAGTGATTTCCGGAAGTTGAGGTGGTCATACGTAGTTTTCACGGCCTTCGGGAGTGCATTCCAGAGTTGTGTACTTATATATGAAAAGCTGGATCCATGAACCGATTTGTATTTGAGTCCTTTACAACTATGGTGGCGGAGATTTAAAAAAGAATTTGATGATCTGATTGAGTTTCTCGTCGGTAGGTCTATGAGGTCAGACATATATCCTGGGGCATCACCGTAAATAATTTTATGAACTATGGTACAAATTTTAAAAGTAATACGCTCTCTGATTGGTAGCCAATGTAATTTTTCACGAAGGGGTGTGGCCCTGTCGAATCGTGGTCTTCCAAATACAAGTCTGGCTGCCGTATTTTGAGCCGTCTGAAGCTTCTTTATAAGCTTTTCTTTGCATCCGGCATAAATTCCGTTAGAGTAGTCTGGCATGGCTGAGGACCATTGATTTTATCAGATTGCAAAATGTAGCTCTCGGGAAGAACGGTTTCACTCTTTTAAGTTTCCACATTGAGAGGAACATTTTCGTGATTGTAGAATTAACTTGGCTCTCGAATGTGAGGGTCCTGTCAATAATAACACCGAGGATTTTCAAATTATCAGAGAAAGGGAGAGTGTAGTCTGAGGTAGTTAGGTTCAAGGGAATATTTGAGTTGTAGCGGGATGAAAGGATGAGGCAATGAGTTTTATCTGCATTTAATTTGAGCTTGAATGCTTTTGCCTATGAGTAATGTGTGCTCTGAGTTGATCGCCCTTGATAGAATAGTTGCTTAGAGTCAATTCCCATGCCCAAGGTTGGGTGCCAATATTTATACCAGCTGAAGCCTGGTGCAAATACTGGTGCCCCACTCATGGCATTTGGACACAGATATGACGTTATTCTATAAAACTGCTCACAACTCACTTTAATGTGCATTAATCTATAAATTAACAAGAGTAAAGTTCATTTGTGTGATTTAAAAAAAAAATCTAACAAGCATTTAGAAATGTTTAATAAAATAAATGTGTGAAACGAATTAGAAAAAGGGTTTAAAAAATGAACTTTTAGTTGCATAAGCATTCCAGTGAGTGTGTTTAGGTCAGGAAAGTATTATTTATTTATTTTGGGCCTGATATTCTGTTAGTGTGATCAGCGTCTTGCTGACTGCCACTGGCGTTATCCCCAGACCCCATGTCATAACAAAACTATGTAAGCCACATTGAGCCTGCAAATAGGTGGGATAATGTGGGACACAAATGCAATAAATAATAATAAAATAATAATGTCTGGACTCCAGCATTGAATTTCTGGGTTTACGAAGGTGAGGCGCTGTGATTTGAATGCAGAGGGCCCGGTGGCGGACAGAGGGGGGCTGTCGACTGGGCCGGGGGTGGGTGGGTGGAGACTGGGGATTGTGGCGCGGTGTCAGGGGCGGGGCCCCGGAGGCAGCCTTGCCCCGGGGCCCGGCCCAGTCTCTCGGCAGCCCTGATTAGTGCTAATTGGATTCCCAAAGGATATTCAGTGACCCAGAACCACCATGGTGCTTGCCAGTTAGTGCTGGGGAGATCTAGAGATGGAGCTCAGACAGAGCCGGGAGTGGTACCTGGAATTGCTCTTCAGTGTTTTGGAAGAGCAAAATGACTTCTCTAAGTTAACTGGGTATCTATTGGGATACCATGACTGAATATCAGTGACACCTACATAAGTACATAAGTATTGCCATACTGGGAAAGACCAAAGGTCCATCGAGCCCAGCATCCTGTTTCCAACAGTGACCAATGCAGGTAACAAATACCTGGCAAGATCCCAAAAATGTACAAAACATTCTATACTGCTTATCCCAGAAATAGTGGATTTTCCCCAAGTCCAATTTAATAACAGTCTATGGACTTTTCCTTTAGGAAGCCGTCCAAACCTTTTTAAAACTCTGCTAAGCTAACTGCCTTTACCATATTCTCTGGCAACAAATTCCAGAGTTTAATTACACGTTGAGTGAAGAAAAATTTCTCCGATTCGTTTTAAATTTACTACATTGTAGCTTCATCGCATGCCCCCCAGTCCTAGTATTTTTAGAAAGCGTAAACAGACGCTTCACATCTACCTGTTCAACTCCACTCATTATTTTATAGACCTCTATTATATCTCCCCTCAGCTGCCTTTTCTCCAAGCTGAAGAGCCTTAGCCGCTTTAGCCTTTCCTTATAGGGAAGTTGTCCCATCCCCTTTATCATTTTTGTCACCCTTCTCTATGCCTTTTCAATTCCACTATATCTTTTTTGAGATGCGGCGAACAGAATTAATCACAATATTCGAGGTGTGGGCGCACCATGGAGCGATACAAAGGCATTATAACATCCTCATTTTTGTTTTCCATTCCTTTCCTAATAATACCTAACATTCTATTTGCTTTCTTAGCCGCAGCAGCACACTGAGCAGAAGGTTTCAATGTATCATCGACAATACCTAGATCCCTTTCTTGGTCGGTGAATCCTAATGTGGAACCTTGCATGATGTAGCTATAATTTGGGTTCCTCTTTCCCACATGCATCGCTTTGCACTTGCTCACATTAAACGTCATCTGCCATTTAGACGCCCAGTCCCCCAGTCTCATAAGGTCCTCTTGTAATTTTTCACAATCCTCCCGCAATTTAACGACTTTGAATAACTTTGTGTCATCAGCAAATTTAATTACCTCATTAGTTACTCCCATCTTTAGGTCATTTATAAATATGTTAAAAAGCAGCGGTCCCTCCTATCCCATGACTCTCCAATTTCCTCTGGAGTCTTTCATGACGTACTTTGTCAAATGCCTTTTGAAAATCCAGATTCACAATATCAACCGGCTCACCTTTATCCACATGTTTGTTCACCCCTTCAAAGAAATGTAGTAGATTGGTGAGGCAAGATTTCCCTTCACTAAATTCATGTTGACTTTGTCTCATTAATCCATGCTTTTGAATATGGAGTGGAGGAGTGGCCTAGTGGTTAGGGTGGTGGACTTTGGTCCTGAGGAACTGAGTGCGATTCCCGGCACAGGCAGCTCCTTGTGACTCTGGGCAAGTCACTTAACCCTCCATTGCCTGCCGCAATGAGCCTGCCATGAGTGGGAAAGTGTGGGGTACAAATGTAACAAAAAAAAAATGCTCTGTAATTTTGTTCTCAATAATAGTCTCTACCTGGGCAACTTCGGGCAGCTACCCCAGCCTCGAATAATCAAGGCTGACACCTGGATAAGGGCTGGCATTAAAAATGCAGGTCTAATTCAACTGTCTGTCTGTAGCCAGCATTTAAAGAAATGTCAACTGCCCCTGGATGAATATCCCCCCTCCCCCATAATGTTCAAATGGGTAGGTGGAGGAGTGGTCTAATGGTTAGTGCAGCAGGCCTTGATCCTGGCAACCTGGGTTTAATTCCCACTATAGCTCCTTGTGACCTCGGGCAAGTCACTTAACCTTCCAAACTTAGATTGTGAGCCCCACTAAGGACAAAGAAAGTACCTGCATGTAATTTGTACAGTACTGCATATATCTAGTAGCACCATAGAGATAGGGTTACCATATGTCCGGATTTACCCGGACATGTCCTCTTTTTGAGGGCAAGTCCGGGCAACCGGGGGTTTTGCCAATCTGCCCGTTTGTCCGGATTTCTTGGAGAAACGGGCAGGCTGGTGGGCGGGGAGGGGAAAATGTGACAGGGGGGCGGAGTGAGGGCGTGAAAGGGGGCGGGGTGGGGTGTGGAAGGGGACGGGGAGGGGCATGAAAGAGGCGGGTGGGGGTTTGAAAGGGGGCGGGGCACATGCCCTCCTTTTGGGGGGACAAAATATGGTAACCCTACATAGAAATGAGTAGTAGTAGTAGGTGTTTACTTTGTGACTGCTAATTTTCAAAGAGGATCAATGGTTTCTCTTCAAATAGATGCATTAAAATATGTGTGTTAAAAGTCCCCTTGGTTTGCAATTATATAAAAAATTGCCCCCGCCTACCAATTAAAAAGGCAGGGATGTTTAACCTCTTTCTGATGATATTAATCTAACCAGAGCAAGGCAAAATTGCTCTACTTCACTTGTTTAATATTTTTCAGTTTTGTAATTTTGGGGGTTAAGTGAATACTTGAATCTCTGGAGTAGATTCAGATTCTAACTGCCAACATTTCTTACTAGCACAGAGGGAAAAAAGAAACTGACAATCACAGGATCAGCTTAGGGAATTTCTCTCTCTCTCGCTCTGCCTCTTTGTGTTAAACTTGTGGTTCTCAACCCAGTCACTGAGACATTCCCGTTCAGCTGAGGTTTCAAGATATCCACAATAAAATACACTTGCATATAACTGAGGTGGTGTTTTTGCAAATTAATCTCACATGTAATACCTTAATTAGGTTTTACTTACCACCTTTTTTAAAAGAAACTCAGGCAAGGCAGACAAGATAGAGTAACAGCAGTCAGAAAAAAGGGGACTAATTTAAAGAAAGTTGCACCTGAAGTCAAAGGTGTATGAATATAATCTCAGCTAGGGTAGGAGGGGATAAGCAAGTTCGGCTACAGTATGTGCAGTCAGTGTTAGTCTTCATGTATGTGTGTGTGTGTGTGTGTGTGTGTGTGTGTGACTAGCAAGTTAGTCTTCTTCCATTAAAAGCCTGGTTGCAGAGCCAGGCCTTCACCTACTTCCTGAGGTAGAGGTTGTCCTGCGTTGAGCAAAGACTTTCAGGGAATGCATTTCAGAGTGTGAGGACTATTCCAGGAAAACTCACTGCCTGTTGTCATATCTTGTGATGCCCTTTGGACAGAGAATATAGTTAAGGATACTCCTTGGGAGGACTTTAGCAACCTTGGCGGTCTGTAGAGAGAGATCCTGTACTTCAAGTACTTTGACCCATTTCCTTTAAGGGCCTTGAAGATGATAGAGTTTTAAATTTTAGCCCTGTATTGTACTGTTTGGCAGTGAAGTTTTTGCAGAAATGGTGTGGACACATCACTTACAACCTTCTATTGGTCTTGCTGCAGCATTATGAATCAATTTGAACTGGTATAAACCCTTTGTAGTCATACCAGTGTAGGATTAGGTTGAGAATCATCAGTTTAAGGGCTGCTCAGCCTCTAGTACAAAAGTGTGCTTTATTTAAATTGTTCTCTTGTTATATTGAAGAAACATCATTATCTGCTTTGTCTAATCACAGACTGTGACTGTACACCATGGCAGATCCTTCCAAAGGATGTAATGTGACCCACTTCTTCCAGGGATCATATGAGGTGGCTAGGACTCCAGCAGGCTTATTTTCGAAAGAGAAGGACGCCCATCTTCCGACACAAATCGGGAGATGGCGTCCTTTTCTCAGGGTCACCCAAATCGGCATAATCAAAGGCAGATTTTGGGCATCCTCAACTGCTTCCCGTCGCAGGGACAACCAAAGTTCACAGGGGCGTGTTGGCACTGTAGCGAAGGCGGGACTGGGGCGTGATTAAGAGATGGGCATCCTCGGCCAATAATGGCAAAAAGAAGGGCGTCCCTGACGAGCCCTTGGCTGACTTGGTCCATTATTTCTTGCGACCAAGCTGTGAAAAGGTGCCCGAACTGACCAGGTGACCACCGGAGGGAATCAGGGATGACCTCCCCTTACTCCCCCAGTGGTCACCAACCCCCTCCCACCTTAAAAAAAAACTTTTAATTTTTTTTTTTTTTGCCAGCCTCTATGCCAGCCTCAAATGTGATACCCAGCTCCATGACAGCAGTATGCAGGTCCCTGGAGCAGTTTTAGAGGGTGCAGTGCACTTCAGCCAGGCGGACCCAGGCCCATCCCCCCTAGTTGTTACTCTTGTGGTGGTATATGTGAGCCCTCAAAAACCCACCCGAAACCCACTGTACCCACATGTAGGTGCTCCCCTTCACCCCTTAGGGCTATGGTAGTGGTGTACAGTTGTGGGGGGGGGGGGTTTTGGGGGGGGGGTTGGGGGGCTCAGCACCCAAGGTAAGGGAGGTATGCACCTAGGAACAATTTGTGATGTCCACTGCAATGCCCCCTAGGGTGCCCGGTTGGTGTTCTGGCATGTCAGGGGGACCAGTGCACTACGAATACGAATTCTGACTACTCCCATGACCAAAGGGCTTGGATTTGATCATTTTTGAGATGAGCGTCCTTGGTTTCCATTATGGCCCAAAACCGGGTACAACCATCTCTAAGGTCAACCATCTCAACATTTAGTTCGACCATCTCTAAGGTCGACCTAAATGTTGAGATTTGGGCGCCCCCGACCATATTATCGAAACGAAAGATGGACGCCCATCTTGTTTCGATAATACGGGTTTTCCCGCCCCTTCATGGGGCCGTCTTGCGAGGATGCCCTCATGAAAACTTGGGTGCCCCATTCGATTATGCCCCTCCAAGTGTCCTCAGATTTCCGTAGTTAATAAGAGTTCCATTTTTTACTGTGGAAGATTTGGTCACTATGAGCAACTTTAGATCTAAGTTCACTTAAAACCTTAGTTCTTACAGATTTGACTATTGCAATTTGATCTATACAGGCATAATCCAATGCAAAATTAAAGGGCTTGAACTCATGTGAAACTCTACAGTTAAATGTCTTTATGGAACCAAAATTTCAGATCATGTATCTCCACTTCTCATAGAGCAACACTGGCTCTCCACTGAAACCTGGGTCAAATATAAAACGCTCCTGGACCCTGAGAGTCTAATGTGGTACAGCAGGGACCCTAGTGCTGACATCATTGAGGTACTCAAGGCCTATATCAGCATGTCAGACTCGTAAGGTGATGGAGCCTGAGAGTCTAATGTGGTGCCTGTTTGGAGGGCACCGTAATGATAGACCTGGAAGCTGGTGGCTGATACAGCAAAGACCCCTATGCTGACCTCATTGATGTGCTTGGACCCTAAGAAAACACCCCGTATCTGTAGTCATGGGTGAAGGGGAATGCCAGATCTCTTAGCAGTCCCTTAAGAGCCCCAGAGGAGCACCAGCAGTATATTTGTTTGTCCTCAGAATGATGAAATCAAAATTACTGGCATCAAGGGTGAGTGGACCATTTGATAAACATTAGTTTCTCTTCAAGGTTCTGCTTTGGAAGTCCTACCTCAGATTTTTCTCTCCACTCAATATTGGATTCATAATTCTCATGGCTAGGCCTTGCTGGACTCATCTGGGGCCAAATTTCTTTTTTTATTACATTTGTACCCAGCGCTTTCCCACTCATGGCAGGCTCAATGCAGCTTACATGAGGCAATGGAGGGTTAAGTGACTTGCCCAGAGTCAAAAGGAGCTGCCTGTGCCATTCTATGAATGGCCCTGAAAATTAGGTGCCTGAAAATAATTTGCACTTAGCCCTATTCAATAAAGGGCACGCGTGATGAGTGTCCATTATTGAATAGTGCTTAGCGCAGATTTCCATGCCCAACTTTGGGCGAGAGGACTTCCACTTGCTGAAATCTGGTGTAAATCTTGACACACAAGTTGGGTGATGATCTCTGTTATTCTATAACAGTGCACCTAAACCTTGTCCCGCCCATGCCCCTCCCATGGTCATGCCCCATTTTGAGTTGCGCATGTTCCAATTTAGGCACCCAGTGTTACAGAATAGCACACAAATCAAAAGTAGTGCCAAATAAGTGCTTGTTAGTTCCAATAACAAAAATCATTGGAGCTCATTCATGATTTTGTGCAAGGATTTGGGATAGGAAAACTGATCGAGACCAATATTTTATATTGTGGCACTTAGCAGAAAAAACGGGTCTCTGTAGCCATTTTTTCATAGTGTTGAAACCAGAGGCGTAGCCAAGGGTAGGCCTGGGTGGGCCCAGACCCACCCACTTTGGGCTCAGGCCCACTCAGTAGCCGCACACCTATGATGTGGCTGGCAGGGATTCCCCAGTCCCACCAGCTGAAAACTCCCAACAACTGTCCCTCCTGCATACCTTGTAAATAGCAGATCTTCACCTGCAGCAAGCAGTGACTGATATATACTGCTCGCACCAACCCCACAGCCTTCCCTCTGACGTATTCCTGCATATGCGGAAACAGGAAGTTGCATCAGTGGGGCCAACATGAGCAGTGTGTATTAGTTGCTGCTCGCTGCCAGTGAAAATCTGCTATTTAAAAGGTATGCGGGAGAGGGGGGGATGTTTGAGAGACCATATGGCATGCAGGTGATGGAAGAAGAGACCAAATCCCCTGTGGGGTGGGGTGGGGCGGGGTTCTTCTGCCCCCCCCCCCCATCTTGGACCCAGGCCCACCCAAAATTGGGTGTCTGGCTACGCCCCTGGTTGAAACACTAACGCAGAATGCTTTGTAGCTTGTCCTGCATAAGAGCATTTTCACCGCATTGCCCAAAGCCGCTAGGAGCACAAGGTTGAATCTGAACCCTGGTTTCCCTGGTTTTCAGCTCTCTGTGCTAACTAATAGGGCACTTCTCTGTTCCCCTAAGATGGAAAATGCATGCTCTATACAGTAATCTGTCTTTATTGAAGAAAATCCCGGCCTGCATTTTCAAATCTATAGTAAAGCAGGAGAGACCATCAGGACTTTTTCGGACGATATTCAGCTGGCAGCAGGTGCTGTTCTTTTGTCTGCCACTGACAATAAAACCGGTTAAGTTACTATTTAGACTTAACTGGCCATGGGTTAGCACATAAAGGTAGGAAAACTGGTTATAAGGTCCTATTTCTGCACTAAACCTGGCTCTTTAGATCTGAATATCAGGACCTAACTGGACTCTGCCCCTAGCATGCCCTGATATAGCCGGCTTTAATTTCAGTGCTAAATTGTCCTTTTCAGCTAAGTTGCCACTGAAAATGTCTGGACAGCCCCAACCAAACAAATTAACCTGTTGGCAGCCGTTTCCAGTTGGTTAAGTCGCTTTGAAAATGAGTCGGTTTGTATCTATTTAAAATTCTTACTTTTAAGACAAGTGCTTTTGATGTGACATCAAGATGGTTTTTAAGAGACTAATGACATCTATTTATACTTCTCAGGGCTGCCTCACTTTTTTTGCACTCTGTTTCCCAAGTTGGCACTGAAATGTTCCCAATGTCTTTGCCTTTACAACCTTGCCTGATAGGCCATTCCACAAATTTATTATCCTCTGTGTGGGGAAAAAAAAAAGTCCTGCTTTCTAACGTCTGTTCTAAATCTGTTTTAATTCCCATTTATACACTATAATTTGCACAGAGCAGCAGATAAAACCAAGGTATGACGTTCCTCCAACCCTTGGCAATAAATTTTATTAATGTTTCCTTTTTCTTTTTTTCAAACCACGCATACCCCTGCTTTAAAACTAACCACCAGAAATATGTCTTTTGTCTACCTATCGACTCCCCTCCTTTAAAAGTAAATTAATAAAGAACAGAAACCCACAGTAATTGCTTCATCTAATATTATAGCAACTCCTGAGCTTGGTGCATAATTGTGCGAAACAGCTTTGGAGCTGATAACATCTTTGTCTGTAAGGTTGGCAGGGATAAATCTCTTTCAGCAGTGACTGGGTTTACAAGATGGAAAATGCTCCAGCTGCTGTGAGCAAAGCTTTCGATTTGCAGCTGCAACATCTGGCCTGTTTGATACTGCAGCCTTTACACCAGAACTGTGCATGTTCCTTCCTCTGATTGGATTTCAGCGTTGCTTTTCGGTACCAGATGTTGCTGTTTTGTGATGAAGGATGAAGCGTTCTCCCTGGCTGCACCTGCGGGGAGAGAGAGGCATTCAAATCATATTTGTAATCTATGATATTTTGCCAGTTGCCTGCATATTAGCAAAACAATCCAGGGTGGTGAGTTTTGTTTATTATGTAAATATCATCTGATCTCTGGTGAGTTGTGTGGCACAGATTGAGTGCCTACACTCGTGTTGAGAGAGACAAATATTCATAACAGCACTCCGGGTGTCGTATTACAGTTCTGAAACATAGATGCGTATCTTTTTTTGACATTTTTTTTAACTAACAGCGTTTTAAGCGTTTACCCCCTTACTGTATCTAGCAGATTAATTATTTAAAATGAACAATTAATAATATTTGAAAAGTTAGGTGTTCTTAAGAAATCATCAGACTTATGGATTTCATACCATCTCGCTATGTAAAATGCACCTCCAACGTTCTATTGACGCCTCAAGTTTCCCAATGTTCTAAAAACGAAGTGGTGGTGTAGATCGATGCTGCTCCATGAGTGTATGCCCCGCCCTCATGTCACAACGTGATGACGTGGAGGGCGTAGCTCTTACACTCAATGAATCACATTGCCCACCCACGTCAAACACATCGCGAACGCGAAGGACCTGCAACAAAGGGAGGACTACCATTGCCCCGCCCTTGCGACACAATGGAGCACTCACACTTGGGAGGAAGCGAGGGAGCGAGCCAGCCTGAACGTAGGAGGGAGGGAGCAAGCCAGCCAGAACGTGGGAGGGAGAGAGGCAGGCAGGCAGCCTGAACGTCGAAGGGAGGGAGTGAGCCAGCCAGCGAGCTAGCCAGCCAGCCTGCCTGAACGTGGGAGGGAGGGAGGGAGCCAGTTTGAACGTGACAGTGGGAGGGAGGGCCACAACCCTGAAAGGCGGAGGGAGGGGGGCCCACGACCCTGAAGCTGGGAGGGGGTAGGGGAGGAAAAAGGTGAGGGGAAGGAAGGGGGGAGGGAAGATGGGGGGAGGGGGAAAAGGGCGGGAGATGGAGGGGGGCCCCTGCCGCACACTCTCATTCTTTCTCACACACACACTCTCATTCTCACACATACACACTCTCACACAGACAGCCTCACTCTATATCACACACACATACACACACTCGCACATTCACTCTGTCTCTCTCTCTCTCTCTCTCACACACACTCTCTTAAACATACACACTATGATGAAAACCTTGCTAGCGCCAGTTTCATTGGTCTCAGAAACGGGCCTTTTTTACTAGTCTTCTATAAGTTTATTGGCCTTTCTAGGATGAAAAGCATATTTATTTAGAGGCTCTTTTATTAAGTTGCATTAGGCGCTAACACGCAGTGAGCGCAACTAAAATAGAGTATCACGGGACACGCTCAGGTGTTCTGTGAAAATTCTGAAATGTACGTGAGGTAACCAAGGGGTCCTTTTACGAAGCTGCAGTAAAAGGGTGCCTGCACTAGCATCAGCGTGTGTTTTTTTTTCGCACGCTGAGGCCCCCTTTTACCACGGTGGGTAAAAGGCTGCCTTTTTATTTTAAGACATGGCCATACGGTAAGTGATTAGTTTAAATAACAGTCTGAAGCTTGTAGAATATCACTTCGTTCATGAACCAATCAAAAATACAAGATATCTACCATTGACGATGCACTAGAATTTTCTAAGGAGGAAAAGCCTCAAATAAACAATGGGACACTCCGTTATTAATATTACTACTACTATAAATCACTTTTATAGCGCTATCAGCCGTATGCAGCGCTTTACAATTGAACATGAAGAAGAAAGACAGTCCCTGCTCAAAAGAGCTTACAATCTAAATCAGGACAAACAGACAGGACCAAAAAGGATAAGGGAAGGACAGACAGAAGGACACATAAGGATATATATAGTAGTAAACCTGGAGGACGTGATGGGGCAGTTCAGCAAACTGAAGAGTAGCAAATCTCCTGGACCGGATGGTATTCATCCTAGAGTACTGATAGAACTGAAAAATGAGCTTGCGGAGCTACTGTTAGTGATATGCAATTTATCCTTAAAATCGAGCGTGATATAGTAATCAACTTAAAGGAGGCCAACACTTTCATCACCACTGAAAACCCTCCTGCTTTTATTGCTGCTAACTTTTCAAAGAAGCTGTTAGATTAGGTATGAAAAAGGACTTATCTTTCCAGTTCCCCAGTAGTCTGCTGAATCTGTAACCACTAACCACAGCCCAACTTTGGCCAAGGTTTCGACTCCTGCTTCAGGAGTCTGCGGTGTTTCATAAACTGGGATTTTCGGTGCTGGATATCCTTCCATTCCAAGCAGGAGGTTTTTCAGCCGGTGATGAAAGTGTTGGCCTCCTTTAAGTTGATTACTATATAGTAACAACGGAGTGTCCCAACGTTTATTTGAGGCTTTTCCTCCTTAGAAAATTCTAGTACATCGTCAATGGTAGATATCTTGTATTTTTGATTGGTTCATACGGTAAGCGAACCACTTACCTCGTGGCCATGTCAGGGGGGGAGAACTTACTGCCACCCATTGGTGGAAAGGGCTCCTGTGCTAATCCAGCAGTAGCCAGGCACTGCCGGATTACCATCTGGTAAACACCGGTGCTACAAAGCTAGAAAATATTTTTACAATGCTGGAAATGGCGCATGCTGGGGGCGGGAACTACTGCCGGGCTGCTGCAGTAGCCTGGCGGTAGTTCCTGTTTGTAGAGATAAGCTAAAAAAATATAAGAGGGGAAACTGGTTTCTTCTTATCAAAGTCAGCATATAAATATGGAAACACAGTCATAGGTAAGCATCAACAACTTCCAAAAAGTTATTCTTAAAGGAGGAAAATGCCTCAAGAAACACCTCTAGCTTGTAACAACAGGCAGAGGGCTATGGCTTCTTCATCATGGGCTAAAAAACCTCCTTCTTCGTTTCACTTCCTAGCACATAGAGAAGCATAACCTTAATGCACTAGATAATTACTTAACTTAGGCAGGTAAGCTAGCCTTCTTCAGCTGAGACCGTGGTCAACAGGCCCCGTTTCGCTTCTGCTGCTTCAGAACCACAGGTCTTCAATACTGTCACATAAAGAGAAACGGAACATTAAAACACTGTTCATATCAAACTTCTTTAAGAACAGAAAACATTTGCTTACAGTCTGTTTATTCTGCCAACGGCTGCATGAAGGCAGCGATATTTTCAACATGGCGGCCATACATAGTACCCCTGACGTCACACGCTGTCGTTCTCAACCAATCAGAACATCTCCAAAGAAAATCTAAAAAAAAAATGACTCCACCCCTTCTACCTCGCATCACCTTATGCCTGGAACAGACTTCCCGAGCCCATACGCCATGCGCCCTCCCTGCCCATCTTCAAGTCCTTACTCAAAGCCCATCTCTTCTCCCTTGCCTTTGGCGCCTAACCACCTTCCCCATTCATGATACCTTCACTGACTACATAGTTCATAACCTTTAGATTGTAAGCTCTCTTGAGCAGGGACTGTCCTTCCCCATGCTAAACTTGTACAGCGCTGCGTAACCCTAGCAGCGCTATAGAAATGCTAAGTAGTAGTAGTAGTAGAACATCTCCAAAGAAAATCTAAAAAAAAAATGACTCATCCACGAAACTTTTCAAAATAATCTCAAAAGAAATCATCTCAAAAGAAATGAAACCATTCGATCTTCCCATTCAGCCCTATCGAGGCTAAAGTGTTTAGCCGAAAGATCCATTGTTGTTCTTTTCTGAGCAACCATAACCGGGCTTCTTCTTCACGTAACTCTGGCCCGACTTGTTGTAATATTACACATTTAAGTGATTCAAAACTGTGAGTTGCCTCTGTGCAGTGGACTGCTAGCGGTGATGTGGTTTTCTTAGTGACAATTACACTTTTATGTTCGATTAGCCTGACATAAAACTGACGGGAGGTCTGCCCAACATATAGCTTACCACATGGGCATTTAATACAATAGACTACTCCTTTCGATTTGCAAGTGGTGTTAGTATAAAGAATAAATATCTGTCTTGTAAAAGGATCTATGATCTCTCTAGTTTCTAACATCATTGGACACACCTGACAGTTGCCACAGCTCTTATGTCCTAAAAACTCGTTAAACTCTTGAGATTTAGGTTTAGCGAAGCAGAGAATTTCTTTTACGTTATGTCCTCTACTATAAGCCATCCGTACTGAGAATTCTGCAAACTGGGGCAGTGTTTGTATTATATTCCAGTGCCTACGGATAATATTCGCTATATATCCAGCTCTTGAGGTACGTTTAAGCACATAAGTAAACACCAACGTATCTTGATCACTTACTCTCACGCATGGATGCAATAACAACTCTCTATTGGTAAATTTCGCTCTCTTATAGGCTGCTTTTATTATTTTCCTGGGATACCCTTTTTCCATTAGGCGGTCCCTTAAATCCTTAGCTTGATGATGAAAAATCTTCCTGCTAGAACATATCCTTCGATATCGCAGGAACTGTGCAAAGGGTAAATTGTCCTTTAATGCTCTTGGATGACAGCTAGTATAGTATAGCAGAGTATTCCTATCGGTCTTTTTCTTAAAGACAGAAGTCTCAAAATGACTCATCATATTGTTTACTTTTACATCCAAAAAAGTTAATTCACGCATGTTGGCCTTCATTGTAAATTTAATTTTCGGGTGACAGCCATTAAGATAGACCACAAACTGATTAAGAGTCTCTTGGTCACCCTGCCAAATCATAAACACGTCATCTATATAACGTGTCCAAAATTTGATGTTCTCCTTATACAGGCAAGGATATACATAACGATCTTCAAAATTTCTCATAAAAAGATTTGCAATCGAGGGGGCCATTGTCGCCCCCATGGCGACTCCAGATAGCTGCTGAAAAATCTTTCCATTAAATTTAAAACAGTTGTTTTCCATAGCCAATGAAGCTAATTTCAACACAAATGTCAGTAATTGTTCATTCCCTTGTGGTGGTTGTTGTAGAAATCCTTTAATGACCAACATGGCCTCATTCTGTGGGATAACAGTATACAAGGACACCACGTCAAGGGTAACCAAATACAGACCCTCTAATGGACCAGACCACTCCGCTAGTAAATTCATAAACTGGGTGGAATCTCTTATATAGGATTTCCCTTCAGTTACCAAAGGCCTTAGAAACGTGTCCACATATTTTGACAGAGGTTCAAGTCTAGACCCCCTACCCGAGACAATTGGACATCCCGTGGGGTCTATCAATGTTTTATACACTTTAGGTAAAGTATACAGCTTAGGAGTCTTATTGGTTTTAATGTTAAGATATTGAAATTCTTTTTGTGTGATAAGACTTAAAGCATATGCTTCTCCTGTTATATCTAGAATCTGTTCCGTCAATCTGTACATAGGGTCAATCATAAGTTCTTTATAGTCAGTAGTTGTCTTCAGTTGTCTAAAAATTTCTTTTTCATAAACAGTTAAGGTTACCATATTTGCAGAGCCAAAAAAGAGGACAGAAAAAAATTTAAATGGCTGCTACCTTTGCTAAAGAAATATTTAATTGTAGTTAATGAATACACATCAAAGTGACTTGCTTACAGTACAGCAGTAGAACGTTTCAATTGATAGTGAAGGGTAAAGCAAAGATGGAACATAGAGATAGGTAAGAGTGGAAGAAGAGTTAGAAAGTAAGGTGACCGATTTAAAGTCTTTGCATGACATATGCTTAAAATCGTGCTGCATGAACAAAATTCCTTTGACCGATTCAGCACGCGTACACTGCCGATTACCGCCAGGTGAGCGCTGCACGTTGGAAAATAAAAAATATTTTCTGGCGCGTGTATCGGCCGCACGTAAAAAATGGAATTACCGCCTGGGCCACACGGTAGCGGGGTGGTAGTTCCAAACTGGTGCACGTTGGACGTGCGTAGGGCCGTAGGCTCCTACGTGGCTTAGTAAAAGGACCCCACAATGTGTTGTCTGAAGATCTCTCCATGTAGTTTAACATGTTTATAAATGATTTAGAGATGGGAGTAACTAGCGAGGTAATTAAATTTGCTGATAACGCAAAGTTATTCAAAGTCGTTAACTCGTGACAGGATTGTGAAAAATTACAGAAGGACCTTACGAGACTGGGCGGCTAAATGGCAGGTGACGTTTAATGTGAGCAAGTGCAAGGTGATGCATGTGGGAATAAAGAACCCAAATTATAGCTACGTCATGCAAGGTTCCACGTTAGGAGTTACGGACCAAGAAAGGGATCTGGGTGTCGTCGTCGATAACACACTGAAACCTTCTGCTCAGTGTGCTGCTGCGGCTAGGAAAGCGAATAGAATGTTGGGTATTATTAGGAAAGGTATGGAAAACAGGTGTGAAGATGTTATAATGCAGTTGTATCGCTCCATGGTGCGACTGCACCTTGAGTATTGTGTTCAATTCTGGTCGCCGCATCTCAAGAAACATATAGTAGAATTGGAAAAGGTGCAACGAAGGGCGACTAAAATGATAGCGGGGATGGGACAACTTCCCTATGAAGAAAGACTAAGGAGGCTAGGGCTCTTCAGTTTGGAGAAAAGGCAGCTGAGGTGAGATATGATAGAGGTCTATAAAATAATGAGTGGAGTTGAACGGGTAGATGTGAAGCGTCTGTTTACGCTTTCCAAAACTACTAGGACTAGGGGGGCATGTGATGAAGCTACAATGTAGTAAATTTAAAACGAATCGGAGAAAATGTTTCTTCACTCAACGTATAATTAAACTCTGGAATTCATTGTCAGAGAATGTGGTAAATGCGGTTAGCTTAGCAGAGTTTTAAAAAGGTTTGGACGGCTTCCTAAAGGAAAAGTCCATAGACCATTATTAAATGGACTTGGGGAAAATCCACTATTTCTGGGATAAGTAGTATAAAATGTTTTGTACTTTTTTGGGATCTTGCCAGGTATCTGTGACCTGGATTGGCCACTGTTGGAAACAGAATGCTGGGCTTGATGGACCTTTGGTCTTTCCCAGTACGGCAATACTTTTGTACCTATGTAAGAATATAAGCCCACATAAATGAGAGAGAACAAGCATTTATAAAGGGAAAACAAAACAAAGAAAGGACAAGATCAAATCTCGACTTCTAGAGCTAACATTAGTTACTAACCCTTATTCAAACACTACTGCCTATTTCAAGTTGAAGTCTCCTGTAAAACGTTTTCCAACTGCAAAGATTCAAAGAAAATATATTGTTTGCCCTGGTAAGTGACCAAACATTTACAAGGGAAATGCAAGAAAAAAAAAAAAGTTGCTCCTCCCCCCCAACCAGCAATCACACATGATTCTTAAAGGCTAAAAAAGCCTTCCTTTGCTGTTGGGTAGTACGTGAGACCTCCGGAAACACCTGGATTGCCTGACCACAGAACAAAATAGATTTATTCATGAAATATGATCTCAATATTACTGATGCGTCCGTTTCATTCAAGAAAGTTACCCACAGGGTAGATCTAGATAGGATGGTATCAGTTGAAGCCTCTAAAAGGCAGTTCAATTAATACTGCCTGAAGGATCCACTAGAGCTAGTTCATCCAGTTGATCACGTTCTATTACAGATTGAGGAGTGGCCTACTGGTTAGAGTGGTGGACTTTGGTCCTGGGGAGCTGCGTTCGGTTCCCACTGTAGGCATAGGCAGTTTCTTGTGACTCTGGGCAAGTCACTTAACCCTCTGTTGCCCCAGGTACAAATTTGTACCTGTATATAATATGTAAGCTGCATTAAACCTGCTATGAGTGGGAAAGCAAGAGGTACAAATAAAGAAAGAAAGATTTCATAGGCAAATAGTAACATTTTACCAACACTATCTGTTCTGAATTAGACAAACCTAATATCACTTTCAAATATTTCCTAACCCAAATCTCTGCAGATAAATAATGAGTCTTATGAAAATTAAGAAAATAAAGGGTCCTAATTCTGAGGGAATTTTCTAAAGTCTCCATTTTGCGATGCATGTAGACACTTCCCTTAGTTGCAGAGAGATTAGTATTTTGAAGAGTGGACAACTTATTCTCTAAGGAACCAACATGCTTTGATAATTGGCCATAATTCATACTCGATTCTTTAAGTTTAAAGAAAGAATCTGAGGAGAATTGACACAATTGAGGGATCACATCTCTCAAAAGTGTCTCTGTTCTAGAAGCCACAGACCAAGTGTCCTTTAAAGTCACCTCTTCATCAGAAATAGGAGATATTGTTGTCAAGTTAGTAGGAAAAGTTATCTCCATAGGAAACATCAAAGGGACCTGAGAAGCATGACCAACGTCTGGATTCTGCTGCCCTAAGATCTCAGGATCTATCAGTGAACTTGGATGAGGTGGAGGAATTCTAGTAGAAAGACTCAAAGAAGCTCCTTCCAGTGAAGGGCTTCCCAAAACAGCCTCTGGGTCAGGATTACTCAGCGGATGCCTATCCATAGGATCTTCCACTTTTGGGATAGATATTACTGTCATCTCAGTTTTATTCTTCCTATTCTTCCCCATCCTACACACTAAGGGCCAAATTCTATAAATGGCGTCTTAAAACTCGGTGCCAAAAAGCCATGCACTTAGCATGATTCTTTAAACTATGGGGTCCTTTTACTAAGGTGTGCTGAAAAATGGTTTGCGGTAGTATAGGCGTGGGTTTTGGGTGCGCGCCTATCCATTTTTCAGCGTGCCTGCAAAAAAGGCCTTTTTTTTAAATAATGGACGAGTGGCAAAATCAAAATTGTCGTGCATTCATTTTGGATCTGCAACCTTGCCATTGACCTAGTGGTAAAGTCTCACGCGGTAACTGGGCGGAAATGACCTATGCATATCAAATGCCACATGGTGCGTGTCCAACATGCACATCTGAAAATAAAAATTATTTTTTTGCTGTGCGTATCGGCCGTACACCAAAAATGAAATTACCGCAACAACCACGCGGTAACTTCATTTTGGGGGAGCGTTGGGTGCGCGTAGACGCTTACGCGAGTTAGTAAAAGGGTCCCTAAGCCTAAAAGGTGTAATTTATAAAGTATGTTCATGCATTATTCTTATAACTAAAATTTAGGTGCACCCATTTAGGCCACCTAAAACCAGGCCTAAATATCTGCTTTTTTGAAATGCCCACATCCCGCCCCTTCCATGCCCATAGCCACGCCCCCTTTTCAGCTGCATGCATTAGAATCTCTGTGCACGATGTTATAAAATATGCCTAGAAAGTTGTGGGCATAGACTTATTTTATTTTTTTTGTACCCCATGCTTTCCTACTCATGGCAGGCTCAATGGGGCTTAGGTACTTATTTGTACCTGGGGCAATGGAGAGTTAAGTGACTTGCCCAGAGTCACAAGGAGCTGCCTGTGCCTGCGGTGGGAATCAAACCCAGTTCACCAGGACCAAAGTCCACCACTCTAACCACTAGGCCACTCCTCCACTCCACTAATTGCTGCTACTACTACTACTACTTAACATTTCTAAAGCGCTACTAGGGTTACGCAGCGCTGTACAGTTTAACATAGAAGGACAGTCCCTGCTCAAGAGCTTACAATCTAAAAGAAGCCAATTAATACTGCTAATTGGTTGTTAAGTACCAATTTATTGGCATTGATTGGCTTGTTAATCAATTAAGTTGTGTGTACAATTTGACCGTGTGGCCAAATTAGCATACACAACTTAAGGCACCATTTAAAGAATTTGGGGGTAAAGGAGTTAAAGATTACTATTACTAAACCTTTGAATATAAATTCTTCCAGTCTCTTGGGGCTCCCTCTAAGGGGACTGGATTGTCCCTTGCTGTAGTAGCAGCTCTTTTGTAGATGGTAGTCAGTGCCTAGGTGACATCAGATGCCAGTGACACAGGTTTCCGCCCAGAGACAGAAGGAGAGTAGATGACAGACTCTCAACATGGGTCCTTCCTGCTGTAGGCTTTGAGTGCCTTCTCTCTCAAAACAATAATACTTTAAAGTCTCCAGGGCAGCCACATCTGTATGTAGCCAGTTTTCCTTCCATTAACAAAAGAGAATTGGAGTCTAAATAGAGACTGATTGACAACTAATACTCTTTGGCTTGTTTGTGGGATCTGTGTGTTAAATGCAGGGTGAAGGGCTTGTCATCAATCAGGTCTTGACCCTCTGGCCAGGGAGCCTGGTGGTAACTTGACCTGACACCAGGTGTGTGCCTGCAGGTCACAATACAAAGAAAACATGCCACACAAACAAGACATTTCTAACCAAGTCATTACGTTTAACCCTTCAGGTCCCCTGAACATCCTGTATGTGCACCAACAAGAAAAATAGATAAGACAATGCAGGGTGAGAAATATAGATTTATATGGTGCTCACCAGTGAAATAGGAAATATATATATATATTGTAAATATCCATAAGGAATGTGCAAGTAGAGGAGTAACATAGTGGTTAGAGCAGCAGGCTACGAAGAAGCACAGTCAGGGCTTTAATCCCACTCGCCCACTGTTGCTGAACCCGACCTTGGGTAAATTGCATTCCTCTCTATTACTACAGACCAGGGGCGTATCTGAGGTTTGGCGGTAGGGGGGGCAGGGGCTAGAGTGAGGGGGCACATTATAGCCCCCCGGTCGCCGCCCCCCCCCACCGCCGTCAACCCTCCCCCCCTACCGCCGTTAACCCTCCCCCGCCTACCGCCGTCACCTACCCCCGAGGTCCGCTTCCTCCTGCCGGTTTTTAAAAATATTACTTCAGCTGGCGGGGGACCCCAACCCCCCCCAGCCCAGCCGAGGTCTTGTTTAAGTTCTTCATCCTCGTGCTGTGAAAGCTGCATCCCTTCCAGTTGGACGGAGTCTGACGTCGCAGCACGTTGACGTCCTGCACATACAACATGCTGCAACGTCAGACTCCGTCCAACTGGAAGGATGCAGCTTTCACAGTGCGAGGATGAAGAACTTAAACAAGACCTCGGCTGGGCTAGCGGGGGTTGGGGGTCCCCCGCCAGCTGAAGTAATATTTTTAAAAACCGGCAGGAGGAAGCGGACCTCGGGGGAGGTAGGCGGGGGAGGGTTAATGGCGGTAGGGGGGTCCAGGGCAAAATCTGCGGGGGCCCAGGTCCCTGTGGCCCCATGCAGATATGCCCCTGCTACAGACACAAAACTCAGCTTTCCGGCTAGTGTATTTGAAATGGAGCATACTTTAAACTTCGGATGAAAATGTGTGAGCCATCTCTACATAAACTGCTTCTTTCTTGTTAAAAATGATTTTTGCCACAAGAATGTCCAGCAAATGAGGGGATTTTTTTTTTCTCCCAGAAAAACAAAATTTGTCATCTTTCTCTTTTATAGCATGCAATACAGTAAAATTTGACAATGCTGTTTCAGGAAGAGTCTCAGCTTCAACCATGACAGAGAGAGAAGCCATGTGCCAAAATCACTCCCTAGAATGTAATGGGAGCTGGAAGGTTACAACAGTGAGCCTTTTGGAGGTATTCTTACACTGGACTGATGCAAATCTTGTAGGTCTGCTGTGGAAGGCATCAGCAGGGAAGCGAAAATTAGTCAATATCCGAATGATTAACCTTGGTGAATCAGTCTGTGAACGAAGTGGGAGGTGTCAAGGGAGCTCTTTGAAGGCATCAATCCCAGGATAGAGTCAGGCCAACTATTGTGCTTGTCCTTCCTACACATTGGCTGAACAGGCTCTTTTACTCCATCATTTGTGAGTCCTGCTGGTCAATGTATTTTTTTTTTTTTATGGCGGCTGCTGCAACTTAAAAACAATCCAGATGTTCTGCACCAGTTTCCAGCCTTTGTGTGGTCCTAAATGGTATCAGCCGAGTTCCCACCGGGACAGTTTCCATCCACCAACTCCCCCCGAGACAATTCCCACCTAGGACAATTCCCCCCAGCACAATTCCCGCTTAAGGGGGGCAATTTCCACCAAGGACTTTCCACCCCCCTCCCTCCAACCGTTCATTTCCCACCCTTCCTAGCCTTTTTTTTAACTGACTGTAGCTTGTTTCTTGTATTGGGTCTGGAACATGGGGGCTCTTTTATTTATTTATTTATTTATTTATTTATTTATTTGTAACACTTATACCCCGTGCTTTACCACTTATTAGCAGGTTCAATGTGGCTTACATAGTATAACAGGTTTACAAAGTAACATAGAATGGATAATAATTGTAATATAGTGTATAAAGAAGTGGTCAGTTAGATGTGGGAAAGTAAACTGGGTAAGGGAGGAGGGTGGTAGAGGTAGGGAAGTGGAAGAAGGGTGTGTAATGGGAAAGCCTGTTGTTAATTAAGGAAGAATGTATATTGAGGGGTTGGAAGAGAGATGAATTTAGAAAGGATTAAGTAGCATATTCCAGGTTCTGTCTTTATAGTCTGATCCGGGTAGCGCAGATGAACTCCTAATTTAAGTCAGATCATTTGTGTAGGCTTGCTTAAAGAGGTAAGTTTTTAGGAGCTTCCGGAAGGGTAAGTGGTCACGGACTGTTCGAACGGCCGTATAAGCATCTATGTGTGCCCAACAGGCGCCAAAATGGAGTTGCCGCACAGTTATCTTGTGGCTCTTGCGGTGATTTCATTTTTGGCGCATGGCCGATATGCGCGGCTGAAAATGTTTTACTTTTGGCCATGCGTATCGGACGCGCGCCAAGTGGCATTTGGCACACGTAGCTCATTACCGCCCGGTTACCGCGTGAGACTTCACCACTAGGTCAATGGCTGGCGGTAAGGTCGCAGACCCAAAATGGATGAGCGGTACTTTTGATTTTGCCACACGTTCATTTTCGGCAAAACATGTAAAAAGGTTTTTTTTTTACAGGTGTGCTGAAAAATGGATTGGTGCGTGCCCAAAAGCTGTGCCTACACTACCGAAAGCCATTTTTCAGCGCACCTTATTTAGTTATTATTTATTTATTACATTTATACCCCGCGCTTTCCCACACGTGGCAGGCTCAATGCGGCTTACATAGTAACAATATAAAGAATTACAATGTCGTAAGAAGAATATACAATTTGAGTAAACGCAATATTAATGGGGTTCATGGGTAAGTCAATAGAATATAGGAGGAATTGAGTGCAGGAGGAAATGAGCGTTGGGAGGTAGGCGTAGGAAGATGGAGAGGAATAGATATGGGGTAGCAATAAGGATAATGGGAAACATGATCAATGTATAAACAATCGTCAATAAGAATCATTTTACCTTAGTAAAAGGACCCCAGAATAACTTTTCAACGATAGAGTAGTAATTTGTTATAAATCGTAATCAGTGTGTCATTTTGAGGGGCTGAATTAGGTTGAAACCTAGTTTGGGGGGTGGGGGGGCATTGCCCCCCCCCCCCGACATGAACTGCAGTTTGTATTTATCTATTTATTTATTTATGTACTTATTTATGACATTTAGATCCCAAATTAAGTATGAATTAGGTTGAAATCTAGTTCGGGATGGATGTGAGGGGGCATTGCCTCCCCCCACATGAACTGCATGTCTGGAAGAGGAAAAGGATGTATAAAAGATAATGTTGTGGGGGGGGGGTGAGGTGGTACTGGCCCCCCAAACGTTCTGCAAGAGGAAAGGAAGGGAGATTACTTGCCTTGTGTGTTTTGTAGATTTTGTCTTATGGGTGGGAATTGTCCTCTCTGGTGTGGTGGGAATTGGTTCAGTAGGAATTGTCCAGATGGGATTTGGTGGGTGGGAACTGTCCAGGTGGGAGCTTACCTAGAACCATCCTAAACTTATTTGATTTATTTATTTACGTATGTATGTATCTATTCTTGTACCCCAACTGTTATCGAAATACAAGTTTTGGTTCAAAGTTCAAACTAAATGCAGAGTTAATCGGACAGAGGTGCTGAATATTGCCTCTAACCAGATAATTGGTCACTCCACCCACAGACTGCTCTGGCACTAACTAGATAGGGTCAAGGTGGTCTGTAATATGTAAGCCGCATTGAGCCTGCCAAGAGTGGGAAAGCGCGGGGTACAAGTGTAACAAAAATAAACAAAAATAAAAAAAAATATTCAGTGGCACTATCCAAACAAGAGCTAATAATAACTCTTCCTCTCTACGATTCTCTTCCTCTCTACGATTCCCTAATGTGTCTGTACACATGAACCTTATTCTATCACAACATTACTGGATTTGTTCATACCGGAATTGGCGAACGCCTCTACGGTACTATGTAAGCCACATTGAGCCTGCAAATAGGTGGGAAAATGTGGGATACAAATGTAACAAATTACTAAATAACTGGGCACCAGGTAGGAGTCTATTCTATAAAATAACACAGATGTCCATTTTCCTTTACAGAATACTAGTGCAACAATGAAAATATACATCTCGGAGGTGTAAGCAACATAAACATGTCCACCTAAGTTCCAGAGATGCACCTGTAAGTTATAGGTTTTAAGAAGCTACACATGTGTGTATTCTGCCCATGCTTAACCCAGACCAGAAGTGTAGCCAGGCTGTGACGTCATGGGGAGCAGAACGTGGACTGCATAGGCGTGCGTGCGCACTATGTAGGCGTGATGGACTGCTGAAAATGTGGGCGCCGTCGGAAGCCCATTTGGTGGAGAGGTTGCTCCCCTGGCACTCCACCTAGCTACACCTCTGACCCAGAGCCTACCTCTGTGTACGTCTACCTGTAAAATACACACTTTTTAACAGATATGCATATTTACAGAATAGTGCAATTTCGGTATATCTGCATATGTGAACACAGACGTGTATATTCTATTATTCTAATGCAGTAGATCTTCTCTAATTTTTAATTTTGCTCCACTCTGGCTGAAGGAGAGCTGCAAAATATCTTTCTATATGTGGCTTCCATATTGCTGACCAGTGTGTGTCAGTGACATCCATCCCTTCCAGTCCATCTTGGAATGCCGTCCCGCGAGAGGTGGTGGAGATGAAAACGGTAACGGAATTCAAAAATGCATGGGATAAACATAACGGAATCCTGTTCAGAAGGAATGGATCCTCAGAAGCTTAGCAGAGATTGGGTGGCAGCGCCGGTGGTTAGGAGGTGAGGCTAGTGGTCGGGAGGTGGGGCTAATGCTAGGCAGACTTCTATGGTCTGTGCCCTGAAAATGACAGATACAAGTCAAGGTCAGGTATACATATGAAGTGGCATATATGAGTTTATCTTGTTGGGCAAGACTGTTGAGAAATAACTTATCCTTCAAGCATATGGCTCTTCCTAACATCTACTTCCCTCTTTCTGTCCTGTGCTTGAGTGTGGAGGCAGACAGTAGCAGAAATAAAAAAAAAACAAATCAGAATGAGGACAGGGGCTGCCTCAGAGGTCTTCAGGGGTTGCCATTGGTCCCCAAGCCTCGTATTAAAGAATACTGTTCTAATGAATTAGGTGTGTAATTGCAGGGGTGGCCCAAGGCAATCTGCCGTCTGAGGCAAGGATGAACTGCCACCCCCGTCCCGCTCCTGCGCCCCTCCCTGCACTCCTCGCCCCCTCCTCAACCCTTTACCTTATTATTTTTTCCAAAATGCAGTAGCAGTAGTGGCTGCTGCAGCGATTCCCATAGGCCTGCCCTGCCGCGGTGCCGCTGTCACCAGCCTCTTTGCTACTGCATAGGGTTACCATATTTTGTGCCCCCAAAAGGAGGACACATGCCCCGCCCCCTTTCATGCCGTGTGACACCCTCGGTCCACCCCCTGTCACATTTTCTCCTCTCCCCTGTCACACACCCCATCACTCCCCCTCCCCGTCGCCCCCCTTCCCTTCCCTTACTACTGCCTTGGTGGTCTAGTGACCTCTTCGTGGCAGGAAAAAGCCCCCTCTTTCCTGCCCGGAGCGCTGCTCTACATGCATCCTTCTTGTTGCAAGGTCACTTCAACTCTCGGCGGCCATTTTGAATCGACACCGAGATCACCAACAGGAAGGATGCATGCAGGGCAGCGCTCCGGGCAGGAAAGAGGGGGCTCTTTCCTGCCCCAAAGGCGGAAGAGGTCACTAGACCACCAGGGCAGTAGTAAGTAAGGGGAGGGGAGGCTAGCAATCTGCCCGTTTGTCCACCCACCAGCCTGCCCGTTTGTCCAGAAATCCGGACAAACGGGCAGATTGGCAAAACTCGCCCAGTTGCCCGGACATGCCCTCAAAAAGAGGACATGTCCGGGTAAATCTGGACATATGGTAACCCTACTACTGCACCCTATTCTGAGGAAGCAGGAAGTTACTTCAGAGGTGGGTCGCAGTGGGAGAAGACGCTGGTGCTGGTGGCACCCCGGCAGGGCAGCCTATGGGAATAATTTCAGCTGTCGCTGCCATTTTTTCGAAAAAAGAACTAAGATAAAGGGTTGAGGAGGAAAGGGGAGTGCCACTCCTGGAGCATGCCACCTGAGGCCCTCGCCTCAGGTGGCCCAATGGTAGGGCAGCCCCTGTGTAATGATATAGAATCACGCTTAGTGTTGGTCTTTTCTGGCACCCAGTTTTGAGTGTGGTTTATAGAATTTTTCCCCTAATGCATATATAAACGTAAGCATCTAGGTTATAGATTACCCCGATATGGCTTCTGAATATCCCAGTCAGCTACACATCCAGATAACAGGTGAATATAGATCCTATGCAGCCCAGTACCATTGAGGAGGAGCGTACTGACTCCGCAAAATGTATAATTCTGAGCATCCTCACAGTTATTTCCTGCCCCTTTCTTGATATCTGCACAACAAGAAGATTAACTTGCTATCTATAAAGAAACAAGTTGTCAGATGGTTACATTTCTATTTGTCTGTCTAGTCATTAAAAAGATAAGCTGAATTATAATGGACCTCTATCTGCAGCAAATATTCCTTTAAAATTAGGTTGTACTTTTGCATCATGATAAGATTCCTAAGTAGTATGGATTGAATGTCCTGTTCCATTCTGGCGTTGATCCTTAATGCTTAGGGATTTTTGTCATTACATAAGAATGAGCCGAATGCTAGAGATCTTTCTTTTCGTCATTTGCTGGTCCTTCCCTTTTGTGAATGCCTCTTTGCCTCTTCAGTCGCCATGGTTGCTTCTGTTTAGTAAGAATAATGGAAAAGAAGGTTCGAATGGGAGGAATATGACTTCAGAGTGAAGAAATGGACCAAAGGACTGAGCCTTTTAAGTCTATTCTTTACCTCTTTGCCCCTGTGTCTCGCAATTGCAAGTCAGCTATATTCATAAGCCAAGAGCACCATCATCCAGTCATTTCGTATAATAGGGAGTTAGGCTATTTTCCTCGGACTGTCATACTTGGGAAGCTAATTTTAAAAGATTATTCTTTGTAGGTTAAAAATGGGACTGAATGGAAGAAAGGTCTGTTCATATCTGCTGAGGTACAAAGAGGATTCTACACACAGGACGTGGCTGAAGTTGAGGTTTTTCCAACGCCTATAGTTTTGGCTTATGAATAAATGGATTGGGGTTCTGTGAACTCCAACTTTATTTACCAACCCAACCTGGGTCAGTTTTCTTTGAAGTGTAACAATGAGAAGCACCGCTTACACATAGTAACATAGTAGATGACGGCAGAAAAAGACCTGCATGGTCCATCTAGTCTGCCCAAGATAAACTCATATCTTGAATTTGTACCTGTCTTTTTCAGGGCACAGACCGTATAAGTCTGCCCAGCAGTATTTCCCGCCTCCCAACCACCAGTCCCGTCTCCCATCACCGGCTCTGGTACAGACCATATAAGTCTGCCCTCCCCTATCCTAGCCTCCCAACCACCAACCCCTCTTCCCCCCACCTGCTCCGCTTGTGGCAGGTCAACTCCCTCTGATCCAGGAGAAGCAGCAGCGGGTAAGAATGAGATGGCCTGGGCAAGCAGTGCAGCAGGCTGTGATTCGGAAGGGAAAGGGAAACCAGGCCTGAGGTAGGAGCAGTAGCAGCCAGTGCAACGAGCCAAGTAGGGATGTGCATTTCTTTGAAACAACATAGGAAATGCCAATTAATGTATCCCATGTTACTCATGTAGCTCTCCCCCTCCCCCCCCAAAAAAGGAAGAAACACTAAAATGTTGTCTGTATTCATGTGTTGTTCATAGTGAACTCTTTGCTAAAGTAATGTGCGTTCTGCCAAAAGTGTGTACTTTCCACAGAAGAGCAAAAACGAAACATTTTCAGAGAGATTGCGCACGCTTTCCCCAAAATGCCCACATGCATGAACTATTATTCATGTGCGAATCATGTGTACATATGTGCACTATTAAAAAAAGAGTGAGCGCTGTTTTGGAAAGGTTACTTTTTCCAAAAAGTGCGCCATCTTTGCAACTTTGATTGTAAGCCCTCTCGGGACAGGAGAATATCTAGCGTGCCTAAATGTAAGTCACCTTGAATGTCTACTGAAAAGGCATGAACTATAGCCAAATAAATAAATATTGGTCCCATAACATAACAAAACGAGTGTGATCCCATGAAAAAGCTTAGATTTTCAGGGTGGTCACTGAGGCTAGGGGGCATGCAATGAAACTACAGTGTAGTAAATTTAAAACAAATCGGAGAAAAATATTTCTTCACCCAACGCGTAATTAAACTCTGGAATTCGTTGCCGGAGAACATGGTGAAGGCGGTTAGCTTAGCAGAGTTTAAAAAGGGGTTAGACGGTTTCCTAAAGAACAAGTCCATAAAACACTACTAAATGGACTTGGGAAAAATCCACAATTCCAGGAATAACATGTATAGAATGTTTGTACGTTTGGGAAGCTCGCCAGGTGCCCTTGGCCTGGATTGGCCGCTGTCGTGGACAGGATGCTGGGCTCGACGGACCCTTGGTCTTTTCCCAGTGTGGCATTACTTATGTACTTATGAGTTGTTATTGACAGCCCCATGGTGAAATCACTGTAGAGCCAGTCCATGGAGGTTGGGCCAGAGAGCTGATAAAAATCGTGAATATAAGGAGTTCTGGGTCTTTGGTAGGCCACCCCCACCAGATGGCCCACAGTACTGAGAGGGAGTCCTGTTGTAGGATGGGTCAGAGAAATTTTACTAAGACACGTAGGCGCCTACATGTGACCAATGCATGTCAATTTGGAGCTACCACCCGGCTACTGCATGGCCCGTACAGTAATTTCATTTTTGACTACGCATGCCAGAAAATATATTTTATTTTCTGGCACGTGGCGAAAATCAGGCGGTAAGTCCGACTTGACCTGCTTAGGCGATTACAGCATGGTTAACGCAAGAGAACTTACCGCTAAGTCAATAGCACGCCAATTTTAATTTTGCCGCACGTCTGTTTTTGGCAACATTTTTAAAAAGGCCTTTTTTTACAGGTGCGCTGAAACAATGGATATGCACGCATCCACAGCATGCGCCTACACCACTGCAGTCCATTTTTCAGCGCACCTTAGTAAAAGGACCCCTAAGTCAAACAGTAAATAAGTCTACTGATCGGGAGCCCTGCAGTGCCCTTGACGCAGATGTTGCCTAGGTCAATGTTTCTAAACCGAGAGGGGACAGAGCGGGGCCCTCACCGCTGCTGCACCCAGACCAGAGAAAATACTGCAAGGGGGATTCAGTGCGGAGTTACCAAGTAACTGGACCACAGATTTAAATCTGAAAATTAAGAACCGATTCTGAGGACAACGGCAAGTGGTCTGTTCCAGTTGCAATTAGGAGAAATGTGAGACTAAAGGTTCTGAATGTACCTGCACATCATCCCGAGTATCATCTCTTATATTCTTTTATTTTGTTTGGTGGAGACATAATCATTGTTTGGAAAGACTGAACTGTGAATTTAGAAAAGCACCCTGATAGCATTGGAGACTAGGGGCCAGATGCACTAAACTTAACAAGCCATTAACGAGCCATTAACAAGCAAGTAGTAAACCCTGGCATGCACTAAAGGCTTCTCCGAGTCATTTTCCAATCAGGGTAGCAGCTAACGAAAACGGAATGCAGATGATCCAAAGGCTATGGCAAGATACACTATGCTTTTCCGATCCCCTTACCATGAAAAACCTAACGGGAGGTCTACAACTCTCGCTGGGGCAAATCGGAAGAAAAAAATGTCGTCAGGGACATCCTTTTGGATGTCTTTCACCTGAAAAAAAAAACACTCCAAAGACGTTCTTTTTGGACGTCCTTCACTTAATAAAAACCTGTGCCGCCCGAAAGGAAGACGCCGCGTCGCTGACCCCCTCCACGGCCTGCTGCAGGAAGGCTCCGATGCGGCTCGATCATAGCAGGAGAGTGCAGTTGAGGACGTCCAACCAAAAAGACGTCCTTTTTGGATGTCCTCCCCCCTCCTCCCCGCAATAATAAAAACATCCTTTTTGGATGTGCTTCACTCAGCCGAGAGACCTGGAAGTCTCTGAGCCAATCACAGCTCAGCTAAACACATTGTGATTGGCTCAGAGACCAAGTTCTCTCGGCTGAGTGAAGCACATCCAAAAAGGATGTTTTTAATTATTGGTGGGGAGGGGTGACATCCAAAAAGGATTTCTTTTTGGATGGACGTCCTCAACTGCACTGTCCTGCTACGATCGAGCCGCATCGGAGCCTTCCTGCAGCAGGCCGTGGAGGGGGTGAGCGGCGTGGCGTCTTCCTTTTGGGTGGCACAGAGGCGTATTTGACATGCGCAGAGCAGCCAGCATAACGCTTGGCTGCTCTGCGCATGCTCGACCGGCCGACTGGCCCACTGTTTACCGATGGAATAGAGAATGCAAGTGAGCTACAATGAGCAGCTCATTTGCATTCCTTTTCCTTGATACATGCCCGTTACTTACCGATTCGCTAAGGGAATCGGTAAGGGAAGGGCTTTAACGAGTCTTTAGTGCATCTTCCCCTAGGTTTAAAGCTGTGCTGATACATTTGTGCCCTGAGAAAGGCAAGGACAAATCAAACTCGGGTATACATATAAAGTATCACATACCATGTAAAATGAGTTTATCTTGTTGGGCAGACTGGATGGACCGTTCAGGTCTTTATCTGCCGTCATTTACTATGTTACTATATGTTACTATGTTGCTCTTTGGGGTTCTACATGAAATGTTGCTACTAACTGGGAGTCTGGAATCTTGTAACTCTTTAGGATTCCAGAATCTTCAGAACTTTTAGTACAGGAACAGTGCTGGTCAGACTTCTATGGTCTGTGCCCTGAGAATGGCAAGGACAAATCAAACTCAGGTATAAAATATCACATACCATGTAAAATGCGTTTATCTTGTTGGGCAGACTGGATGGACCATATAGGTCTTTATCTGCCGTCATTTACTATGTTACTATGTACTATGAAGAATCCCTGAAATGCTTAGACCAAGTTGATCTGTTATAAACTGTGTTTTGAGTTCCTAGTTATTGTTTCTGAAAAACTGAGACGGCAGGCTTTTCTTCAGGAGTGAGTGCTCAGAGAAAGAGTGCACAGAGGAAGCTGTGAGCGTGGCAGAGAGGAGAGTTTACCAGTTTGTGTGACCCCTGGCTCCTGGGGAAAGAAGTGAGTGACTCTTGGGGTGAAGAGTTGAGCCGGAGGGAGGTGCTGCACGGGGTTACACAAGCAAAACAAAAACTCCTGTAAACATCATGAGAAACAATACAAAATGAAAATTTTGTGACTGCACACCTCTAGTGCCAAGCTTGAAAGAACATTGGCCGTGATCGAGGCCAAGGTTGGCAGGAAAAAATATGGACAGAGTGACCTATAAAGAGCAGCAAGTAGCTACTATTAAGGAAGAATAGAGTCATGGTCTTTACACTAGCACAGGTATGAGGGGGAGTTGCTGGGCAGAGGTAGGTTTGATAGCCCTGGGAATGCAGAAAACCACAAAGCTGAAACTTCCCAAACAATATGTTGGGTGGGAAAGAGAATGCCTGTAGAAAGGAAGTACAAATGGAGGAAAGAAGACAAACAGGCTCATTTTCGAAAGAGAAGGACGCCCATCTTTCGACACAAATCGGAAGATGGGCGTCCTTCTCACAGGGTCGCCCATATCGGTATAATCGAAAGCCAATTTTGTGCGTCACCAACTGCTTTCTGTCGCAGGGACAACCAAAATTTACGGGGGCATGTCGGAGGCATAGCGAAGGCGGTACTTGGGTGTTCCTAACACATGGATGTCCTCGACCCATAATGAAAAAAAAAGGTGTCCCTGACGAGCAGTTGGATGACTTTACCTGGTCCTGTTTTTTTTTTATGACCAAGGCACAAAAAGATGCCCGAACTGACCAGATGACCACCAGAGAGAATTGGGGATGACCTCCCCTTACTCCCCCAGTCGTCACTAACCCCCCTCCCACCCTAAAAAACATCTTTAAAAATATGTTGTGCCAGCCTGAAATGTCATATTCAGGTCGATCACAGCAATATGCAGGTCCCTGGAGCAGTTTTAGTGGGTGCAGTTCACTTCAGGCAGGTGGACCCAGGCCCATCCCCCCCTACCTGTTACACTTGTGGTGGTAAATGTGAGCCCTCCAAAACCCACCACAAACCCACTGTACCCACATCTAGGTGCTCCCCTTCACCCGTAAGGGCTATGGTAGCGGTGTACAGTTGTGGGTAGTGGGTTTGGGGGGGGGGGATTTGGGGGGCTCAGCACACAAGGTAAGGGAGCTATGTATCTGGGAGCAATTTGTGAAGTCCACTGCAGTGCCGCCTAGGGTGTCCGGTTGGTGTCCTGGCATGTCGGGAGGACCAGTGCACTATGAATGCTGGCTCCTCCCATGACCAAAGGTTTTGGATTTGGTCGTTTCTGAGATTGGCATCCTTGGTTTCCATTATCACTGAAAATCAGAAACGACCATGTCTAGGGACAACCATCTCTAAGGATGACCTACATTTCATGATTTGGGCGTCCCCAACCGTATTATCGAAACGAAAAATGGACATCCATCTACGGGTTTCCCCGCCCCTCCATCGGGACATTTTATGAGGACGTCCTCAGCAAAACTTGGGCGTCACTTTCGATTATGCCCCTCAAAGTGTCAGAAAAGATGGAAGAAAAAACTGGAGAGGTGGGAAGAATGTGTGTGGAGGGGTGAGAGGAGAATAATTCCTGGAATGAAGAAGGGGGAAGAGGAAACAGAGCCTGAGAGAAAGATGGAGAAATGTTTGGGGGAAAGGTTAAGAGAGGATGGAGGGAGGGGGAAAAGGGGATAATGTATAGGTGCAGGGGTGCAGAAAGAAACTGCCTGGAGAGAGAAGAGAGCAAAGAGGGAAGGAGGTAGAAAGAGAGAGAGAAGGCATGGAGAATGAGTTGGGGTATCATTGTCAATTTTTGCATAAGGCACGTTGACTTTCAGATCTTAATTAATTTAATTAGATTTAGCTTAAGGCAAGGTATATTCAGATGGTACAGAAGGTATTTCCTTGTCCCCGGAAGACTTACAATCTAAGAGCCCTATTTACTAAGCATTTCCCCATAGATACAATATGGAAGTAAAACCTTTAATGAACAGGCCCCAAGTTTTGTACCTGAGGCAACAGAGGGTTAAGTTACTTGTCCAAGTTTACAAGGAGCCGCAGCGGGATTTGAACCCTGATTTCCCTGGTTCTCAGCCTAATGTTCCAGCCACTAACCTAATGCTAGTAAATAAACCTACTGGCAGCTAAGCAGTGAAACCCAAATGCCAACCAAAAAGCCATATGGTGCAAATCACTATACACCACATCAGTCTGGGAAGTCTTTCACATCAGTTAAGCAGCTGCGGTTTTTATTCAGCTACTGTGTTCTCGGTACATCACAGCCACAGGGTGATATTATCATCAGCTTCCAGAGCTGTTCTGATATGTTCAGAGCCCTAACAGACATAGACATGTTGAATATACACAGTGGGACATTGAAACTGGAGCTGCAATATTTTGTATCTGCTACGTTAACGCTTGACGTACCGGCTCAGGAAGTCTATTCCAGGTATATGGTGCAGCAAGATAAAAGGAATGGAGTCTGGAGTTAGCAGTGGAGGAGAAGGGTGCAGATAAGAGAGATTTACCTAGTGAATGGAGTTCCCGGGGAGGAATGTAGGGAGAGATGAGAGTGGAGAGGTACTGAGGAGCTGCAGAGTGAATGCACTTATAGGTCAATAAGAGGAGTTTGAACTGTATGCGGAAACGGATAGGGAGCCAGTGAAGTGACTTGAGGAGAGGGCTAATATGAGCATAACGACACTGGCGGAGTATTAGTCGTGCAGCAGAATTTTGAACAGATTGAAGAGGAGAGAGATGGCTAAGTGGGAGACCTGTGAGAAGCAAGTTGCAATAGTCTAAGCGAGAGGTGATAAGAGTGTGGATGTGGGTTCTGATGGTGTGCTCAGAAAGGAAAGGGCGAATTTTGCTGATATTATAGAGAAAGAAACGACAGGTTTTAGCAGTCTGCTGAATATAATCATTGCATAGGTGTTCTCTACAGAGGTGGACAAAAGTGGGATGGATTTGCAGCGTACTAGATTACTTTATAAAATATTGAGCCTGTGCATAGAGTGCATGCATACATAAACCCTCACATTTGTGTGCCACTGGGGATATTAATTGGAGCCCTTTATAGAATCATGCTTCACTCCGATTCCCATGCCTAACTATAGGTGCCCGACTTACGCCTGCTGAAACCTGGTGTTGATGCTGGCGCCCAAGTTAGGAGTGTTGAGGCAATATTCTATAATGGAATGCCCTTGACATGCCCCCGGCCATGGCCCCTTTTGAGTTACGAGCTAGTAAAGTTTCAAGTATCAAGTTTATTAAAAGATTTACTATCCTGCCCATTAACCATGTGTCTAGACGGCTTACAGACTAACAAAGAGGGGAAGAAGAAAAGTCACCCACCCTTCAAAGATATACTGGAACAAAAGGAACAGGGGAAGGACTACAATGGCAATAGGAAAGAAAGAGAAAGGGAAGGCAAAAACATCAGGAAAATACAACTACCAGCATTCCATACAACTTCGGTTGGTGCCCATAAACTTCCACAAAAAGATAGATCATGAAATCAGTTTTGAACTGCCCCAAAGTAGGAAGATTCTTCAAACATAGTGGCAAGTGGTTCCAAAGCTGGGAAGCTTGCACTGAAAAAAATGGAACGACGTTCATTAGCAGATGGAATATCATGAAAAGAAGGAACAACAAGAAGGTCCCGTTGAGATGAGTGCAAAAGACGAGGTGGACAATTTGGAATGAGAATTAGGTGCCATACCTTATAGAATAGTACGCAGCCAGATGTGTGCACAAATGTTAATAAATGCCATTACTGGTAATTAACTCAATTAAATTGTGCATACATTTTGGGCATGTGCACAATTTTTGACATGCAGATCTGGGTGCCATATTTAGAATCCGGTGGATAGTGTGCACTTTCCTTAAAGAGCAAATGCTATCTGACATGGAGGGGCATAATCGAACGGCACCGGCCATCTCTATGGGCGGCCATCTCCGGGGCCGGCGCCGTAAGTGGGCGGAGCCAACCGTATTTTCGAAAAAGATGGCTGGCCATCTTTTTCTTCGCTAATACGGTTGGGTCCGGCCAAATGTCAGAGCTCGCCGGGTTTGAGATGGCCGGCATCGGTTTTCGGCAATAATGGAAAATAATGCCAGCGATCTCAAACCTGGCGAAATGCAAGGTATTTGGTCGTGGGAGGAGCCTGCATTTGTAATGCACTGGTCCCCCTGTCATGCCAGGACACCAACCGGGCACCCGAGGGGGCACTTCCAAAAATAAAAAAAACCCATTAAAATAGCTCCCAGGTACATAGTTCCCTTACCTTGGGTGCTGAGCCCCCCAAATCCCCCCCAAAACCCACTCCCCACAACTCTACACCATTACCATAGCCCTAAGGGGTGAAGGGGGGCACCTACATGTGGGTACAGTGGGTTTTGGGTGGGTTTTGGAGGGCTCCCATTCACCACCACAAGTGTAACAGGTAGGGGGGGTGGGCACTGCACCCACTAAAAACTGCTCCAGGGAGCTGGGTATGACATTTGAGGCTGGCATAGAGGCTGGCAAAAAAGTTTTTTGTTTTTTTTTTGAGGTGGGACGGGGATGGTGACTACTGAGGGAGTAAGGGGAGGTGATCCCCGATTCCCTCCGGTGGTCATTTGGTCAGTTGGGGCTCCTTTTTGAAGCTTGGTCGTGAAAAAAAAGGGACCAAGTAAAGCCGGCAAAATGCTCGTCAAGCCTGGCTTTTTTTTTCCAATATCGGGCAAAGCCGGCCATCTCGTGAGCACGCCCCCCGTCCCGCCCCAGTCCTGCCTTCACTACCCTACCGACATGCCCCATTAATGTTTCGCCTGCTCCGCGACGGAAAGCAGTTGAACCCGGCCAAAATCGGCTTTCGATTATACCGATTTGGCAGGGTCCAGGAGATCGCCGGCCATCTCCTGATTTGTGTCAGAAGATGGCCGGTGATCGCTTTCGAAAATGAGCTGGATAGTGCACATTCTTTCCTGATAGAACCAGTACACATGTGTGAACCATCATGCATGAGCACACTACCAGGAAGGAGTAGCATAGTAACACAATAGATGACTTCAGATAAAGACCTACATGGTCCATCCAATCTACCCAACAGATAAACTCATAACATATGATATGATGTGATATATCATATGCATAAATGAACTTGATTTATCCTTGCAGTTTTTATAGATGTCTACCCTGCAGTGGTCTTACCCCCCAACTATTGGAGTTGCAATCAAAGTCTACTCCAGCTCATCCTGATCTGGATAGCCATAATCGGGGCACAGACTGTAGAAGTCTGCCCAATTACTAGAGTTGCCTGCTAAGCACCGCTAAATTTTATGCAAATTGTGTGAGCTCTGACCAGTGAATGATATTCATTCTCAATGATTGCCCATCCCTAGGCACTGTTTTATTTATTTATTTATTTGTTTGTTTGTTTATTTGTTTAAGTACATAAGTAATGCCACACTGGGAAAAGACCAAGGGTCCATCGAGCCCAGCATCCCGTCCCCGACAGCAGCCAATCCAGGCCAAGGGCACCTGGCAAGCTTCCCAAACATACAAACATTCTATACAATCAAGCCATTGTGACATCACTAATGAGGTTGGCTCTTATTGGTGGAATGAGCCACTATGACATCACAATAGGTTAAATCACTGCTCTATGTAATAAAGGTGAGCCAAGTAGAGGACATAAGTACATAAGTAATGCCACACTGGGAGAAGACCAAGGGTCCATCGAGCCCAGCATCCTGTCCACGACAGCGGCCAATCCAGGCCAAGGGCACCTGGCAAGCTTCCCAAACGTACAAACAGTCTATACATGTTATTCCTGGAATTGTGGATTTTTCCCAAGTCCATTTGTAATACTTTAGGTGCCTTTGTCACTGCCACTAGCAGAACATTTAAATAGCAACTGCAGTGCCTGCTTTACAACTGTACCTACCTGGAAGCAATCTAATCATCAGAGGGCCTGGTCAGCCCAGTCACATCACCACTACACAGACCTTCTGAGGTGGATGGAGTTAAGTGCTGTTGACATCAACAGCACCTCGTTATCACTGCCACTAGTGGAAGGCATGAATCGAAGTGAGCCCCTTGAGAAGCACCACTGTGGACTTTACACACTCAGGTCCAATTTCCAAACTTAAGGCATGCTAGTGTCTGCAATTCCTAAATTTAGGAGAACTATAATTTGTCATAGTTGACAGCCAGCTGTTGAACTCAAAAGGAAAGGCTTAGCACCTAACACCTACCTTTTGCATGGGGGTCTTTGGACAGTGTTTTTTGTGCGGAGTTTGGGTTGGCTTTTATGATCTTGTTTGAGTTGTGTGTGTATCTTTTTTTTTGTTTTTACCCATAAGTAGTTTATGATGACTTGCTATTCAGTTCCAACTGTGATGGGTCAAGAAAGATATAGGCCTTTGCCTCCATCTAGGCCCTTAGAGTTTTGCAAGCCTTCTTTTCTCCGACTTTGTTATGTCTTATGTCAATCAGGAATAAAGTAGAAGCAGGTATTGACTGACCAGCACCCAAGGGCCCCCACAGTAGGGGGCCCACTCCCCCCTAGCTCCCATCTAGTTTAATCATTTTTGAAAAGTGGTTAGGGGCCCATGATCCTTGGTGCCCTGGGGCCCTGATCACTGTCAGTTCACCCCTGAGTAATGTAATATTTGATTTGGTTTGTGTCCATCATCTGAATGTCTTGTGTATTACAGAGTCTTGGATTCTGGGCACTGATATTATTATTTTTTCAACTCTGTCCTCCTGGTTATCCTGCTTCGTTCAGGGGTTCCACAAGGCTCTGTTCTTTCTCCTGTTCTTTTTAATACATATTTGATGCCTATTTGTAAGGTTCTTTCTGGTTTAGGAATAAAATATAAACCGTATGCTGACGATATACAATTCTTCTTTCCTGTTAATGGAAACCCAGGGGATACGTTGGATATTTTGTGTATTTATTTTCACGCAATTGAATCTTGGTTGATAAGGCCCCGCGCCCACCTGTCTGAATGCTTTTGGTGCTGTGCTGGTTAGAGTATCACCACCCTAGGGTAGAAGAGTAAGGTACGAAACATGTTACAGGGGGCAGGGGAGGTAAACAGAAGGATATTGGGGGGGGGGGTACCATGGTATTCATGGCTCACCCTGTTCCATTGTCTATGCTTTCTGATAAAGAACATTGATAGAAGTTTATTACATTGTCCTCTTAAATTCACTTAACCTCATGCAGGGCTAGATTTAGTAAAAGCTGCCACTACCATTAGTGCATGACGCTGGTCTTATTCTATACACTTTGGTACATCTAGTCTTCAGTGAAAGGTTTAAATTTGGAAAGCACTGTCATTCTTACAACATTAAGTTCTTTGTGTGCATTCCTGTCTGGTTTTCATTAGGCTTCTAGTGAATAAGCCAAGGGTGTTGTTCTGTCCAGCTGGCCCTGCTAAACCACAATGGCAATCATCTGACTTATGTGGGTGAGTTGCTGTGTTTCATTGTATATGATGTCACTCTGATAGGTCTCTCAGCAAACTGCAATCAATTGTTTCAGACTCATGTGAAGAGAGGTCTGGTAGCCGTGCTAGTCCACTTTTAAAGGTAATCAATTGAAATAAAACAAAATAAAACATGGAAAAGAAAATAAGATGATACCCTTTTTTTTTGGACATAACTTAATACATTTCTTGATTAGCTTTCGAAGGTTGCCCTTCTTCGTAAAATCGGAAATAAGCAAATGTTGGTAGATGACATTATATATAAGTGAGACATCAAAGCATTTCAGTGACAGTCTAACAGGATGGGGGTGGATAGGTGAGAGACAGGAAGAGTGGGGTGGATGAGGGATAGGGAGATATGCATGGAGATAGGGGGGTGACAAAGCAGTACAATTTTATGGTTTATAATGGGCTAGAAAACCCAGATCTTTGTTAAGTCCTGTCTGGTGGGGAGTGTGGCTGTCCAGCTCCCTCTGGTTTAGGCCAAAGGAGTTCAGCCGATATCCTGCTTGAGAGCGACTGCTCCGGTCTCTCTTGCCCCCACCCTGTGTGAAGGCTCAGACTCTGCGATGAGCGTTCTTGCTTGGGTCCTTTTTGCCCCCACCCTGTGTGAAGGCTCAGACTCTGCAATGAGCATTCTTGCTCGGGTCCCTTTTGCCCCCCACCCTGTGTGAAGACTCAGACTCAGCGGCTGAAATTGAGCGTCTCTGTTAGCGCATCTTTTTGGAACAAGTGCCAGTGGTAGTGCATCCGTGTGTGTACATGTGTGTGGATCATTGTCGTCTGGGCCTGCCTCCATAGCGCGCTTTGGCTTAGGCTCACTCATTTCAGGTAAATTGGACTCTGCTGAGAATGGATCAGGTTCCTCAAGATATGAGGGTTCTTCTGGCTCGAACTGCTTCAATGAACTGGTAGGTAGTGGAGTGTGTGCCATCGTATTAGTTTTGGTTCGTAGAGCGTAGTCTTCAGAGGCGAAATGTATAAGTCGGTTCTTTCCATCGTTCTGACCCACAGCAGCTTCTAAGACTTTGGCCTTTGCCTCAAGTGCAGCTTACTCTTCCTCTTGCTGGAGCGCTTCTATCATAATGTCCAGCTCAGCCCTTTTATGTGCAGCCTCAGCCTTTCTGCATGCTTCCTCAGCCTCCACCTTGGCCCTTCTGCGCGCTTCTTCAGCTTCCAGCACAGCTCATTTTAACTTCAGGGCGGTTTCTTGTTCAGTGAAGCACTGGTGAGCCTTGGCCATCTCTGCCAAGGCCCTCGTCTAGAGGGCTGCCAACCTAGCTGTCGATTGGCCAGAGCGGTTTGTTGCCCGTGACTTGGAAGATCTTGAGCTTTTGGACAAATGCTTAGAAGAGTGAGAGCGCAGGGAGATACTGTCTTGTGGATCTACAGTTGCATTTGCTGTTTTCTCTTCAGCCTTTTGCTGGTATCTTGCGTAGCTATTCTCTATTGATGACAGATAGGCGTCACTGTCTGCCCCTGCCTTTGAAGCATAAGCATGTTTTTCTACCTCTCCCCAGATTCTGTTTAGTTTCTCGCTATACTTTTCCTGCTTTGCTTGATAAATTTCCAGGAATGTCTGGGTTACCTTGTGAGTTCTTCTACTCTTGGACCCTTGTTGGGACTGGAGGGAGAAGGTGTCTAACGTATCTGCGTTGCCCTTTGGCTGTTCCTGCGTGTCTGGTGTAGGGGACACTTCATCTGGTACTGTCTGTGAGGCATTAAATTCTGCCATTCTGTGCTTGTTTGCTTATCTTGTCTTTACTAAGTGAGGGGTCAGCTCTTGTATGCAGGGAGGCTAGAGGTGTAGAGATTACTCAATATGGGAGGTGTGCTGGGACTTGCTAGCTTTGCAGTGGCTTCTCTCTCTCTGCTCTGGGTTAAGTCTGCCTTTCACGCTTCTGAAGTCAATACTGGATCAGGTTTCTGTGATAAGTTAATGAGCAGAGGAGATGGGAGTGGGGAGAGTAGCTCTGAGTCACAGTTCTCCCTCAATCAGTATCCTACAATGTGCAGGATGTCAGACTCAGAAACAAAACAAAGGAAGAAGAGGACCTCGGCTGGCGGGGGTTGGGGTCCCCCGCCAGCAAAGGTAGGCGACAGCAACGGCGGGGGAGGGTTGGCGGCAGGAGGGGGTTGAAAGGGTCGTTGGCGGGGGGGGCAAAGTTGTAGGTGGTGGTGGCGGTGGCGGCAGCGGCAGCAGCGGAGGGTGGCGGTGATGGAGGGGTGGCTAAAATGTCCCCCCTCACCTCGGGCTCTGGACTCCTTCCCATCGAAGTCTGGCTACGCCCCTGGTGTGCACCCTTTCCCAATAGTGCATGCATGTGTGAACCATTGTGCAAGCACATATACATATGAACTATCAGGAAAAACTGTGCACTCTCTTCAAAAGAGCATGCCTTCTTTGGAAAGAGGACACACTTCGAATGACATTGTTCCCTTAGGGGTCCTTTTATAAAGTGATGGTAAGCCCAATGCAGGCTTCCTGCTCGCTAAAAGGGAAGTACCACCGGGCTACTGCAGCAGTCTGGCGGTAGTTCCCAACCCCAGTGCGTGCCATTTCCAGTGCTACAACAATATTTTAATCTTTGTAGTGCTGGTGTGTACCTGGCGTTATTCGGGCAGTGCTGCGTGCTTCACTTGTCGCATGTCCATTTCTTTAAAAAAACAACCTGCCTTTTACCCGCTGCGGCAAAAGGGGGCCTCATCGGCGTGTCAAAAACACATGCCAATGCCAGCACAGGCCACCTTTTGCTGCAGCTTCATAAAAGGACCCCATAGTGTCAAAATGGTCAAGAAAACCCCAACAAAACAATATAGGGGGTTAAGTGCTTCAGTGTACGAAAGAAGAGCGGGACTTGGGGGTGATTGTGTCTGAGGATCTTAAGATGGCCAAACAAGTAGAAAAGGCGACGGTCAAAGCCAGACGGATGCTATGTGCATAAGAAGAGGGATGACCAGCAGAAAAAAAGATGTGATAGTGCCCTTGTATAAGTCTCTGGTAAGGCCCCATTTAGAGTGTATTCAATTCTGGACACCTCACCTACAAAAAGATATAAACAGGATGGAGTTGATCCAGAGAGCAGCTACAAAACTGGTCAGCAGTTTCTGTCATAAAACATACGACAGGCTTATGAACCTCAACATGTACACGCTGGAAGAGAGGGGATATGATATAGACATTGACGTACAGGAGGTGAGCCTTTTTCAAATGAAGCAAAACACTGGAATGAGAGGGAATAGGATGAAGTTAAGAGGACATAGGCTTAGGAGGAATCTAAGGAAATACTCTTTCACGGAAAGGGTGGTGGATGTGTGGAATGGCCTCCCGGTGGCCTTTATCTGCCGCCATGTTTCTAAAATTCCCATAAATGGCACAGGGAACGACGTGAAACCGAAATCTTCCGGCTGCCCATCCCTACTAAAGGGTAGAACAGTTCAGTAAAGCTGAATGATTATTTCCATTACAGCCGGAACTCCAATCTGTTTAGTGAAGATGTTTGATTGAAAAGAGGGCTTGAACGTTCAGTTACTCTGTGGAGAAAGCACCCCACATTAAAGCCACCTGAGTTGCTGCTTTCGGGAACTCAGGAAGGGTTAAGCACGTCCACCGCCCTCCCACACTTTGTTTTGATAGGTGTTGGAAGCTGGAGCACAGACATCCCTTTGTTTTGTTTTTTTCCCTTTCTTATGGGGAGCTCTTTGGGAACAGGAGGAGAATCGTTACAAAGATTCCTTTGTCTCCGGCAAGGGATTGACCTCTAACTGTACAACACATTTTCAATTGTCTTTATTATATTCGAGAAGGCACCTGCACAGACAGAAGCTGCAGGACTAAAGCAGGGTTTCCTGAACCATTTTATTTGAAGTCTTATTCTGTCCCTTCAAAAGATCCGAACTGAATGTGGCTGGTGTCTAGTTCCTTGTTTTCTCGGTTCGACTTGTAGCATTAGATTTATGGGAAGTGAGGGCGTGGGAGGAAGGAGGACAGCCTCCAAGTCACTTTGATTCCACAAGTTTCTAATGGTGCATCGAATCATACCAATAACTTGAGCCTTTTTTTTGTAGAAACCTTTTACTTACACTGATTTCTCCTAATTTGTATTTAGATACATAAAAAGGATTGAACTAGCACAATTTCGAAAGTTGTGAGCAGTAGGTCAAACCTTGTTTAAGGAATCTCTCCGAATCAGCTCAGAGAAAGCGCTTGTAAGGAAAAGAACATAAACCATAGAGATCATGTTTCTAATCCTTTATAAACTCTGAAATACAGTGAAAAAGCAAAAAAAAAAAAAAAAAAAACACCTTGAAGACAGAGGAAGTTAGCAATGTGTTTAAGTAATTAGTTTTACTAGGGAGAGTGAGAAGTGGTAACCATTAGGAGATAACAAACTAGTTGACACCTGGGCTTCTGCACATACATTAAAGTTAAATCAGGAAAAAACTAAGGGGCCAATATTCCTGGAGGAAAAGTCCATAGTCTGCTATTGAGACAGGCATGGGAAGCAACTGCTTGCCCTGGGATTTGCAGCATGGAATGTTGCTACTCTTTGAGATTCTGCATGGAATCTTGTCACTCTTTAGGATTCCAGAATCTTGCTAGTCTTTGAGGTTCTACATGGAATGTTGCTACTCTTTGAGATTCTGCATGGAATCTTGTCACTCTTTAGGATTCCAGAAACTTGCTATTCTTTGGGGTTCTACATGGAATGTTGCCACGATTTGGGTTTCTGCCAGGTACTTGTGAACTGGCTTGGCCACTATTTGGAAAACAGGATACTGGGCTAGATGGACCATTGGTCTGACCCAGTATGGCTACTCTTATGTTCTTATGTAAGTAATTTAGTCGGCCGCTGACTAATTAAACCACTTGATTGGGGCAAGCCACTAATTTTCAGCATCACGTAACTGGCTAAGTGCCACTGAAATTCGTGGTTAGGATCAAATTGAAAGCTGGTTATATTGGGGGTGTTTCAGGGGCAGAGTCAGCGCTTAGTCACTTAAGTGCTGATAAGTGCTGATATTCAGCCCTTAACCCCCGGACTCTATATAGCACGCCTAGAGATTGGCGCTGAAATCAGCACAGATTCTGTAGCAGTGTACATAATTTAACAAGCTAATGAGCACCGATAGCAGCACTTAACAAGCAATAATGAACACTAATTAGCACTGATTAGACTTTAGGTGCACAATTCATGAAGCGTACGATGTGCGCCAAACTTCTAACACGTGCAGGCAAAAAGGGATGTGGTTATGGGCAGGGAAATGGGCATTTCATGGGCTTTCTGAAATTTACATGCCTAGTTATAGAATATGGCCCAGTGCGCCTAAATCTATATGCTGGGATTTATGCCTCATTTTTGTTGGTAGAAATGGATGCACGTAGATTTAGGCACTGAAATATCAACTAAATACATTCTAAGTAGGCACCAATTAAAGAATGCGTTTCATCAGCACTGATTTCAGCGCCAATTTTTTATGCGCCATAAATAGAATCTCCCCCTAAGCGGACAGGTTTAGTGCACAAATTGGGACTGCATAAAAGCTGTTCTATTTTTATGAACTAGCCAATGGCCTCTTAAGTGCTAAATATCGACTTAAGCAGCTATGTGTTAGCCAGCTCAAAACATAAGAACATAAGAGTAGCCATATACTGGCTCAGACCAATGGTCCATCTAGCCCAGTATCCTGTTTTCCAAACAGTGACCAAGCCAGGTCACAAGTACCTGGCAGAAACCCAAATCGTGGCAACGTTCCATGTAGAACCCCAAAGAATAGCAAGATTCTGGAATCCTAAAGAGTGACAAGATTCCGTGCAGAATCTCAAAGAGTAGCAACATTCCATGCTACCAATCCCGAGCCAAGCAGTTGCTTCCCATGTCTGTCTCAATAGCAGACTCTGGACTTTTCCTCCAGGAATTTGTCCAAACCTTTTTAAAACCCAGATACACTAGCCACTGTTACAATTGAATATTCAGACCCAAAGACTCACTGTCAGTAGCTGAATATCAGACCCTAAGTTTCTAGTAGTAGATAAATCAATTTAATCATATTCCAATGTCAGCATTGGCAATTTGGGAATCCAAGTATAGTTTGGAGTCTCAACTCAAAATCTTGGGTGTTATCTTGGATAATCTCCTGATCCTTGAACCCCAAGTTCAGGCTGTTTCAAAAAAGGACTTTATGACACTTAGAAGGGCATTTTTGATATGACGTCTAAATCCGATTTTGAACGTTTTTTTGGAAAGCATCCAAAAATCCAGTAGCGAACATGGCCATTTTCAAACCAGAAAAAAAAACATCCAATTTTTTCTTTCAAAAATGGTGATTTTCTAAATGTTTTTATGCTTATTGCTTCTACCTTTTTGGAATATTAAAAAAAAAACAAGTGAAAAATGCACAAAAACAAGTCATTGGGATGTATGAGGGACCAGCATTCTTATTAGACTGACTACACAGACACCCCAGGAGAGCAGTGGGGCACCCTAGGGGAACATTGCAGTAGACGTCACTTAAAAGATCCCAGGTACACGTCCAAAACCCACCAAAAACCTTCTGTACCCAACTATGCACCGTTACAATAGCCCTTATTCCTGCAGGTGACACCTATACATGGGTTCAGTAGGCATTGTGTGTGTTTTGGGGCGCTTACACTTTCCACCACATGTGTCCCACTTAGAGTGGGATACAGTGGCGTATCAAGGGGGGGCAGTGGGGGCGGTTCGCCCCGGGTGCACGCCGCTGGGGGGGTGCCGCGCGCCTGTTAGCTGCGAGTCTGCTGGTTCCCTCCTTGCTGTTCCCTCTGCACGGAACAGGTTACTTCCTGTTCCAGGGCAGAGGAAGCAGCAGGGAGGGAACGAGCGAACTCGCAGCTAACAGGCGCGCGGCACCCCCCCCCCCCCAGCAGGTAAAGATGCACCCGGGGTGGGGGGGGTGTAGTTTCGCCGCATCAGCGATCCGCCCCGGGTGCCAGCCAGGCTAGGAACGCCACTGGTGGGATATGAACCTGGGTCCCCTTCTCTACTGTTGCTGCTCTAATAGGGCTGGTCATAACATCTGAAGCTGTCAGAGAGGCTGGTATGTACTGTTTCTTTCATATCTTTGGGGTGTAGGAGGGAGTCAGTGAGCACTGGAGGAGTAAGTGGGTCATACCTTAATCCCTCCAGTGGTCATCTGATCATTTAGGGCACATTTTTGTGACTTAGTTAGGTCTAGAGACCAAACCATCTACCCTTTAGACTCGGACATTTTTTCTTTGTTCCAATATGGCTGAAAAACATTCAAGTTTTGGAAACGCCCAAATCCCACCCCCAGAATGCCCCCTTGTGATTCGAATGCACTGCATACGAACTGCATAGTAAACCGTTTTGAAAATAGTGATTTGGACATTTTGAAAAAAATAAAATGTCCATTTGCCGCTTTGCGCCGCTTTTTGGACGTTTTTCAGTTTTGAAAATGAGCCCCTTCGAAAACTTAAAAGGATCAGAAGTTACTTTGAACAAGGTTATTTTAGGATGCTGGTAGTACAAACATTCATTCTATCAGACTTGGATAACCGCAATATTGTTTATGCTGGCTAGGCTGCTGGGCTGATTTTCAAATCATCCACCTTTTATTTACAGAATTATATTGACCGCCAGTTGAGGCCAGATCAATTTTCAAATTATGCACATTTATTTTTCTAATATTAAATGGCCAGGCACATGGATATAGGGTTAATATGATTGAATATTGAATGAAAAAAAAATGTAATTGCATTATCAGAAGGCAGTTGGATCTACAGTTTCCAACTGTAAAAAAAAAAAAAAAAAAAAGTAATACACAAATCCGCTACTTCTCTCACATTAGCTTATCAGGCAGAAAAATGGTGGGAACACGTTGCCTGCTGAAATTAGGGCCATTGATCACTATAAATTGTTTCACAGACAACTCAAAACCTTTTTGTTCCATAAATTTGTAACATTCTCTGATTGCTTTTGTATATTCTTAGGAATCCCTAGCTTACTCTTTGTTAGCCACGCTGAACCTGTAAAGGCATGTAGCCGGTTAACAAATATTAGAATGCAATGTAATGTGGACTTACATATGAAATCCTACGTTTACTCTCAGCTCCAACCCTTCACGCTGTTCATTTTTCCCACTGGCCAAACGTGCATGTGTCAACAGTGTATATACGTCTCTCCTCATCCCCAGCCCCCGGAGCCTGGGACAATTTTCAAAGGAAGGAAAGGGTTTTACAGGTAGACCTCAGTAAGCAAGGTACAATTCCCCTGTTCGTGATCTTGATGACCCTACTCAATGCATTTTTTCTAGCAAAACAATGTTATTATTATTATTATTATTATTAATTATTATTTATTGCATTTGTACCCCGCATTATCCCACCTTTTTGCAGGCTCAATGTGGCTTACAAAGTGTTATAATGATATAGTCATTACATGATCTTAAATATGTTCCGGTACTCAAATGCAAGGCCACTCTTCAGGGGTGGGGTGATCACTGAGGGACCCGCCCCACAATAGCCAGGCCCCCTGCAACCAGTCACAGAATCAATGGCAAGGCAGAATTGGTGTGTAGATACTGAGCTCCCTCATTAAAACTTGGGGTCCATGGGTCAATTTTAGCAGACAATGGAAAAGGTGCCAGTACTCAGTACCCCCAAGTACGCCCTCAAAATAAGCCCCAGTCCTACTAGACTTTGATCTTTACTTGCTGTAGAGGCTTTTTCTATCCCCGTTTCCCTATTATATGGGCAATACGAGTTCTACAGAAACAAACATTATGGGTCTTATTTGTAAATAGTTTTTCACAGGCATAAAAAGGATAAGTTCTTTCCACATTGAGAGCCCCTCTTACAAAGTGGCGGTTGGGCTTACCACTCACTAAAAAGAAAGCACCACCAGGCTACTGCAGCAGGTCGGTGGTAATTCCCACCCCCAATGCACCGTCATATCCGGCGCTACAAAAATATTTTTATTTTTGTAGTGCCGGTGTGTAACTGGTGGTAATCGTGCACTGCTGCGTGCTGCCCGGTTACCACCTGGTTAGAGTGGGAGCCCTTACCCAGTGGTGTAGGAAGGGGGGAGGGGTGGTCCGCCCCGGGTGCACGCCGCTGGGGGTGGTGTCGGCTCCACTGGTTCTCTGCTCCCTCTGCCCCAGAACAGGTTACTTCCTGTTCCGGGGCAGAGAGAGCAGGGAACCAGCGGAACCGACGCAGCTCCCAGCAGGTAAGTGCACTCCCGGGGGGAGGGAGGTATCGATGCACCGAGAGGGGGATGTTGTGCTGCACCCGGGGGGGGGGGGGGGCGCAGCGGCGAACCACCCCAGGTGGCAGCCGCCCTTGCTACGGCACTGCCTTTACCATCACCTCAATGTGTGGCAGTAAGGGCTCCCCCCGAAATGGCCGCACGGCAAGTGCTTCACTTGCTGCACAGCCATTTCCGGAAAAAAGAAAGACCTACCTTTTACCCGCTGTGGTAAAAGCGGGCCTCGGCACACGTCAAAAACACACGCCGATGCCAGCGCAGGCCCCCTTTTGCCACAGCTTGGTGAAAGAGTCCCCGAGGCTCTCAATACCCAATGAGGTGCCAACCCGATGAGAGCTTGTATTCTCTCCTTACAGCTCATAAATATAAATGAAACAAAACAAAAGAGCTGTTTCTTTATTTTATTTTATTTCTATTTATCACCTTTCAAGGTGAACTAACACAGCTACCATAGTACTGTCTCCTTTAAGCATATGGAGAATGGTCTGGACAAAGACACGTGGGCTGCAACCAATTCAAAGGCAGGATGCGGATTAAAGGATTTTGATGCATGACCCATGTGTACCATAAGGCATTAAGAGAAATGTCCAGCGTCTCGGAATACAGGAATTGCGATAAAATTCTCTAATGGACACTCAGGAATATGTTATTGTATTTACTGTGAAAGATTCCCAGAAGCCTTTCAAAAATTCAATTTATATCTGAAATCTGGTCAACGTTTAATCTCTTTTTATGGTTATGACCAACAGATCTCAGTCACAAGGCGATGGAATATATCACAATGTTATTTGGAACTGTTAGCGTTGTTGTCTCTTCTCATGGTTAGCTTTTCATGACAATGTTGGCTGCATTTCAAACAATAATGAGGATGAGGGGCAATTTTCATTGAAGTCACACAATAATGTTGTAAAGGTGGACAAAGTGGCATTTGCCAGATCCCACATTTTGGATGGGCCTCCCGCCAAAATGGGTGTGCATAATAGCGTGTCCCCTCCCCACTTTCCACACTCCCACACTAACTTAGGGACTCTTTTACAGAGCGGCGGTAAGCCCAACGCGGGCTTACCGCTCGCTCTTCCGGGACTACTGCCAGTCCAACGCAGCCACTGGGGGTAGTCCCGCCCTGAGCATGCGTCAATTCCAGGGGAAAAAGAAAACCTCTGCAAATGGCTTGTGCGGCGATAACCCAGTGGTAATCGGGCATCGCCGTGCACTGCCCAGTTGCTGCCCGGTTAGTGAGGGAGCCCTAATCACAGGGCATTTTTTGGAGGGGATACTTGGGGGTACTGAGTACCGGCACCTTTTCCACTGTCTGCTAAACTTGACCCATGGTTCTTCTATTTTAATGGAAGAGCTCAGGTTCTACATACAAATTCTGCCTTATCATAGATTCTATGACTGGTTGCAGGGGTCCTGGCTATTGTAGGGTGGGTCCCTCAATGATCACTCCACCCCTGAAGGGTAGCCCGGCATTTGAGTACCAGCACCTTTTTTGCTAGACAAAATGCACTGCCTAATCATCACCTCAATGGGTGGCGGTAAGGGCTTCCTGCCACATGGCTATCCAGCTTATTTTCGAAAGAGAAAGACGCCCACATTTCGACCCAAATCTGGAAATGGGCGTCTTTCTCCCGTGGGTGCCCAAATCGGTATAATCGAAAGCCGATTTTGGGCATCTCCAACTGCAATCTGTCACGGGAACGGACAAAGTTGACAGCGGCGTGTCGGAGGCGTGGTGAAGGCGGGATTGGGGCATGTTTATCGGCCGAGGAGAGATGGGCGCGCTCGGCCAATAATCGAAAAAAGAAGGGCGCCAGAAGCGATAATTTGGGTCACTTTTTCTGGACCATTTTTCTCACGAACAAGTCCCCAAAAAGTGCCCCAACTGCCCAGATGGCCACCGGAGGAAATCGGGGATGATCTCCCCTGACTCCCCCAGTAGTCACTAACCCCCTCCCACCCCAAAAAAAGAACTTTAAAAACTTTTTTTTCCAGCCTGTATGCCAGCCTCAAATGTCATACCCAGCTCCATCACAGCAGTATGCAGGTCCCTGGAGCAGTTGTTAGTGGTGGAGTGCACTTCAGCCAGGTGGACCCAGGCCCATACCCCCCTACCTGTTACACTTGTGGTGGTAAATGGGAGCCCTCCAAACCGCCCCCAAAACCCACTGTACCCACATCTAGGTGCCCCCCTTCAGACATAAGTGCTATGGTAATGGTGTAGAGTTGTGGGCAGTGGGTTTTGGGGGGGATTTGGGGGGCTCAGCACCCAAGGGAAGGGAGCTATGGACTTGGGAGGCATTTTAATGTTTTTTTTACTTGTTACAAGTGCCCCTAGGGTGCCCGGTTGGTGTCCTGGCATGTGAGGGGGACCAGTGCACTATGAATCCTGGCCCCTCCCACGACCAAATGCCTTGGATTTGTTTGTTTTTGAGCTGGGCGCCTTCGGTTTCCATTATCGCTGAAAAACGAAACTGCCCAGCTCAAATCCGCCTAAATCCGATGCATTTGCCCAGCACAAACCGTATTATCGAAAAAAAAAGATGGACGCCCAATTTTTTTCGAAAATACGGTCTGGCCCACCCCTTCACGTACCCGTCCTCGGAGATAGACGTCCATGGAGATTGGCGTTCGCGTTCGATTATGCCCCTCCATGTGGGGCTTTTTTACTCGCTGCAGTTAAAAGGACCCTGGTGTGCTGGAAAAACAGCCTCCACCGCTAAGCAGAGGGCCCTTTTCCCACAGCTTGGTAAAAGGACCCCTTAAAATATTAAATGTCTGATCTGGCAGATATACCCAAGCCCCACAAGACACTCTGAGTCCCCTCTACAGCACGTCAGTTGACAGCAGCTTTAGGGGTCCTTTTACTAAGGTGCACTGAAAAACGGCCTGCGGTAGTGTAGATGTGGGTTTTGGATGCGCAAAGATCATTTTTTCAGCGCGCCTGCAAAAAAAATGTCCTTTTTAAAATTTTTGCCGAAAATGGACATGCGGCAAAATTAAAATTGGCGCGTGTCCATTTTGGGTCTGAGACCTTACCGCCAGCCATTGACTTAGGGGGGTCTTTTACGTAGGCATGCTGGTGTTTTTAGCAAACGTTAAAAATAGGTGCAAGCTTAACGCTAAAGACGCCCATAGAAATACATTGTTATCTTTAGCATTTAGCGCACGCCTATTTTTATTTGTTTATTTTTTATTCATGACATTTTTAATTACAATCAAGTATAATACTTGTACAGAAAAGTAAAAAAACTGGCACAATGTCAGGAAGTATTTTTTCATGGAGAGAGAGGTGGATGCTTGGAATGCCCTCCCGCGGGAGGTGGTGGAGATGAAAACGGTAATGGAATTCAAACATGCGTGGGATAAACATAAAGGAATCCTGTTCGGAAGGAAGGGATCCTCAGGAGCTTAGCGGAGACTGGATGGCAGAGGCGGGGCTGGTGGTTGGGAGGCGGGGTTAGTGCTGGGCAGACTTACACGGTCTGTGCCCTGAAAAGGACAGGTACAAATCAAGGTAAGGTATACACAAAAAGTAGCACATATGAGTTTATCTTGTTGGACAGACTGGATGGACCGTGCAGGTCTTTTTCTGCCGTCATCTACTATGTTACTATGTTACAACGATATTTATTTTACAAAATCATAAAGAAATCAAATTTCCCGCCAGGTATTACTCAAGTCCACTATTAGGGTTCAAGATGTTAAACACATGGAAATGTAAAGTACAGGAATTTGCTAGGTCTGACTACCCAAATGATAAGAGTTAAATTACCTATCAAGAGAGCAATTATTGGGACCCCCCCCCCCCCTCCACTATTTCTTCTAGCTGTTAAAAAAGCTGTAAGTTGGAGAGGATTAAAAAAAAACATACTTAAGTTGACTGGTATTTAATGACACATTTACAGGGGTATCTTAAAAAGAATGTAGCCCCCAATTGAAGAACACCTGGCTTCATCAGCAAGAATTGCTGACGTCTCTTCTGAGTATCTTTTGCGACGTCAGGGAAAATTTGGATTCTCAGTCCAAGAAAAGTTTTTTCTTTATTCTTAAAGAACAGTTTCATTAACCAGTTCTTATCGTGTGTTAAGGCAACGGTTGCGATTAGAGTTGATGGTGTTACCAACTCATTGTCCGAAGATTCCAACAATGTGGAAACATCTAGTTCTTGATTACCTTGATTTTGCTGTAATTTAGTAGGCAAATGGCGGAACAGCTTCTTCAGCTACTCCTAATGTTTCTTTTATATATTTTCTTTACATATCTCGCGGAGAAATTGTGAATTGTTTAGGAAAATTTAGAAAACGGAGATTGTTACTCTTTGATGAGCTCTCAAGAAATTCAATTTTCCTCCTTAAAAATGTTAAATCTTTTAAGTATGTTTTCTTGGTAAGACTGTACCTTTTGAACCTCTTTTTCATATTCCTTTTGTTGTTGTTGTTGTTGTTGTTGCATTAGAGTTTCCACTTCTTTAGTTTTCTGCTCTAATATACTACTACTACTACTATTTAGCATTTCTATAGCGCTACAAAGCGTACGCAGCGCTGCACAAACATAGAAGAAAGACAGTCCCTGCTCAAAGAGCCTACAATCTAATAGACAAAAAATAAATAAAGTAAGCAAATCAAATCAATTAATGTGAACGGGAAGGAAGAGAGGAGGGTAGGTGGAGGCGAGTGGTTACAAGTGGTTATGAGTCAAAAGCAATGTTAAAGAGGTGGGCTTTCAGTCTAGATTTAAAGGTGGCCAAGGATGGGGCAAGATGTAGGGGCTCAGGAAGTTTATTCCAGGCGTAGGGTGCAGCGAGACAGAAGGCGCGAAGTCTGGAGTTGGCAGTAGTGGAGAAGGGAACAGATATGAAGGATTTATCCATGGAGCGGAGTGAACGGGAAGGGGTGTAGGGAAGGACGAGTGTGGAGAGATACTGGGGAGCAGCAGAGTGAGTACATTTATAGGTTAGTAGAAGAAGTTTGAACAGGATGCGAAAACGGATAGGGAGCCAGTGAAGGGTCTTGAGGAGAGGGGTAGTATGAGTAAAGCGACCCTGGCGGAAGACGAGACGGGCAGCAGAGTTTTGAACCGATTGGAGAGGGGAAAGGTGACTAAGTGGGAGGCCAGCAAGAAGCAGATTGCAGTAGTCTAAACGAGAGGTGACAAGGGTGTGGATGAGATAAACTTTGGGTCAATTTTGGGTCAATTTTTGCACTTGAGGACACATTGCTTTGCCTAAATCCACAATAAGAGTCAGTGTGCACAGGAAAAGCAAGAAGAAAGAAGAGCAGGGGGCAGGCAGCGAACGCGGCTGCACCGGAGACCGGTGCTGAAGAAGGCTTCGGCTGGCAGGGGTTGGGGACCCCCACCAGCCAAACCAGGGACCCGGATGAAATTTGCGGGGGCCTAGGCCTCCGTGACCCCCTCGTAGCTATGCCCCTAACTTGTTCTTGTGTTCTTTCTTTTAAAATAAGTCATTTCTGTTCTTTGAACCTACACAACTGATCACATTTTCAGTGTCTAAGGAAGAAGCGAGGATTCATGTATCTGCCTCGCAATCCACTGAGGTTGGCTAGCTGGATTATGTAGTGATTTGGTATTTCAGGTTTATTTTCTCTTAAATGTATTTCCTTTATATCTTGCATCTTTTTTGTTTTTTTGTGGTCAGATCTGTAGATGGATATTTACTTCATATTATGATTGAAATATTTGTGGTATTTCCTGTCGCAAAATATTTTTTTGTGTGCGATTGTAATGATATAATAGCTAATAAAAAATAACAACAAAAAGGTTTTACAGAAATCCTTCACTACTGTTCAGGAATACAACAAAGCTGTGTGCAATTGTCTTCTTTTGTGATAAAAAAAAAAACTTGAACCTCCCCCCCCCCCCCCCCCCACACACACACGCATGAATTGGTCTAATATAGTAAGCATTCTTGTACCAAATTATAAATGTATAAATAGTGAGCTTCTACAATGTAAAAGGATGCAATTATGAATTTACAAAACACAGAACATTTTCACAAAAATCTTGTTTTGCTTGAAAAGTTACATATTTTTTACATACTAAATTTTCATGTGAAAAAGCCAAAAACTTGTGGGAAATCCTGCAGATTAGCACAACAGCCAACTAGGAATCTATAAGAAAGATAAGATAAACTGAAATAATCAAGGTAACGTGGGTCTTTTTACTAAACTGCGATATAAAGTAGCCTTAGTTCACCCTTATGAGGGTTTTTACCACATGTTAACACCATTTTTTCCCAGAGCAGTAAAATGGCTGATTTTCCATTAATGGCCATGCGCTAATGTTCCATTAGCATATGACCATTTCAGAAACTTAGTGCACGAGCGCTTGCCGCCACCTATTTTGTAGGCGATCGTTGCAAAAACATCTACTCTCCACCCCTGACATGTCCTCTCCATTTCATAAATAAAATATTTTTTAGCACACAGTTTGCATGCACATATCTCAAGCTTACTGCAGGATGCCTAAGCGTGTTCCGCATTAAGCCCTTTGAAATTGCAGTAACCACACTGTAGCACATACCACAGCATAGTAAAATGACCCCCATATTTGGTATGTGAAGGAAGCCATCTCCGAAGACCCTCACTTAGAAGAGAATGACCAAATTAGACAAACTCTATCTGTCCATCTTTACTATGAAACTTGCTTTGTTTTCTCTCTGCCAGATAAATGGGAAACTAATGGTTTCCAAACTGGCCACATTTTTAACAGTACCAGCGTCACTTCTTGTGAAAAGCCTCCTAAGACATTGGGGCAATCCATAAAAGGTGATGATATCCATTGGCTTTGGGGTGAAGAGAGAGATCATTGTGAAGGAAATCTCACATTACGGACAGGTGAGGTCTCTCCTAGGGAGAGATGACCATTTCTTTTCCATCTGGGTTATTATGTTTACTTGGAGTTTGCAATCAGCTGCAGAGGAGAGAAGCTGGGGAACATTCTACTGAAAGGAAACAGAAAGAATATATGTAAGAACGGCTCCAAATTAAATAAAAACTGAAGTTGGAAAGGAAATTAGGCTGAAGTATATGTCTATATCTGTGTGTGCCCACATGTATATTTGCATGTCTATGTGTATATTTATTTTATTTAGATTTTGCTCACACCTTTTTCAATAGTAGCTCAAGGTGAGTTACATTCAGGTACACTGGATATTTCTCTGTCCCAGGAGGGCTCACAATCTGTGTTTGCACCTGAGGCAATGGAGGATTAAGGGAGTTGCCCAGGATCACAAGGAGCAGCAGTGGGATTGGAACTGGCCACCTCTGGATTACAAGACCAGTGCTCTAACCACTAGGCCACTCCAGCAACAGTTCATGTAGAATCTCAAATAGTAGCAACAGAATTTCAAATAGTAGCCACACTCCATGTAGAATCTCAGGTAATATCAACATTCCATATAGAATCTCAAATAGTAGCAACATTCCATGTAGAATTTCAAATAATATCAACATTCCATATAGAATCTCTAATAGTAGCAACATTCCATGTAGACCAAAATTCCATGTACAATCTCAGATATCAACATTCCATATAGAATCTCAAATAGTAGCAACATTCCATGTAAAATCTCAGATAGTAGCAACAGAATCTCAAATAATTTATATGGAATGTCGCTACTCTTTGAGATGCTGCATGGAATCTTGTCACTCTAAGATTCCAGAATCTTATTTATTTAGACTTTGCTCACACCTTTTTCAGTAGTAGCTCAAGATGAGGTTCATTCAGGTGCACTGGATATTTCTCTGTCCTAATAGGGCTCACAATCTAAGTTTGTACCTGAGGCATTGGAGGGTTAAGTGATTTGCCCAAAATCACAAGGAGCAGCAGTGGAATTTGAACTGGCCACCTCTGGATTTCAAGACCAGTGCTCTAACCACTAGGCCACTCCGTATGTATGTGTTTCTATATATGTATGTATTTCTGTGCGCATATGTGCATGCATGTGTGGGTGTGTGAGTGTGTATATGTGCACCGGCATGTATGTGCATGTACATATGTGTGTCTGTTTCTATATGTGTGCATCTATGTGTGTGTGCATGTGTGTGTCTGTTTCTATATATGTGTATGTATGTATGTATGTTTCTATATGTGTGAATGTGTTTGTGTTTCTATGTGTTTGTGTGCATGTATGTGCAGGTGTGTGAGTATGTATGTGTGTGCATGCATGCATGTTTCTATGTGTGTGTGTGTATGTGTCTATATGTATGTATGCATTTATGTGTGAGTGTGAGAAGATGTGTCTGTGTGTGTGCATTCCTGTGTGCATTTCTATATGTATGTGTGTGTGTGTGTGGATACATGTGTCTATATGCATGCACACACATGTGTGCATAGATTGAAAAACTGAAACCATTTTTTGTTAACACAATAACTGTGCGTAGGAAGGTTATCTTCTCTGGCTCTTCAAATCTCGTCCGGGTTTTGGTTCTCGCTGGCTCTTCCTTGCCTCTAACGCTCCCTCGTTCCCTCTTGAAAATGAGATGGAGAATGCAAAAGCAGCGAGACCTGCTGGCAGCACCTCTGCCCTCCGGTTCCAAGCTGACAAAAATGTCAAGAGGCTGACAGTAAAATATGCGAATCAAATTCTTGCAAACAAGACAAAAACACTGGCCACTTTCACCATTCCAGACTGCAGCTTTACGTCATTGATAATGGTCATGTCTTTGTTATTTTCATAGCATTAGAAGTCCATGTGAAAAACTGACACCAGAGACTTTTCCAGCAACCAAAGCAAAACAGCTGAATTGCAACATGAAACAGTCATAGTATGAAAAGGGAAATGGAGGAAGACATTAAATAAGATTGGAGCTTTTAATTGTTTAACTCTAAAGGGCCAATAGACTAAAATATGTTAATAGCCTCACAAGCTTGAAAGCAAATTATGAGGGTGCTTTCATAACCAGGCATTTAGTCTAAGGCAGTAACAAAGAGCCTACTTCAAGCCTATTAAACAATTCTCCTAGGAATTCATTTTTCTTCCACTGAGAAGGCAGAACTTGATACACCCAAAGAGAGACTTGGTGGAGTCCAATTCTGTTACCCATTTAAATCTAGTGACACCAAATATGAGTTTCTTATTTTATTTTTGACCTAGATATTTTCTCCTGCTTCTTTGAGCCTCTCACACAATCTGGTACTGTGGGATTCATACTGACATAAGGATGTTTCTACCTATTTTTAATCTCTTCTCAACTTATTTTAATTCATTCACACCAGCAACTGTCCTCAGCTGGAGACCGTGCACCAAAGCTGCTTCCATAAAACTTCCCCACTAGGTGTCGCCATTGTGTAATGACTGTGCCTTCCTCCTGTCCAAGGGAAGGAAACCCTACCTCTGCAGCCTCTCCTGCTCTAGTCAACTTAGGGAGTAGAAGACATTAGCCAAGCAGACCCTAAAGTAAGAAATTTTAAGAGTAGAAAGTAATTGTTTGTAAGGCATACCTGGGAAAATACATTAAGGGCCAAAGTCTATAAATGGTACCTTAAAAATCAGTGCCGAAAAAACACATACTTAGCGCAATTCCATATTATATGATTTCTATTTTATAGAAAATGCTCATGCGTCATTCTTGCGACTAAAATTGGTGCACACCCATTTAAACTACCTAAAACCAGACCTATATACCTGCGCAAAGTTGTTTTGAAACGCCCACAACCCGCCCATTCTACACCCATAGCCATGCCTCCTTTACAGCTGTGTGCACCATGTTGTAGAATACACCTAGAAAGTTGTGTGTGTAAATTCTAATTAAAGCTAATTAGATCCGGTCATGAAATGCCTAGCCACCCACCTTGGGTTACCCCATGGCTATTTAGAGGGTCTATCCCCAGCACAGCTTAGGTCCACCTGCTGCTTGTGCTCTACACTAGTACCCTCCTCCCACTGACTAGGTCACACCCATCTCTGAGCGAGTCTCCTGCTCTCAAATTATCCCCAGTTATTTATAGGTTACTGGGGCCACACTCCCAGTGGTCCCACAGTTCCCAGAAAGCACTCACAGACCCAACACACAAACTACCAGGATTCTTTATCAGTCCAGACAGGCAGAATGAACAAACAAATGTGGTTATTTTCAGAACTTGGAACAGTGGACAAAAAAATTGTGCAAATAGCAAACAGTAACAAGTAACTGAAAATAGATCAATTAGAAAACTAACTAAACATTTGCATACTTATAGAAAATACCTGGGGAGATCAGGACATATATAGCTGTTCACTAGTTATCAAATATAACTGCTTTTTACAGGACTTTAGCAAAGATCTCTCTCTCTCTCTCTCTCTCTCTCTCTCTCTCTCTCTCTCTCTCTCTCTCTCTCTCTCTCTCTCTTCTCCCAGGCTGAAACTCAACTCAAAACCAGTAAAATTCAAATGAGATGAGCTCAATCTGGTTGATTGGGCCAATCAGAGCCCAGTCAACAAGATTACAAATATATACTGCTTCTTGCTTCCTGTTTGTGTCAAATTAAAGAAAAAGCACTCAAGGGCCCTTTTACTAAGCCACGTAGGTGCCTACGCACATCCAACATGCATCAATTGAGCCTGCCATGAGTGGGAAAGCGCAGGGTACAAATGTAACAAAAATAAAATAGATACTATTGGAGATTCTACATGGAATGTTGCTACTATTGGAGATTCTACATGGAATGTTGCTATTCCACTAGCCTCACAAATCCAAAGATCAGAACTAAGTGTATGCACACAGTATATAAGTGAATGCCTTTAATGATGCAAATTCACATGTTATTTATATATATATTTTTTTTATATATATATTTTTGGGAGCCCTCGGACGATGCCACTTCAGAGCAATTTCATTAGTTTTTTGCTTAGCGGCCAGGCCTCTCTTCATTGGGTACTCCCTTTAATTAAACCTTAAATAAATGCTGTGGCAAACACACTCCACTGGAGCCCAAAAATATATACGTGCTCAAAATTCAAAAGAAAAATAGAAAAAACTTATCTTGAACATTACTGCATGTCTCTCACTGTTAAAGTCCACTTCGGCTTCCCCTAAATTACGCCGGCGTAATTTAGGGGAAGCCTAAGTGGACTTTAACAGTGAGAGACATGCAGTAATGTTCAAGATAAGTTTTTTCTATTTTTCTTTTGAATTTTGAGCACGTATATATTTTTGGGCTCCAGTGGAGTGTGTTTGCCACAGCATTTATTTAAGGTTTAATTAAAGGGAATACCCAATGAAGAGAGGCCTGGCCGCTAAGCAAAAAACTAATGAAATTGCTCTGAAGTGGCATCGTCCGAGGGCTCCCAAAAAATATATATAAAAATATATATAAATAACATGTGAATTTGCATCATTAAAGGCATTCACTTATATACTGTGTGCATACACTTAGTTCTGATCTTTGGATTTGTGAGGCGTGTGATTACAGTTTCCAAAGATTTCTTGTATTGGAGATATTAGTGGTTTCAGCTATTCCACTAGCAACATTCCATGTAGAAGGCTGTGCAGGCTTCTGTTTCTGTGAGTCTGACATCCTGCACGTATGTGCAGGACGTCAGACTCACAGAAGCAGAAGCCTGCACGGCCACATTGGTGATCTGCAAGGGCCGACTTCTACATGGAATGTTGCTAGTGGAATAGCAACATTCCATGTAGAATCTCAAACAGTAGCAGTGGAGGAGTGACCTAGTGGTTAGGGTGGTGGATTCTGGAACTGAGTTCAATTCCCACTGCAGGCACAGGCAGCTCCTTGTGACTCTGGGCAAGTCACTTAACCCTCCATTGCCCCATGTAAGCCACATTGAGCCTGCCATGAGTGGGAAAGTGCAGGGTACAAATGTAACAAAAAAAAATTTAAACATTTCACTGTAAGTGTAACAAGAAATTTAACAGGACTGTGGTGTCATTTTACTAAGCTGCATGAAAAATGGGCTGCGTTAGTGTAGGCGTGTGTTTTGGGTGCACGCTGATCTATTTTTCAGTGCGTCTGTAAAAAAGGCCTTTTTAAAATTTTTGCCGAAAATGGACGTGCGACAAAATAAAAATTGGCGCGTGTCCATTTTGGGTCTGAGACCTTACCACCAGCCATTGACTTAGCGGTAAGGTCTGTCATGTTAACCATGCGGTAATCACCTACGTGCGTCAAGTCAGAGTTATCGCCCGATTTTCACCCTGCGCCAAAAAATATATTTTTTTTTCTGGCACACTTAACGGACGTACATCAAAAATGAAATTACCACACCGACCACGTGGTAGTTGGGCGGTAACTGCAAATTGACACGCGTTGGGGACGCATAGGCGCTTACGCGGCTTGGTAAAAGGGCCCCTGTATTTTACTAATAGAGGGTGAGCAGCTCATTTTAGTTTCTGTATTTTTCTAACTCAACAAGTACGTCTGCATTTAAGACAATTCATTTAAGAAATGTCACAGACACTTTATTCCGCATTGACCTGCAGTTGTGCATAGATTCCATTTCTAGCCAATCTGGAAGAGTTTTTATTTCCACTTAAATAAATGGATGAACCCCCCCCCCCCCCCCCCCCCCCACACACACACACACACACAGAATTCTAAAATACAAGCTGGCTTTTATTTTGTTGGGCATTTAAAAGCAAATTTAATTTATGTGTAGGCTGTTAGAGGGAAAAAAAAGGAAAATAAAAAAAATATATATGTATATATCATGGATCGTTGAGCTCAAGGCTGTTCCGCAATCCAAAGACAACAACCCATTGCAGTCAAATACACATTTTATGGGCTTTTTGTCTGTTTTGCAATAACATTGGAAAGCATTCTTTAATTAAAATTTAAAACCGTAACTGATTAATTTTCTGTGTAAACATGGAATGTTAGCATTTTGGGGAGATGTCAGTATAAATTTCACTTCTTCTAACATGTTCTGGGAATGAGAAAGAAAGCTGAACAGGAGAAACAAATAAAATTAGATAAATATGTCCACGCAGTTGTAATTCACATGTTATGGATGACAGCAGTTCTGGCCTCTGTTTTGTTGGAAGAGTTGAACTGTTCCTTATTCCTTTTAGGTCATTGAGTGGCTACACGGATGCCCAATACCACTTATATAAAAGTAGGCAGGTATTTTATGCAAAGATCAATAGGCACAAAGATTTTTGTAAAATATGCCTATCTCAAACCTGAAAGTATTGGTCTACCCGTTCAACTCCACTCATTATTTTATAGACCTCTATCATGTCTCCCCTCAGCCGCCTTTTCTCCAAGCTGAAGAGCCTTAGCCACTTTAGCCTTTCCTCATGGGGAAGTCGTCCCATCCCCTTTACATAAGTACACAAGTACATAAGTATTGCAATACTGGGACAGACCAAAGGTCCATCAAGCCCTGCATCCTACTCCAACAGCGACCAATCCAGGTCACAAATACTTGGCAAGATCTCGAAAAAATTCATTTTATGCTGCTTATCCCAGAAATAAGCAGTGGATTTTCCCCAAGTCAATTTAATAATGGTCTATGGAATTTTCCTTTAGGAAGCCGTCCAAACCTTTTTAAAACTCTGCTAAGCTTCTCGCCTTTACCACATTCTCTGGCAATGGATTCCAGAGTTTAATTACACATTGAGTGAAGTAAAATTTTCTCCGATTCGTTTTAAATGTACTACATTGTAGCTTCATCGCATGCCCCCTAGCCCTAGTATTTTTGGAAAGCGTGAACAGACGCTTCACATCTACCCGTTCAACTCCACTCATTATTTTATAGACCTCTATCATATCTCCTCTCAGCCATCTTCTCTTCAAGCTGAAGAGCCCTAGCCGCTTTAGCCTTTCCTCATAGGGAAGTCGTCCCATCCCCTTTATCATTTTCGTCGCCCTTCTCTGCACCTTTTCTAATTCCACTATATCTTTTTTGAGATGCGGCAACCAGAATTAACTATAAGAATAACAATCACCAACAGTGGCAAGGAATTCACTAATTAAAAATGCATTCGGCAAGTTATGAAATTTCAAGTAGTCAGTAACCTATCTGAGTGACTTTGGTAGGGAATTCCGAGTAGCTTAGGGGTCCGTTTACAAAGGCGCACTGAAAAATGGCCTGTTTTGGACGCGCAGAATCATTTTTCAGCACACCTGTAAAAAATGCCTTTTTAAAACTTTTGCCGAAAATAGACATGTGGCAAAATGAAAATTGCCGCACATCCGTTTTGGATCTGAGACCTTACCACCAGCCATTGACCTAGCTGTAATGTCTCACACAGTAACCGGGCAGTAATGGTCTTTGCACATAGAATGATGATTACCACCCACATGGCAGAAAATACAAATATTTTCCGGCACGCCTAGCGGACACACTTCAAAAATGAAATTACCACAAGGGCTATGCAGTAGCTGGGCAGTAACTTAAAACTGACGCATGTTAGGTGCACGTAAGAACCTATGCGGATTGGTAAAAGGGCCCCTTAGTATGTGAAGCTTGTATCATGAATAGATCTGTAACAAAGATTTTTACAACACGGAAAATGGAGGAGAAAATAGTCTCTCGACGTTGGATGAGCATTACATTATTATTATTAGCATTTGTATAGAGCTACCAGATGCATGCAGCGCTGAACACATGACACAAAGAGAGACAGTCTCTGCTCAAAAGAGCTTACAACCTAAATAATACAGACAGACAAGACAGTTACGGGTGAGGGAAGTAATGGGTGAGAAGGGAGGAAGGGACAAGGGGATTGCAATTGTGGATAGGAGCTAAAAGCAGCAGTGAAAAGGTGGGTTTTCAGCATAGATTTGAAAACAGGTAGAGATGGAGTTAGACGTATAGGTCCAGGAAGTCTATTCCAGGCATAAGGTGCCGCGAGAGAAAAGGAGCGAAGCCTGGAGTTAGCAGTGGAGGAGAAGGGGGACGACAAGAGAGATTTGTCCAGTGAGCGGAGTTCACGGGGAGGAATGTAGGGAGAGATGAGAGTGGAGAGGTAGTGCGGGGGCTGCAGAATGGATGCATTTACTCTTTAGGATTTTAGGATTCTAGAATGTTGCTACCCTTTAGGATTCCAGAATGCTGCTACCCTTTGAGATTCCGCGTAGAATCTTGTTATTATTATTATTATTAGCATTTGTATAGCGCTACCAGACGCATGCAGCACTGAACACCTGATACAAAGAGACAGTCCCTGCTCAAAAGAGCTTACAATCTAAATAATACAGACAGACAAGACAGTTACGGGTGAGGGAAATAATGGGTGAGAAGGGAGGAAGGGACAAGGGGAGGGCAATTGTGGATAGGAGCTAAAAGCAGCAGTGGAAAGGTGGGTTTTCAGCATCGATTTGAAAACAGGTAGAGATGGAGTTAGACGTATAGGTCCAGGAAGTCTATTCCAGGCATAAGGTGCCGCGAGAGAAAAGGAGCGAAGCCTGGAGTTAGCAGTGGAGGAGAAGGGGGACGACAAGAGAGATTTGTCCAGCGAGCGGAGTTCACGGGGAGGAATGTAGGGAGAGATGAGAGCGGAGAGGTAATGGGGGGCTGCAGAGTGGATGCATTTATTTATTTATTTATTGCATTTGTATCCCACATTTTCCCACCTCTTTGCAGGCTCAATGTGGCTTACAATACATCATGGATAGTGGAAATAAGAAGACCAATTTACTTCAATTCTTTGAAGGAGTAAACAAACATGTGGACAAAGGGGAACCGGTTGATGTGTATCTGGATTTCCAAAAGGCGTTTGACAAGGTACCTCATGAAAGGCTACAGAGGAAATTGGAGGGTCATGGGATAGGAGGAAATGTCCTATTGTGGATTAAAAACTGGTTGAAGGATAGGAAACAGAGAGAGGGGTTAAATGGGCAGTATTCACAATGGAGAAGGGTAGTTAGTGGGGTTCCTCAGGGGTCCGTGCTAGGACCGCTGCTTTTTAATATATTTATAAATGATTTAGAGATGGGAGTAACTAGCGAGGTAATTAAATTTGCTGATGACACAAAGTTATTCAAAGTCGTTAAATCACGACAGGATTGTGAAAAATTACAAGAGGACCTTACCAGACTGGGAGACTGGGCGGCTAAATGGCAGATGATGTTTAATGTGAGCAAGTGCAAGGTGATGCATGTGGGAAAAAAGAACCCGAATTACAGCTACGTCATGCAAGGTTCCACGTTAGGAGTTACGGACCAAGAAAGGGATCTGGGTGTCGTCGTCGATAACACACTGAAACCTTCTGCTCAGTGTGCTGCTGCGGCTAAGAAAGCGAATAGAATGTTGGGTATTATCAGGAAAGGTATGGAAAACAGGTGTGAGGATGTTATAATGCCATTGTATCGCTCCATGGTGCGACCGCACCTTGAGTATTGTGTTCAATTCTGGTCGCCGCATCTCAAGAAAGATATAGTAGAATTGGAAAAGGTGCAGAGAAGGGCGACTAAAATGATAGCGGGGATGGGACGACTTCCCTATGAAGAAAGATTAAGGAGGTTAGGGCTATTCAGCTTGGAGAAGAGACGGCTGAGGGGAGACATGATAGAGGTATATAAAATAATGAGTGGAGTGGAACAGGTGGATGTGAAGCGTCTGTTCACGCTTTCCAAAAATACTAGGACTAGGGGGCATGCGATGAAACTACAGTGTAGTAAATTTAAAACAAATCGGAGAAAATGTTTCTTCACCCAACGTGTAATTAAACTCTGGAATTCATTGCCGGAGAAAGTGGTGAAGGCGGTTAGCTTAGCAGAGTTTAAAAAGGGGTTGGACGGTTTCCTAAAGGACAAGTCCATAAACCGCTACTAAATGGACTTGGGAAAAATCCACAATTCCAGGAATAACATGTATAGAATGTTTGTACGTTTGGGAAGCTCGCCAGGTGCCCTTGGCCTGGATTGGCCGCTGTCGTGGACAGGATGCTGGGCTCGATGGACCCTTGGTCTTTTCCCAGTATGGCATTACTTACGTACTTATGAGAATAGATATTTGGTATTACAGAAGGATTTGGGGTTGCATGGTAATAGAATACATGATAGTAATATAACAAAAGGCATTATAAAACATTTCTGGATATATGTGGGGAGTATCACGTGTGTTGATCTCTGTGGTATATCTTGTCAAAGAGATGGGTCTTCAGTTGTTTTCGGAAGTTGGTCAGTTCATAGATCGCTTTTAGGTTACGTGGCAGGCCGTTCCAGAATTTAAAGGTCAGTACGAGAAGTTTAAGCTGTACCTTTACATAAAGGTAATTCTAACAAGTATTGCATATAATCAGGTAAAAAAAAATTTGAAATAACATTTGATAAACAAGTACACACGGTTTAAAGGTAATTCTTGCATTTATGGGAAGGAAGCAAGTGTAGTTTGATTAAAAGAGAAGCTGACATTGAATGATACATGACACAGATTTTTCTTTTGTGGAAGCTGTGAGTGACGCATTTCAGCGTGTGTTACATCGAGACTCACCATTCTGTAGCTATATATGTAAACATTTTGAAACAAATGTCAATCAGGAGATCACGACAAAATAACCCCGAAAATATGTGTAGGTGAGAAAGACTAAACACTTCCCCGAGGCAATTTCAAAAATGAAAGCCATTAAGCTCTTGCATCAACTAACTGAAGATTAAGCTGGAGACCCTATTCAGAGCTAGTGGTCGCTTAGAAGACATTGGAAACATTCCTAGGAAAGAAAATAGCAAGGCAAAGCTCCAGCTAAGCTCGATAAAGGCAAGACCAGCTGTAGACAAAAGCAGCATAGCTAGTTCTCATCCAATGTCCAGGTCGACATGGGGACGCTTTTAAATGTTAGTGAATGAAAATATCAGTGGGGCACAAAAAAGGAACAATGACATATGGATTAGAACTAAAAGCCAATCTTTTTTGAATTGAAATGTAACATGAAAGGCAACAGGGGGGGGGGGGGAATATAAGTCAAGAAAAGAATTTAGAAGCTGCTGCATTTGCTCAAGAGCCCTTCTAGCTTTTCATGGCGCTATCTTCTTATATTACAGAGCTACTAAGTTTTACTTTTGCAACAAGAAGATCATAAAGGTCAGATGAACTCTCGTTGTTTAAGGGTCTCATGGTCATGAATAAATATAGCAGTATTACTGGAAAAAAAAACGTTGTCAGTTCACTCTTTGTACATCTGTTGGTTTCATGTTTGGCACCTGAAAGCATTCACATATGGGTGAACAGTTGCTATTTAAGGGTCCTTTTACTAAGGTGCGCTGAAAAATGGGCTGCACTAATGTATATGCACGTTTTGGGCGTGCACAGATCCATTTTTCAGTTCGCCTGTAAAAAAAAAGGCCTTTTAAAATTTTTTTGCTGAACATGGACGTGCGGAAAAATCAAAATTGGCGAGCGTCCATTTTGGGTCTGAGACCTTACCGCCACCCATTGACTTAGCGGTAAGGTCCCATGTGTGAACCGGGCGGTAATCATTGACATGCGTAGAATGACAATTACCAACTGGTTTCCACCGCATGTCAGAAAAGAGAAAATATTTTCCAGTGTGCTTAGCGTACACACGTAAAAACAAAATTACCGCTCGGGACACACGTTAGCCGAGTCAGTAACTACAAATTGACGCACATTGGGTGCATGTAGGTGCCTATCCTTATTTTTGAAAGAGAAGGGCGCCCATCTTCTGACACAAATTGGGAGATGGGCACCCTTCTCTTAAGGTCAGCCAAATTGGCATAATTAAAAGCCGACTTGGCCCTTCCTCAACTGCTTTCCATCGCGGGGATGACCAAAGCTCCTGGAGGTGTGTCGGCAGTGTACCGAAGGCGGGATGGGGGCGTGGTTAACAGATGGGCATCCTCGGCCGATAATGGAAAAAAGAAGGGCATCCCTGACGAGCATTTGGCCAACTTTACTTGGTCCAATATTTTTTCACGTCTAAGCCTCGAAAAGGTGCTCGAACTGACCAGATGACCACCGGAGGGAATAGGGGATCACCTCCCCTTACTCCCCCAGTGGTCACCAACCCCCTCCTACCCAAAAAACCCAAATTAAATAACAATTTTTTCCAGCCTCTGTGCCAGGCTCGAATGTCATACCCAGCTCCATGACAGGGAGCTATGCACCTGGGAGCAATTTGTGAAGTCCACTGCAGTGCCCCCTAGGGTGCTTGGTTGATGTCCTGGCATGTGAGGGGGGGATTAGTGCACTACGATTGCTGGCTCCTCCCACGACCAAATGGCTTGGATTTGGTCGTTTTTGAGTTGGGCGTCCTCGGTTTCCATTATCGGTGAAAACCGAGGTCGCCCATCTCTAAGGTCGGCGATCTCAACATTTAGGTCGACCATCTCTAAGGTTGACCTAAATGTTGAGATTTTGGCATCCCTGAATGTATTATCAAAATGAAAGATGGACACCCATCTTGTTTCGATTATACGGGTTGCCCCACCCCTTTACAGGGCCGTCCTTACAGATGGGTGCCCCCGTTCGATTATGCCCCTCTATGTGGATTAGTAAAAGGGCCCTTAAATTTTTCTGCAACAACTAATTTCCAGCAGTTTGTTACTTTCCATGATCAGCTTAATGCTTGGGGTGCATTGAGTTTGTAAAACTTGTGCATATATGGTTAACATTTATGGCATTTAAAGGTAGGCGATGGCGGGGGCGGGCGGAGGTTGAGAGGGTCGTCAGCGGGTGGGGGGTCAAAGTTGTTTGTGGTGGTACTGGCAGCAGCGGGGGGTGTCGGCAATGGAGGCGGGGGGGGGGTCGGCACCTCGGGCTCTGGACCCCCCTCCTGTCGAAGTCTGGCTACACCCCTGCTATGGATTACATATTGGGGTGTTATATTTTCAAAATCGAGTGATAGTTAAGTGTTCTGTTATGATTGATTTTCTAGGAGACTACCTTGAAACAGCATTATGCGAAACATGGATCTAAGTCGGTGATATTGGGTCTCCACCGTACATCATTCGCTGTTGCTGGAAAGCTAAGTACAAACCTTGAATGTAAAGATAAAATAGGAGAGACTGAGATAAATGATATAAAGAAATGTTACAATGAAAATATAAGTAAAAAATATTCAAAAATTGGGATCGATGAGGATTTCGTTACCGCCTCTTCTCAAAATGCTTGGCTCACAATAGCAATTATAGAGGTTGGTACGATAATCTGAGTCGAGTGTATATTTAAATAAAGAGATTGTTCCTAACCTACGTCGCCTACTAGTGTTGTTCAAGAGCCTACTCCTCCTACTCCCCCTTTCCTCAGATTCTACTTTTCGCAGGAATTTGTGTACCTCCACCCTTGTGGTGGTTTGGCTTGCCTGCGCGACGATAATCTGAGGACCTATAATGAATGCCTCTGAATGTTTGGACTGAATGTTTAGATCTAATGAGGAGATAATCTGAAGCTGAGTATATTGAAAGTGACCTATTATACACTCCCTTCATATCTTTAAGTGTACATTTGCCTTTATATTACTAGAATGGTCATGGGAGCGACATGGGTGGGTCAGGGGCATTCCCAGAATTTAGGCCCCATGTACTAGACTGCCCACATTTCTGTGCCTAACTGCCATGAGTTGGGTGAGCATTTGCGCTAACTTTTGTCAGGCGTAAATACTCACATCCAAAGTTAGGCACAAACCCCCAGATTCTATACAGCATGCCTAGAAATCCATGCCAAAATCCAGGTGCATAATAGCACACATAACTTAATTGGCTTAACAAACTAATCGGTGTTGATAACAGCACTTAACAAGCCATAATTCTGACTTCCACACAGTTAATTTCCAAATCTGTAGAATCCTGATTAAAAAGAAAAAGAAAAAAAAAAACAGACCATTGGCAAATCCCAGCCTCTTCAGTCCTGAGCATATCTATCAGGCCTCTCTAAGGGCTCCTTTTACCAAGCTGTGGTCAAACGTGGCCTTAGACTGCCCTAATATCGATCTTTCTCATGCGCTAAGCCATTTTTACCACTGCTAGAAAACGGACAATTTCCTATTTTTTGAATTAATGGTCACACATGCTAATGTTGCCATTAGCATGTGGCCATAACCAAAAATTAGTATGTGAGCCCTTACCACCACCTATTTTGGGTGGTAAGGGATCATGCTCTAGACCAGTGGCATAGCTACGTGGGGCCACAGGAGCCTGGGCCCCCGTAGATTTGGCCATGGACCCCCCTGCCGATGATTCTCTTGACTCCCCTCCCACTGCCACCCCCCCCCCATTGCCAACCCGCCATAGCTGTCGCCTACCTTTGCTGGCGGGGGACCCCCAACCCCCGCCAGCCAAGGTCGTCTTCTTCCTTCATTCTGTTTCTGAGTCTGACGTCCTGCACATTGTACGTGCAGGACGTCAGACTCAGAAAAAGAATGAAGGAAGAAGGTGACCTCAGATGGCGGGAGTTGGGGTCCCTCACCAGCAAAGGTAGGTAACGGTGGCAGTGGCGGAACGTTGGCAGTGGGAGGGGGGGTCGAGAGGGTCATCGACAGGGGGGGGTCAAAGTTGTTGTTGGTGGTGGTGGCGGTGGGGGGGTCGGCAATGGCGCGGGGTGGGGGGTCAGCAGCGCCAGGGGGGAGGCCTAAAATGTGCCCCCTCACCTCGGGCTCTGGACTCCCTCCTGCCGAAGTCTGGCTACGCCCCTGCTCTAGACCCGTGTTTATCATTTACGGCCCCTTTTATAAAGTAGCGGTAAGCCCAACGCGGGCTTACCGCTTGCTAAAAAGGAAGAACCATGGGGCTACCGCAGCAGCCCCGGCAGGAGTTCCCGTCATATCCAGCACTACAAAAATATATATATTTTTGTAACACCGGCGTGTACCCGGTGGTAATCAGGCAGTGCCACTTGCAGCCTGGTTACCACCGGGTTTGTGTAGGAGCCCTTACCGCCACCTCAATGGATGGCGGTAAGGGCTCCTCCCCAAAATGGCCACACGGCAGGTGCTTCAGTTGCTGAATGACCAATTCTTTAAAAAAATGAAAGACCTACCTTTTACCCACTACGGTAAAAGGAGGCCTTGGCGTGTGTGAAAAATATTCACCAACACCAGCACAGGCCCCCTTTTGCCACAACTTGGACCCTTAGGGCCCTGATTGCTGAGATGCGCTCGTGTTTTTAGTGAGTGCTAATTTTTAGCGCATACGAAAAACTCTAGCTTGCCTACAGTGCAGCTTAGTAAACAGGGCCCTTAGTATTGCACCGATGCAGCTGTGCTAACCGATTCACACTGTCATGCCTACTCTCTGCCCCCAGGCACAGCCCCTCTGAGAAAAATTCTGCAAAAAATACGTTGAAACCGAGCAGAGAGGGTAAACAGTATACATGGAAAGTGCACAAACAAAAAAAAGCAACACTGGGCCTTCAAGACTGAGACAATAGTATTTTACTATTTGCTAACAGAGGAGAGTTGTTTTCCAATATCGAGGCTGTCCATTCCGACAGGCAAGTTTGGCTTTACAGATTTATCTACGTCTGTTTTCGGAGGCTTTGGACACATATATATATTTTAAACAATTCACATCCAAACGCTGACCCCTGAGGCAAGCGTTGTTTTACGCCGAAACACGGCCCGTGTCGGGTCACTTGTCAATAAAATACTCCTATTGTCTCAGGCTTGAAGGCCCAGTGTTGCTTTTTTTGTTTGTGAAAAAATATGTTGCACGTGGTTTGTTTGCACACATATGAAACTTAACGCAGGACACCTCAATGCGTCCCGCAGGAAGCCCTTTTAAGCTGCAGTCAGCATGATCTAGCGCTTACCACAGCTTAGCGAAAAAAAAAAAAAAGCCCTAAATTTTTGGGTACTAGTTTCATTCCTATTTCACTTAAGACAATCTGGCTGTAGCCCCTACTCTGAAATATGAAACAAAATAATACATCGTTGAAGAAAATGACCTGATTTGGGGCTAGGTAACATTCTATCTTATATTTACGGCCCTGGGCATCATGTGCCATTGAACCATAATAAAAATAATATACACTATTGTTTGTGTTCATCTTTTATTAAGGCAAAAAAGGAAACAGCAGATTTGTAAAGATTAAACTTAACATAATTCAGAAACAATGGGCTAATTATCTTACCTTATTTGACAGCTAATTATCATGTCAACCTTTCAACTGAGCAGATGATGAGTGTCTAGTAATCAATCGTTTACAATACGTTTTGCTCTCTACGTGGCCACTGTTCCGTAGGAATATCAATAAACTCACAGCAGTGTTCAGTCTTCCAGAAGTGGAGCGGAGTGGCCTAGTGGTTAGGGTGGTGGACTTTGGTCCTGGGGAACTGAGGAACTGAGTTTGATTCCCGCCACAGGCAGCTCCTTGTGACTCTGGGCAAGTCACTTAACCCTCCATTGCCCCATGTAAGCCGCATTGAGCCTGCCATGAGTGGGAAAGCGCAGGGTACAAATGTAACAAAAATAAATATATAAATAAATACATGATCTGGAGGAGGTAAAATGTGAGGAATGCAACGAAGAAGTTGTTCCATTCAATGTGGAAACTCAAAAGCAGTGGGGGGGGAGGGGTGGAGGGGCGGTCCGCCCCGGGTGCATGCGCTCGGGGGGGGTGCCGGCCCGCTGGTTCCCTGCTCCCTCTGCCCCGGAACAGGTTACTTCCTGTTCCGGGGCAGAGAGAGCAGGGAACCAGCAGGGCCGACGCAGCTCCAAGTGACGTGCACTCAGGGCGGATCGGCCATCCCGCAGGTAAGAATGCAGTCGGGGGGGGGGGGGTGCGCTCCGGAGGGGGGGGTGCGCTGCAGAGGGGGGGGGGTCGCGCTGTGCTGCACCCAGGGAGGGGTGCGCAGCGGCGACCCGCCCCCGGGTGCCATTAGCCCTCGCTACGGCACTGCTCAAAAGAGTAAAACCTTTCTTCCCAAGGGATATTTTTTGCAGCCTGGTACAATCAATGGTGCTAAGTCATCTAGACTACTGCAATGCACTTTATGCTGGCTGTAAAGAGCAACTTATCAAAAAACTTCAAACAGCCCAAAACACTGCAGCCAGACTCATATTTGGAAAAACGAAATACGAAAGTGCCAAACCCCTAAGAGAAAGACTACACTGGCTCCCACTTAAAGAGCATGTTGCGTTCAAGGTCTGCATTCTGGTTCATAAAATCATTCACGGAGATGCCCCGGCCTACATGTCAGACCTTATTGACTTGTCACCCAGGAGCGCTAAAAGATCAGCGTGCACATTCCTGAATCTTCAGTTCCCCAGCTGTAAAGGACTCAAATGTGTCTAGCTTTTGCTACATGAGCACGGAGCTATGGAATGCATTGCCACTTAACCTGAAAACAATTTACGACCTAATCAACTTTCGTAAATCACTGAAGACTTATCTCTTCAACAAGGTATACCACAATGATCCATAATAGGAACTGTAACACATCACCACTTACCTGATATTTGAATGTTATCTCTCTATACCTGATTGCTTAATTTTATTATGTTATCCATGTTCTTTATGTAATACCAATTGTATCTTTTACTCTGGAATGGCGAATGTCATGAAGGAACATTGTAAGCCACATTGAGCCTGCAAATAGGTGGGAAAATGTGGGATACAAATGCAACAAATAAATCCTATATAATAAAACGCACCTCCAACATTCTGAAGCTGACTGCATGGCTGAGGCATTCCTGCTCGCTGTATCCATCCCCTCAATTGACATCACGTACTTCCGGGTTCGTCACAAGCAGAAGTGACCAACCACACGAGGTTTCTCGTCTTCAGAATGTTGGAGGTGCATTCTATTAAATAGGATTGGTCAGTTCCTTGAAGCACAGCCAGAGCTCAGCGTCCTGCACAGTAACGCTCAGACACCAGAGAGAGGGGGGGGGGGCCTGACACCAGAGAGTGTAGGGGGGGGGAAGTATCTCTGTCACACACACTCTCTCTCTCTCTCACACAGTCAATGTCTTTCTCTCTCTCACTCTCACACACTGTCTCTCACACACTCTATGTCTCACACTGTATCACATTCACTCTCTATGTGTCACAAAGTCTCTCACACACTCTCTTGGTCTCATACACTCAGTCTCATAGAGAGTCTGTGTCTCACTCTCTCTCTCTCTCTCTCTCTCTCTCTCTTGCACACACTGTATCTGTGTGAAACACACACTCTTTCTCTCTCACACTGTGTCTCACATATGCACTTGCACACACTCTCATTCTCACACACACACTCTCTCTCTCACAGACACACATAGTAACATAGTAGATGACGGCAGAAAAAGACCTGCATGGTCCATCCAGTCTGCCCAACAAGATAACTCATATGTGCTAATTTTGTGTATACCCTACTTTGATTTGTACCTGTGTTCTTCAGGGCACAGACTGTATAAGTCTGCCCAGCACTATCCCCACCTCCCTACCACCAGCCCCGCCTCCCACCACCGGCTCTGGCACAGACCTTATAAGTCTGCCCAGCACCAGCCCTGCCTCCCACCACCGGCTCTGGCACAGACCGTATAAGTCTGCCCAGCACCAGCCCTGCCTCCCACCACCAGCTCTGGCACAGACCGTATAAGTCTGCCCAGCACTATCCCTGCCTCCCAACCACCAGTCCCGCTTCCCACCACCGGCTCTGGCACAGACCGTATAAGTCTGCCCAGCACTATCCCCGCCTCCCAACCACCAGCCCTGCCTCCCGATCTTGACTAAGCTCCTGAGGATCCATTCCTTCTGCACAGGATTCCTTTATGCTTATCCCACGCATGTTTGAATTCACTCTCTCTCTCACACACACACACACTCGCACATTCACTCTCTCTCACACACAGTCACTCTCACATACTCTCTCAAACATACACACTCCGAGGAAAACCTTGCTAGCGCCCGTTTCATTTGTATCAGAAACAGGCCTTTTTTACTAGTAAATAAATAAATATATGGCACTTGAAAATTCCATGTGGAAAAAAAATACACCTAGTCATACTCTGTAAAATACGCTTATATTTTATCGAGAAAGGCTTAAATTTCCTTGCGGTATATAGAATACGCTGACCGCCTCTCCCTGTGACCAAATTTAGTTGTGCAGAACACACATCTAATATAATAAAAAGGGGTTATTTGTGCCACTCTGTAAAATGTCCCGACATGGCCATGTTTCGCCTCACTAGAGGCTGCGTCAGGGGCTAGAACAGCCATTGTGGTCCCAAAGGGCACATTCATGCAATAGAGTAAAATCCAATGAAAGCAGCAACAATCAGCCTTGAATGAGAGAGACAGTTGTGTTTCTATCAACCCTGCGAGCTGCAAAGCTGATTGTTGCTGCTTTTTATCATATTAGACGTGGGTTCTGCTCTTCTTCGGACTGCTTTCTGCACTGCAGAACATTTCGTTCCTCTTCTGGTGTTTCCAAATGTAGTTGTGGCCATTTATGCCACATTTTACTTGGCATAAACCCCGATGCCTACAGTAAAGTGGAGGAGTAGCCTAGTGGTTAGTGCACTGGACTTTGATCCTGGGGAACTGGGTTTGATTCCCACTGCAGCTCCTTGTGACTCTGGGCAAGTCACTTAACCCTCTGTTGCCCCTGGTACAAAATAAGTACCTGAATATATGTAAACCGCTTTGAATGTAGTTGCAAAAACCTCAGAAAGGTGGTATATCAAGTCCCAGTTCCCTTTCCCTGTTTGAGATTCTAGATGGAATGTTGCTACTATTGGAGATTCTAGATGGAATGTTGCTATTATTGAGATTCTGTTGCTACTATTTGAGATTCTACATGGATTGTTGCTATTCCACTAGCAACATTCCATGTAGAAGCCTGCCCTTGCAGATCAGCAACGCGGCCGCGTAGGCTTCTGTTTCTGTGAGTCTGACGTCCTGCATGGAATGTTGCTAGTGGAGGAGTAGCCTAGTGGTTAGTGCAGTGGACTTTGATCCTGGGGAACTGAGTTTGATTCCCACTGCAGCTCCTTGTGACACTGGGCAAGTCACTTAACCCTCCATTGCCCCTGGTACAAAATAAGTACCTGAATATATGTAAACCGCTTTGAATGTAGTTGCAAAAACCTCAGAAAGGCGGTATATCAGGTCCCATTTCCCTTTCCCTTCCCCTAAATTAGGCACAGAGCGAATGTATTATATAACAAAGCGCACATAAGAACACAAGAGAACATAAGATTAGCCATACTGGGTCAGACCAATGGTCCATCTGGCCCAGTATCCTGTTTCCAACAGTGGCTAATCCAGGTCACAAGTACCTGGCAGAAACCCAGATGGTGGCAACATTTCATACTACAAATCCCAGGGCAAGAAGTTGCTTCCTATGTCTGTCTATGGACTTTTCCGCCAGGAATTTGTCCAAACCTTTTTTAAACTCGGATATACTAACCGCTGTTACCACATCCTCCGGCAAAGAGTTCCAGAGCTGAGCTATTTTTATTTATTTATTTATTGCATTTGTACCCCACATTTTCCCACCTATTTGCAGGCTCGATGTGGCTTTCAAGCACCTGTTATGGCATCGCCATTCCAGGAAATGAATACAATTGGTGTTACAGGAAGATTCTGGATGAAGAAAGAAAAGGTCTAAGCAAAGTTATAGAAAGATAAATATCGGAATAGGGTGAAGTTGTGAGGTGTTGTGATTAGCTATGGGATCCCATTGTAGGCCTTGTTGAAGAAATAGGTTTTCAAAGATTTACGAAAGGTAGTTGTTTAAAAAGTATTTCCATGTAACTTCCTTGAGTGTCCCCTAGTCTTTGTACTTTTAGAACGAGTAAAAAATTGATTTACTTCTACTCGTTTTACACCACTCAGGATTTTGTAGACCTCAATCATATCTCCCCTCATCCATCTCTTTTCCAAGCTGAAGAGCCCTAACCTCTTTAGCCTTTCCTCTAGAAGCGGAGTTCCACCCCCTTTATCATTTTGGTTGCTCTTCTTTGAACCTTTTCTAATTCTGCTATATCTTTTTTGAGATACGGCGACCAGAACGGAACGCACTACTCAAGGTGAGGTCGCACAACGGAGCGATACGGAGACATCCTGTTTGCTTTTTTGGCTGCCGCTGCACATTGAGTAGAAGATTTCAGCGTATTATCTAGATCATCTTCTTGGTTGCTGACCCCCAAGGTGGACCCTAGCATCAGGTAACTATGATTCGGATTATTCTTTCCAATGTGCATCACCTTACATATGTCCACATTAAATTTCATCTGCCATTTGGATGCCCAGTCTTCCAATTTCCTAAGGTCTTCCTGCAATTTTTCACAGTCCACACGTGTTTTAACAAACTTTAATAGTTTTGTGTCATCTGCAAATGTACTCACCTCAATCGTCGTTCTGATTTCCATATTATTTATAGATATGTTAAATAGCACTGGTATCAGTACTGATTCCTGCGGCACTCCACTGTTCCCCCTCGTCCATTGAGAGAAATGGTAATTTAGCCCTACCATCTGTTTTCTGTCCAATAACCAATTCCTAATCCACATCAGAACCTTGCCTCCTATCCTATCACTCTTTAATCTTCTCAGGAGTCTTTCATGAGGAACTTTATCAAAAGCTTTCAGAAAATCTAGATACACTACATCAACTGGCTCACCTTTATCCACATGTTTATTCACACCGTCAAAGAAATGAATCAAATTGGTGAGACAAGACTTCCCTTGATTGAACCATTGTTGACTCTGTCCCATTAAACCATGTTTGTCTATGTGTTCCGTAATTCTATTCTTTATAACATTTTCCACTATTTTGCCTGGCACTGACATCAGGTTTACCAGTCTGTAATTTCCCAGATTACCCCTGGAACTCTTTTTAAAAATCGGCGTTACATTGGCCACCCCTCCAATCAACATGTACTATGAACAATTTTAACAACAGTTTACATATTACTAACAATTTCATGCTTGAGTTGTTTGAGTACCCTTGGATGTATGCCATCTGGTCCAGGTGATTTACTACTCTTTAATTTGCCCATTTGGCTCAGTACATCTTCCAGGTTCACTGAGATTTCTTTCAGTTCCTCTGCATCATCACCCTTGAAAACCATTCCCGGTATAGGCAGATCTCTTATATTTTCTTCCGTAAAAACCGAAGCAAAGAATTCATTCAGTTTCTCTGCTATGGCCTTGTCATTCCTAAGTGCCTTTTTTGCTCCTTTGCGATTTTAGAAATCCCAATGCACCACCATGGCCATGCCCCCTTTTCAACTTTGTGACTTAGAATTTAAGTGCATGACATTACAGAATACACTTAGCAAGTTGTGTGCGTAAATCTTAATTAATACCAATCAGTGCTGATAATTGCTTGTTAATATCCAATTGACAGTGCTGATTAGCTAGTTAACTAATTAATTTACGTGCACTGTTATAGAATACGCTTTGATTTCCGTGTGGAAATTAAGGTGTGATATTTAGAATCATGGGTTTGGTGTGTGTCAGGCTTCTCATGGAAGCACAGGGTTTGTGAGCCCTTGGACCATTGCCGTGGAGCAGCAGTGGCAGGCAAAACCACCCCCAAACCAGAATGTTTCAGGGTCTATTTGGCCTCTCGTGGTGTAGGTTGTGTGTACTTGCTTGAATGAGCGTCAGCGTGCACAGGACAGGAGGAGCAAGAAGAGCAGGGCAGGAGCACAGCTGTGCCTGAGACGGCGCTGAAGAAGGCTTCGGCTGGTGGAGGTTGGCGACCCCCGTCTGCAAAGGTATTTGCGAGGTGAGGGGGTGCGAGAAGGCAAGGAGGGGCGTGAGGAGGCATGAGGGGGGTGCGAGGAGGCACAAGGGAGGTGAGGCGAAGCTTTGAGTCGTGGCGGTGATGGGGGGGGGGTGGCGCTCAAAATGTGCCCCCAACCTCGGGCTCTGGCCCCCTCCCACCGTAAGGTCTGGCTATGCGCCTGAATGCTACCCATGCATTAGCTCTTCCGCGCCTTTGTGAAAGGGTCTCTATGTGCGCTGACCTCCACGTGCAACATTAGTCACCGTGCGCTGACCTCCACGTGCAACATTAGTCACCGTTTATAGAATCAAGGGGTAAATTAAAATGAATTAAATGATCATTCCTAGAAATGACATGAAACAAACATTTTCAGGCTGTCCTTCCCTAATGCCTATATTCAGCTTACCCTTGCTATACACTGCTTTGGGTGAATTTCTTCAAAAAGATGGTAAATATATTCTAATAAATAAATAAGGGCACTGTGCACCTGAAGCATCCTTTAGCATTTTACAAGTCAAGTTGTCTTCATCCCCGAGTATTTTCCGCAGCAAGCCAGTTAAATGTACTTTAAAGTGCAACCAACCAACAGCTCCCTCCTTCCCTCTGTTAGTTTTATTGCAGGCTTATCATTTAAACATCATGTCATCATTCCTTCTTTGTGCTAGCACTTGATATTTACTTAAGAAGATGCTCATCTAGAATTGAACAGCCTTTCTTCTGCCTTTGCTGTGCGTCCAGCTGGAGAAGGAGAGATAGGGACCAGAGAGAGGATCAGAGCTACAAAGCCCAAGGGAGGTATTTCCTGTCAGTGAGATTACAATAGCTGTCAACCCACTGATCAAAAAAGGAGGGAAGTGGTGCCTGGAGGAAGGGGTTCCACAGATGTGACGTGGTGGGTTTTTGTTGTTGTTGATTTGATTTGATTTTTTTTGTTTTTATGAATGCTTTGTTTTTTTAAGGGCCCTTGTACTAAGCTTGCGTAAGCGTCTACGCACATGCCCAAAACAGGCAAAAATGGAGTTACCACCCGACTACCGCGTGGCTCTTGCGGTACTTTCATTTTTGGAGCGCGTCCGATACGCGCGTCTGAAAAATAATTTTTTATTCTCGTGCGCGTGTAATGGACGTACGCCGAGACGCATTTGACACGCGTAGGTGATTACCGCCTGGATTCTTTACCGCTAGGTCAATGGCTGGCAGTAAGGTCTCAGACCCCAAAATGGACGCACGGCAATTTTGATTTTGCCGCACATCCATTTTCGGCAACAAAAAAAAAAGAAAAGGCCTTTTTCACAGGTGCGCTAAAAAAATGGATCGGCGTGTGCCCAAAAACCCGCGCCTAGACTACTGCAAGCCATTTTTCTGCGCACCTTAGTAAAAGGACCCCTAAGTTTCAAGGAAAGAGAGCAGTTTTTAAACCGACATGGACACACGTCCTCGAATCGGGGCACTGTGTATGCACAGACTGGGTGGCAGTAAGGTCTCAGACTCAAAATGGACGCACGGCAATTTTGATTTTGCCGCACATCCATTTTCGGTGCGCTAAAAAATTGATCGGCGTGTGCCCAAAAACCCGCGCCTAGACTACTGCAAGCCATTTTTCTGCGCACCTTAGTAAAAGGACCCCTAAGTTTCAAGGAAAGAGAGCAGTTTTTAAACCGACATGGGCACACGTCCTCGAATCGGGGCACTGTGTATGCACAGACTGGGTGGCAGTAAGGTCTCAGACCCAAAATGGACGCACGGCAATTTTGATTTTGCCGCACATCCATTTTCGGTGCGCTAAAAAATCGATCGGCGTGTGCCCAAAAACCCGCGCCTAGACTACTGCAAGCCATTTTTCTGCGTACCTTAGTAAAAGGGCCCCTAAGTTTCAAGGAAAGAGAGCAGTTTTTAAACCGACATGGACACACATCCTCGAATCGGGGCACTGTGTATGCCCAGACTGGGTGGCAGTAAGGTCTCAGACCCAAAATGGACGCACGGCAATTTTGATTTTGCCGCACATCCATTTTCGGTGCGCTAAAAAATCGATCGGCGTGTGCCCAAAAACCCGCGCCTAGATTACTGCAAGCCATTTTTCTGCGCACCTTAGTAAAAGGGCCCCTAAGTTTCAAGGAAAGAGAGCAGTTTTTAAACCGACATGGACACACGTCCTCGAATCGGGGCACTGTGTATGCACAGACTGGGTGGCAGTAAGGTCTCAGACCCAAAATGGACGCACGGCAATTTTGATTTTGCCGCACATCCATTTTCGGTGCGCTAAAAAATCGATCGGCGTGTGCCCAAAAACCCGCGCCTAGACTACTGCAAGCCATTTTTCTGCGTACCTTAGTAAAAGGGCCCCTAAGTTTCAAGGAAAGAGAGCAGTTTTTAAACCGACATGGACACACATCCTCGAATCGGGGCACTGTGTATGCCCAGACTGGGTGGCAGTAAGGTCTCAGACCCAAAATGGACGCACGGCAATTTTGATTTTGCCGCACATCCATTTTCGGTGCGCTAAAAAATCGATCGGCGTGTGCCCAAAAACCCGCGCCTAGATTACTGCAAGCCATTTTTCTGCGCACCTTAGTAAAAGGGCCCCTAAGTTTCAAGGAAAGAGAGCAGTTTTTAAACCGACATGGGCACACGTCCTCGAATCGGGGCACTGTGTATGCACAGACTGGGTGGCAGTAAGGTCTCAGACCCAAAATGGACGCACGGCAGTTTTGATTTTGCCGCACATCCATTTTCGGTGCGCTAAAAAATGGATCGGCGTGTGCCCAAAAACCCGCGCCTAGACTACTGCAAGCCATTTTTCTGCGTACCTTAGTAAAAGGGCCCCTAAGTTTCAAGGAAAGAGAGCAGTTTTTAAACCGACATGGACACACATCCTCGAATCGGGGCACTGTGTATGCACAGACTGGGTGGCAGTAAGGTCTCAGACTCAAAATGGACGCACGGCAATTTTGATTTTGCCGCACATCCATTTTCGGTGCGCTAAAAAATCGATCGGTGTGTGCCCAAAAACCCGCGCCTAGACTACTGCAAGCCATTTTTCTGCGCACCTTAGTAAAAGGACCCCTAAGTTTCAAGGAAAGAGAGCAGTTTTTAAACCGACATGGACACACGTCCTCGAATCGGGGCACTGTGTATGCCTAGACTGGGTGCACAGTGCAGGAGGCTGTGCCCCATCCACTTTCATTTCAATGTGCCTGGAGACAGACTAGTTGGGAACACAAAGCTGGTATTCCAGCAAAATGAGAAATCACAATTTTTTGTAAAAAGTGTTTATGAATAATGGAACATTTCATATCCATCTGGTTTTGAAGGCAATTTTTTTTTCCTTTCCTTTCTCTTTTTTTTTTTTTTTTTAGATCTCACAGCCAATTATACTGCATGCTTGAATGATAACTGGTTCTTTCCTCAGGCTCATTCTGCTCTGCAATTTCTACACTGATAGTTGTTACCAACCTCTGAGGTTAGTAGCCATATGGTAGTCCAATATGGCACTTTATACTACACTTGTTATGTGCTTTGCACTCTACCATCTCTCAGCAATCGTAAATCCACATTGTAGTAGGCAGTGTAAGAAACCCGGAGTCAATTTAAATGCTTTTCATTGCCAGCACAGGCTGCTAATTTAATTTTAGGAACATTACAGAATGTTTTGTTCAGGAGTTTTGTCACCAATCAGATTCAGGCTTCTGGCAAGTAATTCCCAATGTTTGTGGAACAATAACACTTTGTTAAAAGGTATACAATCAGAGACGGGTACTCTGTTGATACACTACACTGGCAATTGTCGGATATTTCAAAGCCTTATATATGAAAATTTCTCTTGCTGAGCAGGCAACATGTTTTCAAGGACAGCTAGTTAGCCTAGGCACTGCCATGGAACTGTGCGCTTCAGAAATCATGGGCCCCTAAATTGAAATGACCACAAGGGCCACACGGTAACCATGCGGTAACTCCAATTTGGCCCATGTTCAGCACGCGTAGGCGCCTACACGCCTGGGTCAGGGCCGGGGCAAGGCCGCCCCCGTTGCCACCGGCCCCACCGAGGTCGCCGCTCCCCCCCTCCAACTGCCCCCCTCCAAATTGGAGTTACTGCACAGTTATCATTTGGCCCTTGCGGTAATTTCAATTTTGGCGTGCGTCCACTACACGCGTCTGAAAAATATTTTTTTTATTTTCTGGTAAACGTAATGGACACGTGCCAAATGGCATTTCATGCACTTAGGTCATTACCGCCGAGATTCTTTACCACTAGGTCTATGGTTGGTGGTATGGTCTCAGACCCAAGATGGACGTACGGCAATTTACATATTGCCAAGTGTCCATTTTCGGCAAACAAAGAGGCCTTTTTTACAGGCACGCTAAAAAAATGGATCAGTGCGCACCCAAAACCTGTGCCTACCATTTTTCAGTGCACTTTTATAAAAGAACCCCGAAGAGAGGTTTAAGGTATCAAGGAGTGGCTGCTTCCTGCTTTGTAAGCCTCTACCTGTGTGAAAACCAAATAACCCTTAATACCCTACAGCTAGATGGCATTATTCATGGAGCCTAGTGAATTGATTTCCTGAGTTTATTTATTTTATTTATTTATTGTATTTGTACCCCACATTTTCCCACCTTTTTGCAGGCTCAATGTGGCTTACAGAGTATGGAAATGAGAACGTCATTACATGACTTAAGAAAACAGTCGATCATAAGCTGAGGTGAAAGAGGAATTTAGGTAGAAGGTGTTAGGTAAGGTCGTGTGAGAGGTGTTTTTTGGTGTACTTGGGTGGTTTAAGGAATGATTTGTTTCATTGAGGGTGACTTTTGTAGGCTCTGTTGAAGAGATGTGTTTTCAAAGCTTTGCGAAAGCTGGTTAGATTGGTCATGGTTTTTAGGGCCATGGGTAGTGCGTTCCAAGACTGTGTGCGTTTGTACGCAAAGGTAGTAGCATAAGCCTGTTTGTATTTCATTCCTTTACAGCTAGGGAAGTTCAGGTTGAGGAATTTGCGGGCCAATTTTTTGGCATTCCTGGGCGGTAAGTCCACAAGGTTTAACATATAGAGTGGGGCATCTGTGTGAATGATTTTGTGTACGGTCGTGCAGATCTTGAACTCAATTCGTTCCTTGAGCGGGAGCCAGTGCAGTTTCTCTCTGAGGGGTTTTGCACTTTCGTATTTAGGTGTTCCAAAAATGAGTCTGGCTGCGGTGTTCTGGGCTGTTTGGAGTTTTTTGATGGTCGGTTCTTGGCAGCCTGAGTTGGTGTGCTATGATCCCTTTTGCCCTGTGACTTATTCTGCCTTCTAGGAAGTAGGTCTTAGTACAGCTTCAGGTATAAGGAGCCTTGGTTTTTGTGGGAATGTGTCTCCTCTGCCTGGATTGAGATTTCTCAGATCTGTGCATGGATAAGGGGGTGTAAAACTATTATCCCAACATACAACAGTTTTCTGAACTCTATAGACAACCCTCATGCACTCCAAGTTGTATTTATTTATTTATTAATTACATTTGTATCCCACATCTTCCCACCTATTTGCAGGCTCAATGTGGCTTACATAGTGCCGGAGAGGCATTTGCAGACTCCGCTGTGAACAAATACAAAGTGATGTTGTGGTAAGATAGAGTTCATGTGGCACAACCACATTAGGGAATCGTACAGCGGAAGAATTGAGTTATGTCCATTACGTTTTTTAGTTTTGTTGTGTTGCAGAGATCAGGCATTTAAGCTGGATCGGTGGGGTATGCCTTTTCGAACAGGTTGGTTTTTAGCAGTGGCGTACCAAGGGGGGGGGGTGGTGGGGGCAGTCTGCCCCGGGTGCACGCCACTGGGGGGGTGCCGCGCGCCTGTCGGCTCTTCGTTTTCATGCTCCCTCTGCCCCGGAACAGGTTACTTCCTGTTCCGGGGCAGAGGGAGCATTGAAATGAAGAGCTGACAGGCGTGTGCCCCCCCCCCCCCCCAGCGGCGTGCACCCGGGGGGGTTCTTTCGCCGGGGGGGTCGCGCTGCACCCAGGTTCTTTCGCTGGGGGGGTCGCTGCACCCGGGGGACAGGGCGCATCGGTGATCCACCCTGGGTGTCAGCGCCCCTAGGAACGCCACTGGTTTTTAGTGATTTCCGGAAGTTCAGGTGGTCATACGTCGTTTTCAAAGCTTTTGGTAGTGCGTTCCACAGTTGTGTGCTTATTTCAGCAAGACACCTTTTTTGATTAAATTTATAAACTTCACTGTACACAATAACATAAAAGAACTTGTAGACAGGGGTATAAACAGTCAAGTAATTAAAGACATCTCAAAAAAGATATAGTGGAATTAGAAAAGGTGCAGAGAAGGGAAACGGAAATGATAAAGGGGATGGGACGACTTCCCTATGAGGAAAGGCTAAAGCGGCTAGGGCTCTTCAGCTTGGAGAAAAGGCGGCTGAGGGGAGATATGATAGAGGTCTATAAAATAATGAGTGGAGTTGAACGGGTAGATGTGAATCATTTTGTTCACTCTTTCCAAAAGTACTAGGACTAGGGGGCAAGCGATGAAGCTACAAATAACTGTAAATATAACACATCACCACTTTACCTTCTATTCTGAATTGTTTTCTTCCGATATCTGTTTGCTTAATTCTATTATGTCATCCATGTTATCTCTGTAACTCCTATTGTTATCTTTTACTCTGGCATGGCGAACGCCATAACGGAACATTGTAAGCCACATTGAGCCTGCAAACAGGTGGGAAAATGTGGGATACAAGTACAACAAATAAATAAATAAATAGTAAATTTAAAATAAATAGGAGAAAATGATTCTTCACTCGACGTGTCATTAAACTCTGGAATTCGTTGCCAGAGAGTTTGGTAAAGGCGGTTAGTTTAACGTGGGTTTAAAACAGGTTTAGATGGCTTCCGAAAGGAAAGGTCAATAGAACATTATTAAAATGGACTTATGGGGAAATCCACTGCTTATTTATGGGCTAAGCAGCATAAAATGTATTGTACTTTTTGGGGATCTTGCCAGGTATTTGTGACCTGGATTGTCCACTGTTGGAAACAAGATGCTGGGCTTGATGGACCTTCGGTCTGTCCCAGTATGGCAATACTTATGTACTTATGTACTTATAAAGACAAAGGTATGTAGCATTAACATTAAAACATAAGTGTTGCCATACTGGGGCACAGGGGCGTATCTGAGGTTCGGCGGTAGGGGGGGCAGGGGCTAGAGTGAGGGGGCACATTATAACCCCCCTACCGCTGCCGCCCCCCCACCACCGCCGTCGTCGTCGTCAACCCTCCCCCCTACCACCGTTAACCCTCCCCCGCCTACCGGCAACCCTTTCCCCGCCTACCGCCGTCACCTACCCCGAGGTCCGCTCCTGCCGGCTTTTTAAACTATTACTTCAGCTGGCGGGGGACCCCAACCCCCGCCAGCCCAGCCAAGGTCTTCCTTCTTCATCCTCGTGCTGTTAAAGCTGCATGATGCATCCTTGGTGCACGTTGGTGCTGCGACGTCAAACTCCGTCCAACTGGAAGTCAAGGATGCATCATGCAGCTTTAACAGCACGAGGATGAAGAAGGAAGACCTCGGCTGGGCTGGCGGGGGTTGGGGTCCCCTGCCAGCTGAAGTAATAGTTTAAAAAGCCGGCAGGAGCGGACCTCGGGGTAGGTGACGGCAGTAGGCGGGGAACGGGTTGGCGGTAGGCGGGGGAGGGTTAACGGTGGTAGGGGGGTCCAGGGCGAAATCTGCAGGGGCCCAGGCCCCTGTGGCCCCACGCAGATACGCCCCTGCTGGGGCAGCCTGAATGTCCATCCAAATAGGTTCTCTGGTGACACACTAGATAGAGAACAGGATGGGTGGGCCAATATGCTTATGCTTTTGTTTAGTAATGATTTGGTGAATTGCCAAATCCTTGCAAATCCCATATCTAAGTGAATTACAAAATTTCACAAATATATAAAAGAATAGAAAGCGGAACACCTTTGAGTGACAGTGTAGCATGATATGAGTGTAATTATCAGAGTTATTGATTTTGCTGGATCAGATACAAATCTCTCTATATAAAAGGCAACCCCAACGTTCTGAAGCCTCCACGGAAGTTGAGGCGCCCGTGATATCCGGTGTGCCCTGGAGTGTCTGCACCGCCCTCGCGTCAAAACGTCATGACGTCGAGGGCGGAGCTATGACACTCGAGGGCCGAAACGGAAACGCCACAGCGAACAACTAACAAGGCAAGTAGCTCGGAGGGACGGAGGGAGGGGGCCCCTTGCTAGCGCCCGTTTCATTGCGCTCAGAAACGGGCATTTTTTCCTAGTGTATATATAAAATATATACAGATGCAAAGACTTTACATTCCCCTTCCCCCTGGAAACTACTGATAACAAAATCTAGCTGGGTGGATATCTAAGCCCCCCCATCAACATATCTCCAAAGAACAAAACTCTGAAGGTGGACAGTAATCACAGAGACTGGAGTTAACCAAAGACGATGAAACTCCACCTACTCTCAGACAAAGACTCTTGTAATCCTGTCAGATGCCTTCTGGATGTGTATCTACCAGCAGATGTCCAGACAGAAAGTCTTATGATGTCATTAAACATGTGACCAGCAGTGTTGCCAGGTACTCGGCCCCGAAACCTGCCCAAAAAGTTCACACCCCACCCCCGCCGTCATCAACCCCGCCCCCACCGTCATCGACTCCGCCTCCTCCGTCATCAACCCCGCCTCTTCCGTCATCGGCCCTGCCTCCTTCGTCACCGGCCCCGGCCCAAATGTCATCTAACCCCGCCCAAAACATCACTAGCCCCGCCCCCAGCGGCCCGAAAAACCGCACAAAAACCACCGAAGAAAAAACAAAAAACAGCCCAAAAAACCGCGACCCACAGCGGGCAAATATTTCCTGCAGCGGGTCGCAGAAAACCGCCCACTTGGCAACCTTGGTGACCAGTTACCATGCTCCACCTATCTAATCTGACAAAAGAAGCCCACCTACTCTCAGACAAAGACTCTTGTAATCCTGTCAGATGCCTTCTGGATGTGTATCTACCAGCAGATGTCCAGACAGAAAGTCTTATGATGTCATTAAACATGTGACCAGTTACCATGCTCCAGTGGCGTACCAAGGGGGGGGGGGGCGGTGGGGGCGGTCCACCCCGGGTGCACGCCGCTGGGGGGTGCCGCGGCGCGCGCCTGCTGCGAGAGTTCGCTAACTTCTCTCGTTCGCTGCAGCTCCCTCTGCCCCGGAACAGGTTACTTCCTGTTCCGGGGCAGAGGGAGCTGCAGTGAACGAGCAAAGTTAGTAAACTCGCAGCAGGCGCGCGCTGCGGCACCCCCCCCCCAGCGGCATGCACCCGGGGGGGGGCTCTTTCGCGGGGGGGGGGGGGTCTTTGGCCGGGGGAGGGGTCCGCGCTGCATCAGTGGGGTGCTGCCCCGGGTGTCCGCCCCCCTAGGAACGCCACTGCCATGCTCCATCTCAAAACTAGTTGAAGCCAGTTCTCAGCTATCCCTGAGTTTTCATTGGATCAAGTACACCCCACCTGACTTCAGCCTAGGGTCCAACAAGAAATTATAAAAAGCCCGGAAAATGCCCAGTTCGCTCTCCTGCTTCTTGTTCTTTGGCGATGTATTGATGGGCTCAGGTATCCACCCAACTAGATTTTGTTATCAGTAATTTCCAGGGGGAAGGGGAATGTAAAGTCTTTGCATCTGTATATATTTTATATATACATTTGTATCTGATCCAGTAAAATCAATAACGCTGATAATTACACTCATATCATGCTACAACAGGAGAGATCCCAGGGACACCAGAAAACAGAAACACCCAAAACTAACTTTAGAAAGTTACAGAGGAAAGCAGAGCAGGGGCGTAGCCAGACACCCAATTTTGGGTAGGCCTGCGCTCAAGATGGGTGGGCAGAAGAACCTCGCCCCGTCCCACAGGTGATTTGGTCTCTCCTTCTCTCGCCTGCATGCCATATGGTCTCTCAAACATCCCCCCTCTGCTGTATACCTTTTAAATAGCAGATTTTCAACAGCAGCAACTAATACACACTGCTCATATTGGCCCCACACCCTTCCCTCTGATGCAACTTCCTGTTTCCGCCTAGGCAGAAATACATCAGAGGATGGCTGTGGGGCCGGTGTGAGCAGTATGTATGTCACTGCTCACTGCAGGCGAAGATCTGCTACTTACAAGGTATGCAGGAGGGACACGTTGGGAGTTTTCGGCTGGTGGGGCTTGGGGATCCCTGCCAGCCACATCATAGGTATGCTGCTACTGGGTGGGCCTGAACCCAAAGTGGGTGGGCCTGGGCCCACCCAAGCCCACCCTTGGCTACGCCACTGAAGCAGAGGTGAATGAAACTTAATAAATAAAAACCGTAACTAACTGTTGCTGCTGAAAAGTTCACCAGAACTAGCGCGTATTAAAAATCACCGTGAAAAGATGGGTTTTGAGCTGTTTTCTTAATGGATCGAAAGGATTGCTCGGTTTTCAATTACTAATTGCCCTTGTCTGATGTAACTTCCTGTTTCCGCGAGGGCGGGACACAGGGAGGGAAGGCCCGAAGGGAGGCGATCTGCCACTGCGCTTTCACACGGAGGTGAGGCGCTGCTGATTTGAATGCAGGGGGCCCGGTGGAGGATGGAGAGGGGCTGTCGGTGGAGCCGAGGGCGGGCGAGTGAGACTGGGAACTGTGGCACCAAGGCCCCCCTTGGAGGCCAAGGAATTTTGTCCCCCCTGTCCCGGTGGTGAACGGGAGGGGGGCTGTTGACGGGGCTGGAGACTGGGGACTGCGGCGCCGGCGGCCTGACTAGTGATTGGGGGAGGTGGCGGCGGTGGCCTCGGGGGGGGGGGGGGGCGGCCTTGCCCCAGGCCCGGCTCAGTCCCTCGGCAACCCTGGGGACAAAAACGTTTTATTCTGTATATCCAAAAAGGGTTTTGTCCCACTTGTGAAGACCTCTGGTACTTCTTTCTTTGCTATCAAGAATTTTTACGCTTACGTTTCCCTCTTTTAAAAGTGTTCGATTAAAGAGAATGCTAAAGTGTTCCTTTTCTTATAAGGCAGTTATCAGATTTGCTGATTCATATCCTATATTTAGAAAACATTTAGGACCCCATTTACTAAGCCATGTTAGAGGTGTGCTAGCATTATTAGCACACGCTAACTGTATAGATGCCCATAATATTCCTACTCCAAGTGGGGCAAAGTCGTTGGGGAGGCCCCACTTGGAGCATTGTGTTCAGTTTTGGAGGTTGTATGTTGCTAAAGATGTAAAAAGACTGGAAGAGGTGCAAAGAAAAGCTACAAAAATGGTATGGGATTTGCGTTGCAAACCGTACGAGGAGAGACTTGCTGACCTGAACATGTATACCTTGGAGGAAAGGAGAAACAGGGGTGACATGATACAGATGTTTCAAATATTTGAATGGTATTAATCCACAAATTAACCTTTTTCAGAGATGGGAAGGCGATAGTACTGGAGGACATGAATTGAGGTTGAAGGGGGGCAGACTCAGGACTAATGTCAGGAAGTATTTTTTCACGGAGAGGTTGGTGGATATGTGGAATGCCCTCCCACGGGAGGTGGTGGAGATGAAAACGGTAATGGAATTCAAACATGAGTGGGATAAATACAAAGGAATCCGGTTTAGAAGGAATGGTTCTGAGGAATCTTAGCAGAGATTGGGTGGTGACGCTGGTAATTGGGGAAACAAAACGGGAGCTCGGCAGACTTCTATGGTCTACGCCCTGATCATGACTCAATAGATAGGGATGGGCTGGAGTGTAAATTTTAAGGGGCTTCGACGTTAGCTTCAGAACTTAGTACAAGAACAGTACTGGGCAGACTTCTACGGTCTGTGCCCTGAGAATGGCAAGGACAAATCAAACTCGGGTATAAAGTATCATATACCATGTAAATGAGTTTATCTTGTTGGGCAGACTGGAAAACTCTTTTTATTGGAAAAAACTAAAAACAAATAACATACAAATCAAAAACAAGCCCCTAGCTATACACGGTCCTCCTATCTATGTACACCCCCTCCCCCTCCTCAATAGTACAGTGGAAACTGTTTATTAGAAAGACCAAAGAAAAAAACCGGACATGCAAATCAAACCCCAGGCTCCTAGCTAGACATGGTCTGCCTATCTATGTACACCCCCTCCTCAATAATACAATGGATCACCCCCCCCCCCCCCGACCCCCCACAACCCCTTCAGACAACTGGCACACAATCCCCTGGGAAGCATGTCCCCTCATGGCGGCTTAAGCCTCACGTGTCTCCACCACCTCGAAGCCACCCCCACCCCTTTTTCCACCCTTTCCCACTTCGCCGCTTCCTGCACCGCCCTTACCACATCCCAGCTGACTACCTCCGCCGGCCGGACCTCCTGGTACAGGGACACCCTGCAGCGCGCCATCCAGAGGCAGTACCGCAATATCACCGAAATCAGAAAGCGTGTTACCGGATCCCCGCGTCCCTCTCCACCCTCTGGGCCATACACCCAGTCCACATAGCTGTAGTTGCGGAAACTGGGGATCTGCAGCAACGAGGAAACCCGGTCAGAGACCTGGACTGTAAATGGGCACCTCACCAGGAAATGCTCCATCGTCTCTTCAGTTCCAGCACATTCCTCCCGTGGGCACCCTCTATCCCGCACATTGCGATATTTCAAATTTCCTCGGACGTACAGTCTACCGTGAAAGGACAGCCACGCCAGGTCTTTATACTTCACCGGGATGCGGTTCGAAGCAATCAACCGTAACCCCTGCTGCATCCGTGGGGCCGGCGCGTCCCTCAGCGCCAGAGGCGCTGAGAACACCTGCGCCCGTACTCTGTCCATCCAGACCCCCCGTTGTCCTGCCTTCACCTCCCCCACCGTCAGCCCCCACACCCTCACCAATTTCACTAGGGTCTTGCAATAACTCACCCCCCCCGGAGCCCCCCTTCGCAGTGCCACTACCCTCCCCCCCTCCCGCCATAGGTCCCAATATCTCGGCCACCACTGCAGGACACTCCTAGCCCACCCCGGTGGCTCCCGCCCTACCGCCCTCCCCAGATTGAACTGCAGGAACAAAGCGCTGAAAAACAGGACTGGGTTTATCATGCCCACCCCCCCCTCCCTCCTAGGCAGATAGGTAACATTCCGTTTTACCGGATTCGTCCTGTTGCCCCAGAGCAGCCGGAAGAACACCCCATACAAGGCCGCGTACCGGCTCTCCGGCAGCAGGCAGATGTAACTGACGAACAGAAACAAAGGAACTAAGTGTGCCTTGATGAGCTGTACCCGCTCCCCCATGGTCATTTTCCACCCCTTCCATCTATCCACCCTCCCCTTCACTTCTTGGAGACACCTATCCCAGTTGTAGAGCCTATAATCCCCCTTCTCGAAGTATATTCCCAAGACCCGTATACGTTCCACAGCTGTAGGAAACCTACCTCCCAACTCAAATTGCAGCCCCTGATCCCCAACCCACAGGCTATTGGACTTTTGAAAATTGACCTGCGACGCTGTTGCCTGCGAGTATTCCTGGATCAGGTTCTGCAATCTACCTCCCTCCCTCTGGTCCGCTACCCACACTGTAACGTCATCTGCATACGCCACGACCCTTAACTGGTTATTGTCCCCCACCTCCACCCCTTCCAGCCCCTCCGCCCCCCCCCCTTCTCCAGCCGTCTTATAAAAGGGTCGATGGCGTATGCATACAACAGCGGGCTGAGTGGGCACCCCTGTCGGACCCCTGCCCCTACCTCAAACCCCTGCCCTCTCCACCCGTTAACCAGGGGAAAACACCCCGCATGCCGATAGAGTAGCTGTAATTGCTCTATCCAACCCTTCGGAAACCCATAGCGCTCCAGAATGCTCCATAGGACACCCCACTGCACTCTATCAAACGCTTTTTCCTGGTCGAGTGTTACCAACAGCCTACCATGCCCTCCCACTCTACTGCGTTCTACCCCCTCCCGCACCCACGCTGCAGCTTCCAAGACCCCTCTCCCTTTAACCCCACATGCTTGCGAGGCTGCTAGCAAATCCCCAGACACCTGCCTCATTCTCTGGAATAGCATTCGCGCGAAGATTTTTCGATCCGTATTAAGCAGTGCTATAGGCCGCCAGTTGGCCAGCATCGCCGGGTCCTTCCCCTTACTTAGTAGGATAAGAGCCGCCTCTGTCAAGGAACTAGGCAAGGAACCCTCCAACTGGGCTGCCCCCCATACCCTCACCAGGATCGGCACCAGCTGCTCCTTAAAGGCCTGGTAGAACTCAGTTGTTAGCCCATCCGGCCCCGGCGAGGTCTTCCTGTGGAGCGCCCCGATGGCTTCCTCCACCTCCTGTTCTGTCCACGGGTTCAAGAGGGCCTGAAGCTGGGGTCCCCCGTGACCTATCCCCGGGGTTCCTTCCACATAACACTCCATCTGCTCCATTTCAATCTGCTGGGCTGAAAGGAACGCCGCAAAGTGGTCCCTCACTGCCCCCAGAATCCCCTCCCTGGTGTCCTGCAGGACCCCCTGTGCATCCCGCACCCCCTCCATCACCCTGCGCGCCCTCCGCTCCCGGCAGCATGCGAAGGGGTCCGGGCTACACATTTTCCCGAAGTCCCGCTCATACACCAAGGAGGTGTAGCGGTTGTACTGTACCTGCTCCAGGAGTGCTTGGAGATCATGTATTTCTTCCTCCCTCCCCCCTTGTGAAATCAATGTGTCCCTCTTTTTCTTTATTGCCATGCCCAACTTTGTCCTTTCCCTCCCCTCCCTTCTCGCCTGTCTGAGAAAGAATCCCCGCGTTCGTCTTTTCACTGTATCCCACCACTCCCCCAATGACTGAAATGCCCCCTGCACTGACACCTGATCTTCCAAAAACCGGCGGTACTCCTCCCGCACCTGCTCGCTACCTAACCACTTTAAATTTAGTCGCCATAACCCCCTCCCTGGCCTCTGCGCTGCCGCCCCCCCCCCCCACCTGAAGGAGGACCATGTGGTGGTCTGAAAAGTCCACGTCCACGGTTCGTGGACCCCCCAGACAAACCCCCTTCTTTACCAGGAATCTATCGATTCTACTTTTACACTGCCCTCGAAAGAACGTGAACCCCTCCTGTTCCTCACAGAAGGCCACATGCGCGTCTACCAGCTCCGCCTCCCGCATGATCCCTGCCAGCCTCACCCCGTCATAGCCCACCTGTACCGATCGTCCCCCACTATCCTTTTTCCGCAATATGGTGTTAAAATCTCCCCCCCAGACTACTTGGCGCGAAGTGTATAGGTAGGGCTTGATCTTCCCAAAGAGGAGCACCCTTTCCTTCTTGCTTTGGGGCCCGTACACATTCACCACCCTCAGTGCTCTATCCTCCCAAATCGCATCCACAACAAGACATCTCCCCACCCCCAGCTCCACCACTCGCTGAATATTCACCCGGTGGGACTTAAATAAGATCCCCACCCCACCATACCTCTCCCCCGCCAACCCCCACACCGAGGGACCCCACTTCCAGGCCCGCCTTGCCCGCCTGATCACCTCAATGGACCGCAGCCGAGTCTCCTGGAGCAGGAAGCAATCTGCTTGGACCCTCGCGAACCAGTCATACGCTAAACCCTGCTTCTTCGGAGAGGCGATGCTGGCCACATTCAGCGTGGCAAATGTCAACACTAAGCCTGCCATCCTCATTGCGAGTCACGGGTCTGCTCACTCCCAACTTCTTTCCTTATCTCCTGGGATACCCCCTTCTTACCCTGAAGCAGGTCCTCTGCTATGCGGTCTACATCATCCCCTGCCAGATCCCCCCCCCCCCCCCCCCCCGCAGCCGTCCTGTCTGCACCTTACCCCCCCTCCCCCTTTCTTCCTTCCTTTCTTCTTTGCTCTATCCGGACCCACCCCCTGATCCCTCCCTCTCCCCTCTTCACCCCCGCCCCCTACCTCCTCCTCCGAGTCCTCCACCTCCCCCAAGTCCTCCAAGTCCTCCAGATCCTCCTCTAGCTCCACTCTGTCCCCCCAAGCCTGCACTTGGGCCTTCACCACCTGCCCGGCCCCCTCAGCTTTCCTCTTACTCCCCTTTCCCCTCCCTCCCTCCCTTCCCTCTTCCTCCTCCCTCACCCCTCCCCCTCCCCCCAAAGCCTTCCCGCCCTTCTTCCTACCACCAGTACCCTCCTCCAGTGCTTCCTCATATTTCCGTTTGCCCTCTCCAATCCCCCCTGCCGCCCCCTCTTCCTCCATTAACTCCACCTCTTCTCCTTCCCCCTGTTCTTCCTCCTCCCTCCCAACCTCCCTATCCTCCTCCTCCTCCTCCAACACCTGAAATCTGTTCCCCCCCCTCTTCCCCTGCAGCGACCCCTCCCTGCCCACCCCTAGTTTCCCCCCCCCTCCGAAACTTCCCTTTCCTCTGTGGCACTTGTACCCACTCCCCCTCTCCCCCCTGCTCCACTCCTGACCCAGCCCCCTGCCGCCCCCCCTCCTGCATCCCCTCCTTCTCCCCCCCTTGCCCCTCCCTGCCTATCACCCCCTGCCCTATCCCCTCCTCCATTACCCCCCCTCCCCGTCCCTTCCCCCACATATCCCACTCGTTATGGGCCGCCCTAGGGCAGTTCCGATATGCATGGCCTAACCCGCCGCAGAGGTTGCACCTGATCGCGGTGCAGTCCTCTGTGGCATGCTGATCCCCGCATCTTCCACACTTTACCACTGGGCATGACATGCTGAAGTGCCTAAACGAACCACATCTGAAGCACTGCCGCGGCTGCCCCTTGTAAAAGCACAGTATCCTGTCACGACCGATAAAGGCAGCCGAAGGAATGTGCTGGACCACATGGCTCTCCTGTCTCAATTTGACCAGGGCTCCCCAACCTCCTGCCCAAACCCTGCTTGGATCCGGTAACTTTGTAAGTGGGGATCTCAGCTCCGCGTACCTCTGTAGCCAGTAGGCTAAATCTGCCCCAGAGATAGACTCATTTCTCACGAGCAGGGTGATCTGCACCAGGTCCGGCTTGCTGACTGGAATGGCCCTGAGGTCCCGCCACTCCCCCTTTCCCCTTTCCCCTCACCCCCTCGTACCTTTCCCAGAATATTTCCATCCCCCTCTGGGTCATGAAGCTCAAGTCATATTCTGGGATGTTGATGGGGTGTATACACGCGTAAAAGTCCTCGGGTATAAACCCCATCCCCATCACCAGCCTCAAGACCCGATCCCTGGAGGGCATTGCCCCCTCCCCTATCCATTTGAGCTGTACCACATTTCGCCGCTTAGGCAGCTGTCCACCCCCTGTCCCCGCTCCCCCCCAACCCCTCCCTGGGCCCTCAAAACCACCCGATCTCCCCCCCTCCCTCCTTCCCCCTCCCTGGACTACTGCCGCAAAGGACTTGGACCCCAGCCCCCACCGCCCCCCCTCCACACTTGTTCCAGCCCTTCCCTCTGCCTCCCCCCCCTTCTGTCCCTCTGCCCCTCCCCTCATCCCTCTCCCTTCCTCAATATCCACCGCCCCCTCCCCCTCCCGTTGTCCCCCGTCCCCTTCCCTCTCAGACAAACATCCAGCAACGTCCATAGTCAGTTCTGCGGCTTGGGCTGCCTCCAACTGATTGTCCTGCCCATCTCCACTTCCTGGAACGTCCCTGCTCGTCCCTGCCACTGCAGGCTCCAGCCTCTGGGCTAATCGCCTCCTCTCCTCTGTCTCCTGGCGATACTCTGGCACCTGCCCAGTCAGGTCTGCAGCTGGCGATACCAGACTCCCTGCTCGCTCTGCCCCCGAACTCCCTCCAACCTCCGGCACCAGGGGCGAAGCCTCCGGAACTCCGCCGCTCCCCTTGGCTCCTCGCTCCCAGCCGTCCTGCTGGCAGGTCTGCTCCACCACCCGCTGCACATCTGTTAGACTTGCCATGTCCACTTCTGTAGTCAACGAAAGTCTCTCAACAATCGGGTTACTTCCCCCTTGCTTCTGGTGCAGTCCCTCCTGCGTTCTCCCAATGGCTGGCGCTTCCCGGGGGCATGGCTTGTCTGTTCCTGATTCCGCCACAGGCTGGCTGTTAGCACCCCCCCGATTTCACCTCTTGTAATGGACAGCTGGTCAAATGAGGTCCCAGCTGCTGCCCGCTCCTATTCCTCTCTCTCCGACCCCTCTCCTGTAAACCGCCAGCTACTCCATGCTCAGGGAAGACCTCCCCTGCTCCCGGACTTCGTGGGCGGGGCTTCTCCAGATGCCATGCTGCTTCGGTTTCCACTTCAGTCATTGCAGACCCGGCCAAAAATACCGGAGTCTGCCTCTGCTGACCCTTTTCCAACAGGGCCTCCTTCACGGCAACTGTCTCTGCTGTTTGCACAACTGCAGGTAAGCCCTCTGAGACTTCGACCACCACCTCTGTAGAAAACAGGCTGCTACCTGCGTCTCCCTCTGCTGCCTCCATTATCTGGAGTTTTGAAAAGTTACTGAGTTCTGTCCTCCCCTCCACAGGTAGGATCTCTACTCCAGCCCCCACCTCAGAGCCATGTCCTGCCGCTGCCTCCTTATCCTCTGGCTGCTGGGTAAGTGCTCTGGACTGTGTTGCCAACTGTCTCATGTATTTTAAAGTGGGGTCACCTCTGAACCCAGACAACTCTTTTGAGTCTAATGCTGCTGAAGACACTGAAGCTTGCTGCAACTGTAGTGTTCCTGAACCCCCAGACTGTGGTATTGAAGCCATCCTTTCTCGGTTAACATAGAGCTCCCTCAAAGGATTCACAGAGCCCTTTTTTAAACAGTTCAACAAGTGTTCTTTTTTCCCCAACAACTTTGATATCCGGGCTTCCTCTTTAACATACATTTGTCTGTGCTCCGCTGGGGCAAATTTACACATAGTTCTTGCCATTTTCAGACGTTTTCCTAGCTCCACTACTTCTTTTTCCACCAGCTTAATTCGTCTTACAATATTTACCACACTACTTGCTGGATCATCAGGGTCATAGCTCACTTCAAGGAACTCCTCATCTGACGATCCACTCTCCTCACTCTCACTCTCAGCTGCCCCCAGCAAAGGCTTCTGGCAAACTTCCATCGCCTCTTCCTTCTCCCTTCCTTGGAAGCGCCCTTCTGGGGCCTGTACTATCTTCCTCCCCCCTCCACTGTCTTCTCGCTTACCTTCCGCAAGCTGGGCCATGGAGGGGGAAATGCTCTGGTGGCCTCCACTGGGCTGCTTCTCCCTTCGGTCCACTGGACTCCTTTCCCTTCTCCCGGTAGTCAAACCAGGGAGAGAGCCACTCCTTTCGGCCTTCTGGTCCCGGGCCCCAGGAGGCCCCATAGCCTGGGACTTTCCTGAGGCCTTCTCCCCAGGGACCCTCCTCATCTTTGGGGAGGGAGCTAGGTCTCACTCCCTTTCCACTGGAAGTCAGCAGAGCTCTCTAAAACACCTCCTTCCTCCTCAGCAGACTGGATGGACCGTTCAGGTCTTTATCTGACGTCATTTACTAGGTTACTGTGTTGCTCTTTGGGGTTCTACATGGAATGTTGCTACTAACTGGGATTCTGGAATCTTGTAACTCTTTAGGATTCCAGAATCTTCAGAACTTTTAGTACAGGAACAGTGCTGGTCAGACTTCTACGGTCTGTGCCCTGAGAATGGCAAGAACAAATCAAACTCGGGTATAAAGTATCATATACCATGTAAATGAGTTTATCTTGTTGGGCAGACTGGATGGACCGTACAGGTCTTTATCTGCTGTCATTTACTAGGTTACTATGTTACTCTTTGGGGTTCTACATGGAATGTTGCTACTAATTGGGATTCCGGAATCTTGTAACTCTTTAGGATTCCAGAATCTTCAGAACATTTAGTACAGGAAGAGTGCTGGGCAGACGTCTACGGTCTGTGCCCTGAGAAAGGCAAGGACAGATCAAACTCGGGTATACATATAAAGTACCACATACCCTGTAAAATGACTTTATCTCGTTGGGCAGACTGGATGGACCGTTCAGGTCTTTACCTGCTGTCATTTACTATGTTACTATGGGCATCTACATGGTTTTTACTGCTCTAATTGCTCTATTTTTTTTTACTGCTCTAATTGCCTATTGCTCATGTTTGATCTCTTCTTACTGTACACCGCCTTGAGTGAATTCCTTTAAAAAGGCGGTAAATAAATCCTAATAAATAAATAAATGGTTAGTGCGTGCTAATTTTTAGCACGTGCTAAAATTGCTAGTGCACCTTAGTAAACAGGGCCCTAAACAATGCCTGGTAGTACTTGAGTTCTCTCTATTCTTTCTGGTTCTCTAGGTATTGCATCCTATAGTTTATTTCTTTTGTAAACCACTTCGGGATTTTTTTAAGGTTAGAAGTGGTATATAAGACTAATGAATACAATAGACTAAGCAGGGCTTTTTTTTGAGGGGGTACTTGGGGGTACTGAGTACTGGCACCTTTTCCATTGTCTACTAAAATTGGGGTACTTGGGGGTACTGAGTACTGGCACCTTTTCCATTGTCTACTAAAATTGACCCATGGAACACAAGTTTTAATGAAAGAGCTCAGGCTCTACACACTAATTCTGGCTTGTCATACATTCTATGACTGATTGCAGGGGGCTTGGCTATTGTGGGGTGGATCCCTCAGTGATCACCCCACCCCCTGAAGGGTGGCCTAGCATTTGAGTACCGGCACCTTTTTTGCTAGAAAGAACGCACTGAGAATAAGTAATCTGGAATGCCATCATGCAAGGCCTTGAACGTTAGAGATAGAAACTTGAACTGAATGCGGGCCCAAACGGGAAGCCAATGCAATTTCAAGAAAAATGGAGGGGGAGAGTCCCTGATGCCTTGCTCTGCATAAAAAGTGAGCAGCCATGTTTTGCAAGGATTGCAACCGTTTTAGACTAGATTGAGGGAGCCCTGCATATGCGACGTTACAGTAATCTAGCTGGGTGATGACAAAAGCATGGTAACTAAATAGTACACAGAGACTCCACATCCAAATGATGATGAACGGAAGAAAATGACACTAAATGGAACAAATTCACTGATGATGCTCTGATAGCTTCCTACAGTCAACCAATTATAGTCCTTGCTTATTCTTGCTGGAGCAGGGAGTGTTTGGTGTAGATCTGTTATTATTTTTCCACTTTATATCCTTGCTCGCCAATGATATGATAATGGAATCTGAGTCATCATGACAGAGTGTAGGAGTAGCCCTAGTGATTCAAGAAGCAAGTTGTGGACCGTGGAAGCCAAACCTCAAATCTCACTTCTTCCACTGACACCTTGGGAAAGTAACTTATTATTGCGCTGCCTCTGGTGTAATTAGATTGTGAGCTGAGTACGGCAGGGAAATAACTCACTTGCGGTACCTGCGTTTGCGACTTACCTTGAGCTCAGATTTGGAAGAGGTGATTGATTATTCCAAAACCCCTTGGTGCCTTCTAGTTCAGCACCAGAGTAACTGATAATATTGGCCTAGCTTGGGTTGGGGGAGGGGGGTAAATACATAACAATGTACACACTGGAACTGGTCACTGAGCTGGGTCCTACCAAGCACCTATCAGTAAAGCTGATATTTGATATCATCTTGTAAGTGGGATGTTTAATTTTTTTCCTCTCTTTTTGTTCTTTGGTAGTGAAAACGGTCTATGAATTGACCAACTTCCGCAAACTACTGTAAATATATCATAAAGATGAACACGTATAACTGCACTCTCTCTCATATATCCAGAAATGTTCTTTAATGTCTTTTGCTTTAAAAATATCATGTATTTCACCACCCGAAACCCTCTGTAAAACCAACTGTATGTTCTCTTCTACCTCCAGCATCCTTGAAGAATTGTAAGCCACATTGAGCCTGCAAAGAGGTGGGATAATGTGGGATACAAATGCAATAAATAAATAAATAACCCCCACAGTATTTCCATATCATATCATGTCATTTATTTATTTATTTTCTGCATTTATATCCCACATATAAAAATACCATAGTGGCGATCGCTATTTCCGGAATAAGAAATACAGAAGTATGTTCCAATCAGAGTATATAGAATACACAGAGAGGTCCCCATGCATACTCCCACCCTCCCACTCTTTCAAACTGTCATAGTAATGCTTTGATGTTTCTCTGATATATACTATCTGCTACCACATTTGCTTATTTCCGATCTGACGAAGAAGGGCAACCTTCGAAAGCTAATCAAGAAATGTATTAAGTTATGTCCAATAAAAAAGGTATCATCTTATTTTCTTTTCCATGTTTTATTTTGTTTGATTTCTATAGATTCTACATGGAATGTTGCTATTCCACTAGCAATATTCCATGTAGAAGTCAGCCCTTGTAGATCACCAATGTGGCCGCGCAGGCTTCTGCTTCTGTGAGTCTGACGTCCTGCACGTACGTGCAGGACGTCAGACTCACAGAAACAGAAGCCTGCGCAGCCTTCTACATGGAATGTTGCTAGTGGAATAGCAACATTCCATGTAGAATCTCCAATAGTAGCAACATTCCATGTAGAATCTCCAATGGTATCTATTTTACTGTCATAGTAATACTTGAATGTTTTCACTTATATACACTGTCAGCTAGCACATTTGCTTATTTCCGATCTGAGGAAGAAGGGCAACCTTCGAAAGCTACTCAAGAAACGTATTAAGTTATGTCCAATAAAAAAGGTATCATCTTATTTTCTTTTCCATGTTTTATTTTGTTTGATTTCTATTGATAACCTAGAGTACACAGTAAATTGGAATAAAATCGGTAATCAATACATTTCAGGTGCTGAAATCAAGAGTAGTGAAAAGCGTTCAATAATGACAATGTGATAAAGTAACCAAAATAAGAATAATTCAGTGTTAACTAATTCTGGTACAGTTCTGATGTCCTGTTTTTAAGAAGGGTCATAGTATGATCCAAGGAAATTGTCCTAGATAAATGAGAATAGATTTACAATAAAGTACCCAGTATGATAGAAAAAAAAAGGGGGGGGGGGTCATTTGATGAAGTCATTTGTGCACTGCTATAAAATTTATCATTACAAGTTGTATTGTTCTGCACCCATATTTTGAGATTTCCGTTTGCGAGGTTACTTTTTTATGCAGTATTTTCATTTCTTTTTTATTATTTATTTTTAATGTTTTCATATTTATACATTATTTTCTCATTATTATTATTATTTGATATATTCGATAAAGGTACCAGTTTTTGTTCATATATATTTTGCTTTTTGTTACACACATGTTATGAGGTTTTTTAGATCATTTTAATGTTTTTTATATATATAAGCACATAAGCACTGCCACGCTGGGAAAAGACCAAAGGTCCATCAAGGCCAGCACTCTGTCTCCGACAGCAGCCAATCCAGGCCCCAAGAACCTGGCAAAAAACCCAAAATTTAATAATGATCAATGGACTTTTCCTTCAGGAATCTGTCCAGACCCCCCTTTAAACTCAGTAAGGCCAGCTTCCGTCACTACCTTCTCCGGCAATGAGTTCCAGAGTCTAACTACGCACTGAGTAAAGAAAAACGTACTCCGATTTGTTTTAAACCTACCACATGATTTTAATGTTTGGCATTTCTTTGTGTAGTGTGTGAACCCTAAGTACATAAGTAATGCCATACTGGGAAAAGACCAAGGGTCCATCGAGCCCAGCATCTTGTCCACGACAGCGGCCAATCCAGGCCAAGGGCACCTGGCAAGCTTCCCAAACGTACAAACATTCTATACATGTTATTCCTGGGATTTTGGATTTTTCCAAGTCCGTTTAGTAGCGGTTTATGGACTTGTCCTTTAGGAAACCGTCCAACCCCTTTTTAAACTCTGCTAAGCTAACCGCCTTCATCACATTTTCCGGCAATGAATTCCAGAGTTTAATTACACGTTGGGTGAAGAAACATTTTCTCCAATTTGTTTTAAATTTACTGCACTGTAGTTTAATCGCATGCCCCCTAGTCCTAGCATATTTGGAAAGCGTGAACAGACGCTTCACATCCACCTGTTCCACTCCACTCATTATTTTATATACCTCTATCATGTCTCCCCTCAGCCGTCTCTTCTCCAAGCTGAATAGCCCTGAAGCAGACAGTTGTTCCATTGAAACATTGCCCCGTGTCGGGTCAAGTACAAGTGTGGTGTTGAATAAATCTGGTTACCTACTGACATCTGGCTGTGGAGAATTTCTTAGTCCACCCCTGCTTCTTGGACTTTTTCTTGGATTACACGTAGGGGTTTCTACCTTTACCTTTGGGTTCGATTTTGGCATAAAAGTATGTGCATGTGCACTGACATGGCGATATATATTTTGCCAGTAGGCATGTCCAGAGGCGGAGTTTCCAAGAGCATAGGCAGATTATAAAATACTTTTTATCAATATGTACTTGCCAACTCTTTCATGCAAACATTTACACCTGTTGTCAAGCACTTCGAGTGTAAGGGCAATCTTTACAGCTTATGCTAGTATTTTATAAAATCGTGCCTCAGGAGGCATCTATTTGCCCTCTTAAACAAGACTCCCCCTTATAAAATTACCCTTTACCACTGTTCCCTCTAAGCTGGGCAGGAGTCCTCCAGCTGCATTGTTACCAGTAGGGGGCGATGCTTCAAAATTGTTCTTTTAATTGCTAGGGGCAAGCAGATTTCCTGGAGCTCTGCAGAGCGTGCCTGCCCCTCACTATTGAAAATGTGATAGCAAAACAGCACCGCCCACTAGCAGGACTGAAGGTGGAGGACTTCCGCTCAGCTTAAAGGAAACGGTGCCCTTCACATGTCCAAAATCACGGAATGCAACGCATCTTGCTGAGTATTATACTTAAAAAAGAATGGAAAAGGTCCATTAACGAAGCATGCATTCCTTCCAAATCTCTTTCAATCAATATTTTCCCACCCCCTAGAATACATTTTTTTTTCATTTTATTTTCTATCTTTGGAGATATTCATAGACACCCAAGGGCTCAGAGTTCCTCCCCCCCCCCCCCCCCGCCCCCCCACCCCCCGCATAATAATGTGGTTAATGAAACTTAAGCCTTCATCCACCTGCCTTAAACAGCCTTTGAAATAAATACATTGTTGTATAAGGCAGCCAGCCAGTCTGGCGCACGGCCTTGATTAGTAATTTGCACCTTGGTGAAAGTATCAACAGAGTTCTACTGTTTAGATTTTACATTTGGTTACCAATTTGCATCTTTAAAGAGGTGTAATCTCATTCCCATTCAAAGCTTCTCTTTAACATGTAGTACCTGAAGAGAACCAGCTATTGTTAATTCTCATGTGTCAAATGTTTCGATTCCTGCAGAGAAGATTTAAAGGGACAATGCCTCGCTCACAGCAACTTATTCGAGATCTCAAAATGTTTCGAGATGAGCGTGGCCTGCTTAAGTTCTTCAAATATTTGTAATACTTAACATGATCATACCTGACGAGGTCTAACCAAGGTGTGAATATTTAGCTCTTAATGCGAAACAAGAACGTTTTATGGAGAAAACGCTCTCTCGCTCCTTTACAGTTTCCAAGGGTCATAATACAGTAAACATATAAAGAGAGGAGAGGTCCCTAATTGAAGTAACGGGCTGAGAATCAGGGAAACCGGGATTCAAATCCAACTTCCCCTGTTGATATTCCTAATGACTTGGAGCTAGTGATGGCGGTGTCCTTTTGCTAAGCTGTGTTAGAAAATGGCCTAACCAGGGGCGTAGCCAGACAACAGATTTTGGGTGGGCCTAGGCAAGAAGTGGGTGGGCACCAAGTGTTCTCCACACCACCACCACCACCACCACCAAATACATATCTAAGCTGGCAGGAAAATGCTTCTTTCCACTTTGGCAGTCTGCAGAAGGCATGCGCTGAAAACTGAGCATGTGCAGGTTCCGGTATTGTTGAGAGTAGCATTTTTGTTACCATTAGGCGGAAGTCTTCAGCTGACGGAGCTTTGGATCCCCACCAACTACCGCTAAATGTGTGCTACTGTTGGGTGGGCCTGAGCTCTAAGTGGGTGGGCCCTGGCCCACCCAGGCCCACCTGTGGCTACGCCACTGGGCCAAACACAGGACACACTAAAGCGTCCTGCGTTACTTTTGTTTTTTGTGTATGTTAGGTAACAAAACAGAGGGTAAAACAGTACACACGGATGAGCAATAAAAGAAAAAAAAGCACAGCTGGGCCTTCAAGATTGTGATAAACGGTGTCCTTTATTTCAAAGAAGACCCGACATAGGCTGTGTTTCGGCGTACAAACGCCTGCCTCAGGGGTCCAAAATCACAGTGTTCAAAGCAGTGGCATAGCTACATGGGGCCATGGGGGCCTGGGCCCCACAAATTTCCTGTGGGCCCCTGGGTTTGCTTGCGGCGCTGGACAACGCTTCAGCTGGCAGAGGTTGGGGACTCCCGCCAGCCAAGGTATTTGCAGCAGCAGTGGGTGGGGAGTGGCAGGGCGGCGGGGGCGGCAGACCAAAATGTGCCCCCCACCTTGGACTCTGGCCTCCTCCCACCGTGAGGTCTGGCTACGTCCCTGGTTCAAAAAGACAGGGAGCGGAGAACAGGCGTGAAAGCAATAACCAGTTAGTGCTTGCACATTAGTGCCCTCTAACTGGTTACTGAAGGGTTAACAAAGGAGCCCTTACTGCCACTGTTCCCTCTAAACTGAACAGAAGTCCTCTACCTACAGTCCTGCCAGTGGGGGCGGGGGGGAGAGGTGCTGTTTCACTATCACAATTTAAATAGTGAGGGACAGGCAAGTTCTGCAGGATTCCATGGAAACCTGCCTGTCCCTAGGGATTGAAAACACAATATTGAACCACCGCCTACTACTGGCAGTGATGAAGGACTCCCACTCAGCTTAGAGGGAACAGTGCTTATTACCTCCTAAATAGGAGGCGATAAGAGTTCCCCGAGTTAATTTTTTTAAATGGCCACATAAATGAGAACCATAAATGAAACAATCTTTTTTTAAAAAAAGGCTTTTTCATAGCTTTCAAGAAATAGGCTTAATTCACTTGAAAGGCCTTAGTATGGGTGCCCTAAGCTCATTTCTCAGTGTAGCTTAGTAAATGAGCCCCTTTATCTTCTGCTGCCTCTGGAACCTATAAAGGGACACCTAGGAACATAAGAACATAAGTGTTGCCATACTTGGACAGATCGAAGGTCCATCACGCCCAGCATCCTGTTTCCAACAGTGGCCAATCCAGGTTACAAGTACCTGGCAACATCTCAGAACAGTACAATACATTTTTTTGCTGCTTCAGTGGATTTTCCCCAAGTCCATCTTAATAATGGCTTATGGACTTTTCTTTTAGGAAGTAACCCAAACTTTTTATAAACCCCGCTAAAGCTAACTGCTTTTACCACATTCTCTGGCAACGAATTCCAGCATTTAATTACACACTGAGTGAAGAACTATTTTCTCTGATTTGGTTTAAATTTACTAATTTGTGGCTTCATTGTGTGCCCCCTAGTTTGAATTTTTTTGCAAAGTGTAAAAAAAGCAATTCACATCTACCCATGAGGGAGGGAGCGACGGTGGATCTGGTGCTTACAAATATGTTAAAAAGCAGCGGTCCCAGCACAGACCCCTGGGGAACCCCACTATCTACCCTTCTCCATTGAGAATACTGCCCATTTAACACTACTCTCTGTTTTCCATCTTTTAACCAGTTTTTAATGCACAATAGAACACTACCTCCTATCCCATGACTCTCCAATTTCCTCTGGAGTCTTTTATGAGGTACTTTGTCAAATGCCTTTTGAAAATCCAGATACACAGGAACAAGCAATTAAATACCTGACTCGATCTTCTATCTAGAGCATTTTGGGCAAGGGGTCTAGCCTTTTGAGACACACTGCTCCCTGTACTTCCTCCTTATGCATGTAGATTATCTACTCTGCCTGGGGCATATACCATACACATGCCTAGGCACTAACATCACATCTTTGGTCAGGGGATTACTGTAAAAACATCCTCCCCTTCCCAATCGTTGACTCTCTTTCTTGAAGCCTTCAGCCTCCCCATTCCATCACCGTCTGAGGTAGGCACCACCAATTTCTTACTCTGGTACCACTTCACATTTGACCTTGATTTGGTCTAAGACATACTGCTGTGTACTCTATCAGGCTAGGACCCAACGCCCCTGACATGGGGCGGGTGGGGTGGGTAAGCCATTGGGGCAGCAGGCAAAAATGGCAATTGAACCTTGGCAAACACTGCTCCTACTGTCTCCAGCGGCCCTTTCCCTTTTCTTCGCCTTACATGACTCTACTCCACCCCAGCCCCCTACTCCTTTCTATCGCCTCACCTTCCTATGCCTGATCTAACTTGCTTCAACCTGCCCCCAATCCAAACCCCCCAAGCCTCCCTTCCCTCTCACAGCCTCATCCCCTGCTGTGCCAGGCCACTGCTTGTTTGTGCGGCTAATCGTCTATACACCTGAGTCATCGCTCACTTCTCTTTGAAGGTCTTCCCTCTCAGGCCTTTAGTGGCAAAGGCCAGTAGCACTGTAAGCAAGTTCTCCTGGTATACAATTATAGGTAGAGTATTTGTTTTTTTATATTTTGGATATTGAAACTCTTCCTCCTCTGTTTGTGTTTGTTTGTGATCTGCAATTAAATAACACATTAACCAAGGCACTGAATATGGTAAATGAAAAACTTATCACATGTACAAAGTTTCTTTACACATCTGCTGTCCAATGGGTTGTTCTGCACTGAAAAATGCCTATAAGCCTGATAAGGCCATGTGTGATGTCCTATTTCAGGGAGCATTACACAAATTCCTACAAAATTCTTCCTGAAAGATTATCAAATAAACTCGCCAAGATCAATGTTATTAACTTCAGCTCTTAACCTGCTATTTCTATTATATTTGAGGTTTGTGATTTTAAATGACTTATTTTATTTATTGATTATTTTCAGGTTTTTATTTTTGGTAGCCACGATTTGTATTTTAATTGAGATCAGTGAATGAATCCTCAGAAGCTTAGCTGAGATTAGGTGGCAGAGCCAGTGGTGGGAGGCAGGACTGGTGATTGGGAGGTGGGGATAGTGCTGGGCAGACTTCTACGGTCTGTGCCCTAAAAATGGCAAGATACAAATCAAGGTCAGGTATACACAAAAAGTAGCACATATGAGTTTATCTTGTTGGGCAGACTGGATGGACCATGCAGGTCTTTTTCTGCCATCATCTACTACTATCAGTGGTGATGATATACATTGACGATCATAATTTATTGCTATGATAGTTTATGTTGCTTTGTTGTTTTTCTTTGATTTTTGGTGCATTTGTTATGACTTTGCAATATTGTTGGTTATGATACATTATTAAACTATATTTATTTGTTATGTATTATGGTTAATACTGGTATCTTTCTGCAAGAAATTCTAGGTTTGTTTCTAGGGAGCTTTTGATACTGCATTATTCTACTCCTAGAAAGGTTTTTTTTATACAAAGTTATTCTCTACATCATCTGCTTACCAAGCAGCCAATTAATGGAATAAAGTTCCACGGGTAATTAGATATCAGATAAGTTATGGTAATCTTTGAAAAATGTTAAAAACATTTATATAGGAGGTACCTGATGTCCAGTTGATTCAATCTTTATAAAGCCTCATGTTGTAATGGTCCTGGGAAAGCCCAGTTTCCTATTGCCCCTGATCATCCAACCTTCAAAAAATATCTTAAGACCTTCTTATTTGGAAACGCTTACGCTCCAGACCCGCTCTGCATCGCTTCCTATTGAATTCACTTACTCTTTCCACATTTCCCCACCTTTGCTGTTACTCCCTTGTCTCTTTCACTTCCATGTCGTTGATTGTTTGCTGTAGAACTGTTGTATGATTTCTGTAGATAACTGTTAGCCACATTGGGCCTGCCCTTGGGTGGAAAAATGTGGGATATAAATGCTTTAAATAAATATTGTGTAAGCCACACTAACTGGAAAGGAATGCGTAGGCTATAAATGTCAAATGTATTATATTACAGCTACAGGGGTCCTTTAAGGTGCACTGAAAAATGGCCTGCTCTGTTGTACACACGTGTATTGGATTGCGCAGGTCCATTTTTCAGCGTACCTGCAAAAAAGGCCTTTTTGGGGCCGAAAATGGACGTGTGGCAAAATAAAAATTGGCACGCATCCATTTTGGACCTGAGACTTTACTGCCACTCATTGACTTAGTGGTAGGGTCTCATGCGTTAACCGGGCAGTAATCTATAGCACACGTATACTGCCAATTAGTGCCCAATTAGCGCCACGTGGTAGAAAAACATATTTTCGGACGCAGGTGAAAAATGGAATTATCACCCAGGGCATGTGGTAGCCGGGCAGTAGTTCCAAATTAATGCACGTTGAATGCATTTATACAGCTATGCACCTTAGTAAAAGGGCCCCATAATGATTTTATATTTTATGTTTTTGATTTTGTTACCTCACCTTGTTCACTCTTTGAGGACTTGATTAAAAATCCAAATAATTACCTAAATATGTCTTTAGATGTGTTTGTAATGCAAACCCCACCTTAGAAGAAACTTAACAGATGGGGCATTGAATTATTCATTTTTTTCCACTTAGTTCATGCTCCAAAAAATGCAATATTGAATGTAAATGTTCTTCCTCCTGAGAACCCAAGTCAGACATCACAGATATGTCATGTGTGAATATAACAGAGACGTATCAAATGAGAAGGTTTATAACAAGCCCACTGGAAGAAAATTAGCAGAGAATCTGAAAAGGACCATATGTCATTTAGGGGGAAAGCAACTCAAAGTGACATATGAGAATAATACAATTGCACTAGAATGAAGTTGCACAAAGATAAGCATGAACATGAGTTGGAAGGTTGAATTTATATCGGTCAATAGCAGAGGATGTAACGGCCTTTTTATACAAAATCTGGCCCAGAAAATGCAAAGAAGCTATCAAAAGGAGGCTTTTATTCTTTTCTTAAATATGCAAGTACTGTGACCCCCTAACACTGACCTAAATCCAGCATTCTGAGTTCTTTGGTATGGGTGGGAGTTTCCATCTTTTTCCCTTCTACCCTGTTTCTACTTGAAAGTTAACTCTCCCTCCCTTTCCTGAGCAATACGATAGATCATTCCAACTCTGCCCTCAACTCCCACTTTCCTTCCATGTAAATAAGCATCACATTTTAGAAGATGGAAAACTCCTGTACATTGTGTGATACTCATTCACAATAGAGCCAGGGAGAAAAACTTTAAAGAACACCAACTCTTCCACAAGGGAAGCCAGAAACGTGAAACATTGGAAGATCCAAAATACCAAGAGGGGCATAATCGAAAGGGACGCCCAAGTTTTGCAGAGGACGTCCTCGCAAAACTTCCCTATGGAGGGGCAGGGAAACCCGTATTATCGAAACAAGATGGGTGACCATCTTTCATTTCGATAATACGGTCGGGGATGCCCAAATCCTGAAATTTAGGTCATCCCTAGACTTGGTTGTTTCTGATTTTCGGTGATAATGGAAACCAAGGACGCCCATCTCAGAAACGACCAAATGCAAGCCCTTTGGTCGTGGAAGGAGCCAGCATTCGTAGTGCACTGGACCCCCTGACATGCCAGGACACCAACCGGGCACCCTAGGGGGCACTGCAGTGGACTTCAGAAATTGCTCCCAGGAACATAGCTCCCTTACCTTGTGTGCTGAAATTCATCTCAAATACCATCTCTCTTATTTTCACAACGATACATCTATTTTATACATCACACAGTTATATTGTTTGCTATACAGTCTGCATGGGAATACATTTCATATAGTTGGAGGGTTAGGAGCAGAGCAGCTCGAGCCAAAACTTTCAATTCAGTCACATCAAGAGCCAATAGCGTTAAACCATATCCCCAACACCGCACCTCGAGTACTGTGTTCAATTCTGGTCGCCACACCTCAAAAAAGACATAGTGGAATTGGAAAAGGTGCAGAGAAGGGCGACAAAGATAATACAGGGGATGGGACGGCTTCCCTATCAGGATAGGCTGAAGAGGATGGGGCTCTTCAGCTTGGAGGAAAGGCGGCTGAGGGGAGATATGATAGAGGTCTATAAGATAATGAGTGGAATGGAACGGGTTGATGTGGAGCGCCTGTTTACACTTTCCAAAAATACTAGGAAAAGGGGGCATGCGATGAAGCTGCAGTGTGGTAAATTTAAAACGAATCGGAGGAAATTTTTCTTCACTCAACGCGTAGTTCAACTCTGGAATTCGCTGCTGGAAAACGTGGTTAAGGCGGTTAACTTAGCGGACTTCAAAAAAGGGTTGGACGGCTTCCTGGAGAAAAAAAAGCCATAGAACGTTATTGAATGGACAAGGGAATAATACAGTATTTCTAGGATGGGTGGGACAAATTGGTTGTTCTTTTGGCCGCTGTCGGTGACAGGGTGCTGGGCTCAATGGACCCTTGGTCTGTCCCAGCATGGCGATGCTTATGTACTTATGTAGATGTCAAGTACCCCTGTATGGCTGAAAAGAGGAGGTGAAAAGGTTTAAAAGCTACTTTATGCCTGAAGACAGACTCTGCAAAGTTGAACAGACAGCTGGTGCTGTAGTGACTGAGATGGTGATGGTGCCAACTGAAACATGTGGTGCAGATCAGTATGAGGAGGCGGAAGCAAAGCTCGCTTTCACTGAAGATGGTTGTCAGAGCAAGAATGATATCTGAAAAAAATTGAATCAAATTTGAGCACTTTGATGAACGATCTAAAGAGAGCCCTCTCCGAGATTGGATGGAGAGGTAGAATGGGTGCTGGAAGCCCACTCAGAACAGTTGGTGGAGGTTTGGCAGGCCCTCTGCTTTCTAGGGGATGCCAGCACCATTTTGAACCTAACACTGGCAAGGGCAGGAAGGACTGAGGATCACTTTTGCCGAGCCTACTAGACACCAGGGATGTTTGAAGGTTGGCTTGAGGAACCTGTGTGAGATATGTGGGGAACTTTGCTGCTCCTGGACCTTCCTGGTGGGTTTTATGAATTGGGGGGAAGAATCTTCCAGGTTGGGGATCATGATGGGGAGAGCTTTGGGTTGGAAGGTCTTTTATTGGGGGTACTTCCAGGAGGCTTGATTTGGAGAGGAGGTATTGAGGACACTTGTGACTTTGGGTGGCCTCTTGCAGATGTGCCCAGGAGCTTAAGGCCACAGTTTTGCAGCCTGATGCTTACAGAATGGTAGAATAACACTACTTGCAAGGTTGCTCACATACAGTGCTATTCATATACCATGGGAATTAGTAACATGAGCTACTGCTGGCTAGTAACTCACTTGGTAATTTAAGGTGTAGTAAAAGCCAGGCTTTTACCAAACCTTGATAATTAACCCTCCCCCCCCCCCCCCAGGGGAAGATACAAAGTGAGACTCCTCTGACTATACAAGACTCTGTGGACCAATATGTTTTGGTATTGGGCAGAGGGCATGTTGGTCACTAGGGGCCTGGTAAAAAGTAGCCTTAGCATATCCTTATGAGGGTCATTCCTGCCCGAGAAGGCCATTTTTACCAGTAGGGTAAAATGACCAATTTTTGTATTTTCTGAATTAATGGCGAGAGGCTAATTTTCCCATTTGTGTGCGGCCATTAGCCTATGAACCCTACCACCATCCAAATGTGAAGTGTAAGATTAACCATTTTGAGTTTTTCTTATTTTCTTTAAGATTGTTTTCTTGATCTTGGATCTTCAAATTGTGGACAATTATGAAAAAAAAAAAAAAGTAAAGGATGAGTAGCCTAGTGGTTAGTGCAGTGGACTTTGATCCTGGGGAACTGAGTTCAGTTCCCACTGCAGCTCCTTGTGACTCTGGGCAAGTCACTTAACCCTCCATTGCCCCTGGTACAAAATAAGTACCTGAATATATGTAAACCGCTTTGAATGTAGTTGCAAAATACCACAGAAAGGTGGTATATCAAGTCCCATTTCCCTTTCCCTATCTGAGATTCTATATGGAATGTTGCTACTATTGGAGATTCTAGATGGAATGTTGCTACTATAGAGATTCTGTTGCTACTATTTGAGATTCTACATGGAATGTTGCTATTCCACTAGCAACATTTCATGTAGAAGCCTACCCTTGCAGATCAGCAACGTGGCCACGCAGGCTTCTGTTTCTGTGAGTCTGACGTCCTGCACGTATGTGCAGGACATCAGACTCACAGAAACAGAAGCCTGTGCGGCCGCACTGCTGATCTGCAAGGGCAGGCTTCTACATGGAATGTTGCTAGTGGAGGAGTAGCCTAGTGGTTAGTGCAGTGGACTTTGATCCTGGGGAACTGGGTTCAATTCCCACTGCAGCTCCTTGTGACTGTGGGCAAGTCACTTAACCCTCCATTGTCCCTGGTACAAAATAAGTACCTGAATATATGTAAACCGCTTTGAATGTAGTTGCAAAAACCTCAGAAAGGCAGTATATCAAGTCCCAATTCCCCTTTCCCTATTTGAGATTCTAGATGGAATGTTGCTACTATTGGAGATTCTAGATGGAATGTTGCTACTATTTGAGATTCTACATGGAATGTTGCTGTTCCTACTATTTGAGATTCTGGAATGTTGCTATTTGAAGATTCTACATGGAATGTTGTTGTTGCTACTATTTGAAGATTCTACATGGAATGTTGCTAGTGGAGGAATAGCCCAGTGGTTAGTGCAGTGGATTTTGATTCTGGGGAACTGAGTTCAATTCCCACTGCAGCTCCTTGTGACTCTGGGCAAATCACTTAACCCTCCATTGCCCCTGGTACAAAATAAGTACCTGAATATATGTAAACCGTTTTGAATGTAGTTGCAAAAACCTCAGAAAGGCAGTATATCACATCCCATTTCCCTTCCCTCATGCACTAAGCATGCGCTAGTCAAATAGCACGCAGGAATGTAGCTGTGCTAATCAATTAGTGCAGAACACACCCACTTTCCACTCCCAGACCTGCCCAAAACTTACTGCGTGATGCCTCTGCGCACCCCACAGGAAACCATTTTTTGCTGCGGTTAGCGTGTGTTAGTGCGTACCGCAGCTTAGTAATAGGGCCCTCAAGTTTTTACCATTGGCTAGCTCTCCTCTGGAAGAGAGCCTTAGCATCCCTACACCTAAAGCGTCCCTATATCTAATGCTGTTGTGCACCCTGGTGATTTTGAAAAGTTCGATAAAAGCAACATGTGAAACAGGTTATTTCCTTATTGGATGTTTGGCAGTTTGTCACTGGGATGGAAAGCATTCTTACATCCTTGGTGACTCGATGATGTCATTTTTACAAACAAGCCTAAGGAAGGATATTGACTCTAAAATTTGTATAAAAAGCGCCCACCCGGGTCCCAATGAACCTTAACTATTCAAGCTGGTATTGAAGAATGTATCAACACAGCCACTCCACATTTCTTAGAGGCTTCAACAGATGAGGTAAAGCAGGCAATCAAACTTCTTCTACTAACCTATAAATGTACTCACTCTGCTGTTCCCCAGTATCTCTCCACACTCGTCTTTCCCTACACCCCTTCCCGTGCACTCCGCTCCATGGATTAATCCTTCTTATCTGTTCCCTTCTCCACTACTGCCAACTCCAGACTTCGCGCCTTCTGTCTCGCTGCACCCTGCGCCTGGAATAAACTTCCTGAGCCCCTACGTCTTGCCCCATCCTTGGCCACCTTTAAATCTAGACTGAAAGCCCACCTCTTTAACATTGCTTTTGACTCGTAACCACTTGTAACCACTCGCCTTCACCCAGTGGCGTAGGAAGGGGGGGGCGGGAGGGGCGGTCCGCCCCGGGTGCACGCGCTCGGGGGGGGGGGGGGTGCCGGCCCCGCTGGTTCCCTGCTCTCTCTGCCCAGGAACAGGTTACTTCCTGTTCCGGGGCAGAAAGAGCAGGGAACCAGCGGGGCCGACGCAGCTCCGAGTGGCGTGCACTCGGAGCGGATCGGCCCTCCCGCAGGTAAGAATGCAGTCCGGGGGGGGGGGTTGTGCTCCGGGGAGGGTGCACCGCAGAGAGGGGGGTCGCGCCATGCTGCACCCGGGGGGGGGGGGTGGTGAGCAGCAGCGACCCGCCCCGGGTGCCATTAGCCCTCGCTACGGCACTGCCTCCACCTACCCTCCTCTCCTCCTTCCTCTACACATTAATTGATTTGATTTGCTTACTTTATTTTTGTCTATTAGATTGTAAGCTCTTTGAGCAGGGGCTGCCTTTCTTCTATGTTTGTGCAGCGCTGCGTACGCCTTGTAGCGCTATAAAAATGCTAAATAGTAGCAGTAGTAGTAGTAGTAGGATAACTGGAGTGAGAGAGAAGCCTTTCATGCGCTCCTGCAAAAACACTATATGTGGTCTAAGCTGCAACAGCTCTTTGAAAGGTTTTTGATGCTTCTGAGGCATATTAAGGCCTTTGACATTTTGGGCAACAGATAAGTGCTTGACTTTATTTTATCTTTGTAAAGCTGCTTTAGAGCACTTCATGAGAATCAGTGAAGGTTTTCATGAACCAAAGAAAATTTGAAGTTAGCATTGATATTGTCAATATATAAAAAAAAAATTTTCTTGCAAAAAGAGCAAAATTGTTAAAATCTATTTGGAAATAAATTAAAAGTTAAAATAATTCTTTCCAAGCAAGGTTTTTATGACCAGTGATGAACACCACGCCCCCCCCTCCCCCCAGTTAAAGCCGCTGAAAACTGAAAGTAAGCGGTCAGGCGTTTTGAGGTCTTTTCCTTGCTTTTCAGACATATTTTGTTAAAATCAAACATTATATTTCCATATAAATGTTATTGGATTCCTCTTTATAAGTTCGGTGATCTTACATCTTGGAGTCCTGTATGGTAATCCTCTTACTATTGTCTACTTTGACATTGCAAGACATAATCTTTAGGTCAGAGCTCATCATTTAATAAGTACATAAGTAATGCCATACTGGGAAAAGACCAAGGGTCCATCGAGCCCAGCATCCTGTCCACGACAGCGGCCAATCCAGGCCAAGGGCACCTGGCAAGCTTCCCAAACGTACAAACATTCTATACATGTTATTCCTGGAATTGTGGATTTTTCCCAAGTCCATTTAGTAGCGGTTTATGGACTTGTCCTTTAGGAAACCGTCCAACCCCTTTTTAAACTCTGCTAAGCTAACTGCCTTCACCACGTTCTCCAGCAACGAATTCCAGAGTTTAATTATGCGTTGAGTGAAGAAAAATTTTCTCCGATTTGTTTTAAATTTACTACACTGTAGTTTAATCGCATGCCCCCTAGTCCTAGTATTTTTGGAAAGCGTGAACAGACGCTTCACATCCACCTGTTCCACTCCACTCATTATTTTTATATACCTCTATCATGTCTCCCCTCAGCCGTCTCTTCTCCAAGCTGAATAGCCCTAGCCTCCTTAACCTTTCTTCACTAAGCGTATCTATTTTCGCATGTAAATCTGGGAACCCTTTCCTCTCAACACAGTGGACCTCCCAAACTGAAATGTTACATAAGATCAATTCCTTCTTGTCTAAGCCAATACATACCCTACCCACCCTCCCTGCCACCCCCTTTTCCCCACCACCTACACCGGACAGAGGACAAATGACCCCTGAATGGGAAGTCGAGGAACGAAGCCACCGCGCTCCTGACATCCCAACCTCACACATCCCCCCCTCCCCACACCCTTTCCCAACTCTGCCATCACTACAATACCCCTCCTCCATAACCTCTCATACGTACAATCAACCCGACAACTCCATCCACAGCCTCATACCAGCACACTCTAAACATCAACAGTCCACTCTCCAATACACCTCCCCCCCCACTTCTCTTACATAGCTACCCTCTAACAGCCTCTGCCCTCCCAAACAGTATACCTAAACCAGCCACGTGTATCAAGACTAATTACAGCATGGCTAACCAAACTGTTCTGAGGCGTAAACATAACCCCACTACTGTTAAAAGGAATCACATTTGAGCAGAACTAAAATGCCTCCCTTCATTCTTTCGCCTCTGGATTGCAAGACCAGTGCTGTAACCACTAGGCCACTCCTCCACACCCATGTACTATTATCAAAGAAATGTCAGCGTACACATTGTGCTATTAATTAATTTCTTTGTTTTTTTTAATGGGATTTATTAACCGTCTTTATGAAAAGATTCATTACTGTGCTTACCATGTTGATATTACCTGTTTAATATCTCTTGTTTTCATTCAATAGGAATTTTTAATCAAAACAAAAAGAAAAACGCAAGGCTGTTATCTTCCTCCCATAACACTGGTTCCCCTGAAACATTGTCGAAATTTGTAGAGGTTGACATTATACTCTACTGTGCTCTTTCTGAACGGTAGATGTGGCTCTTTGTGTTGAAAGAATGGAAGGGGTTGCTATAGCAACTCTTTCTACCAACGAATAATAGTAAATAGTCACATATACGATTTAAATCTCACAGAAATTCAGCCCCTCTGTATGAAGATGAAACTTTACCTCAGTTTTGAAAGAAATATCATCATTTCTGCAATCTTTGCTATACTCAAATCAGCACAGAGGCTCCCAGCCCAGTCTTTGGGAAATACCCAACCATTCATGTTTCCAGATGATCCACAATGAATATGCATGAGATAAATTTGCATGCAATACCTCCAGGTGAGTGTGTAGAAGGGCGGAGCCTGGTGGAACATGGGTAGAGTGCATAATTATGCACATCTGGATTGATATTCAAAGCCAGAAGCAGCCACTGGCTGGTTAAATTGGCTGTTTGGAGCTAACTGCTAATTTTCAGTGGCATTTAACCAGTTAGCGCCAAATTGAAACTCGGCTGTTATTATTTTTCATTTATTATGTTTATTATACCGCTTCTCTTGAACTCAGATCGAAACGGTTCACAATGCATTAAAATATAATAATAATAATAATAAAAATGGCTAAAACTAACACAGGAATGTCATCATACGGATAGGAAAACACAATCACTCTAGATCAGTCAAGTAATTCAGAAATATCTGGCTCAAACCAAAGTACAAAAAGTTTATGTGCATGTTGTCCCCCCTCCCCCATGCAGAAATCCAACCACAAAGGACATTTAAAATCTTTGTACCACAGCATTAACAGATAGAATCTAGCAGGCATTACAGGATCTAGTTGAGTCTTCCCACCCACCCCTAGGACAACTCTTCAAATATAGTCAGTAATTGTAATTAGGGTAACAAGCAAGGAGTGCTCCTACAGAGTTTTAAATGCATTTTATTACCATCTAAGAAGGAAACATTAAATAAATCATACAATATACTATATAAACTAAAAGACACTTTTATATTAGGCTAATATCCTTAATACTGTAGCAAGTTTTAAATTATTGAAAAGCTCAAAAACACTAAGATGGAGTCAGCAGTCCAGCAGCGAGAGGGGTGCTGTCCAGTCTTTTGCATTGAGTGTCACATGTATGATTATCTCCCAGTTGGTGAGATGTCATATGTGTGTGCCCGATGCAAAGAGTTCCTAGCTCTCAGAGAACGTGACCGTTGTCTTGAGTCTAGAGTAGCAGACTAGGTGGAGCTGAGGGAGACAGAGAGGAACATAGAGGAGACCTACAGGGATGTTGTAGAGAAGTCCCACCTCCAGTCTGGTAGCCCCTGTGCTACCTTGAAGAACGGAGGTCTCCTAGAAGGAGAGCATCACCCTGGTGAGTTGTTTTGTATTTCAGTCCTTTGGAATTTGGGTAGTGAAGGTTTAGGTATGATCTTGACGATCCAACTCTGTTTCTTACTGGTAGATCTATAAGGTCTATCATGTATCCTGAGACTACGCTGTATATAATTTTGTGGACTAGAGTGCAGATTTTGAAGATGATCCGTTCTTTGATTGGGAGCCAATGCAGCTTTTCTCGAAGGGGTTTGGCACTTTCGAATCGTGTTTTGCTGAATATCAATCTGGCTGCTGTATTTTGGGCGGTCTGGAGTTTTTATGTGAGTTGTTCTTTACATCCCACGTAGATTCCGTTATAGAATCAGAGTTGGTGCACGGCGGAGGCTGGGACTACCGCCGGGCTCCTGTGGTAGCTCAGTGGTAGGGCCGATTTGCCACATGCCAAAGTGGTGGTAGCCCTACCGCTCTTTAGTAAAAGGGCCCCTTTATGCAGAAACCCATAGCTGGTTATGTGCTGAATATCACACTTAACCAGCTATGCATTAGCTGACTCTGCAAACCTGAAAATTCAAAGCTATTGCCTAGACATGGCCTAGCATTGAATTTCTGAGTTTAACACTGGGGGCAGAAAGCAAAATGCTAATTGCTGTTGACTGAATATCGGGTTCCTAAGTTCAGTGGCGTTCCTAGGAGGCTGACACCCGGGTCGCATCACTGATGCGCCCCGCCCCCCGGGTGCAGCGCCCCCCGGATGCAGCGCGACCCACCCCCTGGCAAAAGGACACCCCCCCCACGAAAGAACCTCCCTCCCCGGGTGCACGCCGCTGGGGGGTGGTGCCGCGCGCGCCTGTCCTTTGTTCGTTCCATGCTCCCTCTGCCCCAGAACAGGAAGTAACCTGTTCCGGGGCAGAGGGAGCATGGAACGAACGAAGGACAGGTGCGCGCAGCACCTCCCCCAGCGGCGTGCACCCGGGACAGACCGCACCCACTGCCCCCCCCCCTAGGAATGCCACTGCCTAAGTTATAGAATACCATAATTTATGTGGATTTCGTGGCCATCTAGGCATAACCATGGTTCTATGGCTGGTGTAAATGGTGATGTTTAAAATACAGGGGCATATTGCCTAGTAAGCTAGCAATCTATAAAGAACAGTAGATACATCATTTTCTTTACTGAATAGGAAACAAATAAGTATCTCCTTGTTGCTTAAAAAATATAGTTATGGATCTACTCCCTTAATGCCTTATTTTTCATACACTGTTCTTTGTAACAGGCGGTAGTCATTAGAGTCGGTCCATGCTAATGGCTACTGTGCGTTAAGGGCCAGATTCTGTAACTGGCATCTAAACTCGAGATGTACCCAATTAATGTGCCTAGCGCTATTCTATATATCACACCTAAAGTTAAGCGCAGTTTATAGAATAGCACATAGGAGCGGGGAATGCACCTACATTGAGGCGCGGATAATGCCACTGAAAACCTGGTGTAAAAATCTGCACCTCAATGTAGGTGTGTTCTACAGAATTCTATAACAACGTGCATAAATTCAAGTGACACCCGACACACCCATAGTCCCAGTGGCATAGCGAGGGCGGCTGCCACCCGGGGAGGTTCGCTGCTGCATTCTTGCCTGCCATGTGCACACCATAGGGGGGGGGGGTGTCGGTTCCGCTGGTTCCCTACTCCCTCTGCCCCGGAACAGGAAGTAACCTGTTCCGTGGCAGAGGGAGCAGGGAACCAGCGGAGTCGACACCCCCCCCCCCAGCGGTGTGCACCCGGGGCGGACCGCCCCGCCCTTGCTACGCCACTGCATAGTCCTCCCATGGCCGTGCCCCCTTTTCAACTACGTGCATTGGAATTTATGCACACCTCTTTTTAGAATACGCTTGAGTAGAGAGGTGTGGTAGCCGTGTTAGTCCACTTTTAAAGGTAATCAATAGAAATAAAACAAAATAAAACATGGAAAAGTAAATAAGATGATACCTTTTTTATTGGACATAACTTAGTACATTTCTTGATTAGCTTTCGAAGGTTGCCTTTCTTCCTCAGATCGGAAATAAGCAAATGTTGGTAGATGATAGTATATATAAGTGAAACATCAAAGCATTTCAGTGGCAGTCTAACAGGATGGGGGTGGATAGGTGAGAGACAGGAAGAGGGACAGGGGGATATGCATGGAGACAGGAGGGTGACAAAGCAGTATAATTTTATGGTTTACTAGTAAAAAAGGCCCGTTTTTGAAAGAAATGAAACTGGCGCTAGGTAAATGATGATCTAATTGCAATTGGTGTGGAGGAGTGGCCTAGTGGTTAGGGTGCTGGACTTTGGTCCTGGGGAACTAAGTAACTGAGTTTGATTCCCACTTCAGGCACAGGCAGCTCTTTGTGACTCTGGGCAAGTCACTTAACCCTCCATTGCCCCATGTAAGCCGCATTGAGCCTGCCATGAGTGGGAAAGCGCAGGGTACAAATGTAACAAAAATAAAATAGATACAATTGGAGATTCTACATGGAATGTTGCTATTCCACTAGCAACATTCCATGTAGAAGGCTGCGCAGGCTTCTGTTTCTGTGAGTATGACGTCCTGCACGTACGTGCAGGACATCAGACTCACAGAAGCAGAAGCCTGCGCGGCCACATTGGTGATCTGTAAGGGCCGACTTCGACTTCTACATGGAATGTTGCTAGTGGAATAGCAACATTCCATGTAGAATCTCAAATAGTAGCAACAGTGGAGGAGTGGCCTAGTGGTTAGGATGGTGGACTTTGGTCCTGGGGAACTGAGGAACTGAGTTTGATTCCCACTTCAGGCACAGGCAGCTCCTTGTGACTCCGGGCAAGTCACTTAACCCTCCATTGCCCCATGTAAGCCGCATTGAGCCTGCCATGAGTGGGAAAGCGCAGGGTACAAATGTAACAAAAATAAAATAGATACTATTGGAGATTCTACATGGAATGTTGCTACTATTGGAGATTCTATATGGAATGTTGCTAACTAGCAACATTCCATGTAGAAGGCTGCGCAGGCTTCTGTTTCTGTGAGGCTGACGTCCTGCACGTACGTGCAGGACATCAGACTCACAGAAGCAGAAGCCTGCGCGGCCACATTGGTGATCTGCAAGGGCCGACTTCTCAAATAGTAGCAACAGTGGAAGAGTGGCCTAGTGGTTAGGGTGGTGGACTTTGGTCCTGAGGAACTGAGTTTGATTCCCACTTCAGGCACAGGCAGCTCCTTGTGACTCTGGGCAAGTCACTTAACCCTCTATTGCCCCATGTAAACCACATTGAGCCTGCCATGAGTGGGAAAGCGCAGGGTACTAATGTAACAAAAATAAAATAGATACAATTGGAGATTCTACATGGAATGTTGCTATTCCACTAGCAACATTCCATGTAGAAGGCTGCGCAGGCTTCTGTTTCTGTGAGTATGACGTCCTGCACGTACGTGCAGGACATCAGACTCACAGAAGCAGAAGCCTGCGCGGCCACATTGGTGATCTGTAAGGGCCGACTTCGACTTCTACATGGAATGTTGCTAGTGGAATAGCAACATTCCATGTAGAATCTCAAATAGTAGCAACAGTGGAGGAGTGGCCTAGTGGTTAGGATGGTGGACTTTGGTCCTGGGGAACTGAGGAACTGAGTTTGATTCCCACTTCAGGCACAGGCAGCTCCTTGTGACTCCGGGCAAGTCACTTAACCCTCCATTGCCCCATGTAAGCCGCATTGAGCCTGCCATGAGTGGGAAAGCGAAGGGTACAAATGTAGCAAAAAAAAAAAAAAATGTTGTTAAGGGAGCCATTACCAAAAATCAGGGGATATAATGAGTAATACTGTGCTTTTTAGAAATTTGTATAGTATTTTAAAAAAATAGAGAGTAAGCAGAATGTAAATAACTTTAATTGCAAACATAATGCTGGTTTAGATTTTTAAAATTTCTTTATTTTCAAGTAGAGCAGCCGAACTCTTTTCACTGTCATACCAATATTTTTTGTGTAAACTTTGTCACAATGAGGGAAAAGCTTTCCTTGTTCAGGACCATCTATACCTTTAACAATTGCATCAGAAGACTTACGAACTTGTGAAAATGCAACATACAGTTGTCCATGTGTAAACACTGGTTCTGGTAGGAAAATGACAACTTTTTCAAATGTTTGTCCTTGTGACTTATTAATTGTCATTGCAAAAGCCAATTTAACAGGAAATTTTTTTCTCCATCCACCTATGTCCAGCAACTCTCCTCTCCCCTGCCCTCCCCTCCATCCACCCATACCCAACGATTCTCTTCTCTCCCCTGCCCCCCTCCAGCCACCCATACCCAGCGATTCTCTCCTCTCCCCTGCCCCCTTCCAGCCACCCATACCCAGCGATTCTCTTCTCTCCCCTGCCCCCCTCCAGCCACCCATACCCAGCGATTCTCCTCTCTCCCCTGCCCCCCTCCAGCCACCCAGCAATTCTCCTCTCTCCCCTGCCCCCCCTCCAGCCACCCAGCGATTCTCCTCTCTCCCCTGCCCACCTCCAGCCACCCATACCCAGCGATTCTCCTCTCTCCCCTGCCCCCCTCCAGCCACCCAGCAATTCTCCTCTCTCCCCTGCCCCCCCTCCAGCCACCCAGCGATTCTCCTCTCTCCCCTGCCCCCCCTCCAGCCACCCAGCGATTCTCTTCTCTCTCCTGCCCCCCTCCAGCCACCCATACCCAGCGATTCTCCTCTCTCCCCTGCCCCCCTCCAGCCACCCAGCAATTCTCCTCTCTCCCCTGCCCCCCCTCCAGCCACCCAGCGATTCTCCTCTCTCCCCTGCCCACCTCCAGCCACCCAGGGATTCTCCTCTCTCCCCTGCCCCCCCTCCAGCCACCCAGCAATTCTCCTCTCTCCCCTGCCCCCCCTCCAGCCACCCAGCGATTCTCCTCTCTCCCCTGCCCCCCCTCCAGCCACCCAGCAATTCTCCTCTCTCCCCTGCCCCCCCTCCAGCCACCCAGCGATTCTCTTCTCTCCCCTGCCCCCCTCCAGCCACCCATACCCAGCGATTCTCCTCTCTCCCCTGCCCCCCTCCAGCCACCCAGCAATTCTCCTCTCTCCCCTGCCCCCCCTCCAGCCACCCAGCGATTCTCCTCTCTCCCCTGCCCACCTCCAGCCACCCAGGGATTCTCCTCTCTCCCCTGATTACCTCCATCAAAGCGGCCGTGTTATTGAAAGCCCTGCCCGTCTCTAGCCTTCCCTTCGAGTTCATTCCCTCAGAGTCCTGCCCTCGCGGAAAGAGGAAACGATGACAGAAGGCGGGACTCTGAGGGAACAAACTTGAAGGGAAGGCTAGAGACAGGCAAGGCTTTCAATAATGCGGCCGCTTCAACAGAGGTAATCAGGGGAGAGAAGAGAATTGCTGGGTGGCTGTAGGGGGGGGCAGGGGAGAGAGGAGAATCGCTGGGTGGATTGAGGGGGTAGGGGAGAGAGGAGAATCCCTGGGCAGCGCAGGCAAACGAAGGCAGTGGTGGGAGGTAGACGTCAGGCAAGCAGGCTTCTACTGCGGGAGAGTGACATCAGGAGATGGTTACGAACGCAGTGAGAGACATTGGAACATTGCAGGAGCAAATTATTATATTAGATAATGGGCTAGAAAACCCAGATCTTTGCTAAGTCCTGTCTGGTGGGTGTCACAATATTTAATCATTCTGACTTCAAAGGTCTTATGTTCCTGTACTTATATATACCGCCATCTACCAACATTTGCTTATTTCTGATCTGACGAAGAAGGGCAACCTTCTTCGTCAAGTAATGTATTAAGTATCAAGTAATGTATTAAGTTATGTCCAATAAAAAAGGTATCATCTTATTTTCTTTTCCATGTTTTATTTTGTTTTACTTCTATTGATTACCTAGAATACACTTAAAATGAAGCATGTGTAAATGCCAATTATTGCCAATTAGTGATGGTAATTGGTTATCAGCCAATTATCATCACTGATTAGCTCATTACTCAATTGCATAGTGAGAATAAATTGGCCGTGCACATGATTTAACGCGTACTAGTCGCCGTGCCATAAAAAGAATCCTGCCCTAACTGCTTAACAAATCTAATAAACATTCCATTAGTATATAGCAGCATTCAAGGATATAAGACCTATTTAAGAGGAACACTGCAAGCCATGTTACAGTATTAACACAGTCACAAGCTGCTTTACAAGCATTTGCATGATATACATCTCATTACTATGTAATGTGGGGTCACCTGAATATCACTGCATGCAGTGCACTTTTTCTAGTGAAAAAGGTGCCGGTACTCAAATGCTAGGCCACCCTTCAGGGGTGGGGGTAATCACTGAGGGACCCTCCCCACAATAGCCAGGCCCCCTACAACCAGTCACAGAATCTATGACAAGGCAGAATTGGTGTGTAGAGCCTGAGCTCTTTCATTAAAACTTGGGGTCCATGGGTCAATTTTAGCAGCCAATGGAAAAGGTGCCGGTACTCAGTACCCCCAAGTACCCCCTCAAAAAAAGCCCTGACTGCATGAGAACACCACAGCCAGGTGTAGAGCCCTTTATCGTGTGCCAGGGGCCAAATAATGAATCTTGATAACTACCCCCTTAGTCTGTCAAGTGTACATCTTGTTATAGTGTCAGCTGATCTCTAAGATCTGTACTCATGTCTGGCTTTCTTAAATGTTTTTTTTCTGTTCTTTTGCCTGCATCACATCCTCTGGAGGACGTTCCGCGAATTCATCACCCTTTCCGTGAAAAATGATGTTCTGATGCAACTTCTCAGTCTACCACTTTAGAACCTCTTATCACGACCTCTGCTTCCAGAAGCGAGATCAATCAGATCCGTTCATACCTGCCACATGACTGCAGATTGCCTGTGCGATTTTAAATGAGTTCGGTCCTCTCTGAAGACATTTTTGATGGCCCTCTAATTAAGAAAGGACTCTAATTGAGGGGAAGTTCAGAGAGAGTGAGAGAGAAGCAATCATCGCAGCTTCAAGGAGGACAGCTAAGAGGAGAAAGAGACAGAATAGCTTTTCCAAGAAGAAACAACACAGCATTAGTTTTCAAAAAAGCATTTTCCTGTTGGCAAAGAGTGATAATTTTATAACAAATGTTATTTTTAGTGCATGTTTCTATTGATCTCCCTAGTGAGATGTATGAAGATTGCTGAGCTTTATTGGTGGGTGTGGTTTGAAGCAGTTAATTAATTTTATGTTTCTGAGAACCATGGATTTTACTGATTAGGCTGCTTAACACATTAGCTTGGCTAATTTTTCTTCTAAAGAAACCATTTTCACCTCTTTCTTGGTGGAACCTTTTTCAGAGAATCTTGTAATTTACAACTGCGTTTCATGCCTCCATAAAAACACAGGCAGTTAGTAGGTAAGCAAAGACCCGGGCCCCGATGTTCAGAAGCAAATATGGGTACTAGAGGCCATTAGCGTTGGACTAACCCCTGCATTTCCTAGTGCCAAATGCTCAGAGCATTTGAGTTCACTGGCTCTGAGTGCAATTTATTTATTTACTAGTAAAAAAGGCCCGTTTCTTAACGCAATGAAACGGGCGCTAGCAATGTAATGAGTTCCTGCCATTAATGTTTCCACGGTTGTATTCTGAATATAATTGTTGTTTACATGTGTAAGGTTTCTTTATATACAATGTTTTTTGTGTAAACTGTGTTACAATGTGGTAAAAGTTTTCCTTGTTCAGGCCCTTCAATCAGTTTAACAATCACATCAGAAGAGCTCCTTACTCGTGAGAATGCAACATACAGTTGCCCATGTGAGAGACTGAGAGTGACAGTGTGTTTTACAGACAGTGTAAGAGAGAGATACACAGAGTGATTGAGTGTGTGTGTGATGTCTGTGTGTGTGTGTGTGATGTGTGTGAGTGACAAAGTGATTAAATGTTTGTCTTCCCTTCCGTTCTGTGCACTTACCTCCACTGATGTTCCTACCTCCCTGTATATGATTGTTTGTTAGAGATTCAATCCACTCCACTTCCCTCCTCCAAGTTCCGTTCTGTCTGATTGGTTCTTCGTTGACAGTGAGAGCCAATGAAACGCTGAACTACAGACTTACGAACCCTACACTGCCACAGTGTCACGGAGTCAGCTTCAGAATGTTGGAGGTGCTTTTTATTATATAGGATTGTATTTGTACCCCACATTGTCCCACCTTTTTGCAGGCTCAATGTGGCTTACAGAGTATGGAAATGAAAACGTCATTACAAGATATAAGAAAACAGTCGTTCATAAGCTGAGGTGAAAGAGGAAATTAGGTAGAAGGTGTTAGGTTAGGTAAGGTCGTGTGAGAGGTGTTTTGGTGTACTTGGGTGGTTTAAGGAATGATTTGTTTCATTGAGGGTGACTTTTGTAGGCTCTGTTGAAGAGATGTGTTTTTAAAGCTTTGCGAAAACTGGTTAGATTGGTCATGGTTTTTAGGGCCATGGGTAGTGTACTTTTGTACGCAAAGGAAGTAGCATAAGCCTGTTTGTATTTCATTCCTTTACAGCTGGGAAAGTTCAAGTTGAGGAATTTGCGGGCCGATCTTTTGGCATTCCGTGGCGGTAAGTCCACTAAGTTTAACATATAGAGTGGGGCATCTGCGTGAATGATTTTGTGAACAATCAGCATACAAATGCATGCTAAAGAAGTCATCCCATATTCCTCGCCAATGCTCAGTGGGTGGCGTACCAAATAGGGGCGCTCCTCCTGCGACAAACCCTACGTCAGCTCTGAGCTGGTGTTAGGGTTGTGCCGAGCCATGGGGAGGAATATGAAGACCGGTGTCGCTGGTGGCTGTGGTCATCGGGCATCTGTTCTTGAGCTAGGCAGGGAGGGAGACTCAATCGTCTTCCCCCCACTTCAGCATGACCTGGCTCGGTCACTGGAGCTTTGCAGAATCAGGTTCACAGGAACTGGTACCTGGTAGAGATTTATTTATTTATTTCTTTGTAGCATATATACCCCGCTCTTTCCCACTCGATAGCAGGTTCAATGCGGCTTACAGAGTATGGTGCAAAGTATCACAGATACAATACGAAGTATATTACAAAGTATCACAGAGACAGTGCAAAGTATGTTACAATGTATCACAGAGATAACATAGCTATATAGAGTGGGACAATAGTAAAAGATGTGGGGAAAGAATTGGGGTGTGGGTGGTACTGGTGGTGTGGTCTAGGTTTGAGGATTAAGTTGGGTCGTTTGGGTAGGCTTGCTTGAAGATGGGAGGAGAAAACAGGTAAAAAGGAAAAAAGCTTACGACTTCCACTTCAGGTTAAAGGAAACCAAAACCTCTTCCTCCTCCTTCCCTCCTCCCCCCTCTGGTGTTCTGTGCATGCGCTCAAGAGCGTTGCTTAACGGACAACTCTTCAGCATATGCACCAGACACTGTCCTCCCGTAGAAGGTCCCTAATGCTCATTGCTATGAGCATGCATACATTTGCATGTCATTAGCATTGACTATTAGGGAGTTCCTTTGATGCGCTGTTTGGGCGTTGTTTTTCCAGTGCTGCTCTGTACAGTGCTGGAGTTTTGATCATCGGGAGTCCCGGTGCATAGCTCTGTCTAGACTCGATTCCTTTATCTCCGTATGTCCCTTCACAGCAGGGGCGTATCTAGACTTCGCTGGTAGGGGGGTCCAGAGTCGAGGTGAGGGGGCACATTTTAGCCCCCCCCCCCCGGCGCCGCCAGAACCACCTCCAAAAACTGTGGCCTGCCCGCCCGCCCGATGACCCTCTCGACCCCCCGCCCGCTGTCGACTACCTTTGCTGGCGGGGGACCCCAACCCCCGCCAGCCGAGGTCGTCTTCCTTCGTTCGTTTGGGTTTCTTCTTTCTGAGTCTGACTCTGACGTCCTGCACGTACACAACGTGCAGGACGTCAGACTCACAGAAACAGAACGTTGCTTTGTTCTGTTTCTGTGAGTCTGACGTCCTGCACGTTGTGTACGTGCAGGATGTCAGAGTCAGACGGCAGGTTGGCGGCGGGAGGGGTTTGCGAGGGTCGTCGGGAGGGGGGTCCAGGGACAAATCTATGGGGGCCCTGGCCCCCGTGGCCCCCTAGGAGATACGCCCCTGCTTCACAGTAGGTCAAACTTCAGTAGAGTGGGAAAAAGATCCTGATTTCTCCCTTTTTGCTGGTCTTGTACCTGCAAAATAAACTGTGAATAAGCCTATGACAAATACATCTCCTTCTGAATTAGTTCATGCAACATTCAATTTGAGGTTAGTTTGGCCTTTATCCGTGTTCGCTTTCACACTGCAGAACTGCCCCAGAATTACATGTGGATTAGTCTGTGTGTGCTCAGACATAATCCTGGCATTGACTTTACAACTCCATTCACTTATCTCTAATCAAGCCTTCTTTCTTCCTGGAACAACTATTTGAGGAGTGGAACTACCTCCATGGGTGGGATTTCTTATTAGAGGATTAACCTGCAACTGGCTCCACATGTGACTTCTTTTGCCAACACAAGCAGCCATGTGTCCATTCTGAATTTGCATTGATTATTAGGGCTTGAGGAGTATATATGAAAGGAGCATCCCAGGAGTTTTTGTAGTACACCCATACCCCTGCTTTAGGACAAAACAGTCGTTGCACTGCCAGAAGCAAAGTTTTGGCTGTTCTTTATTTTATCTTTTTTGCTACATTTGTACCCAGCGCTTTCCCACTCATGGCGGGCTCAATGCGGCTTACATGGGGCAATGGAGGGTTAAGTGACTTGCCCAGAGTCACAAGGAGCTGCCTGTGCCTGAAGTGGGAATGGAACTCAGTTCCTCAGTTCCCCAGGACCAAAGTCCACCACCCTAACCACTAGGCCACTCCTCCACTGTTGCTACTATTGGAGATTCTACATGGAATGTTGCTATTCCACTAGCAACATTCCATGTAGAAGTCGGCCCTTGCAGATCACCAATGTGGCCGCGCAGGCTTCTGCTTCTGTGAGTCTGACGTACGTGCAGGACGTCAGACTCACAGAAACAGAAGCCTGCGCAGCCTTCTACATGGAATGTTACTAGTGGAATAGCAACATTCCATGTAGAATCTCCAATAGTAGCAACATTCCATGTGGAATCTCCAATAGTAGCAACATTCCATCTAGAATGTCCAATAGTAGCAACATTCCATCTAGAATGTCCAATAGTAGCAACATTCCATGTAGAATCTCCAATAGTATCTATTTTATTTTTGTTACATTTGTACCCCGCGCTTTCCCACTCATGGCAGGCTCAATGCGGCTTACATGGGGCAATGGAGGGTTAAGTGACTTGCCCAGAGTCACAAGGAGCTGCCTGTGCCTGAAGTGGGAATGGAACTCAGTTCCTCAGTTCCCCAGGACCAAAGTCCACCACCTTAACCACTAGGCCACTCCTCCACTGTTGCTACTATTTGAGATTCTACATGGAATGTTGCTATTCCACTAGCAACAAGCAACATTCCAAGTAGAAGTCGGCCCTTGCAGATCACCAATGTGGCCGCTGTGAGACTCACAGAAACAAAAGCCTGTGCAGCCTTCTACATGGAATGTTGCTAGTGGAATAGCAACATTCCATGTAGAATCCAGTAGCAACATTCCATGTAGAATCTCCAATAGTATCTATTTTTTTTTTTTGTTACATTTGTACCCTGCGCTTTCCCACTCATGGCAAGCTCAATGCGGCTTACATGGGGCAATGGAGGGTTAAGTGACTTGCCCAGAGTCACAAGGAGCTTGCCTGTGCCTGAAGTGGGAATCGAACTCAGTTCCTCAGGAACCAAAGTCCACCACCTTAACCACTAGGCCACTCCTTTGTCTCACAAGGTAAAGATTTCCAATGGATTTGCCGAAATAAACTAAGAGCTTCATAGCCGCAGTGGCAGAAAAAAGTGAAAATGGATCCTATTTGATCCGTAGTCCGAACAGAATCAGTCCTGTGAGCATGAAGTTGTCAGGAGGCCCTGGGAGGATACTTTGACTAAGCACATCCGTTGTGAACTATAAATAAAGGCAGTAAGCAGTCATTTGCATGGATCAGAGTTGCTCACATTTATCATTTGCTGGATTTTTAAAGAACTCCCAAATTCTTGATAAAAGCATCTCTTTGTAGTGAAGGATTGATGGTGGGAGTGAAGGAATCTGATGAATTTAGTGCTGTAGAGGAGAGACAGCAAAACTAGCCAGATCTAAACTGAGATACCATTAGTGGTTTTCATAAATCAAACCCTGTTTATAGCGAGGATACAGTTGAATTACCATCTGGACTTTTTAACCTCAACATTTATTTCCGAAACCTTCTCTAATATTGAGAGAGGACTTAACTCTTCCTTTCATCTTCTGGAATGCCGTCTCAGGGCTAGTGAAATAAGCAAAGCTCCTTTTGATCTAAAATGTCCCCAGGAAACATGAGAGTGACAAGATTCTAGTATTGTGTATGTGGAAGAAAAGCCATAAAAACAAACACGTGAGGCTTCATTTTAAATAGCATGTTGGACGGGGGAGGGGCGGAATTGAACTGTCCAGGTCAGGATGTTCAATGTTCCCCCAGTATCTATATAAATAAGTCTCACCTCAAACATTCTGAAGCTCGGGGAAACACTGAAGCCCTGCACTTAGGCTGTTAGCAACGCTCACTGTCACTCATGCACCACTCACTCTCACTCATAGACCCGCCCTCAGCCACGCCCCTTCCGCACATAATTCGCAACCCCAACGTTCTAATGAAGCTGCCACTTCTGTTTTTGAGGTGGCATCGATCAGAATTTCTCCCCATGTGTGTCTGCCCCGTCCCTCACGTCACAACGTTATGATGTCGAGGGCAGGGCTATGACACTCAGCAAATCGCCAGTTCCACTGCCCTCCGATGCTCCACCCCCACCAGGCCACCGAATCCCCACTTCCACCGCACTCCGACGCTCCGCCCCCCTCCCCCAGGCTGCACCTGTTGATGGCGGGGATATGCGAATCACCACTTCCACCCCCCTCCGACGCTCCACCCCCCCTCCCCAGGCCACCGAATAGCGAGTTCCACCATCCTACGACGCTCCCCCCCCCAACATCGCTTCCCTTCTGATCGCCTTCCCTCCCTATGTCCTGCCCTCCCTGACGTCACATTACGGCACGTCGTGCGACACCGGCACACAGGCAGGGAAGGAGATCCAACAGAAACGTTCTTCTGTCTGCACCGCTTTCACACAGGTGACAGGTGCTCTGCTTTCTGCGAGGGGCGGGGGCGTTCAACTGGACGGGATGGCACGGCACACGAGTTGCTCTCACAGGTGCAGAGGGAGACACGGGGTGTGCACATTGCGGGGTGCGGCACAGGACACTTGCTGCACAGGGCTGGATGCAGGGGGAGCCAGGGGACAGCACACCTGCTCCATATTGCTGCATACAGGGGTGACGTCGCTTGCTGCACATGGCTGCATGGAGGGCACAGAAGGGTTGCTCGCCATGGCTGCATGGAAGGGACAGGAGGGTTGCTCCACATGGGTGAATGGAGGGGAATAGCCTTGCTAGCACCCGTTTCATTTTTTTCCAGAAACGGGCCTTTTTTACTAGTTTTCTATAACAGGTACTGCTGAGCGTGTAGACTTTTATAAAATACGTACAATGGGAGCATTGATTTTAAAAAATATGTACATGAAAAAAAAATTATCACCTCGCAGCTATAAGTGCCAGTACGTTTATGTGGAAATCTTGAAATAATAATAATAATAAATATTGCTCCTTAGAGGCCCTATTACTAAAATGCATTAACGGGCCCTGCTCGCTAAAAGGGAAGTATCGCCGGGCTACCGCAGCAGCCCGACATCCATTCCCTCTCCCAGCTCACGCCGTTTCCAGCGCTGCAAAAGTATTTCAATTTCTGTAGTGCCAGTGCGTACCCAGCGGTAATCGGCCAGTGCCACACGCGAAAACCGAGGTAGCCCATCTCTAAGGTCGCCCATCTCAACATTTAGGTCGACCATCTCTAAGGTCGACCTAAATGCTGAGATTTGGGCATCCCCGACCGTATTATCGAAACGAAAGATGGACGCCCATCTTGTTTCGATAATAAGGATGCCCCGCCCATTCGCGGGGACGTCCTCAGAGATGGGCGTCCTTAGAGATGGTCGGCCCCGTTCAATTATGCCCCTCCACATGCACCTCGCAATGCACCCAACTGATAGTATTTTATAAATTGTGCATATTGCTACGTAGAACACCTATGATATGACCATGCTCTGCCCATGAGTACAGTCCACTTATGATTGGACACCAAGGGGTCCTTTTACCAAGCTACAGGGAAAAGGACCCTGCGCTAGCGGCGGGGGCCATTTTTACCGCAGTGGGTAAAAAGACCCCAGGCACGTGGCCATGCGGTAAGAGAACTCGAGCCCAAAGCTGAATGCTGAATTTGGTGCCCAAAGTTGAGTGATCATCCCAAAGCACCAGGGGTGGACTGACCATTCGGGCAACTGGGCCGTTCCTGAGGGCCCAGAGGCTCTGCCTAGTTGCCCACTGCCACACACTACAGCCCCCACGGGGCCCTGATGGTCTAGTGGCTGCTGCCACTATTCTCCCTGATTGCACCGCTGTGTTTACAAAATGGCTGCTGATACTTCCGCGGAAGTCTTGCGAGAGGCGAGACTACCGTGGGACGTCTTGGCAGCAGGTGGGCAAGAAAGAGAGGATTTATTTCCTGCCCCTGAAGAAGACACAGCTACTAGACCACCAGGGCCCTTCAAAGTGGGGGGAGGGGGGGGGACGGCAGCAACACAGTGGGAGAGAGGCAGCATGGCGGGGTGAGGGTACTGATGGCAGCAGCAGCATGGTGGGGGGGCTGGCATCAGCATGGCAGGGGGGGCAGAGTGGCATAGTAGGGGGGGGGCCCAAAGTAGTCTCTGTGCCTGGGGGCTCAGAGTACTCCCAGTCCGCCCCTGCAAAGAGCTCTTTCTAGAATAGCATTGAGTGCTGACCTTTTATGCCATTTATAGCATCTGGTCCATACTGGCCCAGTTTTAGAAACCTACATATATAAATGCCACCAATTAGCTAGGGAAGCCACAACTTCATAAACAGTCGTAAACCTCGATGGGTCAGAATCAAATATCCTCCAAGCAAATGGTTTTCAGCCATTTAGACAACTTTTCCAAAGTTGAGGTCAATTTGATAGACATTAAAGGAAACTGTAGGCCTCCTATTGATATGGCATATTTGGGCACACCTAAATGTAGTCACCTAAGATACCAACTTACACCAGTCTTTGATATCAGTTCCTTGCGTCCAGATGCCATTATAGAATTAGCATATAACAAAAGAGAGGGAACGAAGTACAAGCTAAAGTCCAAACAAAAAAACAGCACCACGGGGCTTTAAAAATGGAACTCAAATGAGCCTTGACAAAAAGACCCGACACGAGCCGTGTTTCGGTGACTAGCACCTGCGTCAGGGGTCACAGTGATGACGTGGAAAACTCGGGGAATAACTCGAATATATTCCTCTACAATATATTATTCCTTACCCCACGTCTCATATAGTAAAAGCTACAAAGCAACAAGGCACTTTCACTTTCTGCACTCATCACGCTGAACGTCAGCGCCTAACTTGTAACACTACAGTTACGGAACTGCTCCCACTATACTCTCCATGCTTATGTTTCTGGCTGCCTATTTTATTATGAAGAGAATGATTTTAGTGTTTAAGGCTCAGAAATAACAGCTTTCACCCCACTGCCTTTAGGAATTTGTAGCTCTACCCTACATGAGGAGTGGCCTAGTGGTTAGGGTGGTGGACTTTGGTCCTGAGAAACTGAGTTTGATTCCCACTTCAGGCACAGGCAGCTCCTTGTGACTCTGGGCAAGTCACTTAACCCTCCATTGCCCCATGTAAGCCACATTGAGCCTGCCATGAGTGGGAAAGCACAGGGTACTAATGTAACAAAAATAAAATAGATACAATTGGAGATTCTACATGGAATGTTGCTATTCCACTAGCAACATTCCATGTAGAAGGCTGCGCAGGCTTCTGTTTCTGTGAGTCTGACGTCCTGCACGTACGTGCAGGACATCAGACTCACAGAAGCAGAAGCCTGCGCGGCCACATTGGTGATCTGCAAGGGCCGACTTCTACATGGAATGTTGCTAGTGGAATAGCAACATTCCATGTAGAATCTCAAACAGTAACAACAGTGGAGGAGTGGCCTAGTGGTTAGGGTGGTGGACTCTGGTCCTGAGGAACTGAGTTCGACTCCCACTTCAGGCACAGGCAGCTCCTTGTGATTCTGGGCAAGTCACTTAACCCTCCATTGCCCCATGTAAGCCGCATTGAGCCTGCCATGAGTGGGAAAGCGCAGGATACAAATGTAGCAAAAAAAAATTCTTAAAAAAGACTCTGATCTGCCTATCCATGCATCATGGGGACACAGTCAGAATTAATTCAGATGTCCTCCATGACCTTAGAGAGTCATGGGGATATTAAATGATATTTTTATTTGAATTCACAAGGGATTTCTAATAGGTTTTGTGATTTTTAGTTATTGTGGTTCAGGACCTAAGATTGAACGTACTCTGTGCCAGGAACCTCTCCTTCACGAATGCTTATTTGTGGTCATTTCCTTCAGGGAACGTTCTCCCTCTCTTTCCTGAACTTCCCTACACTCTGAAGATCCAAGCTTTTGTTTAAGCGATTGCCTGCTTTCCGCTTCTACACGCGTGTGTCAGATTATCTGCTAAAGGTCTCAACCTACTTCCCTTGACTTTGGACACAGGAAGAGGAAATGAGCATCTGTGAACTTACTTGAGCTGATTTTTGCAGTCAGGGGGTCTCAGGGGAGCAAAGGCAGAATTTTTCAAGAGCTAGCACAGACACTTTTGCAAAGAGAGAGAGAGAAAGGATTTCAGAATTTGTCATGTTTTGTGCCAGAAACCATTTTTTTTTTTTGTAACAGCTGACACAATAAGTTAAACAACGATAGGGAAGCACGGAAGAGGGGGGGGGGGTGAGGGAGAGGGGAATTGTCTATATACCCTTTTTTTAGCCCATAAATGCCAGGCAGGAACACTCTATGCATTCAATTGTTGTCTTGCAAACTATAATGTACTAATGAGTTTTCCTAACCTTTTAGTTAGCCTTCTAATAGGATCTAGATAAGCACCTTCTTGGCATCAATATATAGGTACCCCTTTATGCATTTACTTTCATACAGGACATACTCACAGTTAAGTACATAAGTATTGCCATACTGAAACAGGCCAAAGGTCCATCAAGCCCAGCATCCTGTTTCCAACAGTGGCCAATCCAGGTCACAAATACCTGGCAAGATCCCAAGAAAGTGCAAAACATTTTATATTGCTTATCCCAGAAATAAGCAGTGGAGTTTCGCTGATTACACACACATTTCATTTGAATAGGGACCCTATATGCCAAAATTCTGCCTAAGTGCTATTTTGCACAAGTGCATGTATCTTACATAGCATGTATTTTAAAGGTAGGCTTGCACATAGGTGGAGATTGGTAGAATATGGGCAGACACACTTATGCACATAACAGAATACAGTAAGTTGTACATATATAGCGCAGTCCACAACAGCAGAGCACACATCCTGGAGAGGTACTGAGGAGCTGCACGTCTTATCTTCCGCCTGGACCGATATGCTCATATCACCCCTCTCCTCAAGTCACTTCACTGGCTTCCGATCAGGTACCGCATACAGTTCAAGCTTCTCCTACTAACCTACAAATGCACTCAATCTGCAGCCCCTCACTACCTCTCTACCCTTATCTCCCCGTACGCTCCTACCCGAAACCTCCGCTCACAGGACAAATCCCTCCTCTCTGTTCCCTGCTCCATCATCGCCAACTCCAGGCTCCGCCCTTTCTGTCTTGCCTCTCCCTATGCTTGGAACAAACTTCCTGAGCCCTTATGCCAAGCCCCCTCCCTGCCCATCTTTAAATCCTTGCTCAAAGCCCATCTCTTCAATGTCACCTTCGGCACCTAACCATTTCACCTCTATCCAGGAAATCTGGACTGCCCCAATTTGACTGTCTGCACATGTTGTCCATTAGATTGTAAGCTCCTTTGAGCAGGGACTGTCCTTCTTTGTTAAACTGTACAGCGCTGCGTAACCCTAGTAGTGCTTTAGAAATGATAAGTAGTAGTCAGTGGCGTAGGAAGGTGGGGTGGTCTGCCCCGGATGCACGCCGCTGGGGGGGTGTCATCTCCGTTGGTTCCTTGTTCCCTCTGCCCCGGAACAGGTTACTTCCTGTTCCGGAGCAGAGAAAGCAAGGAACCAATGGAGCCGACGCAGCTCCCAGCGACGTGGGCTCGGGGGCGGATCGGCCCTCCCGCCCGACCCTCGCTGCCAAAGTAAGGTACAATGCGCTCCGGGGGGGGGAGGGTGCGCGCCGGAGGAGGGGTGCGCGCCACGCTGTACCCGGGGGGGGGGTGCGCGGCGGCGACCCGCCCCGGGTGCCAGCCACCCCCGCTACGGCACTGGTAGTAGTGGTAGTAGTAGTAGTACATCCTGAAAAGTTAAAAGGCTTTTATTCTTGCCACTGAGGTGGCCATGTTTCGCCTCTCTACAGGCTGCGTCAGGGGTTAACAGCCATTAGGGTCCCAAAGGGCACAAACGCCTAATACTTAGTCGGTTCCTTTGTATGAAGAATGATATATTTTACAAATGCAGAACTGAACATATAAGTGTACTGTAAAATTGACATCCCTCTATCTCCTGACTGCACATCAAAAAGCCTATCAAAAACATATGGCAATCAATGGCAATATATACATAAATAGCCCGACACAGGCCGTGTTTCGCCCGACAGGGCTGCTTCAGGGGCTATACAACAATCCTTTACTCACAAGTTTAATTTATAATATTGGATATGTGCTGAGATGAACTGAAATTTCATAAATAGGAGATCACCTTGCTTAATTTAGAAAAACAGCTCTATCAGAGATGCCAAAAGAGTATTGACATAACGTCAAACGATCAGTCTCTTATCTCTGAAATCGCTGCTTCGTTTGTTTTCCATCTTGGAGCTTGCAGACCGTTTGCCCTTGTGTTTTCTTGGACCCACATCAATGGCAATGTCTCAAAATGTGTGACTGTGAAATGTATAAATAGAGAAGTGTACCCAAGTGCACCCAAAAAACAGAAAACAGCCCACAGCAGCATGCTCTGCCCTCATGGAACAATTTCGTAGCATCTGGGAAGTCCCCATGCTGTTCCAGGAGTCCAATCATCACCTGCAGGGGAAAACACCTAGCACAGCCTACAGCGGTGACATAAAGCATATAGCACTGGCTGCAACTGGTATAGTGCTAGCCCAGTGTGCTCAAAATATAGGACCCCTTTTACTAAGCCGTGTAAGCGTCTACGTGTGCCCAACGTGTGCCAAAATGAACTTACTGCCCGACTACCGCGTGCCTCTTGCAGTAATTTCATTTTTACCGTACGTCTGGAAAATATTTTTTTATTTCGGACGTGTGTAGTGGACACGCATCAAGTGGCATCTGACGCACATAGGTCCTTACCGCCCAAATTCTTTACCGCTAGGTCTATGGCTGGCGATAAGGTCAGAGACCCAAAATAGACACGCAACAATTTTTATTTTGCCATACTTCCATTTTTGGAAAAAAAAAGGCATTTTTTTTACGTGCGCTGAAAAATATTTCTGCATGTGCCCAAACCCATGCCTACACTGCTGCAAGTCACTTTTTACCGTGGCTTAGTAAAAGGACCCCACAGAGCACTGTCCGTCTTGGGCTGGATGCAAAATGTATAGTGCTACATGTGGGTGCAGTTTGCTCTATAACGATAGATGGTGCAGAGGGCGGCCTTAACCCTAGTCCCTGAAGAAAGAATCTTGAAACCCGCGGAGTCAGGCGTGTTCAGGGGAAGGCAGTCGGATGTTTTCTAATAATTTTGCCTTTGGACGCAGCGAGGCATTGAGGAGGCAGCACGAAAAAAGATAAGTGCTGGTCGATTCATTGAAATTATTGCCAATTTTGAAGTATTATTTTATGAAGTGAACTGGTGTTGGTTTATACAGCTTATCACACAAGGGCTGGTTCAGAAGGTGTATCGCTTAGAAGGTCGTGTGAACATACCAGTCCGTTAGCACTTATGTGGTGTTTTAATTACACACCAAAAAAAAAAAAAAGGAACACAATTCTTTAATGAATGAGCCTTGACAAAAAGACCCGACACGGGCCGTGTTTCGGTGACTAGCACCTGCATCAGGGGTCACAGTGATGACGTGGAAAACTTGGGGAATAACTTGAATATATTCCTCTACAATATATTATTCCTTACCCCACGTCTCATATAGTAAAAGCTACAAAGCACCAAGGCACGTTCACTTTCTGTATCCACTAGGCAGCAGTATATCTGAGTGGCGAAGATAGTGGAAATATCTGAAGGTACTCAAAACAAATATATATATATACATACACACACACACACACACATATATATATATATATATATATATATATATAGTGAATGGCAATATAGAGGGGCATAATCGAACTGGGGCGCCCATCTATAAGGGTGCCCATCTCTAAGGACGGCCCCGTAAAGAAGCGTACCCAACTGTATTATTGAAACAAGATGGGCAGCCATCTTTCGTTTCGATAATACGGTCGGGGACGGCCAAATCTCAACATTTGGGTCGACCTTATTATTATTATTAGCATTTGTATAGCGCTACCAGATGCACGCAGCGCTGAACACCTGATACAAAGAGACAGTCCCGACGCCCTTACAGATGGCCGCCATTGGTTTTCTCTGATAATGGAAACTACTACTACTACTAACTAGCATTTCTAAAGCGCTACTAGGGTTACGCAGCGCTGTACAATTTAAACATAGAAGGACGGTCCCTGCTCAAAGAGCTTACAATCTAAAAGACAAGATAACAATCTAAAGACAAGTGAACAATCTAGAGGACGAGTGAACAGTTAATCTGATAGGGTGGATAGATTGGGGCATTCTATCTATCTCGAGCGGTTAGGCGCCGAAGGCAGCATTGAAGAGGTGAGTTTTAAGCAGAGATTTGAAGATGGGTAGGGAGGGGGCCTGGCGTATGGGTAAAGGAAGATTGTTCCAGGCATAGGGTGAGGCAAGGCAGAATGAGCGGAGCCTGGAGTTGGCAGTGGTGGAGAAGGTTTCTCTGATAATGGAAACTAAGGACAGCCATCTCAAAACCGGCCAAATCCAAGCCATTTGGTCGTGGGAGTAGCCAGCATTTGTAGTGCACTGGTCCCCCTCACATGCCAGGACACCAACCGGGCACCCTAGGGGGCACTGCAGTGGACTTCATTAATTGCTCCGAGGTTCATAGCTCTTTCCCTTGGGTGCTGAGCCCCCCAAATCCCCCCAAAACCCACTCCCCACAACTGTACACCACTACCATAGCCCTTAGGGATGAAGGGGGGCACCTACATGTGGGTACAGTGGGTTTCGGGTGGGTTTTGGAGGGCTCACATTTACCAGCACAAGTGTAACAGGTAGGGGGGGATGGGCCTGGGTCCGCCTGCCTGAAGTGCACTGCAGTATCCACTAAAACTGCTCCAGGGACCTGCATACTACTGCCATGGAGCTGGGTATGACATTTGAGGCTGGCATAGAGGCTGGAAAAAAATGTTTTTAATTTTTTTTTTTTTTTAGGGTGGGAGGGGGTTGGTGACCACTGGGGAAGTACAGGGAGGTCATCCCCGATTCCCTCCGGTGGTCATCTGGTCAGTTCGGGCACCTTTTTGAGGCTTGGTCCTGAAAATAAATGGACCAAGTAAAGTCGGCCAAATGCTCGTCAGGGCCGCCCTTCTTTTTTCCATTATCGGCCGAGGGCGCCCATGTGTTAACCATGCCCATTCCTACCTTCGCTACGCTCCCGACATGCCCCCTTAAACTTTGGCCGCTCCTGCAACGGACTGCAGTTGAGGGCGGCCAAAATCGGCTTTCGATTACGCCGATTTGGCCACACCTGAGAGAAGGGTGCCCATCTCCCGATTTGTGTCGGAAGATGGGCGCCCTTCTCTTTCGAAAATAAGCAGGATAGTGTACTACTGGATTGGAGTATATTAGTATGAGTTTCTATTAGGTAGCAGTGATCCTGGTTCCAGCAGTGGATTACATGTGGGTGCAAGACATTTAATGCTAACCACACCCCCACACCCCCCGTTTACTAAGCTGCATGAGCAGCTCCTGTGTGCTAATGCTGACACAGCCTATTCACTTTAAATGAGCTGCGTCGGCTTTGCTGCACAGCAGCCGCTAGCGCAGCTTAGTAAACGGGGGGGAATATCTTATACTGGTTGTGATGCAAAATGTTTAGTACAAGATGCAGAGTCTCTGTAGCAGAAAATCTGTATCTCTATGCTGCACATATACTATCCCTCCCAGTAATGACTTGGCCAGCCTTGTACTATATTTATAAATGATCTGGAAATTGGAACGACGAGTGAGGTGACTAAATTAGCAGATGACATAAAACTATTCAAAATTGTGAAAACACATGCATATTTGTGGAAAATTGCAGGAAGACGTTAGGAAACTGGAAGACTAGGCATCCGAACGTCATATTAAATTTAACGTGGACAAATGCAAAGTGATGCACATTGGAAAGAATAATCCAAATCATAGTTTCCTGATGCTAGAGTCCATTTTAGGAGTCAGCATACAGGAAAAAGAACTAGGTGTCATTGTAGACAATATGCTAAAATCTTCTGCTCAGTGTGCGGCAGCAGTCAAAAAAGCAAGCAGGATGCAAATTAAGACCAAGAATATTATAATGCCTCTGTATCACCCCATGGTGCATCCTCACCTTGAGTATTGAATTCATTTCTGGTCACCGTATCTCAAAAAGGATAAAGCGGAATCTGAAAAGGTTCAAAGAAGAGCGACCAAAATAATAAAGGAGATGGAATTCCTCCAACATGAGGAAAGGCTAAAGACGTTAGGGCTCTTCAACATACAAAAGAGATGCCTGATGGGGGATATGATTGAGGTCTACAAAATTTTGAGTGATGTAGAAACAGGTAAAAGTGAATCAATTTTTCACTCTTTCTAAAAGTGCAAAGACCAGGGGACACTCAATGAAATTACATGAAAAAAGCTTTTAACACAAATATAAAGAAGTATTTTTTCATTCCAAGAATAGTTAAGCTCTGAAACTCTCTGCTGGAGGATGTGGTAACGTCGGTTATTGTACATAGGTTTAAAAAAAGGTTTGGAGAAGTTCCTGGAGGAAAAAATCCATAGTCTGTTATTGAGATGGACATGGGGGAAGCCACTGCTTGCCCCTGGATTGATAACATGGAATGTTGCTACTCTTTGAGATTCTGCTTGGAATCTTGTTACTCTTCAGTATTCCAGAATGTTGCTATTCTTTGGGGTTCTTATTGGAATGTTGCTACTCTTTGGGATTTTGAATGGAATCATGTGATTCTTTGGGGTTCTATATGGAATGTTGCTACTCTTTGGGGTTCTACATGAAATGTTGCTACTAATTGGGTTTCTGCCAGGTACTTGTGTGCTGGATTGGCCATTGTTGGAAGCAGGGTACTAGGCTAGACAGACTATTATTCTGACCCAGTATGGCTATTCTTATGTTCTTAAGAAACATAGCAATTCCCAATGAAAGACCACCCCAACCTATACACTAACATTAAAAATCAAGCAAGGAACCACTATATGCAACCAACCAACCACCATCCATTACCACCTAGCATAGGTCAGTAGAGCTCTCAGATGTTCCCTGGATCCTCTACTCTACTATGACATCTGTGAAATAAGACAAAGACAGACATAAACAACACATTTTTATCGAAAAGGTCTCTCCTCCCCTCGATGGTGTCGTCAAATCACATCTAGTGCAGCCAAAGCTCTGGGGGTTTCTCTCACCACGGTGCATAACTATAAAGCTCTCGTGTGAGTCATGGCCATCAGGGTGTCCTGCATATATCCCACAGCTGTTAGGCATGCTTCAGTAGCCAGGCTATTGGGGAGGTCAGCATGTCTTGTGGGCGGGTCATGGGCGTTCCCAGAAGCCATGTTATAGAATACTTGCATTTGGGAACCTAATGGTCTTTGTCTGGTGGAAATGCTCGCACCAAAGTTAAGCATTACATTTGCTAAGCTAGTATTCTGTAAAAGTTGTCCACGCAAAGCACCTTTTACAGAATAGTAGCATAGCGTAGATCATCCGGGAGCCTAGCGTTTCTTGTCAATTATTGAATTTCCTCCTTAAGCGCTAGAAGTCTTTAACTTCTGGTGTTATATCCTCCAAAACTCAGAGCCATGATTTACAGTAAAATTATTCGCAACAGAGATCAGGGTCAAACAACAGGGTCTGTTCAAGTGCTTAAAAAAGCCTCATACTAAGAGCATGAATTGCTTTTGGTTCATCCTGTTTTATCTTTTTGGATTCATCATGCATTTGAGATTTATTCAGGATTCAGACCTATATAAAAGCATCCAATAAGACAACAGAGGGTGGTGGTAAATGGAGTTTGCTCAGAGGAGGGAAAGGTGAGTAGCGGAGTGCCTCAGGGATCGGTGCTGGGGCCGATTCTGTTCAATATATTTGTGAGTGACATTGCCATAGGATTAGAAGGTAAAGTTTGCCTATTTGCTGATGATACTAAGATTTGCAACAGAGTGGACACCTGGGAGGGAGTGGAAAACATGAAAAGGATCTGAGGAAGCTAGAAGAATGGTCTAAGGTTTGGCAATTAAAATTCAATGCGAAGAAATGCAAAGTGATGCACTTAGGGAGTAGAAACCCAAGAGAGACTATGTGTTATGCGGTGAGAGTCTGATAGGTACTGAGGGGGAGAGGGATCTTGGTGTGATAGTATCCGAGGATCTGAAGGCGAGGAAACAGTGTGACAAGGCGGTGGCCGTAGCGAGAAGGTTGCTAGGCTGTATAGAGAGAGGTGTGATCAGCAGAAGAAAGGAAGTGTTGATGCCCCTGTACAAGTCGTTGGTGAGGCCCCACCTGGAGTATTGTGTTCAGTTTTGGAGGTCGTACCTTGCGAAGGATGTTTAAAAAATGGAAGCGGTGCAAAGAAAAGCTACGAGAATGGTACGGAATTTGCGTTCCAAGACGTATGAGGAGAGACTTGCTCACCTGAACATGTATACCCTAGAGGAAAGGAGGAACAGGGGTGATATGATACAGACGTTCAAATATTTGAAAGGTATTAATCCGCAAACAAATCTTTTCCGGAGATGGGAAGGCGGTAGAACGAGAGGACATGAAATGAGGTTGAAGGGGGGCAGCCTCAGGAAAGATGTCAGGAAGTATTTTTTCACAGAGAGGGTGGTGGATGCTTGGAATGCCCTCCCACGGGAGGTGGTGGAGATGAAAACAGTAACGGAATTCAAACATGCGTGGGATATGCATAAAGGAATCCTGTTCAGAAGGAATGGATTCTCAGAAGCTTAGCTGAAATTGGGCGGCGGAGCAGGTGGGGGGAAGAGGGGTTGGTGGTTGGGAGGCGAGGATAGTGGAGGGCAGACTTATACGGTCTGTGCCAGAGCCGGTGATGGGAGGCAGGACTGGTGGTTGGGAGGCGTGAAGTACTGCTGCGCAGACTTGTATGGTCTGTGCCCTGAATAAGGCAGGTACAAATCAAAGTAAGGTTTTTCTTGTTGGGCAGACTGGATGGACCATGCGGGTCTTTTTATGTCGTCATCTACTATGTTACTATGTAAATATATCACAGGGTATATCTGAACGCAGAAATTGATCATCAGGAAAGACTCTTAAAACTCAGAATTATAGCAATATTGTCAATTACCCCAAAGTAGCAATATGCAAATAGCAAGCAAGCAAGGAAGTTATCCCGATAAGGGGGCCTTTTTACTAAGCTGCATTTGGTCATAATGTGCTCCTAATGCAGCTTAAAATGGCATCACACAACAAAAAACAGGGAGCAACTACAGGATGTGGAGGAACACTCAATTCCTATGAACGTCAACCAAGTAAATTCAAGAGTAGGGTAGGCTGGGTCTTCCAAAAACAGCAAGGGAGACACGTGTACAATGTATAAGTCTTTATTAAAAATCACCAAACGACTCGACACAGCTGCCGTGTTTCGGCGCCAAAGCGCCTGCTTCAGGACTCTTATGGTGTTATGCCGACGTTTGTTGGAAATATCTCCTTTAATCCTTGGATAATAAGTACATAAGTAATGCCACACTGGGCAAAGACCAAGGGTCCATCGAGCCCAGCATCCTGTCCACGACAACGGCCAATCCAGGCCAAGGGCACCTGGCAAGCTTCCCAAACGTACAAACATTCTATACATGTTATTCCTGGAATTGTGAATTTTTCCCAAGTCCATTTAGTAGCAATTTATGGATTTGTCCTTTAGGAAACCGTCTAACCCCTTTTTAAACTCTGCTAAGCTAACCGCCTTCACCACATTCTCCGGCAACGAATTCCAGAGTTTAATTACGCGTTGGGTGAAGAAAACTTTTCTCTGATTTGTTTTAAATTTACTACACTGTAGTTTCATCGCATGCCCCCTAGTCCTAGTATTTTTGGAAAGCGCGAACAGACGCTTCACATCCACCTGTTCCACTCCACTCATTATTTTATATACCTCTATCATGTCTCCCCTCAGCCGTCTCTTCTCCAAGCTGAAAAGCCCTAGCCTCCTTAGTCTTTCTTCATAGGGAAGTCGTCCCATCCCCGCTATCATTTTAGTCACCCTTCGCTGCACCTTTTCCAATTCCACTATATCTTTCTTGAGATGCGGCGACCAGAATTGAACACAATACTCAAGGTGTGGTTGCACCATGGAGCGGTATAACGGCATTATAACATCCTCACACCTGTTTTCCATACCTTTCCTAATAATACCCAACATTCTATTTGCTTTCCAAGCCACAGCAGCACACTGAGCAGAACGTTTCAGTGTATTATCGTCAACAACACCCAGATCCCTTTCTTGGTCCGTAACACCTAACGTGGAAACTTGCATGACGTAGCTTTAATTCAGGTTCTTTTTTCCCACATGTATCACCTTGCACTTGCTCATATTAAATGTCATCTGCCATCTAGCCGCCCAGTCTCCCAGTCTCGTAAGGTCCTCTTGTAATTTTTCACAATCCTGTCGCGAGTTAACGACTTTGAATAACTTTGTGTCATCAGCAAATTTAATTACCTCGCTAGTTACTCCCATCTCTAAATCATTTATAAATATATTAAAAAGCAGCGGTCCTAGCACGGACCCCTGAGGAACCCCACTAACTACCCTTCTCCATTGTGAATACTGCCCATTTAACCCCACTCTCTGTTTCCTATCCTTCAACCAGTTTTTAATCCACAATAGGACATTTCCTCCTATCCCATGACCCTCCAATTTCCCCTGAAGCCTTTCATGAGGTACCTTGTCAAACGCCTTTTGAAAATCCAGATACACAATATCAACCAGCTCCCCATTCGCCTTCATTTGCACTAGACTTTGAAAACATCATCCTTCTTATTATTATTATTTACACCCTAAGACTCCTGAAGCAGGCTGTTTTGCGCTGAAACACGGCAGCTGTGTCAAGTCGTTTGGTGATTTTTAAGAAAGACATACAGTGTACACACGTGTCCCTTGCATAAAATGGCGTACTATGGGCAGGGCCGGTCTTAGCAACTGCGGGGCCCTGTGCAGACCAGTTCGCTGGGGCCCCCCCAGTCCCCCTAGCCCCACCCAGCCCCGCCCCTTGTTGACAAGATATGTTTTATACATTTTCTTTTATTTCAAATAGACAGCTGAGTGACGATATGGCAGGGAGCGACAGGAAGTGCCGCGGGGCCCCTGGAGATGCCAGGCCCTGTGCGACCGCTCCTGTTGCCCCTGCCTAAGACCAGCCGTGACTATGGGATACACTTAGATGTTCTGAGATAATAGCCAAATTAGCACACACTAATTCAGGAGCTAACATTTTGGGGTTTTTTTGGGGGGGAGGGAGGAGGGGTAGGGAACACATCAGGGGGCAGAGAATGGGTGTTGCTGCTCTAAACAGTGTATCTATCCACATTATCGCAACGCTAACTGGTTAGAGCAGGATTACCATGTGAGCCTTTATTCCCTACAAAATGGGTGGCGGTAAATGCTCACTCCGTTAACGGCAACATTACCGTATGGCCAGTGCCGTAGCGAGGGTGCCTGACACCCGGGGCGGGTCGCCGCTGTGCACCCCCCCCCCCCCCCCCGGGTGCAGGGCATGGCGCCCCCCCTCCCCCCGAAATGCACCCTACCTTTCAGCGGGAGGCAGGCGGGAGGGCTGATCCGCCCCCAGTGCATGTCACTGGGAGCTGCGTCGGCTCTGCTGCTTCCCTGCTTTCTCTGCCCAGGAACAGGAAGTAACCTGTTCCGGGGCAGAAAGAGCAGGGAACCAGCGAGCCGACACCCCCCCCCCCCCCCCCAGTGCGTGCACCCGGAGCGGACCGCCCCACCGCCCTCCCTTCCTATGCCACTGCGTATGGCTATTAATTTAAACAAAAAAAAAGAAACAAAACAGAAAATCGGCCATTTTACTGCTACAGTAAAAGTGACCTTGGCATGTGGTACAAACCTGTGTAAGGGTGCGAAGGCCACTTTTTACTGCAGCTTAGTAAATGGACCCCAAAGTTATTTAAATAGAGCTACCTGCATGTTCAGCTGGGCTTACATAAGTAATGCCATACTGGGAAAAGACCAAGGGTCCATCGAGCCCAGCATCCTGTCCACGACAGTGGCCAATCCAGGCCAAGGGCACCTGGCAAGCTTCCCAAACGTACAAACATTCTATACATGTTATTCCTGGAATTGTGGATGTTTCCCAAGTCCATTTAGTAGCAGTTTATGGACTTGTCCTTTAGGAAACCGTCCAACCCCTTTTTAAACTCTGCTAAGTTAACCGCCTTCACCACTTTCTCCGGCAACAAATTCCAGAGTTTAATTATACGTTGGGTGAAGAAACATTTTCTCCGATTTGTTTTAAATTTACTACACTGTGGTTTCATCGCATGCCCCCTAGTCCTAGTATTTTTGGAAAGCGTGAACAGACGCTTCACATCCACCTGTTCCACTCCACTCATTATTTTATATACCTCTCTCATGTCTCGTCTCAGCCGTCTCAGCCGTCTGAGATAAGACTGCTGCTAAATATATCCAGATAAATTTACTCCAATAACTTGATCAGGATAACTTTAGGACAGGGCTACCGGGGGGGGGGGGGGGGGGGGGGCAAGATTCCCCAAGCCCCATCTCCAAGGAGGGTCCCAGCACCAGAAGGTTTTTCTCCCTCGGTCTATCTCGGTCTATCTCGGTCTCTCTCCTGTTCCTGTGTGTTGGGTCCCGGATGATTGTATTAATGCTATAAACCAGGTCCTGGTACACAGAAGCAGTAGAGTGACAGACTGAGGGAGGACCAGACGCAGGAAGGTAGAGGGTGGCAGCAGCAGCTGCCTAAGTGGGGGTAGGGTTACCATTTTTTGTTCCCCAAAAAGGAGGACACATGCCCCACCTCCACCACATACCCTGCCCCGCTCCATTTCACACTCCACCCCCGTCACACCCTTGCTCCGCCCCCTGTCACATTTTCCCCTCCCCCCTGTCACATACCCCATCGCCCCCCTCCCCGTCTCCCCCCTCGCCTTACCTTACTACTGGTGGTCTAGTGACCTCTTCGGGGCAGGAAAAAGCCCCCCTTTCCTGCCCTGAGCGCTGCCCTGCATGCATCCTTCCTGTTCCTGATCCTCAGCGCTGATTCAAAATGGCCGCCGAGAGTTGAAGCAGTGGCGTAGCCACAGGTGGGCCTAGGTGGGCCGGGGCCCACTCATTCAGGGCTCAGGTCCATCCAACAGTAGCACACGTTTAATGGTAGCTGGTGGGATCCCAAGCTCAGCCAGCTGAAGACTTTCTCCTGATGGTAATGAAAACGCTACTCTCCACGATACCGGCACCTGCGCATGCTGCTGCGGACTGCCAAGGTGGAAAGAAGCATTTTTCCACCAGCTGAGATATTCTTTGGGTGGTGGTTGGGGGGAGAGAGAACACTTGGTGCCCACTCACTTCTTGCCTAGGCCCACACAAAATCTATTGTCTGGCTACGCCCCTGAGTTGAAGTCTCACGAGGTCACTTCAACTCTCAGCGGCCATTTTGAATCAGGCACTAGTAAGTAAGGGGAGGGGAGGCTAGCAATCTGCTCGTTTGTCCAGATCTCTGGATCCTATAGGATGGCCCGCCCACCAGAAATCCGGACAAACGGGCAGATTGGCAAAACCCACCCGGTTGTCCTCAAAAAGAGGAACATATGGTAACCCTAAGTGGGGGTGACCCGACCGGCAACTGCAGTAGCCTTGCCCTGGGTCTGGCTCTGTCTCTCGGAGGCCCTTCTTTAGAACAGCCTTTCACCATGTCCAGCTTTGACTGGCTAAATTTGTACTGCAGCTGGGAATGCCCCCAGCTCCACCTTTTTCTATGCAGGTAAAGATTCATGTTACAGGTTGGCTGGGCAAAATTTACCCGCTCAGCAAAAGGGCCTTTTTTTACGTTCAAAGTTCGAACGGTGACCACTTACTGAACCCGAAAGCGAGAGGCACAACTATGCCTTATATTTTAGTAGTTGTTATTCCCCTGTGACATCCGTTATAATTATTTATGATAAATTTTGTCTCCCTATTAAAATGACCCTACTGCCTGTGATCAGGATTTATCCTTCCTCTTCTTTTCTACCGACTCAGCTGACACTGAGATTTAAATCATTCCACAAACTTTGATGAACTTTACTGGGGTGGAAGGTCAAAATGCGACCTTTTTCTACAAAACCCATCATCAAAGTTTGAGAACCTCAAGAGAAATTTTCTGAACTTTGATGACATTTCTAGGGGCTAAAGATCAGCAAATGATGCTTAGCCCCCAAAACATCAGAGTCTGGCAGGGAGTTTCTTTGCAATTCTATTTAACAAACCAGAGCTTCTGTGACCAAGCAGATAAACTGCAGTAACCAAGAGTTTGAAATCAGGTTTGTAATCAGGACCATCTTTATGGCAGTGCCTTAGACATATGGTAAGCCATATTATAGAAAATCTTTAGCATCATATCTATGGGCCCCCTTTACCAGGCCCCTTTTTGCCACAGCTTGGAAAAAGGGGCCCTTTGTGTTTTGTCATTCACTGATAATACCATGCATTTTTGGGAAATAGTGTACACCGTGAGGTGGAAAGAAGTTGCATTATTTCAGGAAAGAGAAAAGAAAGGTGCAGTGTCTGATAATGTGTTATCTGCAGAATAAGATAAGATCCTCAAGCTTGCTAGACAGAAATCCTGCCTTTGAGTCAAAGAACTGAATGGGAGCTTTGAGGAAAGGTCATGCAGTCCCATACCAGAAACATATCTGTAACTTTGCGAACTTACCTCAACCTACATTACCCCAATTGCAAAGGACTCAAGTACAAAACTTATTACGGATCCAACTTCTCCTTCTTAGGCAGCCAACTCTGGAATGCCCTCCCCAGAACTGTCCGATCAATCAGTGAATATCTACCCTTCCGGAAATCACTAAAAACCCATCTGTTCAAGCAAGCCTACCCAAATGAGCCAGATTAATCCAGGGGCGTAGCCAGACAACAGATTTTGAGTGGGCCTAGGCAAGAAGTGGGTGGGCACCAAGTGTTTCCCTCCTTCACCACCACCCAAAAAATATCTCAGCTGGCAGAAAAACGCTTCTTTCCATCTTGGCAGTCTGCAGCAGGCATGTACTGAAAACTGAGAATGTACAGGTGCCGGTATCGTGGAGAGTAGCATGGAGAGTAGAGTTACCATCGGGGGGAAGTCTTCAGCTGCTGGAGCTTGGCATCCTCACCAGCTACCACTAAACATGTGCTATTGTTGGGTGGGCCTGAAACCTAAGTGGGTGGGCCTTGGCCCATCCAGGCCCACCTGTGGCTACGCCATCCTATGAACCCATCTACCCATTACATATCCAGGAGAAAACGACATTGACCTAGACTACTTCTCCCACCAAATTTCCCTATGCTTATCCCATGTCCCATCACCCTCCGCCTCCTCTACCCCTCCTCCAATGCTCACTTACCCTTGATCATACCTCTCCTACTCCCTTCACTTTTGCCCCTCTCTGTCTACCTATTTCTATTATTATTCTGCTATACTTAATTTATATTTCCTCATCATTACTCTGTAAACCCTGGTACTGTGTAAGCCGCATTGAACCTGCTTTGAGTGGGAAAGCGCGGGGTACAAATGTAATAAAAAAATAAATATAGAGGGTTAGTACAGACGACCTAATAGGAACGGCCAAGGACCCCATATGTGTCTCCTGAGTTCAAGCAACTTTGCAAGTGAACGAGTGGAGTGGCTTTACAGATTCTGTGAGATTCTACCAAGACCTTAACACAAGAGGAGTAACTGAAGAGGAGTGGAGGAGTGGCCTAGTGGTTAGGGTGTTGGACTTTGGTCCTGGGGAACTGAGGAACTGAGTTTGACTCCCACTTCAGGCACAGGCAGCTCCTTGTGACTCTGGGCAAGTCACTTAACCCTCCATTGCCCCATGTAAGCCGCATTGAGCCTGCCATGAGTGGGAAGCGCGGGGTACAAATGTAACAAAAATAAAATAGATACTATTGGAGATTCTACATGGAATGTTGCTATTCCACTAGCAACATTCCATATAGAAGGATGCGCAGGCTTCTGTTTCTGTGAGTCTGACGTCCTGCACGTACGTGCAGGACGTCAGACTCACGGAAGCAGAAGCCTGCGCAGCCACATTGGTGATCTGCAAGGGCCGACTTCTACATGGAATGTTGCTAGTGGAATTGCAACATTCCATGTAGAATCTCAAATAGTAGCAACAGTGGAGGAGTGGCCTAGTGGTTAGGGTGGTGGACTTTGGTCCTGAGGAACTGAGTTTGACTCCCACTTCAGGCACAGGCAGCTCCTTGTGACTCTGGGCAAGTCACTTAACCCTCCATTGCCCCATGTAAGCCGCATTGAGCCAGCCATGAGTGGGAAAGTGCGGGGTACAAATGTAACTAAAATAAAATCAAAAAAATTTGATAAGCCCAATGGTGGAAGGCAAAGTAAGGAGAGGAAAATACAGAAGACCCAGAGAGTTTAAATGTCAGCCTCTAAAGCTGGGTCTTTTTTTATTTTGCCCTTTTCCTTCTTTTTCTTTTCGGCACTGTCTGTGAAGAGCATTGCATAATTCCCCCTTGCGTTTCCTATTTCAAGAGGTGTTAAAAGATTTAAACTGTTTGAGAAGTTGCTTGCTTATCAGGCTCCCAGAATTGGAAGGAATTGCAGCCATGTTTTATTGTTTTGTCTAACTTCAATTTATTGAAGGAAAAAAAATGAGGACAATGCTTTTTAAGAAGTTTGTTTCGACGTGATCCCCAAGCGTATGACTTGGCTAATCTTTTTTAGTTTGGCAAACTGCTTTGAACTTTACTGTATTAGCAGTTTAAAAAAATATATAATGTAATGTAATGAAGTAACATATGAACTGTTAGTATTTTAACACCTCGTAAATTATTTTTAACCCTACTACTGGGATGACCGGTCTTTGTGGAAGTGAACTGTGAGGAGTGAGAGGGAAGATATCGCAGAGGTAAGAAGTTGTCTTATACACACAGGGCTTTGAGAGTGTTCTTTCACTCTGTCCCTTGGGACCCACATCTTTAACGCCCTCCCGCGGGAGGTGGTGGAGATGAAAACGGTAACGGAATTCAAACATGCGTGGGATAAACATAAAGGAATCCTGTTCAGAAGGAATGGATCCTCAGGAGCTTAACCGAGATTGGATAGCAGAGCCGGTAGTGGGAGGCGGGGCTGGAGGTTGGGAGGTGGGGATAGTGCGGGGCACACTTATACGGTCTGTGCCAGAGCCGGTGGTTGGGAGGCGGGGCTGGTGGTTGGGAGGCGGGGATAGTGCTGGGCAGACTTATACGGTCTGTGCCCTAAAGAGCATAGGTACAAATCAAAGTAGGGTATACACAAAAGGTAGCACACATGAGTTGTCTTGTTGGGCAGACTGGATGGACCGTGCAGGTCTTTTTCTGCTTATAATCAAAATAGAAAAACGCCTATATTGTGACCCAAATCGGGAGATAGACGTTTATCTCACAAAAACGAATAAAGCGGTATAATCGAAAGCCGAATTTGGACGTTTTCAACTGCACTCCGTCGCGGATGCGGACAAAGTTTATGGGGGCGTGTCGAAGGCGTGGTGAAGGCGGAACTGGGGCGTGGTTATCAGGCGATCAGAGATGGGTGCCTTTTGCCGATAATGGAAAACAAATATGCGTTTTTAGCGAGAATTTAGGGTACTTTTCCTGGACCGTGTTTTTCCACGAATAAGGCCCCAAAAAGTGCCCTAAATGACCAGATTACCCCCAGAGGGAATCGGGGATGACCTCCCCTGACTCCCCCAGTGGTCACAAACCCCCTCCCACCACAAAAATATGCCGTTTCAGAACTTTTTATGTTCACCCTCAAATGTCATACCCACCTCCCTGGCAGCAGTATGCAGGTCACTGGAGCAGTTATTAGGGGGTGCAGTGGACTTCAGGCAGGTGGACCCAGGCCCACCCCCCCCCCCCCACCTGTTACACTTGTGCTGGTAAATGGGAACCCTACAAACCGCCCCCCAAAACCACTGTACCCACATGTAGGTGCCCCCCTTCACCCCTTAGGGCTATAGTAATGGTGTAGACTTGTGGGCAGTGGGTTTTGAGGGGGATTTGGGGGGCTCAACACCCAAGGGAAGGGTGCTATGCACCTGGGAGCTGTTTTACCTTGGTTTTTTTTTTTTGTAAAAGTGCCCCCTAGGGTGCCCGGTTGGTGTCCTGGCATGTGAGGGGGACCAGTGCACTACGAATCCTGGCCCCTCCCACGAATAAATGTCTTGGAATTATCGCTGAAAAACAAAAACGCCCAGCTCAAAAAAAGATAAACGTCCATGTTTTTCGAAAATACGCTTCGGTCTGCCCCTTCACGGACCCGTTCTCGGAGATAAACGCCCATGGAGATAGACGTTTCCGTTCGATTATGCCCCTTCACGTATAGCCCACAAGAGCTGTACCAAACCTCATTCATAGCAAATACTAGGACTGGGGGGCATGCGATTAATATATTTATTTATTTTTTTGTAACACTTATACCCGCGCTTTCCCACTCATTAGCAGGTTCAATGCGGCTTACAAATCCTACAGGTTAAACAAAGTATCATAAAATGGATGCAGCTATAATACAGTAAGTAAAGAGGGGGTCGTTTAAATAGTAATGCAGATTAAACAAAGTAATATAAAATGCATGTCGATGTAATTTAGTAAATTGAAAAGTGATCGTAAGATGTGGATAGGTGAGTTGGGCAAGGAAGGAGGATGGTAGACTTAGGGAATGGGAGGTGGGTGTGTAATGGGGTTAGCATGTTGTTTATAATGGAAAAATGAAAGGGAGGGAAGAAGAGGGATGTACTATAATGTACAGGGAGGTGTAGGAAGAGGAGTGTACTAGAAGAATTATACGGGGGACACATTCCAGATTTAGTCTTCGTAGTCTGATCTAGGTAGTACAGATGGACTCGCAGATTAAGTCAAGTCTTTATTGTAGGCTTGCTTGAAGAGGTAAGTTTTTAGCAGCTTCCGAAAAGGTAGATGGTCAGTGTAGATGAAGCTACAATGTAGTAAATTTAAAACGAATCGGAGAAAATGTTTCTTCACTCAACGTGTAATTAAACTCTGGAATTCGTTACCAGAGAATGTGGTAAAGGTGGTTAGCTTAGCACGGTTTAAAAAGGACAGCTTCCTAAAGGAAAAGTCCATAGACTATTATTAAATTGACTTGGGAAAATCCACTGCTTCTTTCTGGCATAAGCATCATAAAATGAGCTTTTCTGGGATCTTGCCAGGTATTTGTGACCTGGATTGGCCACTGTTGGAAACAGGATGCTGGGCTTGATGGGCCTTTGATCTTTCCCAGTATGGCAATACTTATGAAATGGCACCCAAAGAACTGTACTAGTCACAAGGGATGCTGAAAGTGATTCTGAGTAGGACACGTGCACCACCCTACCCCTAGGCCAGGCTTTGGCTATATAAATTAATATCAATTATACTTCCCTGGTTCCAGGATCATCCTTCACGAAGCTGAAATCTGCTGGCACATCAGCATACCTCATCCTCTTCTTGGGAGTAATTTTATAACTAAGCACATGGGTAATTAGTACACGTATCCTTTTCTCTATGTGGGTATTGGCAAATGTGGCTTCTTTCCAGAACCAGACACAAGTGACCCATGAACCTGGCACAAAAGAAAATAGCGTTCTCTTTCCTGGGGGATGCCCACATAGAATTCATAACCCCAATTTGGGAGGCAGAAGCTGAGCTCCAGAATTAAACTGAGGACTCTTGCATGCGGCCTGCGGCATCAAGGTTGAGTCATATCGTATCAAAAAATGAATGGAGAATGCTTGAAGAAAATATATACGTCTTTTCTACAGAACCTCACAAGGCCCCTCTGCACGCAGATTTGCCACACATTCAACATATGCAAAGCAAAAGGAGATCTCGGCCTACAAAGTTCATATTGATGTCTTTTACCCATGCACATAGAGACACAAAATTTATGTATGGCAAGTGGTAATTAATCTTATGGCAGATAAAGTATTCCATTGCACTAATGAATTAGCTCTATTTGAATCATAACAGAGTATACCAATCAAGCATGATTAAGCAGCTCTGACTGTCCATAGTACTGTCTGAAAGAAAAGGTTTCTTTCTGTCTTTGACATTACCCGTCCAAAAGACTTTTTATTTTAACCCTAGTCCTAATTGCCCTTCAGTATCAAAATTAATTGTATTTTCTACTTAAAGGCCAGTGCAGCTTAAGGTTACTCCAGGGTCCCAGCAGCCCATGCATCTTCTGTAAATGGCTTGATTGCTGTCTGTGGAGAGGAGTGCCGGGAGAGATTTGCTTGACCCAGGCTATACATTATTGTCCAATTAGTGTGAAGATCACTCCAGGATTCTTTAACTTTATCTAGCAACTGTCGGAATCTCTAATAGGAGCTGCAGAAATCAAGCAAAGAGGAATTCAGACTAGATCCACTTGGGTTGTGTTGGAAGGGAAAACAAGTCAGACTAAAGAATGTCCATTCAGTGATTGAAGTTAGACTGCTCCTAGTGGAACCACTAGTTCACTGCAACTGCTCGAACTAATGGGCGTCACACAGAAAAGTACGTAGGCCAATGCATACATTAAAAAAGAGTTATATTATTAGTGAGTTTTGCCTTTGATTTAGATAGGAGCAATGTTTTGAAATTGTATTTCCGATACATGGTTGATAGTTTTTTGGGTTCAAAGATGCATATATTTCCTGACACATCAAGGGAATTGCAGACTGGGAGGTGTGAAGTCTTAGCTTTCAAGCCAGGAATCATTGCCCTAGGTGGGACCTTCCTAGAGCGATTCCCTTGTAAGTGTTTTATTTCCTTATTACTTATTTGTTTGATAGTGCGGGGCAGACTTATACGGTCTGTGCCAGAGCCAGTGGTGGAAGGCGGGACTGGAGGTTGGGAGGCGGGGATAGTGCTAGGCAGACTTATACGGTCTGTACCAGAGCCAGTGGTGGGAGGCGGGGATAGTGCTGGGCAGACTTATACGGTCTGTGCCAGAGCCGGTGGTGGGAGGCGGGGATAGTGCTGGGCAGACTTATACGGTCTGTGCCAGAGCCGGTGGTTGGGAGGCGGGGCTGGTGGTTGGGAGGCGGGGATAATGCTGGGCAGACTTATACGGTCTGTGCCCTAAAGAGCTAGCACACATGAGTTGTCATGTTGGGCAGACTGGATGGACCGTGCAGGTCTTTTTCTGCCGTCATCTACTATGTTACCTAAGAAATTATAAGAGTTTGTGGAAACAGATGAAGAATCCTCTGCAGCAACTTCCTTCAGTTACCACTGTACCGGCTGCAATAACCGATTAACCTTCCTCCCTCAGAAAATGTGAAGTGTAAGATTAACCATTTTGAGTTTTTCTCATTTTCTTTAAGATTGTTTTCCTGATCTTGGATCTTCCAATTGTGGACAATTGTATAAATATATATGTTGTTGAGAGAAAATGTTTTCCTTTTTCTTTATATTAATTTCTGTATTTCCTTACATTTATGTGATAAATGTGAATGTAATTATGTAAAATGATAAATAAATTTTTCTTAAAAAGGGTGCACTGGATTTTATTTTTTTAGATTTAGCCACTCATTTTTCGGAACCATTTTGGAGTATGATACTAGTGGGGCAGGAATTACTGGGGTTCACTCCTGTCTCCTTTGAACCCCAGAGCTTGGGGAGAGAGGGGAATGGAGGTGCTTTACACAAATGTTTAGGGACAGGTTTTATCAGTGAATGGCAGGACTGGCCTGCAGGCTTGTGGTGGGTAATTTTATTTCCAAAAAAACTAGAACTTAACCATTCAAAGATGAAAATTATTCCTAATCAACAGTGCTTACCTTGTGGTACTGTGTAACTCAATAAACAATTTAACTTATTTTTTGTTTTCTAATAACTTAATTTTTTAACTTTTGATTTTGTCATAAATCTTATGTCTTAATTTTATTATTATATCTATATTGTTAGGAGATGAGATTTATTCATGTTGCTGAGATTTGAAACAGGAAAAATGCCTCTGTACGTTAGTGGTCTGGGTTTTTTTGCCAGTGAAGAGTGGATGTTCAGCAAGTCTGTCAACACAAAAGTTTCAGCCCGCTGACGTACAGTGGGTACAAAGTACATAAGTATTGCAACACTGGGATAGACCAAAGGTCAATCAAGCCCAGTATTCTGTTCCCAACAGTGGCCAATCCAGGTCACAAATACCTGGCAAGATCCCAGAAAAGCTCATTTTATGATGCTTATCCCAGAAATAAGCAGTGGATTTTCCCAAGTCAATGTAATAATAGACTATGGACTTTTCCTTTAGGAAGCTGTCCAGACCCTTTTTAAACCCTGCTAAGCTAACCGCCTTTATCACATTCTCTAGTAATGAATTACAGAGTTTACACATTTAGTGAAGAAACATTTCTCAGATTCATATTAAATTTACTACTTTGTAGCTTCATTGCATGGCCCCTAGTCCTAGTATTTTTGGAAAGAGTGAACAAACAGTTCACGACTACCTGTTCCACTCCACTCATTATTTTATAGACCTCTATCATATCTCCCCTCAGCCGTCTCTTCTCCAAGCTGAAAAGTCCTAGAAGCTTCAGCCTTTCCTCATAGGGAAGTCGTCCCATCTCCTTTATCATTTTCATCGCCCTTTGCTGTACCTTTTCTAATTCCACTATATCTTTTTTGAGATGCAGCGACCAGAATTGAACACAAGTCCTACGAGTCCTTCCCGGGAGGCAGGGGAGTCATCAGGTTCCACAGGGCTGAGCAAAACCTCGCTTCCATGGTTCAGGCTCTTCTCGTCCACCTGAGCTGCCAGTACGCCCAAAGCAGCACTAGCATTCGCTGTGATTTCAGTCAGCTGTAACTAAGGGAAAACCAATTGATGAGAGGGTTGAACCAATGGTTTCCCACGACGGTTAGGCATAATTTCCTAAGAAAAGGTAAGAGAGTGGCAGAGCTAATCCTCAAGCGTCTCATACCACTACAGCCAACTTGGTTCTCCACATCCCATTTCTTGACTCATGCCTCAATTTACACATGTAGATTTTAATTAATTCTCATTGGTGCCAATAATTGCTTCTTAAAAACCAATTATCAGTGCTAAATAGCTCATTATTCAATTTCATTGTGCGTGCAAATTGGGTACATGTCCAAATTTGTGCACTCAATTTTTAGCACTTTTTATAGACTTTAGGGCCAAATTTCCATGGGTTGGGAGCCTATTCTATAAGAAGACTTGGGGGGAATTCATCAATTCTTCCCGAGGGAAACATTTCGCAACCTGATACAATCAATGGTACTAAGCCACTTAGATCACTGCAATGGAATTTATGCGAGATGTAAAGAATAAACCTTAAACAAACTTCAGACCGCTCAAAACACGGCAGCTAGGCTTATATTTGGTAAAACGCGATTTACATAGTAACATAGTAGATGACGGCAGAAAAAGACCTGCACGGTCCATCTAGTCTGCCCACGATAAACTCATATGTGTATACCTTACCTTGATTTGTACCTGTCTTTTTCAGGGCACAGACCGTATAAGTCTGTCCAGCAGTATTTCCCGCCTCCCAACTACCAGTCCCGCCTCCCATCACCGGCTCTGGCACAGACCCCGTATAAGTCTGCCCTCCCCTATCCTAGCCTCTCAACCACAAACCCCTCTTCCCCCCGCGCAAAACCCCTCCGTGAAAAACTACATTGGCTCCCAATCAAAGAACGTATTGCCTTCAAAATCTGTACCCTGGTTCACAAAAACATCTACTTAGAAGCTCCGAGTTACATGACAGACTTGATCGACTTACCAATTAGAAATACATCCGAATCAACACGATCTTATCTAAATCTGCACTACCCAAGCTGCAAAGGACTTAAATACAAAACAACTTACGCATCTGGTTTTTCCTACATAAGCACACAACTGTGGAACGCATTACCAAAAGCCTTGAAAACGACGTACGGCCACCTAAACTTCCGGAAATCACTAAAAACCAACCTGTTTAAAAAGGCATACCCTACCGATCCAACTTAAATGCCTAATCTCTGCAACACAACCAAACTAAAGCACGTAATGGACATAACGCAACTCTTCCGTTCTCCGATTCCCTAATGTGGCTGTGCCACATGAACTTGATCTTACCACAACATCACCCTGTATTTGTTCACACCGGAGCCTGCAAAGGCCTCACCGGTACTATGTAAGCCACATTACAAATAGGTGGGAAAATGTGGGATATAAATGTAACAAATAACAAATGTAACAAATAAAATGTAACAAATAAATAAATAAAGCTTTAGTGCGTGCTAATGGACTTAGCACGCACTAAATGCTAAGAAGCCCATAGGTATAAAATGGGCGAACTAAAGCTTTGATGAATTCCCCCCTAACACTATAAAATTTAAGCAACCTGTTATTGAATAAGGAGATTAGTAAATGCTAAATCAATTTAGCATACCTTAACCTTAACACATATAAACTTGATTAGCATCTGTTACAAAGCTTTAATGTGCTTTTTTTTTTTTAATTAAAATGAATGTCGGGGAAAAAAGTTTCAAAACATTGTGGGGGAGGTCAAGTAAACCAACACTTTTGCCCTGGTCAAACAGAAATGGGATCAGAATTAGTGAAGAGGATAGAAATTCCATTTTTTTTTGTTACATTTGTACCCTGCGCTTTCCCACTCATGGCAGGCTCAATGTGGCTTACATGGGGCAATGGAGGGTTAAGTGACTTACCCAGAGTCACAAGGAGCTGCCTGTGCCTGTAGTGGGAATCGAACTCAGTTCCTCAGGACCAAAGTCCACCACCCTAACCACTAGGCCACTCCTCCACTGTTGCTACTATTTGAGATTCTACATGGAATGTTGCTATTCCACTAGCAACATTCCATGTAGAAGTCGGCCCTTGCAGATCACCAATGTGGTCGCGCAGGCTTCTACATGGAATGTTGCTAGTGGAATAGCAACATTCCATGTAGAATCTCCAATAGTATCTATTTTATTTTTGTTACATTTGTACCTTGTGCTTTCCCACTCATGGCAGGCTCAATGCGGCTTACAGGTACTTATTTGTACCTGGGGCAATGGAGGGTTAAGTGACTTGCCCAGAGTCACAAGGAGCTGCCTGTGCCTGAAGTGGGAATCGAACTCAGTTCCTCAGTTCTCCAGGACCAAAGCCCACCACCCTAACCACTAGGCCACTCCTCCACTCCACTTTCTGGATGAGACACCGAATTCTCATATTCTTCCCTCACAATCCCTCTCTCTCTTCTGCCTGTAGTACAAGCTAACGTTAATGTTTTTTAGCTGTAGTGTCCAAAATTCTCTCTTTCTCCCAGAAAGCATCTTCACATTTTTTTTTCTTCCCTGCAATCCAGAGGGCTCAGAATGGCTCATGCTACACTCAAAGAATCATCTTCTGAGGTTAATGGTATAGTTAAGTCATCATTGGCTGCTGTTTCCTCAGCTGGGGCGGAGAAGGGATGAGCTTTCAAGAGAGTTTATTAAAACCTTGATGCTGACATTATTACCTTCATTTCCTTCTTGCTTCTGAGGATACAGTATTTGCCACAAAATGCTGTCATCATCTAGCCTCTGTTCATCTTTACTTTTCACAGAATTCTGTGTCAAATGCACCTGCGGCTACGGCTTACCCAGTAAGATGGCTTCCTTAAAAGCCAGCCTCAACTTAAAATCATAGCACAACTTTTCACTGGAAAATGACTATAGTCTTGTTCAACATCCTGGTTTCTTCTAAATTGTTCTGACACAAGATGTCTTGTGGACAGACTATTGGGCTCATTTTCGAAAGAGAAGGGCGCCCATCTTTCGACACAAATCGGGAGATGGGCGTCCTTCTCCCAGGGTTGCCCAAATTGGCATAATCGAAAGCCGATTTTGGGCGCCCTCAACTGCTTTCCATCGTGGGGATGACCAAAGTTCCCGGGGGCGTGTCGGAAGCATAGCGAAGGCGGGACTGGGGCGTGCTTAACACATGGGTGTCCTCAGGCAATAATGGAAAAAAAGAAGGGCGTCCCTGACGAACACTTGGCTGACTTTACTTGGTTCTTTTATTTTACGACTGAGCCACAAAAATGTGACCTAAATGACCACATGACCACCGGAGGGAATCGGGGATGATCTCCCCCTTCTCCCCCAGTGGTCACTAACCCCCTCCCACCCTAAAAAAATGTTAAAATATTTTTCCAGCCTCTATGCCAGCCTTAAATATCATACGAAGCTCCATGACAGCAGTATGCAGGTCCCTGGAGCAGTTTTAGTGGGTACTGCAGTGCACTTCCGGCAGGCGGACCCAGGCCCCCCCCCCCCATGCCTGTTAAACTTGTGGTGGTAAATGTGAGCCCTCCAAAACCCACACGAAACCTGCTGTACCCACATCTAGGTGCCCCCTTCATCCCTAAGGGCTCTGGTAGTGGTGTACAGTTGTGGGGAGTGGGTTTTGGGGGGGAGGTTGGGGCTCAGCACCCAAGGTAAGGGAGCTATGCACCTAGGAGCTTTTTCTGAAGTCCACTGCATTGCCCCTTAGGGTGCCTGGTTGGTGTCCTGGCATGTCAGGGGGACCAGTGCACTATGAATGCTGGCTCCTCCCACGACCACAGGGCTTGGATTTGGTCGTTTCTGAGATAGGCGTCCTCGGGTTCCATTATCGCCAAAAATCAGGGACGAACATCTCTAAGGTCAACCTAAATGTGGAGATTTGGGCATCCCCGACCGTATTATCGAAATGAAAGATGGCCGCCCATCTTGTTTTAATAATACAGGTTTCCCGCCCTTTCGCGGGGACATCCTGCGAGGATGCCCCCAGGGAAACTTGGGCACCCCATTCGATTATGTACCTCTTTGTGTCACTAACAGGCTCATTTTCAAAGCACTTAGCCTCCCAAAGTTCCATAGAAACCTATGGAACTTAGCCTCCCAAAATGCTTTGAAAATATGCCTATAAATGTCTCAAAGATGAATTTTGGCAATGGAAACAGCCTTGACCAGGTCAAGAATGATTGGAATGCAAGTGGGTATTGACAGAAACAAGTTCTTCAGCATCGCTGGCTCTAGAAAGTCTGATTCAGATTCCAGAATATTCTGGGGAGGACCCAGGATTGTCTTTCTATTCTTAACCTTGGTGTGTCACCTGTCACACTACCAGCCATTTTGCTACTTCACAAAATTTAGTTGCCTTAGTACGGTATGCAGTCAAATAATGCATTCTACAGTTTGCTTGCAAAAGAAAATAAAGATTTTCTTTAAAAATTTCAGAGGAATAATGATATTAGACATCAAAAAAAGGGGGGGGGGTATTGGTTGGATGCAGCATTGACCTACAAAAGCATAACACTAATTACTCAGAAAACAAATTCTAGGAGCCTGGATTGGCCGCTGTCAGAGACAGGATGCTGGCCTTGATGGACCCTTGGTCTTTTCCCAGTATGGCGGTGCTTATATGCTTATGTGCTTATCACTGCCACCGGGGGGGGGGGGGGGGGGGGGCATTCCATGTATTCACCACCCTTTCCATGAAGAAGTATTCCCTTAGGTTACTCCTGAGTCTATCCCCTTTCACCTTCATCCTATTCCTCCTCATTCCAGGGCTTCTTTCCATTGAAAGAACCTCGCTTTATATATATTTATGCCATGGACATATTTAAACATCTCTATCATATCTTCCCTCGCCCAACTTTCTTCCAAAGTATTCATATTGAGACCTTTAAGTCTGTCCCTATAAGATTTATGACAAAGACCACTGACAATTTTAGTAGTTACTACCAGTGGCGTTCCGTGCTTGGCTGACACCCGGGGCGGATCGCCGCTTCGCGCACCCCCCCCCCCGGGTGCAGTGCAACACGGTGCCCCCCCCAGCGTGGAATGGCACCCCCCTGGTGTCGGCACCCCCCCCTGGTGTGGACCCTAACCCCCCCCCCCCCCCCGGCGCAGCACCTCTCACTCACCCCGACAGTCCCCATCTGCCTACCAGCTGAGCTCCGGCCGGCACCTCCAATCTGCAGCGCTGCTGACTTTAAATGAAGAAAACCGTCTCGTCGTTGGCCCTTCACTCACTGAGTCCCACCCTCGAGGAAATAGGAAGTTATATCAGAGGGCGGGACTCAGTAGTGAAGGGCCAACGACGAGACGGTTTTCTTCATTTAAAGTCAGCAGCGCTGCAGATTGGAGGTGCCGGCCGGAGCTCAGCTGGTAGGCAGGTGGGGACTGTTGGGGGGAGTGAGAGGCGCTGCGCCGGGGGGGGGGGGGTGGAAGGAGCACCCTCCCAGCCGTTGACACCCGGGGCAGACCGCCCCCTCCGCCCTGCCCCGCCCTTGCTACGCCACTGGTTACTACTCTCTGGACCAACTCCATTCTGTTTTTATCTTTCTAGAATTGTACACATTTCTCTAAGGGAGAAGTTATCAATGTGGGTCACTGTTAAGATGGGTTATTTTATTGTTAACCTGAGTTATTAGTAACTAGGTCTCATTGGATACATACCTGACATCAAAATCCCTTTTGGGAAGTATGAATTCCCCCTCAAATCACAAGTCAGGAACCTTGGAATACAGTTAGATTCAACACTTACTCTGATTCCCCAAATCCAAGCAACCTTCAAGAGCTGCTTCTACTATTTGCGACAGCTACGCTGCCTCTTTCCTTACATCGTGAAGGTAAATCTTATCCCAGTTGTGAATGCCATGGTAACATCAAGACTGGATTACTGCAATGCACTATACAATGGTCTGACTACAAAGGGCCTGCACCAGCTCCACTTGATTCAGAATGCAGCAGTAAGACTCATAGAAGGTTGCAAGCGACGTGACCACATCACACCATTTTTGCAAAAAGTTCATTGGCTACCAGTACAATACAGGGCTAAATTTAAAACTCTATGTCTGATCTTCAAGGCCCTGAAAGGAAATAGCCCCGAGTATCTGAAGAATAGGATGATCCTCCACACACCGCCAAGGACACTAAGGTCCTCCCAAGGACTTTCACTAACTACACCCTCTCCAAAAGACATTACACGATGTGATACCCGCAAGCAAACCTTCTCAGGAGTAGCCCCACACTCTGGAATGCATTGCCTGAAAGGCTCCGCTTTACACAAGACTACCTCTACTTCAAGAAGCAGGTGAAAGCTTGGCTTTTCAACCAAGCCTTTAACGAAAGAAGTAACTAACTTGTTAGTCTCACACACACACACAAAGAGTGACTTGGGCTGCAGATACTGTAGCGGGACATGTTTATCCACTTCTCCAAGTGCAACTTTCTTCAAATCAGTCACCTTACTTTCTAATTCTTCCTACTTTCTTACCCATCTATATGTTACAACTTTGCCTTACCGCTCACTACCAATTATAATGTTCTAGTACCTATTGTGTTGTCATTGCAAGTAGTATACAATGCCATACTTTGTATTGTTGTTCGAATATTTTTACTGCTCTAATTGCCTACTGCTCATGTTTGATCTATTCTTACTGTACACCGCCTTGAGTGAACTCCTTCAAAAAGGCGGTAAATAAATCCTAATAAATAATAAATAATAATAATAATTGCACAAAATGGGACTTGTTTTGAAATAGCAACAAGCTAGTAAAATATTATGTCTTAATGGTATCCCTTCATTGATAACTATGGGGTCCTTTTATTAAGCCGCGGCAAAAAGTGGCCTGCAGTAGAGTGGGCGCGTGTTTTGGGCACGTGCCGGACCAGTTTTTACCGTATCTGGGGAAAAGGACTTTTTTTCAATGGGCTGGGAAAAGGGCCTGCGGTAAAATTGAAACCAACGTGTGCTTACTTGGAGTGCAGGAGTAGCCTAGTGGTAGGTGCAGTGGACTTTGATTCTGGGAAACTGAGTTCAATTCCCACTGCAGCTCCTTATGACTCTGGGCAAGTCACTTAACCCTCCATTGCCCCTGGTACATAGTAACATGGTAGATGACAGCAGAAAAAGACCTGCACGGTCCATCCAGTCTGCCCAACAAGATAAACTCATATGTGCTACTTTTTGTGTATACCCTACCTTGATTTGTACCTGTGCTCTTCAGGGCACAGACTGTATAAGTCTGCCCAGCACTATCCCCGCCTCCCAACCACCAGTCCCGCCTCCCACCACCGGCTCTGGCACAGACTGTATAAGTCTGCCCAGCACTATCCCAGCCTCCCAACCACCAGCCCCGCCTCCCACCACCAGCTCTAAGTATCTGAATATATGTAAACCACTTTGAATGTAGTTGCAAAAAACCCTCAGAAAGGTGGTATATCAAGTCCCATTTCCCCTCTTACTTACAGCCTGAGCCCTTAACGCCACCCATTGATCTAGCGGTAAGGGCTCATACACTACACGCGCAGTGACCGGTCAGCAAGTGCCAACTGCCGATTAACACTGGAAACGCCACATGTGGTAGGAAATAAAAAAAATAATTTCTCCCGACATGTATGTTTCATCCCAGCTGTCATAAGTATCACCCCCTACAAGAAGAGCTGTTACACTTAAAATATAACTAAACAACAAACCTGGGAAGATCATGATGTAATACCAGTAAGCTGACACTTAAAAATCTTGAGGTAAAAGGTTTGGTGCTTAGTTATATTTTAAGTGTAAGGTAGGAGGGGTGTTATAAATTCTAACCAGTGGCGTAGCAAGGGGGGGCGGGGGTCCGCCCCGGGTGTCAGCTCAAGGGGGGTGCTCCCTGCCAGCTCCCCCCCCGGGTGCAGCATGATGACACCCCCAGACCCAGTGCCTACCCTCAGCTCCATCCAACCAGCTCCCGCACCCTACCTTTAAAGAAATCTCGGAAGCCGTGGCGAGGCGCAGCGCCTCACGGCTGCATGTAAAAGAAGTGTGGATCGTTTCACCGGGCCTTCCCTCACTTTGTCTGTCCCGCCCTCCGCTGATGCAACTTCCTATTTCCGCAAGGGCGGGACAGACAGAGCCTGATGAGACGATCCACACTTCTTTTACATGCAGGTGCGAGGCGCTGCGCCTCGCCACGGCTTCTGCGATTTCTTTAAAGGTAGGGTGCGGGAGCTGGTTGGACGGAGTTGAGGAGGGTAGGCACTGGGTCGGGGGGGGATTGATGTGCCGAGGGGGGGGGGGATGTCATTGTGCTGCACCCGGGGGGGGGGGTGCAATGGCGAACCGCCCCAGGTGGCAGTCCCCCTTGCTACGCCACTGATTCTAACAGCTCTCTTTCTTGTACGGGGTGATCATTGAGACAGCTGGGGCGAAACATGCATGCATGTTGGATAGTAGCCCCCATCCGAAAGCATCAAAAACAGCTCAAAGATGATTACGATTTAATTATTTGAATGAAGTCTGTTATGCAGTAAAGCTTGGGATGCAGTAAAGTCTTACAAATGACCATATAGAAAAGTTGAAAATAATCTAAAAAAAAAAAAAAAACGCTGCTTGATCAATGAGGAAGAGGGTGCTGTAATTCTTGTGTGTAAAACAATTATATCCATCAGTTGCAATGCTGTGATCGGCAGTACAATAGTCACTGTGGTGATTTAGTTATGGTTGTTTCCAATGTATTCAGGCACCTTTATGTTGCCTACCTTGCAGACAATTTCAAGGGAAATCCCTTTGAAACTTAACTGTCACAGATCAAGTGCGCTAAAAAAGTGGTGACAAACTTTGTAGCACCTGTTATTTCTGCAGGCATTCAAGTGGAGTAAAAATAGCTCCTCCACATTTGAAAACTAAATATACACAGATTATTTCACTCTCCCGACCTAAACATGCCTACGTGAATGCTTCATTTAAACCCAGCTAAAAATATGTATAGCCCACCGACTATTTTAGCCAGATAAAGAAGGATAATTTTTCAGACAAGCCAATTTATCTAGATAAAGCACGTTGAAAATTTCAACCTTACTTTTAGAAAGCAATTAAAATCTATTTTTTTCAACTACTACTAGTACTACTATTTAGCATTTTTATAGCACTACAAGGCATACGCAGCGCTGCACAAACATAGAAGAAAGACCGTCCCTGCTCAAAGAGCTATGTAATAAAAGTGAGCCAAGTATAGGACAATCAAGCCATTGTGACATCACTGATGAGGTTGGCTCTTATTGGTGGACTGAGGCATTATGACATCACAATATTAGCTCTGGTTACAAGAGACTACTACTACTACTTATCACTTCTATAGCGCTACAAGGCATACGCAGCGCTGCACAAACATAGAAGAAAGACAGTCCCTGCTCAAACAGCTTACAATCTAATAGACAAAAAATAAATAAAGTAAGCAAATCAAATCAATTAATGTGAACGGGAAGGAAGAGAGGAGGATAGGTGGAGGCGAGTGGTTACGAGTCAAAAGCAACGTTAAAGAGGTGGGCTTTCAGTCTAGATTTAAAGGTGGCCAAGGATGGGGCAAGACGTAGGCAAGACAAGCCTTTTTTAAAATGGGGCCACTGAAATTATTATTATTTTTTACAATCTTTAGTTTGGTACAGCTGTGATGTTCATTGATATAGAGGTGTATTTTGAAAGCACTGAGGAGTTCTGTTAGGTGCACTGAAAAATGGCCTGCGCTGTTGTAAGCGCGCGTGTATTGGACGTGCACAGCTCCATTTTTCAGCTCGCCTGCAAAAAAGGCCTTTTTTGTTTGGCCGAAAATGGACGTGCGGCAAAATAAAAATTGGCGCTCGTCCATTTTGGGCCTGAGACCTTACTGCCACCCATTGATTTAGCGGTAAGGTCTCACGTGTTAACCGGGCGGTAATCGTCAGCCTGTGTACACTGCCGATTACCGCCCGGTTAGCACCACACGGTAGAAAATAAAAAATATTTTCTGCCGCGCGTATCGGATCCACGTAAAAAATTGAATTACCACCCGAGGCTCGTGGTAGCCGGGCAGTAGTTCCAAATTGACACGCGTTGGACGCACGTAGGCGCCTATGCTCCTTAGTAAAAGGGCCGTTAGACTTACAAAGTTCAATTGTAGCCTATGGAAGTTTGTAGGTCTAAGTGCTTTGAAAATGAGCCCCATACTGTTTTATGATTATACTAGTAAAAAAGGCCCGTTTCTGACACAAATGAAACGGGCGCTAGCAAGGTTTTCCTCGGAGTGTGTATGTTTGAGAGAGTGTATGTGAGAGTGACTGTGTGTGAGAGAGTGAATGTGCGAGTGTGTGTGTGTGTGTGTGTGAGAGAGAGAGAGTGAGTCTGTGTGTGAGTGTGTCTGTGAGAGAGAGAGTGTGTGTGTGAGAATGAGAGTGTGTGCAAGTGCGTATGTGAGACGTGGAGGGGAATAATCGAACGTCGCCAGTGAAATAGATCACCGGCGATCTATTTTGGCGGTGGCGTAACAGCTGGCCGGAACCATATTATCAAAAAGATGGCCGGCCATCTTTTTTTTTTGACAATACGGTTTAGACCGGCCAAATGCCTTGGATGTCGCTGGGTTTGAGATGGCCGGTTTTGTTTTTCAGCGATAATGGAAAAAAATGTCGGCCATCTCCAACCCAGCGACATCCAAGGCATTTGGTCATGGGAGGAGCCAGCATTTGTAGTGCACTTACATGCCAGAACACCAACTGGGCACCCTAGGGGTCAGTGTGGTGGTCTTCAGAAACAGCTCCCACATGCACAGCTCTCTTACTGTGGGTGCTGAGCCCCCCCCCCCAAACCCCCTACCTACAAATGTGCACCCACTAAAAGTGCTCCAGGGACTTGCACACACTCAGGCCTCTAGGACTTGTTGCTGCTGTATAACCTTGGCACAGCAGTTGACACCTGAAGACTAATGTCTTTGAAAAAGTGCTTTATTTGAATAAGCACCTTTACTCACAGTTAACTGCAGATCAGAGGTTGTGCCCCACTGGCAACGAGTATCCCTGGTACTGAGATTAGCAGTAGGTCAGAGCTGGCAGAATGGTGTACAATGGCCTCTTTCAGCCACATTCAAGGTAAGAACTAAGTTCTGTAACGTGGCTAACACATGAAAGGGATCTAAAACTGGCTTACAAAAATGGCCACTACCTCATGGACTACCGGAAACAAAACAGGGCACACTCTGACCCAGTAAGCAGAGGGAAAAGCACTATGGGAGTATAGCCCAGTACCCTACATCCACCACAATGCATTGCTGATGTGACTCTGCTGGGCACCTAACAGAAAAGGTGTCACACTCACCCGAGAGCCACATCGCAACCACGGAAAGGCTGTCAGATGATACAACATATTCTGCTGTCATGGAGGTGGGTACGGCATTTGAGGCTGGCATACAGGCTGGCAAAAAAGGTTTTCATTTTAACTTTTGTAGTATGGGAGGGGGTTGGTGGCCACTGGGGGAGTAAGGGGAGGTCATCCCCCATTCCATCCGGTGGTCATCTGGTCAGTTGGGGCACCTTTTTGAGACTTAGTCGTGAAAATAAAAGGACCAAGTAAACCCGGCCAAATACCGCTTAATGCCGCTTTTTTTTTTCCATTATAGCCGAAAGACGGCCATCTGGTAGCCACGCCCATGCCCCGCCTTCGCTTCACGACACGCCTCCTTGAACTTTCGCCGACGAGGCGATGGGAAAGTGGCGATGCTGTTAAAAAGCCAGCTTTTGATTATACACTTTTAGCCGCTTTTGCGAAATCGCCGGCAATCTCCCGATTTGTGTCGGAAGATCGCCAGCGAAAAGTTTCGATTATAAACTGGACAGTGTGAGAGAGAGTGTGTTTCACACAGATACAGTGTGTATGAAAGAGACAGAGTGTGTGAGACACAGACTCTCTGTGAGACTGAGTGTATGAGACCAAGAGAGTGTGTGAGTGACTGTGTGTCACATAGAGAGTGACTGTGATACAGTGTGAGACATAGAGTGTGTGAGAGACTTTGTGTGAGAGAGAGAAAGACATTGACTGTGCGAGAGAGAGAGAGTGTGTGTGTGACAGAGATACCCCCCTCCCACCCTCTCTGGTGTCAGGGCCCCCTCTCCCTCCCTCTCTCTGGTGTCTGAGCGTTACTGTGCAGGACGCTGAGCTCTGGCTGTGCTTCAAGGAACTGATCAATCCTATTTAATAGAATGCACCTCCAACATTCCGAAGCCGAGAAACCTCGTGTGGTTGGTCACTTCTGCTTGTGACGAACCCGGAAGTACGTGATGTCAATTCAGGAGATGGATACAGAGAGCAGGAATGCCTCAGCCATGCAGTCAGCTTCAGAATGTTGGAGGTGCATTTTATTATATAGGAAAGGAACTGACCAATCCTATTTAATAGAATGACCTCCAACATTCTGAAGTCGAGAAACCTCATGTGGTTGGTCACTTCTGCTTGTGACGAACCCGGAAGTACGTGATGTCAATTCAGGAGATGGATACAGAGAGCAGGAATGCCTCAGCCATGCAGTCAGCTTCAGAATGTTGGAGGTGCATTTTATTATATAGGATTGTTCTTTTAAAATTTATTTTATATATGACTTTAGTTATACATATTTTTGTATTATTTAGAGCCCTGTTTACAAAGGTGTGCTAGCGTTTTTAGTGCACGCTAAAAATTAGTGCACCCTAACCTTGTAGGTGCCCATAATATTCTTATGGGCATCTACACAGTTAGAACACGCTAAAAACGCTAATGTGCCTTTTTTAAACAGAGCCCTTAATGTATGAATCTGATTATGTATTGTTTTTGAATGCTGCCTAAATTTGGAGATAAGTTTATTTTAAAAAAAACATCTTTTATCTCACACTATGTTGCTGATTACTTTAGAGCACTTACCCCTCGATATTCAGCGCTATTTAACCGACCAGGGATGGCTCCTGGACAGTTAAAAAGCGCTTAACTGGCTATCTGCGAATGGTCAGCAGGAGATAGCTGGTTATCTCCCGCTGAATATTCGCAGTCAGCGGTTAGTGGATCACTGGTTATATCGCGTGATATAACCAACTATCCACGAACATTCAGCACATCGCCAGCTGGTAAAAGGGAAGTCTCGCTTTCCTACAAGAAGTGGCCGGGCAACAAGTAAAGCACTTGCCATGTGGCCATTTTGGGGGGGAGTCCTTATCGCCAACCATTAACCTGTCGATAACCGGGCAGCACTGCCCGATTACTGCCGGGTAAACTCCGGAGCTACAAAAATACATTTTTGTAGCAACAGAAATGACGGCACACTAAGGGTGGCAAGTATTTGCCGGGCTGCTGTGGTCTTGAAGATTTGTTGAAATATTAGACTTTTTTCTAGTTTGATTACATTTTTTTCAGTTTTGATTGCAAATTCTAGCAAAGTTAAAGCAGAGGGTTTTTTTTGACCTATGATTAACATTTTTAACATGTGCGCATGGATCCCTGTCTTTGTGCTATTTGCCGCAGTTGTATGAGGTCTTTTTCTTCCCTTATTTTTTATATACAAAAAAATAAAAAGATGGGAGTGTTTGTGTCATTGACGTTGCCCTGGACATTCATGTAGTGAATCAGATCTGTGTTTGATTCTTACGTTGCGTAAGAACAATCATCCATTGCACAAAGGAAGGGGAGCAATTTATAGCCCACACTTTCCCCAGCTAATTTGACTACTGACTCATATGTTTTTAGCACTATTAATACATAGTAACATAGTAGATGACGGCAGAAAAAGACCTGCATGGTCCATCCAGTCTGCCCTTACCTTGAATTTGTACCTGTCCTTTTCAGGGCACAGACCGTATAAGTCCGCCCTCCCCTATCCTAGCCTCCCAACCCAACACCCCCTCTTCCCCCCACCTGCTCCGCCACCCAATTTCAGCTAAGCTTCTCAGGATCCATTCCTTCTGCACAGGATTCCTCTATGCATATCCCACGCATGTTTGAATTCCGTTACCGTTTTCATCTCCACCACCTCCCGCGGGAGGGCAATCCAAGCGTCCACCACCCTCTTCGTGAAAAAATACTTCCTGACATCTTTCCTGAGTCTGCCCCCCTTCAATCTCATTTCATGTCCTCTCGTTCTACCGCCTTCCCATCTCCGGAAAAGATTTGTTTGCGGATTAATACCTTTCAAATATTTGAACGTCTGTATCATATCACCCCTGTTCCTCCTTTCCTCCAGGGTGTACATGTTCAGGTCAGCAAGCCTCTCTTCATACGTCTTGGAACATAAATCCCATACCATCCTCGTAGCTTTTCTTTGCACCGCTTCCATTTTTTTAACATCCTTCGCAAGATACGGCCTCCAAAACTGAACACAATACAATTAATTGAGGGGTCAATGCTGTAAGCTTGCTTTAGAGCTGTTTAGTGATGGCATATGGCGTCCCGACACATGCTGGAAGCTGTAATGGGCAGGGAGATACACCCGTACATCAGCTGGGAAGGGGTAACATGGATTTTTAGCATATGCCTGTAGCAGTGTGTGTGTTTGGTAATTTAGGGCTTGCCTAGCAGCTATCCCTTGGCAATCGGGCCAGTCTTGGAACTGTCATGGATTCCTGAGCGAGTCTGGATGTATACGTCATGGCAAGATCCTGGGAATCTTTGGAAGATGTTTATAAAGTACCAGGGGCGTAGCCAGATGGCCAATTTTGGATGGGCCTGAGCACAAGGTGGGTGGACATGGATTTTTCCCCTCCTAGTTCCCCTCCAGTTTGCTCCTCTCTCCACCCCTCCCTGCCCACAAAACCCCAAATATTAAATACTTGAGCTGGCGGGGATCCCCAAACCCTGCCAGCTGAAGATTTCCTCCTCCTCCTTTAGCAGCCAGCACTCTTCCAAATGGCAGCCAGCAGCACTTGCCTCAAACTGATGCTGTTGCCGGCAGGCCGTGCATGCTCAGGGCTTTGGCATGTGCAAAAACTGAGCATGTGCAGAAGGGCTGGCCTCAGCGTCAGTTCAAGGAAAGTGCTACTGGCTTACATTTGGAAAAGCGCTAGCTGCCCAAGGAGAAGAAATCTTCAGCTTGCAAGGTTTGGGGATCCCCACCAGCCGCAACAAGACTGCCACAATTCTGGGTGGGTCTGAGTCCAAAGTGGGTGGGCCCCGGCCCACCCAGGCCCACCTGTGGCTACACCACTGTAAAGTACCCTTGGGCACTATTGCGTTTTGAGGGAGGGGGAGGTTGCTGTTGCAGCAGGTCCATTTCTTCCCTTGTAGTGGCTGGATAGACATGTGTGTATAATCAATGATTCCCAGCACATATGGGAAATAGGCTATTTCGTAAAACCAGGTCATAGTTTACTATCTGACCTACATAATGTGGGAGGAAAGCTATATAGTCTGAGGAGTGGGTGAGAAAGGTCCTTAGAAACTGCATGATGCAGAGTGAAGTTGCGGACTGGCTAAGGCCTGCAGTGCCTAACAACGCAGACTGAAGGCTGCTAGTGATAAGAAAGTGAAAGGCCATGGTATCATTTAGGTGGACTGGCATGGGAGAGGAGAGGATCAAGCCGCTGGCAGAGATAGTGGATGGCAGCATTATCAAAGCAGAATCTGTGAGATCCAGGAACTGGATCCCGGGCCCTACATATTCTCCCCTGGCTCTTCTCTATGCCATACGTGTCATAGCTTGCACAGCCCAGCTACTGAAATCAATCATGTTGACTCCTCTGTCCAACCCTTTGTGGCCCTCCACTGCACCTAGATGTGCCACACTGTGGCAGTCCATATTCACTGATACACTCAGCTACACTCACTGTGAGACAAACAGGCAGTCAGGGACACACACATATTCATACACAAAACAAGGTACAGTCATTCGCTCACCGGAGACAACCAGAGGCAGACAGAGCTGAGGGCAGGGACACACGCACTGAGAGTTCGAGGGGGGCCTGAGACACAGTTTGAATGAGGAGGCTACAAGGATGATGAGTAAGACTGGAAACAGAGCAAAGAAAGGTAAGGTAGCCAAAGGCAAATCTAAACACTGACATTTGAACCCTCTATAATTTATGCACAAACGCCAACTTCTCTTGTCTTGAGAATGTGGCGCAGGTGCTGGTGGTTGCTGGAGGAGATCCGAGAGCTGCTTGATTGCCTGATTGCTGTTTGTACATGGACACAGACCATAATCAGGCAATCAAACACCTCTCAGGTCATCTTCAGCAACTACCAACACAAGTGCCACATCCTCAAGACAGGTGAAGTTACGTAAGTACATAAGTAATGCCACACTGGGAAAAGACCAAGGGTCCATCGAGCCCAGCATCCTGTCCACAACAGCGGCCAATCCAGGCCAAGGGCACTTGGCGATCTTCCCAAACGTGCAAACATTCTATATATGTTATTCCTGGAATTGTGGATTTTTCCCAAGTCCATTTAGTAGTGATTTATGGACTTGTCCTTTAGGAAACCATCTAACCCCTTTTTAAACTCTGCAAAGCTAACCACCTTCACCATGTTCTCCAGCAACGAATTCCAGAGTTTAATTATGCGTTGGGGCATTGTACATAATTTATATACCGGGTGCAAATGTTGATGTTTACATTTTCTACCCTTGATGTGCCTAAGCATTGCATAACACTTTACAGATGTGTAGATTTCTGCTCTGTGCATGCCACACCCCCCAACACACCTCTTTTTATAACGCGGATATCTGGACATGGCCAGTGCATCCAAGTGTGGATTTCTGCCAGCCTTTTCATGTGGAAATTGTGATAGAGCTTCCAAAATAATGGGCATTGTCTAATACCCTATGACAGTCCTAGAATCATATTGATCCCATGACCTTTGTAATTGATTGATGATTGAAGTTACATGAGGCAATTAACTGTTAGCACAGAAATCAATTTTATTGAAATGGTTTCTATTAATGTAGGATAGAATGCAACATAGGTTTCATTTTACAACAACAGTATACAAACGCACCCTTAAGTTTTGCCCAGGCATTTATTTATTTATTTGTTTCATTTGTATCCCACATTTTCCCACCGATTTGCAGGCTCAATGTGGCTTACACAGTACCGTAAAGGCGTTCATCAATTCCGGTATGAACAAATACAGTTATGTTTTGGTAGAACAAGGTTCAAGTGTTACAGACACTTTAGGGAATTTTACAGAGGAAGAGAATCGTAGAAAGGAAGAGTTCTTATATATCCGTCACGACGTTTGGTTTCGTTGTGTTGCAAGGAACCGACATTGAAGTCGGGTCGGTGTGGTATGCCTTTTTGAATAGGTTGGTTTTTAATGATTTCCGGAAGCTTAGATGGTCGTACGTTGTTTTTACGACTTTTGACAGCACGTTCCATAGTTGTGTGCTTATGTAGAAGAAGCTGGATGCATAGGTTGATTTGTATTTCAGTCCTTTGTAACTGGGGTAGTGGAGATTTAGATATGTTCATGTTTTTTATTTTTTATTATTTTTTAGTTACATTTGTACCCCGCGCTTTCCCACTCATGGCAGGCTCAATGCGGCTTACATATACAGGTACTTATTTGTACCTGGGGCAATGGAGGGTTAAGTGACTTGCCCAGAGTCACAAGGAGCTGCCTGTGCCTGAAGTGGGAATCGAACTCAGTTCCTCAGTTCCCCAGGACCAAAGTCCACCACCCTAACCACTAAGCCACTCTTGTTGATCCTATTGTGTTTCTTGTTGGTAGGTCTATAAGGTGTTATGTTATGTAAGGCAGTAAGACACTCTTGCTACATATATTTAACATGTGCTAATAAGCACTGGCCCCCGGAACCTATGTATTACGTCCAAAGTTGCGTGCCAACTTTGGACATGCTTCTGAATAATGAGCTCCAAACTGTGAATAATTATAACTATAATTGGCACTCATTACAATTTGCATCCACATATGGATGGATGTGTGCTATTCTGTAAGGCACAGCACCTAACTCCCATGGCACACATCTCAAAGGGGGGCATTCTGAAAAGATTGCATGCGTTATTACAGAATACCGCCTAACTGTGCTTAACTTGGGTTCTGGCATTTACAGCAGGTTTCAGCAGGCATAAGTCTGGCGCTCAAAAGTTAGGTGTGGGATCTACACTAACCCCCGGATTCAATGCAGCATGACTGAAATTGTGCATGACACATCCAGTCGTATTCTGGATTTGTGCATGCACTTTAATTACTTAACGAGCCAATCAGTGCCGATAATTGCTACTGAGCAAGCAATTATTGATACTAATTAGCATTAATTAGAATTTATGCACAGAACTTGCTAGGCGTATTCTGTAAAGTGGAGTGGAGGAGTGGCCTAGTGGTTAGGGTGGTGGACTTTGGTCCTGGGGAACTGAGGAACTGAGTTCAATTCCCACTTCAGGCACAGGCAGCTCCTTGTGACTCTGGGCAAGTCACTTAACCCTCCATTGCCCCATGTAAGCCGCATTGAGCCGGCCATGAGTGTGAAAAGCGCAGGATACAAATGTAACAAAAAAAGTGTGTGTGTAAATGCTAATGCACATTGCCAAAGGGAGGTGTGGCCATGGGCATTCCAAAATTCTAAGTGCGCAGTTATAGAATACATCTGCTTCACACCTAACGTAGGCACCGTATTTACACCAAGTTTTACTTGGTGCAAATGGATGCGCCTAGAGTTAGGAGCAGGCATGGCCACTAGGCGTATTTTACAAACCGGCTAGGCCAATGGTTCTCATACCTGATCCTGGAGGCACCCCAGCCAGTCAGGTTTTCAGGATACCTACAATGAATATTCACGAGAGAGATTTGCATACAGTGGAGGCAGTGCATGCAAACCTCTCTCATGAATATGGATATCCTGAAAACCTGACTGGCTGGGGTGCCTCCAGGACCAGGTTTGGGAACCACTGGGCTAGACATCTAATATAATGATTTGCACCTCCAACGTTCTGAAGCTGACTCCGTGGCAGCGTGGCAGTGAAGCCGTGTAGTGTTCGTAGGGTTCATAATCGCACTCCCGATCACTGTCCCGCCCTTGAGGGAACTCTGTATAGTTGCCAGGGAAAGAAACGCGATGTCAGAAAGAGAAGGGACCAACCACAGGCAATCGCAATCGCTCTCAGTTTCTGCAAACAGGAAATGAGGGCGGGACCAGAGGAACAGCTGAAACCACAGCCTGTCTGAAGCAGTGTCTGTACTTGCTGCACTTCAGTGTTGGTGGCCGAGCAGGAGGTAAACTTTTTAAACAGCACACATCCTCCTTGCACTCGCAGGCCACAGACACAGAGGGAAGGAGGCGCTGGGCGGCGGAAATCGGAGGAGAGGGGGGGTGCGGATAGAGGGGGGTCCTGAGATGAGGGGGGTCCTGAGACGAAAGGGAGGGGATGGGGGGTCCCGAGATGAGAAAGAGGGGAGAGGGGGAGGAGGAAGGGAGGATGGGGGTCAGAGGAGGAGGGGGTCGGGAGGGGGGAGGAAGATCGAGAGGGGAAGGAGTGGGGTTGGGAGGGTGGAGGAGGGGGGAGGAGGAAGGAGGAGGGGGTGGGGAGGGAGGAAGGGGGAGGGGGGAGGAGGAGGAGGGAGAGAGAAGAGTTAGTGGGGAGGAGGGAGGGGAGAGGGAGAAGAGGGGGGTGATGGGGAGGGGGTGAGGGGAGGAGGAGGGGGAGAAGAGGAGGGGAGTGAGGGGATGAACAGGAGGGGGAGGGGGCCCTGGAACCTTGCTAGCGCCCGTTTCCTTTCTGTTCGAAACGGGCCTCTTTTACTAGTATTCTATAAACTGTGCACATATCTAGGTGTGGTTTACAGAAAATACCTAGGTGGAAATATTTTCAGTGCTGATTTTTCAGATACCACATATAGAATCTAGTCCTAAGTTCTATTCTATATAAGACATTTTGCCTTTTATAGAGCAGTGCTCATCGCTGAATTTATTTTAGCACCTATGTTTCAGTACCATTGAATGAATTCCCTCCACACTGTTTACAATATTCAAGTCAATACTTAAACGCTGCAGTCAGTGTTTAAATATATTCCCATACATTGAGCAGTGGTCAGTATCTGGATAGCAATGCTTAAGGACCTGGGGCAATGCCAATATGATATTCAGCACCTCTATCTGAATATCTTAGGACAGCATTTTTTCTGTTTTACGTTGCCCAAAAAGTGGTACTGAATAATGCCGCTCTCTGGATAATTTCCCATTCTGCCCCCCCCCCCCCCCCATACCACCCCGACACTATCCTGATAACACCGGGGTAGACTGTAATGATTTTCATCAGCATTAGCCGGATAATGCCACTGAAAAATCAATGGATGACCCCGGTCAGCAGTGCTTTTAATATCAGGCTGATTGTATTTAATATCCGACCTGTGAATGCATTGAAGTTCACAATTTGTCTTCGTAGTGACCCTGCTTCTTTTTGTTCGTTTTATAGAACACAAGATTTCGTCGGTCTCCATACATTTATCAATTATTCAAACTCTTTTGCTTTAGAGGAACACAACCCCCTCCCCTCCCCCCCCCCCAAAAATGACAACTTTTGTGCATGCTCTTTTACGTTTAAAATGTGATACATGCACAGATGCCAGAAAGATGAGAAAGTAAAGATCCAAAGCAGATTTTGCCAAATCGTATCTGCAGTTATCGTAATATAATTTATTTCAAACATTTCTATTCTGTTTAACCAAAAAAATTAGCTGAATGTGAATTACAGTGTAAATATATAAAACACCAGGCACATTTCTTGTGCCCATTAATGGCAAACCTTTGCAATCTGTATTTTTATGATATCTGAATAATAGTATTATCTCCTAGTATTGTCGATAGCTGCACTTAATGTATGGCACTAGAAAGTAAAATTGTGAGGTACAGAAAAGTATCTTTTAAAATTAGCATGATGTTTAGGGGCTTTATGAGGTCACAATATCTCTTCTTATCATTGATAATACAACTTCCCACCTTGTAAATTATTTGTGGTGTTTTGGCGTGGGACATCACAGAATGTGATTCCAACCCATACAACACAAAATTGCAACACGGTTCATGCAGCACTTACTTTAATGGAGGGTTTTTTTTTTTCATTTAAATTTGATTCCAGATGTTTTCCAAAGGACTTGTCTCACCTCATAAGCATTAGCAACTTGTAATAATCTGCACTGTTTTGATACCCAAGCAGCAGCGCAGGCTGTCTAATGCGTTTGTTCAGAGTCCAGGAATCTTCAGGTGACCGGTCGCATATTCCAAAATGCAGGGCTGTAAAGACATTATCATTCACGAAGCCGGGCAATTAAGCTGAAGAAGGTTAGAGTTATATTCCCCCTCCCCCGGAAATCCATGGAGAACGCTATCGAAACGTACAATATTATCCTGTTAACAGAAGCCAGGTAGAAATGGTTTCGGTTTCTAAATGATGAGCTTTGCCAAGTCAGAACTGATATCCACATTATTCGGTGAGCTGTCAACCAAACTTTAAACGATGCGCGTCACTGTTAATTCTTACTTCGTTTTACGCTTGGAAGGATGGAATATCTTTAGAACAGACAAAACTTGTGGCTGCTCTCTCTCTCTCTCTCTCTCAAGTAGAGGAGTGTGGTAGCCGTGTTAGTCCACTCTTAAGGTTATCAATAGAAATCAAACAAAATAAAACATGGAAAAGAAAATAAGATGATACCTTTTTTATTGGACATAACTTAATACATTTCTTGATTAGCTTTCGAAGGTTGCCCTTCTTCGTCAGATCGGAAATAAGCAAATGTCTCTCTCTCTCTCAAAATCTATTTTATTATCTCTGGGGAAAGAAACAATAGAAACGAAAGAAGAACCAAAGCTGAAAAAAAAATCAGTTCTGTAGACAAGACTAAGGAAACTCAGAAAAAGGGACTCTTTATATAGAATCACACTGAGTGACAAAATGGTTGCTGTCATAATATGCCAGTTAGCACGTCCAATATGAAGCGATTGTTCAGTGTCTCCTGGGATTAGGAGAGAGAAACATGACAAAGAACAAAGAACTCGGATCAATAATGCTTGGGGAAATAAGACAGAGAAGCTTATTTACTCAGCATTGATCCGTTACTGCAGTAGCGTAAACTTGGTCTGGTTCCCCTCCCCCCCTCCCCTTTCTTTTTGTTAACCTTTAAGCTTGGGTATGCTCACAAGCAACCAGGGAACCAACTAACAGGTGTAGATTAAGGATCGAAGGAGGTCATTTTACCTCTGTCATGACTAGGCACCCATGTAACAACATCCCTGAAGAAATTTAAAGATCAATAACTATAATAAGGGCAAATTTATCAAGCTTGGTCTACTTTTTCGCTGGAAGGTCTGACTGTGTCCAGTCAACTTGCCCTAGCTAAGGCTCGATTGATTTGGACATTCTTTTACTGGAGTTGATTATCAGCCCTGACACAGTAAATTTGTTACCTTCTAAGTGCTGAGCGAGTTGCCTGCTATCGGAGCCTTTAAAGAAAATTGCCTAGAGCCTGAACTCACTAAATTTGAACGTAACAGTCCACCACATACGGAAGTGTTGCTCAGAGCGTTTGCCTATAAATACACGTAGGCGAAGGCCTGCTGTGTAAATGTTTTAATTTGCTTCTAATTAAGCAAAATTTATATTTAGTTTCGGTCTTCTCAGTGGGGATATTCTCCCGATGCCCTGAAAATGTGAGCAACATTTCTGGAGGCCATTTTTGAAAGGGATCCAGGCACCTAGCCACGAAGTAGGTAATTTTGTAACTGTCAGCTCAACGCTGTGCACAATCCTTCATATACTCTTGTGGTGAAAACACAATGAATATGCACAGACTTAGCACCTGAAATTACTGTTTAAAGGGGTTGGGGGGGGGGGGGGTTATGTATATTTTTATTATTATTCGGAGGAAAAAAGACCTCAGAAGTCCACCGTGCTCAGTGCCACAGAACAGACAATTTTAAGCATTAAATAGGTACTCTGCTCAATCACTGGTAAAAAAAAAAACCTTCCATTTTTAATTTTTTTTCTTTGCAATTAAAATGTCAAATAGACATCAATTCTTTAAGCATAAACAACCAGCACATGAAGCAATCATGACGAGGACCCGTTTCGCCACCGGCTTTTTCGAGGGACCTGACTGCTTTTATCTTGTGCTCATACTCGATCTGAAAAACAAAACCATCGTACAGAATTATATGGCTAGACTCGAGCAAAAAAACATACCTGCCATTATTTTAGCGAAAACATTTTCAAAATGGTGGCTTGGTCTGTCCCAGCCTGGCAATACTTATGTACTTATATGTTATATAGTTTCCACATCATAAAAGTGCCATACGCTTTCCCTCCTAAGGTGGGGTAAAGCAGGCCCAGAGGAGTATACAAAACCAATAGAAAAACAGAGGTTATGAGGCTCTAACTAGCTGATAGACAAAACTCCCCAAAATATTGAAAATCACTAAAATAAATTAAGTCTATATAGAAATACTTCTAATAATGTCCCCTTTATTAAGAATATCCCCCAAACTGAAATATATGCACGACAAAAGCAAAAGGTGTTCCTTTTCTCGAGTCCCTAACACTGTTCAGGTTCCTCTTTCTGAGAGCTCTTCTGGGGTTCTGGGTACACTTCCTTTCTTCTTTGGTTCTTCATGGGCCCCAAATCCTCGTACAAGTCCAACCAAACACTGTCACATTTTTTTACAAAAACCTCAATGCCTTCTCATTCTTAGGGTATGTACTTTTGGTGTCAGTGTTCCTGGATCTCAATAAATTATTCTCAAAACCACTTCTTCTGAGAATTACCTCCTTTGGACAGACATCATCGGGAACTTCAAAAAAACATTTTCCCCTCAAAACTCCGCCTCGTATGGTAGGGATACACTGGAGGTTCTGGTCCCCATACTCAAGCTGGACTCACAAGAAACCTGATTACTGGGTATCTGTAGTCTTTTGAGCCAAAATCTTCCAGACTTTTTTTCCTCCCGTCCCTCCTCAGGGCTTCTCATTTCTAGACCTTCTCCATTGGTTGGACCAAGTCAGCCTAGATCAGTTACTGATCTTGAGGACAGACATCTCCCTACTACTTCTCAGCAGCCCGAACACTGTAGGGCACCCTCAGGACCCCTTTAGAGCTAGCATAATCTTTCCCTGAATACAGAGCCTTCAATGGCTCTCTCCAGTTTTATACAGATACACCCATTTTCCGGTGGTAGACATGCAGGCCCACCATTCAATTACATCAGCCTAGGCCAGTGATGGGCAACCTTTTGAGCTTGGTGTGTCAAAATTCACCAAAAAACCGAGCATAACTCTGGTGGTGTGTCACTTCAAGAAAAATCACTGCTACTAGGACCGCCACCGGGCCCGGAACTAACCTTAAAGCAAGCAGTAGCAGGGCAGACCTCTCCTCCTTCCTTCTGTGCTCCGCCCTCGCGGACGTTACGTCAGGCGAGGTCAGGACACGGAAGGAAGGAGTGGCCTGCCCTGCTGCTGCTTGCTGCGACGTGAAAGGAGGCTTTAAGGTTAGTTTCCGGGAGCGAGGAGGGAGGGCGGACCACACTGCGGTGGCGCCGCGTGTCATCGAAAATGGCTAAGCGTGTCAGTGCTGACACGCGTGTCATAGGTTCGCCATCAGGGGCCTAGGCATTGCACACAGGAGCAGAGAATCTAGAAATTTCCTCATTGTAACAAATAGAGGAAGAGTTGGGTGTTCATTTTCAAAGCAGATGGATGCCTCAAAATGTCTACAAAAACATCCATCTGCTAAAAATGTCCAAATCCTGATTTTGGAAAGTTAGAATTTGGATGCTTGACACTGTAGTTCATCCAAATAGCACAGAGAGAACACTGCAGCAGAATTATAATACTGGACCTTACAGGGGCCAGTGTTAATATGGGCAGATTGCTGTGTGAGCATATGGACCTGTTTTGTGTCTGCTCCTTGAAAATAACTTTCAAATCGGGAGATGGGCGTCCTTCTCTCAGGGTCGCCTAAATCGAAAGCCGATTTTGGGCGCCCTCAACTGCTTTCCATCGCGGGGATGACCAAAGTTCACGGGGGCGTGTCAGCACCGTAGCGAAGGCGGGACTGGGGCGCGATTAAGAGATGGGCATCCTCGGCTGATAAAAGCAAAAAGAAGGGTGTCCCTGATGAGCACTTGGCTGACTTTACTTGGCCCATTTTTTCTTGCAACCAAGCCTCAAAAATGGTGCCCGAATTGACCAGATGACCACCGGAGGGAATCGGGGATGGCCTCTCCTTACTCACCGAGTGGTCACCAACCCCTCCCACCCTAAAAAAAACTTTTTTTTTCCAGCCTCAAATGTCATACCCAGCTCCATGACAGCAGTATGTAGGTCCCTGGAGCAGTTTTAGTGGGTGCAGTGCACTTCAGCCAGGTGGACCCAGGCCCACCTGCTACACTTGTGGTGGTAAATGTGAGCCCTCCAAAACCCACTGTACCCACATGTAGGTGCCCCCCTTCACCCCTTAGGGCTATGGTAGTGGTGTACAGTTGTGGGGAGTGGGTTTTTTTTTTTGGGGGGGGCTCAGCACCCAAGATAAGGGAGGTATGCACCTGGGAGCAATTTGTGAAGTCCACTGCAGTGCCCCCTAGGGTGCCCGGTTGGTGTCCTGGCATGTCAGGGGGACCAGTGCACTACGAATTCTGGCTCTTCCTA